>NC_056503.1:15531561-15562491 GCF_014905685.2 Nematolebias whitei
AAATCAATTAAGACTATTTATACCCTTCAAGACATCACAGAGTCCATTATCACTGCACAAAAACGTGTACATGCCCTTTGTTCACAAAGTACAACTTCTTAAACTCACCATGTACACCTCTCTGTTGTCCTTTTGCACTCCCAGGACCTGTGTGAAGTCTCAAACAATAAAGTTAAATTCATGGACCCACTAGAATTGTTGTCCCCTAAATAACTTAGTCCCTGCAGCTCTCAGAAGGAAACAGCTCCTAAATGCTAAACATTTCCAATACGTGATCAACTCATGTGGACTGATTTCTTAAACTGAAGTTTTTCAATTCGAGTACAATTAAGATTGATTTATTTAACCCAAGTATTTACAATTTGAGTTTAGTTATGGCTGTATAATTTAATCTAATTTTTTCAATTTGAGTTTAGTTTCCTAACGTATTTAACTTTTTCAATTTGAGTCCGGCAAGGTATTGTTTGACCAGAATAAAATTCTATATTTTACAAGTGTCAAGGATTTTGTCCCTTACTCATTTTAATCTGTTGTTTCGCAGTTGAGTTTAAAACCTGAGTTTATTGTCAATTCCAAGAAGAAAGTTAATCTAATTTGTTCAGGACCACCAAGGCCACCTCTACAATATTTCTCTTCCACTCGTTCGCTTTGACATCTCCACCCTCTACTGTCTAAGCTGACTCCAAGATGATTCAACCTTCTCCAGCAGACTCACTCCGACTCCATCTCCTGGTTAAATACAGCTCGTACCCGTGATGTCCCCTCTTTCCTTGAGATTCAAACCATTCTCTGTTTCAGAGTTCACTGCCTCCTTCCTATCTTACAGAAAATTGTTTCGTTTAACCTTGTGTCTGCTCCCATCTCCGTTTCTGTCTGGCCTCTGACGGCTATCAGCAAATATTTGAAAGATCTTCAGCTATCCCTGTTCCCATATCAGATACCATTTAGCTGTGACACGCCAATCAGCTATATTTTAAATTAATCCAACTTGTACAGCCTAAATCATTAAAAATCAAGCTCTACCCCCTTAAATTTGGTACATAAAGC
Source organism: Nematolebias whitei (assembly GCF_014905685.2). Classification (NCBI taxonomy): domain Eukaryota; kingdom Metazoa; phylum Chordata; class Actinopteri; order Cyprinodontiformes; family Rivulidae; genus Nematolebias; species Nematolebias whitei. Next base: position 15,532,609 of record NC_056503.1, read on the forward strand.
TCATTTCCGCTTGTTTGTGCTAGTGGCCCCCTGATCTCAAACTAATTACCTCCTGTTCATTTTGATACTCCCTATAAGTCGTGCAATTTGCCTCCGATATGATCCTATAGATTTTCCACAGGCTTCACCTGTACCACATTCATGAGTACCACACCTGATAACAACATTCACACACCCAGGCATTCAAATATGTTATTGTCCTTCACCCCTGGCCTTAGCCTTAATAAAACAAACACAAGTCTGGTACGGAACAACCCAGCAGCCAGACCCGTCCTTGCCTCATAGCAGCGCCCCCTTCCGGTCATGATACGGAAGCGCCGATCACACAAGACACCTCTGACGCAGAGACGAAGACAAAACAAAACACGCGTACACCTTCACCTCGTGTGTGGAACAAAGAAACGCTCCCTTCCTCCACACGAGTGCACGGCTCCCAGCAGACTTTCCCCGACACACAGAAAAAAGAGAAAAGCAACCCTGAGCTTCCGCCCACACACAGCTCACTCCCCCCTCTCTCTTTTTTTGTTACGTCTCTCCCAACGCGTCCCCCCTGAAGCTTCCACACGACATACAAAACACGGCTCAAACAAAGTTATTACAACGTCCTAAAACTAATGCGATCCCCGATCACATGAAATTTGGTAAACACTACGCTATTTCACTCATTTTCTCTCAAAGCTAAAGTAATTAAATGGAGTCCAGTATAGGCGGCAGTCAACACTCGCCAGAGGAGGCCCGACCCTCAGCCCCTACAGACGCTTGTGAAACGCTGTAGACCTACGTCCCGTCAGACGAAAGTTATGGATGGCAAATCCCGCTGAATTATGAGAGAAAACGTTGTCACCCACGTGACTTCCGGTAGGCCTTCAGCCGTCCACCGGTTCAAGTCCACAAAACTTGTGAAAACTACCTAAAAATGACTAAGTAAGCATTCAGCGATAAAACCGTCTGAATATCGTAATCCATCTCGTCAGAATTAACACGAATCACTGGAAGTTAGCTTAAATAAAACCATCTTTATTTTCCGGAGATGGCCCGCATGCACACGAACAGAGGAAGTTGAATTTAGTCTTAATTTAGTTTACCGCCGAAAAGCCAGAAACTCCGGACCTTAAGGTCCAAACAGTTAACCAGCTTACCTGAAAGTAATGGGCCCAGTCCCTCTCTCTGTGTGCACCGCAAGCCACCTCGATCCAATTGTGTAGGCCGCATCACCTCGCCGCACGTCCGGGGTCACCATTTTGTTGTGGATAGAATACCACGTCGTGTTCAAAACGGCGGAGGCGTCGCCCTTCGTATAAAAGATTTATTTGACACAACATGGGTTACAGATATTCAGAGACAAACAGTTACATTAATAAGATATATGCATATAAATGGAGCATTAAGAACAAACCGCCTCCTGCGTGCCTCTCTGAAAATGCTCAGTGCGCGTGCGTCATTCCCGGCCTTTTATCCCCGTCTGAGAAGGCTAGCTTCCTGATTGGTTCAGCTTCTGTCGCTATGGTTACGACGTAGCCCGCCCCCTCAAGGACGTTACGTCTATATTTCAGATAAGTTTTGGTTCGGCTTTTGTTTAAAGTTTAACTTGCTATTATACTTTAGGGATATAAAATGATTCGTGTCTAAATTGTTTATGCGTAATAATTAATAACTATTAATTATTACCTACCTCCTGGGTGTTAATTCACTATCTGTTGGAGGTCTGGTGATTCTGTTTTAAAGCAGATTCATCTTAAGTTTCTGTGTCTGCGTTTAAAACCGTTAACACTGTTTGTTTAACATGATTATACCTTAGTGATAACACTGATTTGAAATAGTTGTTTATTTCTAGGAATAATTATATTATCTAACTTATGTTCGTGTTTTTATTTGGATCATGGTTATACTCTTAATTTGATTTTACTTAGTCAAACTATACTGTCTAAATTAAATAGCTGTTCTAGCTTTATTTATGTTAATCAGTCTGCTCTCTGGCCTGATTTTATTGCTTGTAATTTATCAAATGTGAACTTGTAAAATTATCTTTAGCTACTATGATATTATATTTAAAGGTCAACTAGTTAGACTTAGCAAACACTTTCTATAAACATAGTTCAACCTTGGAAGAAAGACACACACACACTTTATATGACCTGACATTTGAGTGCTTGATAGGAATTATAAAAAGGTATAAAATATTAAATCCAACAGAACAGCTACAACTACCAGTTAAGGGGTGGAACATGCTGAAAAGGGTAACTACAGGGGTTTATACCTATAGAAAAGGGGCCCAAACTATTTTTCCATTTCTAACTTGGTTTAAATTAGCTTTACATGGCAAAATATAGTTTGGTTCAATTGTCTGTTGTCTTTTAGACGAACGACTGGAGATTGGGTGTTTGGTTTCCCCATAAATGTTTTGGAAGTCTATGGCGAGACTCATCAAAAAGAATTAGCTATCCCCCCGAATAGAATTGTTCGAGTAGGTTCGGCTTAAGCGTTGTGAGATCAATGTAGATTATGGTACTTAAGGTAGCAATAATATACATTGACTCCGCAAAGATTGCAATTTAACGAATGAACTGCATGTTGGCATGGTTAAAGGCCTCTTAGTCTCTAACTTAACTACACAACAAAATTCATTCTTACTTGGGGTGTTCAGAAACAATACCAAAACCAATTAAACGATGTCTCAACATCGACAAAAACAGTGACTAAGCAACCAGTTAACAACGTTTCAACACTGACAAAAGCAGTGATTAAGCAACTAGAAAACGACGTTTCGGTGCGCCACTCACTCTGAATGTCAGATTTGATCATGTTATCGCGTCTGGTAGCATTATCCTAACTGGCGTCACCCCCCTTCGGTCATGGGAGACCGCGAACACGGGTGAGGACGTCGCTCCATGAGCTAAAGTTAGGTTGTCCTTGAGTAGTTTTAACTGTTTGCGCAGCTGAAAGAGGACTTTTAGGTCTGGATCGGAATCCAGTTTGACTTTCGATGGAGTGTATTTGTCTGGGTCAGTCAGATACAGTATCATCGATTTAATTGCAGGATCATCCAACTTCTGAAGTTGGATGATGTCTGGGTCAGTTGGAAGTGACTTTTCATATTTTAAAAGAACTTGGCGAGTGTTGTCTCTTTCTTCATCAGATGTCAGAGTGTCGGCTTGGGCGACCACCTGTTCAATCTGTGATGAGACTGTTAAGGGTTCTTGCTCCATGGGGAGCTCCAACGAATCCTTTTCTGAGTCGTCGGACCTGTCTATGGGCAAGGCACCATAGGTTTGTGGTCCTTGGTCGACGTCATTGGTTGAGAAAAGAGCGATGGCCTGTGATGGTTTTGTGAAACATACTGGCCCAGCTTCATGACTCGGTACCAGGTTATCTGGGAGTCCTCCCAGAACTGGAATGCCTAGTTCAAAATCATGAAAATCAGTTTCTGAGTTTTCAGTTTGCGATGACTCATCATCGTTTGTGTGTGAGTTCATCCCCCCTTCGTCCGATGAGGGGTTGTTGGAGGCAGCAACAGCAATGTCTTGGTGTGTTTCACCGACATCTGTAATGTTGTCATTTGCGCCTTCAGATTTAGTAGCGATCAGATCACTACATTGTGCTCCTGGTTGGATTCCCATTTCAGCGTTTTTCAAAGTTTCTACAAACCTTTGTATTTTCTCTGTCCCCTCCGAGCTCAGAGGTGTAGGGCTTTGCTCCTGGGACCTTTGTGATTTTATCGCCTCGGTTCGTTTCGTCCGAGGTGGGGGAGGGTTAGGTACGTCTTTTGGGGGTTCCTCTTCGGACTTCCCCTGATAATATGGGTCCTCTTGGATCCCATATCTTTGCGTCCTACGCATATCCCATTTACGATCATCACGCTCATCCTCTGAAAGAGGAGCCTTTTTGTCCCAGCGTGCACCATCATTACGTGGTTTGTCAGTTTGAAAATACTGCCTTTTCTCACCTGTTTTAGGAGGAGGTGTCAACGCACTCCGTCCTTCCATTTCTAGGCAGTGGGGTTTAACCTTCACACCAGGAAACACTTCTATGGGCGTCTTAGAACATGCCCGTGGGTGGGGATGACGGAATGGTGTTAAAAGTAGGAGGTTCAAGTCGGTGCAGATCCAACCCTATCACCCGAGATCGGGGTGTTGGAACGGGGCTAAGAGTAGGAGGTGCAAGTCGGTGCAGACCCGTCCTTATCACCCGAGGTGGGGGTGTTGGAACGGGGCTAAGAGGAGGAGGTGTAACAGCATCTGTCTGGGGTGGTTGTGGCTGACCCGGACCCTGGCCTTGTTCGTCCCTGAGTCCCAGACCAGCTCGCCCCACGTCAGAAATCTTGTTTGTTGCTGTGGCTAGATTCTCCTCACAAGCTTTCAGGCGCTCCTGTGATGTCCGACATTCACCTTGTAAATGCCGACAATGACGGAGAAATATCGCCTTTTCCGCTTTGCAATCCTCAAGTTGTGTTTTAAGCACATCTATTTCACCTTTGCAGCGGGAAACTTGTGACATTTTCTCGTCGTGATCCCGTCTTAATGCAAAGTATTTACTGGACAACAGCTCTTTAGCATCCCTGGCTTCAGATAGTGATGCATTAAGTAATTGTATTTTGCTGTTCATTGAATCAACTTCTGCATGTGCATATTGCTGTAATTGAAACATCTGTTCATAATGTTTTCTTGTGAGGACCTCGTGTTCACTTTTAAATTGAAGGAAGTGTTCTTCAATTTTCTGAACCACCTCTTTTTCACTGTATAACCTTAGTGCAAGGTCATCAGCTTTCCTAACAACTGCATAGAATGATTCTTTCAGCAAAATTGCAATTCTAGCCAGCTTTTCATAACTTGACAATGTAATTTCTGTAGAGGTCACAACTTCTGCAACCTCCATCAGATCGTCCAACAACTCTTTTGGGTTCATGCAGTCCGCCCGTCTGCCATATGGATGTAAGGAAGCTGTCAGCAGCGCTAACGCATCTTCCAATCTGTCCTTCATCCCATAAGGATCAAAGTCTTTTTCCCTGACACCTGTCATGGTTATTCACCGTTCAGCACTTTTTCCGGATAAAACAATTGCCAGCTTCAGATATTTTTACAGGTAAATAATTGTATTCAAATGTCAATGAGTTTCACACTATTTCAGCTTTGGGTTTACACAAAAGTACTGTTATAAGTCACTTATTCAAATGTGAGCACCTGTCTCAGGTTTTACCCCAATTCATGAATATTTAAGTAAATGCTTCCATGCAGTGTTACTTGTATGTGCTTATTTTTCAACAGATACTAGATTACCAAGCGTCTCAGTGTCTTCCACTCTAAAGCACTGAATTTTTATAAACCTGCAATTTCTCTTTTTAGTCTCACAGCACATCAGTTTAAAAATGTTTTTAAACCGTTTACTTCCAGAAATTCGCTATTTTAAACAGTTACTCATCAACCCAGGTGGGTGAAAAGAGAAAAGAAAATTGATGATGAGGAATAATCAGTCTTTCTTCAGAAAAACTGTACTCCTTTCTCCTGCCAATCTTCTATTTAGGAGATGTAATTGTTTAGGTGGTAAATAAAATCAGAAAAGTCTCTTTTTCCTGATATATTTACCCTTATTTAGTGATTTAGCAATTAAGCGTGCATTATCTTTTAGCAAATGAGTAAACTTTATCAACTCTGTGAATATCTGAAACTGTACCTTTTTTGTTAAAAAGTTTCTACCTTTTATTTTGTACCTTCTCAATGAGGAATTACCAGTGAATAAAGGTTTGTTGGTAAATGCCTTTCTGCATAAATACCTTAATTACTTTTTAAATGCAAGATAACAGTGATTATCCAGCTTTGAGGAACGTTTATTAACTCAAAAATGCCTTACAGAAAAAAAAAACGTTTAATTTCACTCAAAACCTAAAACTGAAGTGAAACTGTGATCTCAAGTTTCCCAGGAGGGGGCAGTGTTTAGCTTTCTACCAGCAGGAGTCTATGACGACTTCCTGTGACGTTCGGTTGACATCCTGTTTTTAGCCGCTTAGCTTAAAGTTAGCTTCGGCTAAACTCGGTCAAAATCAACATTTCTGAATGGTATTGAAGCGTAACGTGGCGTTTTTTCAACAAGCACGACTGTTATGCATGAACACGAGTTTTATGGGACATGTGGCAAGTTACATTTAGTGATTTTAAGCACAGCAAAGCTCTCAGTTGCAACCGAGCTCATTTCCGACATGGAGGAAGTGACGTGACACGTCACTCACCCGGTCGTTAGCTGTTAGCTTAAAATTAGCATCGCTAGCGTTGTTCAAAAACATAATTTAATGACGGATTTTAAACTCAAACGTGGCAAAATTTTAGCAATTAGACTTTGAAGAACTTAAGCAGCGTTTCAGAATACAGCTTTTAAGCGCATTTCCGCTTTAAAAACAGATTTTATTCCCTATGAAAACGAGTTTTCATTTCCGGGTCACGTGACTGAATCCGCCAATCACAAAGCAGCACGGGGGTGAGAGGAAATGACGTAGGCACGTCATTCACTTCTCAGCAAATCAGAGCGCTTCACAGCAGCTAATCCAACCAATCACGAACCGTTTTTCCAACTAGCATGTTAATGTTAGCCTGAAATAATTCGACAACTTTTCGCCTTTTAAACTGTCAAAATGCACCAAGTTCTGTTACAAGTGTCACGAATCAAGCTCTGAGCTGCACGGAGTCGGCGCCCCGGTCTCAAAAACGTCTTTCTAGCTATTTAAACAACTCGTTCTATCTTTCTCAGAACCGAGCCGGAACCAGAACCGCGTCTGGACCGTCTTTAAACAGAATAAAGCGTTTCCACACAAACCCAGCTTTAGTTACACATAACAGGCGTACAATTTCAGCTTTAAAAAGACATATGACTCACAATTCCAGCTTCATAACATTGCCAGCGTACACATGCAGTGTCAAGCTCCAAGCGCGCAGCTTAGCCGCTGCGTAAACATGCAGTGTTTTGACTTCAAGCGTTACAGCTTCAGCACGCTGCAGTCTGCCATTTCTCCATGCCAACATGAAATATCAATTATTACACGCATACACAGTCCATTTATGAGCACGTTACGGGCCACCAATATGTAGTAACGTATGGACGGGCCACCAAAATGTAGATGAACAGATGCTGAGATATATTCATCAATTAAAACGGATTCCTCATTTTTCTGGACTGAATAAAACGTGCATTGAATTTAATGAAATGTAAACGTGAGACGTCATTTATCTTTGACCCATCAAAATGAATGCGGTCATTTATTTTACAGAATCAAAGTTTAACATCAAACATTTACATTAATTTGGCAAAATATGAAAATAACAACATAATTAACAGCTTTACAGGTAGTGAGAAACAATGCGGCGATTGTTTCCACTCTTCAGCAGAACAGCAGACATCAATGAAAACTGTACAATTATGATCAATTATCCACACGGCGGTGGATGAGCACTTTACACAGACATTTCTAAATTATCTGGAAGGATTTCTACTTGAGAGAAGAATTTAAAGATGGAAATGAAGTTTAAAGGGAGTAAAAGATGGTGTGTGAGAGGGAGTGTTGACCAGAACCGACACTCTCCATTCGAGCCCAGCTTTTCCTCGGTACGCTTTGGTAGGAAACTTGACTCATTACCTTTCTGAAGATAAATCAGCAGATATGGAGGTCCAGTTAACGCTACCTGTCCAGCGTCTCCATAGGATGGCTGTGACTCGTCCGAAGTAGTGACGAGATTCCGTCCGACACCAGCTCACCTCAGCAAGTGGACTTCACATGAGTGGAGTCCTTCAGAAGTTCCACTCAGAGGTGGAAGATGTTATAATCCAACTCGAAGAGCCTTATCATGGCTGGACTTCTGTTCTCCCAAACAACTTCACAGAACTGCGAACATCTCAGAACTTCTCCGCGCCGCCGAACTGAGAGAACTAGGAAGTACCGGCAATTTAAAGAGCTCTATTTCCGGTATATTTGAGCGTCCCTGATTGGGTAATATCAACCAGACAGGGGTGTGCTTTGTGATGTAAGAGGTTACTAGAAGTCAGAAAACAGCAAGAATTGTTATGGAACAGATTAAACTGTTCTCAGAGACAGAGAGAGTTTTGTTTTGGCGAGTTTTAGAAACAGGTGCCAACTCCTCCGTTGACGTCTGAGAGGATGTAAACAAGACAGTTGTTCCAACACATGTCTGCTTCGACTCCTGACCTTGGAAAACGCACACTTGCTCATTCAAAGACAGAAATCAGAAAATGCATAAAAATCTGTAACAGGCCTTAACATGAATTCTAACTTTGCATGAGGATTAAAAAATCATTACACTGTTTCACAGTTAATAAAATTGATTAGTTCACTGCAACATCTAAAATGGTTTGAACTAAGACACTTTGATTATCAACATTTGTAAAATAGTAATGATAATAAAAAGAGAGTGTTCTTTCACTTGATTTTCAAGAAGGAAAGTCTCAGGATGGGTGAACCTGTATTTCTGGATTCAAATCAATGAAATGACAGTTTCTGTCCCACAAGGTTCTTAAGGTCAAGGGTTTTGACCTTAGGCTTAATTTTGACATCAGGTTAAGTTCACTACAAAATAATTACATATACAAACACGTAGCATATAGCAAGTAAAGACTGCAGCAAAGTGAAGAAATGTGGTCAATTTGTCCTCCAGTAGATAAGCCGTCTATAGCAGCATAGCTAAAGAATAGCTGAGGAAACTCAAGCCAAACCTATCTATAGGATTTATCAAAAAGGAGAGACTTAAGCCTAATCCTAAAAGTAGACAATGTGTCAGCCTCATGGACAGAAACTGGAGTTGGTTCCACAAGAGAGGAGCCTGATAACTGAAAGATCTTCAGTTCTCATCTACACCTCTAGATGCAGAAAGAGGGCTACCTGCATCATGAAGGACCTCACTCACCCAGCACACACACTTTTTGCCCCACTCCCCTCAGGAAGGAGGTTGAGGAGCATTAAGTGTAGAACCATTAGACTGAGGAACAGCTTCTACCCTGAGGCTGTTAGACTCAAGAATCTCTAACCAGAATAATCACTGTAAAAATCACATCATGTTGCTGCTGATCTGTTTCATGTTGCTGCTGATCTGTTTCAATGTTGATGTGTTCATGCATGCTCATCTGCTCACACAGACTCATGTTCATGTTTGTGCTGATGTTGAATGTTTTTATGTTATGAGTGCTTAGTGTATATTTAGTTGATGTTTTTCTTAGTTCATATCTTAGATGTTATTAGTGTTTTTCTTATACATTTTATTGTTGGATGTAACTGGGACCCTGTGTACATAATTTCGCTCCACCACATGTACCACATGAGGTGCGAATGACAATAAAGAAACTGACTCTGACTCTGATCTTCCTCCCATTATGTTTGGATTCTCTAGAAACCACAAGTAAACCTGCAGTCTGAGAGTGAAGTTCTCTTTTGGGAAAATTTGGAACAATAAGATCTGTACTATAAGATGGAGCTAGGTTGGTGAGGGCTTTGTAGGTTAGAAGTAAGATTTTGAATTATTTTCTGAATTTGACAGGGAGCCAAATGGTTGCATAATTTGTGTATGCAATAAAGAAACAGTGAGTGAAGTAAAGGTTTAGAAAAAAGTGATTACAGAAATCATTATAAACATGTTTTGGCAAGAGTTGTTTAAGGACAACAGCAATCTATTTCGAACGTGGCTTTGTTCAAAGTAGCATTTAATTCCAGTGGTGGGATTTAACTAAGTGCAAGTACTTCGTTACTGTACTTAAGTACACTTTTCATGTATCTGTACTTTACTTAAGTAGAGTTAAACATGGATACTTTTTACTTTTACTTCACTACATTTTAGATTAAGTATCTGTACTTTCTATTATACTACATTTCTATAATGCGTTGTATTACAAATTACATTCACGTTGCAGCTTTTTTATTTGTTCGTTAATTTGAAAGTAACCAATGGCGAGAGGGGAGTTGGTCCATTGAATCAATGCAAAATGGGCAGGTAATGTTAGACCCACCTTCAAGAAGAGCTATATTCTATTATATACATCACTGAGCTGGGCACACCCACAGCACCGCTAACACACCCAAAATGAATTCCACCGAGGAAAGTCAGCCAGAATATACAGTACGTGCCACCCATGACCTTATTGAAATATTATTGAAAGTCTATAGAAAGACTATTGAAAGTCTATAGAAAGACTATTGAAAGACTATTGAAAGTCTATAGAAAGACTATTGAAAGATTATTCAGTACAGCAGGACAGATTCTCTCTCCCAAAAGAGCCAGACTGGACTTAAAAAACTTTGAAAACCAACTTCTTCTGAACTTGAACAAGAAATTCTTGCTGCAATATTAAAATGTGTCAGTTCATGGGATGTTAGAACAGGAGACAAGAAATGTCTCCAAATGACTCGACACTCGGGTCCAAGTTTTGAAAATGGTGTCAGGAAGTTAAAATATTGTTCAATATTGACCCATTACAAGGTTGAATAGACAGTATTTTAACTAGAGTTGATGACAAACTGGAGTTGAAATGATCGGTGCTTGTTTCTTTGTTAGTTGTGTCTAATGGTCCTTTTTTCATCAGACAACTTTTACTTAAATGTGTTTACTGCAGTTAAAATGACACATTGGTTTTGATTTGTGTTAAATAAAAACTTTCAAAGGTAAAATCATTTCTCTTTCTTATTTTGCTTAATGACAAACTCTGCATGTCATCCCTGAAATTCTGATGCACAGAATCACAAGTCCAAGTGTGAACTGTGTCACAATAAAAACATGTATTATCTGCAGCATTGTTCATTAAAATGGCTCAACACTATTAATGTATTACAAAAAATATACATATGGTAGGCACACTTAAAGATATGTAGACCATTGCATTAGGTAATACATTCAGCAAGTACTTTTACTTTTAATACTTTAAGTATTTTTAAAAGCAAGTACTTATTTACTTTGACTTAAGTAAAAATGTTAATGTGGTACTTCTACTTTTACTAGAATACATTTTTGTCTGTTTATTTGTACTTTTACTTAAGTACAGTGTTTGAGTACTTTCTCCACCATTGTTTAATTCATACATAAGTAAACTCTGGTTCCTCAAACTAAGACCATCCAAAGAGCTATCAACATTTATTTATTTTTGTTCTTATTCATTCTACCTAACGTTCACTGGAAAGGGGTCTAGGGAATCCCTATATCCCAATAAATAAAGCATTTTGTTAAGTTTTAGATTCAAATTAACATGGAATAAACAAACAAAAAAAATGAATAGACACATTTTTCTTCTTATGTAGCTATTGTATGTACGTCAAGGAAAATGGAAACCTCACATATTTTTGAGTTAACAAAAGTGTTACAAACTGAGGGCAACAAGATAAGTTATTTGGAGGCGCTAACATTGTATTTTCTTTTTAGACTCTTAAAAAGTACTCGGTTAAAATGATTTGTGCAATACCATCAGTAGTAGATTTCATGTGTGGTCTTTAGCAATGAAACAAAGTAGCATTCATATTAATCACTGAATAGTGTCTCAATATTTTATCATGCTTTTGTTTTTGTGCCGCTTGTGTTTTATGCATGAGTAGAGCTTGTTCTAAATCACATCCTTTTCTATGAAATGAATCACTGGCACCCAGGAGTCCTGTTCTTTCAAAACCACTGAAAAAGTATGTAATACAATTTTCTTAATTAAACCACAAGTGTTCATTTTATTCAACCACAGTACCAAGACTTCAAATATGCAATAAGAGCAGAAACTCTGAAGATGTAACCTATGAGCATGAGTTTTTATAAATTTATTACAGCCTCACTTTGCAGGAAATGTGACAAAAATGTATGAACTAACAGTAATCCACACATAATGCCAATAAATTATCACAGAAATGAAAAAGCTTAATATACTATTTCACATCTATATACAGGTGTCTTCGTGTGAAATTGGACAATACAGCAATTAACACTTAACAAGGAAACAAATGATTTAACATTGTTTCAGTGTCTGCATGTACAAAGGAACTGTGATCCTGCTAATGGTTGTTTTTTATACTATTTGGTGTTCAACCACCCTGCTTTCATTCCATCAGTCTAACATGTTACACTCCAGTCCAAAAGCTGGCAATAATGTGTTCATTTATTATTGTCTTTTGGAACAAATAAAAGTTCAGATGATTTCTCGCAAGGAATTCAACATATTTTCTGTGACCTTTTTCATTCAATCTTTATTTAAACAGATAAGTCACACTGAGCCTCAAAGACTCATTTACAAGTGAGATCTGTTTGGACAGACAATAAAAAAGTAGTAAACTGGTGTAGAGGGATATGGGGCTGGATATATATTGTAAATTATCAGTTATGAGTTAAGCTCATAAGATATGCATTTATTATGCAAATAACCTCGTTGTGTGTGGGCACCACCTCTTTTTAGAGGAAAAATCAGTATCTAACCCCAAATTAAATGTAAACTGAAACATGATTTTTTTTTGTCGTGTTTAAAGGGCATCAAATCAGTTAATACACACAGATGTGCCAAAATAATCACAAATTTAGTTGGTTTTATGTATTTTATTAGAAAATAATAATCTGTGATATATCTGATGAAGATTATGCAGGACAAAAGTTAACTGAATAACAAAATAGCATTGCATCAAAGGTCTAGGTGGTTATTCAAATCAGTGAGACTTAAAAAGGCAGATTTTGGACGAGTTCTGTTTGTGGAGTAGTTCAAATTGTGTCTAAAATGAGCTGTAGTTTGTCTGATAAGATTATTGTGATGTATGATCACCAGAAAGTGCATTGAAGATTCTTTCTCACCAGAAAGAGATGTCAGAATGTTCCACAGCTGCTTAAACTGATACCAGCAAGGCCTGAGATGCTCTGGTGACTGAAAGGCTGATTTTTCCTCAAAAGTCACCCATCATCAGTTGGAGGGACGAAGGTCCGGCCACTGGCTCTGAAGTCAGCTGGGATTTACCATTCTGTGCAGAAAGGATGCATCTCTCTTCTCTGAGTTCAGTGCAGAAACTTGGGTTTCTTCAGTTCTGAGCTTCAGAAGCATGTAGCAGAAGTTTTTATTTATTTATTACACTTTCATTAGTGTCAACTAATAAGTTTGTGACCTGAGTTGAACACCTGTAAAACAAAGTATGTTTGTTCCCAAGAGAATAGATGCATTTTATTTTAAACAGTTTAAAACACAAAACACATGAATGATGTTTGTTTGAGATGAGGTGAACTCTTTTTCTGTGTAAGCTGAGATGAACTGTTTTCTGAGATGAGGTGTTCTTTTCTGAGGTGGTGTTCCCCTACACTGGACACATATAGGAATTTGGAGACGAAAAAAAATCCTATCAGAATTTTTTTCCTGCCTGAGGAAAAATAACTCTAATATTAAAAACACCTCACACAAACAAGCACATAGTGACGTAGACATTCTGCAGAGGGGGGAGGTGAGAGCGGTTAGCATGTTCATAGATGCTCTCGAGGACACTGTACGAATTCTGATAAGGATGGAATAATCAGTCAATGTCCTCCGGTGAGATCCGTAAACATTCACGAGGTATGTCAAGGAATGGACAAGAATAACGTCTATGTAAATCCAAGAGACCTGAAATGATGACACAAAGTTTATTCAGCTGGTTTCATCTGGTTATCAGTTGGAAATTCCTTAGGAAGGGGGGTGATGAGCGTCAGATCACATGTTCTCCAGGCAAATTCAGATAAGATGGCCTTCAAGGTCAGCCATGGGTGCCAAATTCAGATAAACACACAGTTGTTTTGGGGACAGGCACAACTTAATGACATCTGTCTAGAGTCTGTGTTGGTCGACTCAGTTCCGAAATGTCCAAATTACACTGCCACACCGATGGAACATGACTGAATAAAATCCCTGAGATCTGATTCATTCTGTCCAAAGCATTTGAGTCTGGGTACTCGAGGCATGAACCAAGCCATCATAAAGGCAAGCAGCGTGATTGGTTCACAATTTGCTGCAGATGACTTCCTTGATTGATTGATAAAACTAGCAACAAGCTGAATCCAAAAAGTAGGAACCAGTTATCAAAAATCCAATGAAATATGCATCCTTAAAATCCACAAATGGCAGCAGAGATAGACACATCATCAAGTCTTCCAAGTCGATGAGATATCCAGCTGCGTGCGAGCCAACAGGGCAAATCGGCTCGCTAAAGCCTGTCTTCTCTTCGGAGAAATGTTGCAAATTGAGTTGAGGGACCAACTGATCAAAGAGTCCATAATTATGGTAAGCAAATGCAGCAAGTTAGCAGGCTAAACAAGCAGCAAGCAGGAGTAGCGACGTTAGCGACAGACAGTTAAGCGACATGCAAGGGGTTGCAATCAGGTTAAAGTGAGGTGAAGTGCAAAAAGATTAGGGAAATGAGATCACGCTGCATATTTATAACCTAGGAGGGCATGGTCTCCTGTGTATGCGGCAGTCTCATTTGCCGACAGATGTGTTGAAGGATTTTTTTTTTCAGGTAGGTCTCGCGAGGGCGCATTCCCCTATACTACTGTGTTGTACCGAGTGTACTGACCAAAAGAGAACTGCAAATCTCTATACGCCATATCTCCTCGAATTAGCAACCGCCTTTTACTTGTGATCATAATTGCAGACTTTCTTGTTTGTTTAGTATCTTGCATTAACTTTATAGGATAATTCTACCTTGAAAAGTACTTTGTTGGTGTGCACAATACCCAGATTGCATTTAGACATATTTTGTAGACCTTTTCAGACTGCTAAAGATAAAAATTTTACAACTGAGAGAAAGGAAAAAAAAACATTCAGATTTCAAATTACATCAGATGCTGTGGGGTTCTGTGGAAGATCTTTGAACTATAAATATAATATCTGCTGTAGAATTATTTATGAACAACCTCAATTTGGAGAATTACAACACACATTTTCCATCAGTCACCACCAAGCAGTGAAAGGCAGCAATAATGTTTTGTCTGTGTGAGTGTTTGTTTGTAATTAACATATCACATGAACCACTGAACAGAGTTTGATTGAAACAATAATCTATGCATGGACATCAGATTAACTTCAGAGTCAACACAAATCAACACGACAGATGACAGCTAGCTAACTTTAAAAAAAACCCCACAAAAATGTCTACCGCTCAATCAGCTTTACAGATACTGAGCTAAAATTTGATGTGGTAGGTGTTAAAAGTCATCCACAGCACATATTATGACTAGTACACATTGAGAATCTTTGTCATCTACAACATGTACAATTTATTGTTTCATATTATTTCATCAAAGTCTCACTTCAAAAAAATCTGAACTGTCCCTTTAAGAGAAGCTTAAGTAATCTGCTCACTTTTCTTGCATCACAGCTTTTCTCAGTTTATTTTTAAAGAAATACAGGGTGATATATTTGCCAGCATTAACAAATGTGTTGCTATATATACATTTTTAATTTTATTTGTGTGTGTGTGTGTGTGTCTGTGTCCACATAGCTGGTTTTTATAAGTCCTGCCTGATAGGTTCGCTTTGATGTTTTTAATCTTCAGGTAGCTCATGAAAACAATTTTACTACTTGATGGTCTTATTTAATGGAGAAATGGACAGCATGAATGTGCTATTGTTGTTTTGCTTCATCGTATCTACAAGGACAAGAAATAAAAAACATAATCTCTTGGTATAATCATTCTAATGTACATGTCTAAATTGACTGAACTTGGAAGTCTTGATCACTGCAGGTATCATCCATTTAATGTGGCATGCTTGTGATCACTAGCTGCAAGGAAACAGTTTAAGTTCAGAGAAAATAAATGTGACATACACAGTTTATCATAGTGTAATAAAAACCATGATATAAAGCTAAAAAGATGAATGGTCACAAGATTGTGTTTCTGATTTCAAACTGGAAAATTGTGCACACATGGCAAATCTGTCATGTAATGTAAATTCACCATCTGACTTAAACAGCTCCCAGTGGAGGAAAGAGTTTTTTTTGTTTTTTTTTTTTATTTTTTTTTTATAGAGCCATAAACTATCACAACGCAACGCTCACATATGTTGACAAATGTACTGTGATTTATTCCAAGGTTAGAAGATTTGGTTCACCGGCGATTTCAGAATAAATATATCATAGCATGCACTTCTTTCACAGTAGATTGTCAGAACTTTTGGTTTAAATAAGAGGAATTAATAAATTATTGACTTTTAAGTGCATTAGTTACATGCTTACAAGAAAACATTTTAAAGACATCGTCCTATATTGACCCACAACAGAAAAGGTTTCTATACAAAGCAAAAAATAGCATAAAAGAAGCTGGATGAAACACGAAAAAACCAACACCACATACTTCAAAACAGAGATTTGTCATGTATACAGCAGGTAAAGACAAGGGCTGCTGATAAATCCCTCAATAATCTCCACTTCTCAAAATCTCCACATTATAGTAGTCCCTTGCTACTTCACGGTTCATCTTTCACGAACTCGCTCTTTTGTGGTTTTTCAACAAATGTCAACTTTAATATTACTCACGTGATTGGGACGGTATGGGATAAAAAGTTAACAAAAAAATATTCTTCGGACTGGCACCGCAGTTTTGTAGTTTTCTTTCAATAAGCCTATACTGTAATGCCAGTCAAAGAACTACACTTCCCAGAAGCCAACAGTGCTTCCGGCCACTGCTTTCTACCAAAATGGAAGGATTGTTTTGCAAAGAAAATCTACACTATCTATGAAGCTCACAGAACTGGCAGGAAAGTTGCAAATAATCCTTAAGCTTCCTGAAGCTCAATTATCCACACACACATCAACCTGGATGGGGCGGTGGGCTTCATGCTGCAGGGTAGGTCTGCAGAACCAGAACTGAACCTGATCGGAACCGAGCTGCTGGTCTGCAGAGCTGGTGAGTAAATTTTTGCAGTACTTTGCAGTACATATACGTATGTTGTTAAAATTACGTAGGTTTAAGAGTTTAGAACATTGTAAGAGTGTGAGAAGTGTTTCTAAAGTCTTAAAATATATAATTAGTTCATTAATTCAATCAACCTTTATTTAAACAGATAAGTCACATTGAGCCTTGAAGACTCATTTACAAGTGAGACCTGTTTGGACAGACAATAAAAAGTGTTTAAAAAAAAACCACATATGGTTTGTAGACAAAAAAAAAATTCCTAACATGCTTTTAACCTCTGGTTGAAGCTCAACAGCGTGATGAAAAAAAAAAACAATCTTGCACACTAGCACATTATGACGCTGACATTAAGTGGGGGGGGCAAGGGTGGTGAGCATGTCCAGCGATAACACACAAAGGCACTGCAGAGTTCAGATAAAATCACTCTGTTCAAATATTTCCTTCTGGAGAGATCCGTACACACTCGGGGCATGCCAAGGACGAATAAATACTAAAATAAATATAGCACTCCTACGTCACTGTTTTTCACCTATCGGCGGGGTGTGTGGAATGTAACCCCTGCAATAATTGAACAACTACTATATATATTTTATCATCTGCCATGATAGCCGGATGTTCAAATAATTGTCTGCGGTAGTGTGTGCGTTTGTGTGTATGCGCACATTTTTGTTTCAGGATAACCTGTAGGGACCAATTTTACAAAAAATCATGCATTGTGGGAACCAACTGCTTTTTATGGGGACCAAATCCAGGTCCCCATAAGGAAAAGTCTCTTTGTGCGGTAAGGGGTTAGATTTAGGACTAAGGTGTGAATAGTGGATGGGTTAGGGGTTAAGCATGTACTAGTAATGGTTAGGTTTAGGATAAGGGTCAGGGTTAGCCTATAGAATATGAATAGAAATCAATGCAAAGTCCCCAAAAAGTACGTTCACAAGAACATGTGCATGTGCATGTTCATATATTTTTTGAGCAAAATAGTGCAGGGTACAGATTTTATTAAAAGTCTCATAAAGTAATCGCTGAAGGTACATCTATAATTGACTAACTTTTGGAAAATAAATCTGATTCAGGTCACCAGAACTAATCAATCTTTGCAAACACCAGAATAGCTACATTGTATATCTTGGTCAGTTTTACAAGTAATGAGCTAAAACTTGTGGTGATATTAGCTGTAAGTCATCTTTATCAGACACATCAAAGTCAGACAGATCATATGAGATTTTATTTAAAACTTTGGCTTGTAAAGCCCTATTTTCATCATTCATGTAAACACAACTGAACCCCTACTAATAACGACGTGAGGGCAGTTATTTCCAGCCGCATGTTTTTGTGTACCTGCAAAAGTCGATAGTCATGCAATGACCTGCAGTAAAGAATTTAGGCTTGATATGTTGATGAAAGTGAAGAGACAAATAGACAAACCTATAAAACATGAACTAAAGTAGCAGAACCCTTATTGTCTCTTTTTCCAGCTTTTATCAAGTCATCATTAAAGAGTGAATGACATTGCAGAGGAAGACTATTGTGACAGTTTGACAAAGAGGATATCATAAAGGAGAAATGTGAAATGAGAGCATGCATGGGGATAAAATGAATGTATATAAAAAGATGAAGGAGGATGTAAAAATATGAGCCTGAATATCACAGGGATAGATATTTTATCTCCATCTTAAGGAAGGATGAAAGATAAAAACAGTATTAAAGCCAAAATGACATTCTGTTAAGTATGACTGAGTTAAGCAGCTACGCTGATTGAAATGCCTGAACAGTTGGAGGTCAGGTTTCAGGCTGATCTTTTACGTTGAGTTATTACTGCAGGAAATAAATGAGATTCCTACAGTTCTTTTGTTCTCTGATTTAAAAAAATGTAGACATTCACTGTTTGCATTTGTGGCAAGCAAATGTCTTTAAACATCATGGATATGATCATAACCATGCTTACAAATAAATTGAAAAGCACATTGCGCTGCTGCAGTTGTTAAAAAAAAAAAAAAAAAACTTAAAGTGCTTCAGAAAAACTGCTTGTTATTCAAACCAAAACCTCACATTTAACACGGTGACTGAAACCTGTTTGATGGACAGACAAGTGCTAAAAATTACTCATGTGCACAGTATAAGTGACTGCTGCAGGAAAATTATAGGTTAAGAGGAATACTTTCCATTTTCATTGTGCAGACAGTGGACTGAGCTACCAGAGGTAAGAAAGAAGAGTGCTGAAAGAATGAAGGAAATGGGGTGAGAGGAGAAGTAAGTAAAGATAGATAGAGGTTAACCTTTTTTAATTTTATTTCCCTCATTTCATGGTCTTGGTTCTCTGTGAATCTGCTTTAACCGTACAATAAGATATTTTTTCTTTCTTGGCAATGTATTGGCAGACTTTTAAAACTTTTACTTTAGTGACTTTAGTAGCATTCTGTTGTAACGTCTATTTTTATATGAAATTTTACAATTATGATTACTAATTAACACCAGATTAGGAAAGCTATGAATGTGGTGACAAAGTTGGTCACAAGCTTGAGCTTCTCCTTTAAAGAATATGATATACCTGTTTAGTATTTAGGGGGAGTGGTCACACAGAAGTTAGAGAAGGTGATCAGAAGGTCACAGGTTCAATTCCCTAGACAGACAACAGCAAAATGTGGGTGGGAAAGGTAAAAGACCCACACCTTCCTCCACCCTCATTTGCCCCACTTTGGGCCCTTCAGCAAAGCACTTGATCCCCTCCATCTGCTCCCCCAGGTGCCCTAGATGGGGTTCCAGGGTTCTAGATCCAAACTATCTGCTCCACACAGAGGGCTGTGTTTGCTCAGCATTGGTAATTAGCAGCCATCTTGGAGAGGAGACCTGCAGCCAGTGGTACTCTCACAGCAACAAAGTTGACAAGAACATTGCAATAACTCACTTGAAGCACCACCAGTACCTTGGCATGAGGCAAGCATAGCCATTCCTGCTTCTAGTTCTCAATGACCAAGCCACACTTATGCATGCATGCTCAAAATCATGGATATGCCATCACTATTACTGCCACCATGGTCACACACCCAGGACTACAATATGTTTATTTAATAAGAATAAATGATCATAACATATCTATAGATGTTTGGTGAATGCTTGAAATCATTCACAGTCTATCATACTATCACGTTCAGATTAGTTTTAAACCCAGAAAAGGCAAAATGACAAAGAGAGTTCAATACACAGATAAAAAGGTAAGTCTAATTTTATGTTAGAGGAGTGGCATTATGCTGTTGATTATATCATGCTGCTGTATTCATTCATACCCATCTACGCGTTACAGACTCATGTTCGGGCTGCTGTTTAATATACCATATTATTTTACATTAATAGTGTTTACTGTATATTTTAGATATTTTAGCGTTTTTTTAGGGTTCATTTAGTGTATATCTTAGATCTTATATACTGTTTCATTTGATACTCTATATTTTTGCAATTTTGAGTGTAACTGGGACCTTAAGTACACAGTTTTCTTCCACCTCATGTACCACATGTGAATAACAATAAAGAAACTTGATCTTGAATTTACACAGGAGGATTATCTGAAAAGAATATGGTAAGTATGAGCTTTTGGAAACAAGAGGCCTTCAATTGAAATGATTAAGGTTGGATCAGAACCACAAGAATCCAGAGCGGTTTAAAAAGGTTTATTAAATAAACAAAGAGCTGCCACTCTTGGCTGGTGTTGGAAGACAAGGAGCCGGCGCTGGGCCTTGTAAGTCTTAATGGACCGGGGGCAGAGCGCTGAACAGCGCTGAAACGTCACCAAGGGGCGGTGTACGTCGGTGGTCTTGGATGGGCGATCCAGAGGCAGAGTCGTGGGCAGAAACAAGGTTGGCAACAGGATCTGATAAAGGCGACAGTACCAAAGAGCAAGGCAAAAACTCGGAGTCCAAAAACAAGCAGGCAGCAGGCAGCAAAAAGGCAGATGAGCAGAGGTACAAAAAGGGCAAGACAAAAAATCAGAGGTCGAGGGGCAGGCAGGAGACTGATCAAGATCAGGATACTAGAGAGAAACGCTGGAAGACTACTCACCAAAGGCTTTCTATATTCTGGCACCAGACTGTGAGGGAGAGAAGATTTTAAGCACCAGAGCCCAGGTGTTTCCCATGAACACTAGCGAGCTGCAGTGAGAGGAGGTGTGGCAGGCAGAAAGCTGCAGATAGGAAGCAGAGCTGACAGAAACCAAATGAACATAGAGAAAACTAGAACCCAAGCAGTGAAGAGTGTTTTAGCAAAGATTAAAATGTGCATCGTGACATTCAATGATAGCATTTGTATTTTTGTCTTACAGATCTAGAAGTAGAGAAAATCTTGGAGAGGAGGGTGGAGGTCCCAGGTGAGTGGTGATAAGGTATGTGGCTTGTAGGAAAGTGGCAGGATGGGAACCACAAGAACTTATCCAATGCCCGTGATTCCAGAGGCTCAGGAGGTAAGTGGTTCCAGGTCAGGCTGTTCAAAAGAGGCAATCACAAGGAGACTTGAAGGAAGGTGAATTTCCATAAAGCATTAACCCAAACAGGTATAGACTCAAGAAAACACAAGGAATAAAGTGCAATTTAGTTTTTGTAATTGTTGTGTAACTCAAGGAAACCCAGTCACTTGCAACAGGGGCTGTTCAAAGTTACCCAGAGGCTTCAACGATCCAACGTTGAACTGCTGTCCCACAGGAGTTTAAGAAAAGCAATCCTCTCCAGAAATGGATTAGGAACAGGTGTGAGAGATTGGCTCTGCCCTGCCACTCAAGAGCTGTAGAGGCCGGTAACAGCGAAAAACACAGAATCTTCACATATACAATGGGCAGTGGTGGCTGGTGGACTTTCCACCAGTGGGGGCTTTAACTCTAAAATAGAGTATATAGAGTATATATATATATATATATATATATATATATATATATATATATATATATATATATATATATATATATATATACTAGAGAATTAATTCCAACAACGGAGGCACCAAAAAAAAAAAAAAAAACTGCTATAAATTGACAGTCATTTTTCACTTCAAAGACAACTGTAAAACAAACAACCACAGAAAAACCAAAGACCAAGCTTTTACATAGAGCTTCTGTCAGTTGTCCAACTTAATTCCCCTGCATTAAGGGTTTCAACACTCTTAGACACAACCACACTGATAAAATGAAACACAAGACACAATGTTTTTAAATGAGGCCATATTTAAATTGTTTGGTGTTAATTTTCATGAAGGAGTGTGTGAGTGGCAGATTATTTTGAAGTTTCAGTCAGAACAGCTGATTTTTGTTTATTATATACAGGTGCTCCACCCACCTGCACTTCTAAGCTGACGTGTCTGTGCAAGTTTTATTTTACTGTTATTTACAAATTGATCATATTTCTAACCTTTGCTGGTATAGTCACCATGCTGCTTATTTGGAACACTTGTCTCAAAATTCTAAGAAAATTACAAATTTTACTTCCTATAATTGACATCACTACTAGAGTTTTGGCAAGGTGCATAGCAAACTCCCTGTCATTATAAGATTATTGTTAACCCCTCAAACACAGGCAAAACGCCACTCATTGGCAGTTGAACTTTTGGTCACAACTTTGACTGATTGCCAATACCGCAGCAAATTTTTGATCAAAATAAATGTTGAAAACTAAAGAAAAAACTCCACATTTAGTTATCCACCTAACAGATTGTCACATGCCAAAAAAAAATCAATAAATAGCCAATAAACATTCTTAAGAGTTTTTGTTTTATTTAGAAACATTAAGAGCTCATAAATTGCTGAAATGCTATACCTACAGTACATATAGCGGCTAGCTTAGCTGCATGAAATATGGCAAACCTGGTGTGTTCATTTTGCTTTTGCCCTTCTCTAATTTTCCCACTATGGTCAAACAGACAATATAGTTGATTTCTCAAAGAAAACGTACAGTTTTTTTTATTTTTTTTTTTATCAGTTTTTTTTTTTTTTCAAGGTATAAGTTGTTGCTCTAGCACAGACAGCACTTTATTTCCTTAGGTAATACAGTAGTATCGGATATGATACAAGAATATTACAAAAAATTCAAGGTGTGGGTGTATGCATGTGAGGTGTTGTGATTTTTTAACAATTTAGCAGCTTTATGTCATTTGACTGACCACTGCAATCTGACCTCAGCGAAGGTTAATGACAGTTCACATGGACTACAATTTGCTGACTTATACTCTGGCATACAACTCAAATTATGTGAGCATGGTTGTTCAAACTGACATGCTTTCAAAAGCAATACACACAAGAACGCAAACACGGATGAGACTAAATGTGCCGTGCACCAGCAAAGGTCAGCCCTTGAGTCACATAATAGAAGCCACACTCCCACAGTATGTGAGGCTTTATAATAAAATACAGGTGAGTCAGCGTATGTGTGTGTGTGTGTGTGGGGGGGGGGGGGGATTATCTTGCTGAATCATTGCAAATACTTTAAAAATGCTTTAAAAATGACAAGGTTAATATTCAAAGTCCTACAGAGATTTAAGAAAATTGACAAAACCCGAAATGAGCGCAGTAAGGAAAGATGCTTTGAAGAGATTGGACTGGATTGATTTTTGTGTAAAAATGATCACTGGTCATCCATATTTTGTGATCGTCAACACATCCCGCAAAGAGACCAAAATAGATAAAATGTTTCCCACAAAGCTTGATTTAGCTTAGTCATCTGTACCAAAGCACTCTACTGTCCAAAAGTGATTAAAAACAAATCAATGGACCACACTCTTGCACTGGGTGACATGTTTTCTCCGTTATAAAAATATGGCCATTGAAGTTTATTTAGAAACGTCTTGACAGAATGGTAAAGGTTTCATTTTTCAAAGTCTCTGGAGAGTATTTCCTAAAAAGTGCCAGGGTAGCATCCCTCAGACGCAGTTTCTTAGATCTGCTGTCTAAATGCATAAAGAAAATCAAACGTGTTTCAATGAAAAAGCCACTGTGGAAGGTAGAATTAAAAGTTGAAGGCCACAGAGGAGATTAAAGACATTTTAGAAGCAGTTGGAAACAAATATTTAGCCATTTCTCCAGGATAACATGGATAAAATTTGGCTATATATCCTAAAGTATTACCAAGTAATAATGTACCTTTACATTCATTATCTTTTCCCACTTTTTCATTCTTGGGTCACAGGGGTCGCTGATGCTCATATCCAGCAGTTACTATAGGAGAACCTTGAACAGGTTGCAAAGTCCATCACAGAGAAGAAATAATTTACTAATTTGTTAAATTATTTGCCAAATTTAGTAACTGAACATTTGGTTTTCTTTCATCTTGAATTTGTTTGTATCAAAAATGTACTCCCACAGTGACTCAATGAATAGCCATCTAACTGCAAGACTTTGAAATAGCTGCGATTCTGGTTATAATTGGAAAACTCAAAAATTGCATATTAGTCTCAGTGAGACTTTTAGAAAAAACAAAGAAGACACTGACATTCATTTTAAGACTAGGTTTTATCGGAGCGCTTTATCACTACATGACATCTCTGATTAATCCCATTTCATGTAACAAAGAGAGTCTGGATTACCAGAGGGTAGCTCAACATGAATAATAAATGACAGACATTAGTAGTCTTGTTTAAATAAGGTAGAGTAGAACAGAAACTGCAGGAACAGTATTTTGTCACTTTCAGCTGTTCTTGTACTGGTCTCATTTTCACGCATCTTGGTATTCTCTATTAGTTATGTTGGGCTTCTTTCGACTGGCTATTTTGGATAGGAGACAAAACCATGCTTTGAACAAAGAGGTTATGTGCAGTTGTGATCACAAAGTTTCCATTCATCATGGGCATGAATGTAATATTCATTTAGAGCTTTTATTGATTTAACTGTACTGCTCTTGTTCTACAGTGGAATGATTGTACAATTTCAAAGATTTTAATAAGCAAGAAATGTCTGTGAAAATCTGAGTACATCTGAATTTTCTTTAATTTACACAAAGTCAAAAATCACATTCATTCACTGAAATCTAAAATGTTTTGCTGAAGGTTCTTGAATGTCTTTTAATTCCTCAAGGCCAAAGCCTATGAACTTTTCTTTAGTGTTTCTAATTGATTGCAGCTACAGTTGCAAGTATAAAAAGGCTTTTTCTTCTGGTTCTTTTGTTCAGACATAGAAGAGTATTATTTTTATTTTGCATTTTGACTGTCAACTAAGTCTTCTTCAGAAGTGTCACCTGGTGTTGATGTGAGGTGTCTTTATGAGCTGTTCTTCTCGATCAGCATGGTCAACCTAGCAAACTCAAGTCTGTTGGAGTTGGTGATGTGCAGGTAAGAGTTAAAATGTAGATGGACCAGTAAATTGAGAACCTCGCCTATTTGCACTGTTCTAGGTGAACAAAGCTCCAGTCCATTTGTCCCTGCCTCACTACATTACTTGTAAACAAGATGCCACAGGAAATAAATTCTTCTGTCTGAGACAGAAACTAAGGCTGGATGTCCAATTGGCTGAATGGAGCAATACATATCTGCTTGAGAATGGAGTCAAAATGTACACTTGGCTGCCTACCTTTCCAATGAATGCTGAAGATGTAACCCTCCTGTTTCTAAATCTCTTTTTTCCAAGACCTTGCCAAGAGATTTTGCCATTAAAGACCACAAACTAGATCAGAGAACAGGGATCAGGTCAAGAGTAGTCTAACCTATAGTCATGAATTGTATTTCATCATTCACAAGCAAGAGTCATACACAGTATAGCTGAAACAATGTAGTTCAACTTCTGTACTTCACTCAACAGTCCCAAACATGGCAGCTTGTTGTTATTGGCATCCTGATGCCAATTTGTTGATGTTTGGTGGATGCTTCTACTTCTTTCACATGGATTTTGAACCAAGTGTCATCCACATATCTGAATCAGTGGCTTGGTGTTCCCTTGAAAGAGTCCAGGGCTCTTTGTTGCATTTGCTCCTCGTAGAGATTGGCTACAACCAGTGACACTGGAGATCTCAGGACACAACTATGCTTTTGTCTGTAAAAACTGTCATTGAATAAAATGTGGAAAGACTGAGGTTCCAACAGAGTCCAGATCTGGTCCAGGGTAAATTGGTTTTGTTGTTAAGGTTATTATTTTGTTGAAGTTGTTTCCCGACATTTTCTACTGTCTCTGATGAGGGTAGGTGATGAACATCAAAAGGTACAAGTGTTTCTCCTGAATCCATATTCAAATGCTGAACTTTTGTTTTACAATATTATATGTCACAAAGTTTAAGCTGCTGACAAGGGGTCTTTCTTTGTGTACTTTGGGAAGTCTGTATGAGCATGAAATGATATACAGCATGCTGTGGTAAAATTGACTGATTACATTGTCTTTTTCTAGTTTGGGGAGGTAGCATGTGGTCTGTTTGTAGGTGCTAGTTGGGTCCCTCTTTTCGATCTATGTGGTAGTATAGCTCAGTAATGTGGATATTTTATCCTAGTAATAGAAAGTGTTTATGACCACTGTGCACTGTGCAAGATTCTCCGATTAGTCTTCTTTTTTTTTGTTTTCATCTGTCCTTTAGTTTCTAACTTTGTCAAAAAATGATTAGAAAATATTTCTATATAAAAATTACACAACATTGTCCACCCCCCATCTTTTCTTGTTTCATGTTTATTTACCATTTTTCTGGATAAGAAAAAAAAACTGTTTCTGAGCTATCTGTATACCTTACAATGCATTTACATCTTCCTCGTCCTCTTGCACAGGAACCAATGTAGCATATTTCCAGATATATCGCATGCATAGAAATATTCCTCCTTAGTCCTCTAGATTTGGAAAGCTTTAATACATACAGAATGGAGCTATTGACTGAAGACCAATAACAAGGAGTAAATGGCAAATACAAGCCTATAATCCCCAGTTAGTGTGCAATAGTTCTAGCCCCAAGGCTTGAGGGCTTGCAGAAGGAGAGTACTTTGTGGAATAAAACATTTAAAATGCAGACACTGTAATCGAGGGGATTTGACAAAGCAATGGAGCAATCACAAAGGTTGTCTCCCATGGGCTGCAAAGAATAATATTAGAGCAAATCAGCATACTGTGAAGGAATTTATTTCGCTTTTTGTTTTTACTTTTCTGTGTCTACATTTTGTAAATGATCAAATGCAACATTTCACCCTCCACTCTTAGATACATTATTTTTTTAGCTGGTTTTGAAAATCTGTTATAAGATAAGATAAGGTAAGATAAGATAGGAGAAGAACTTTATTGATCCCACAGGAAATTGGTGAAATAACACTTACTTTTTTAATTTAAAACATAGCATAGTCAGCATTAAACTAAGACTAAGCTGACTTTTTGGAAATCACTGCTCTTCTCCATCCAATTCTTGGTTTTCAATTTGAACCCAATCACCAAGTATGTAATAATAATCATGAACTGCTAAACAAAATTTATGAAATTTACAGAAAGTATTCACTAGATGTACATATACAACTGATTAACCTTTGCAGTCAATTTGGTTCAAGATGGTTACCACAGTCAACTGTACTTAAAAAGCACAACAATTGCTATGACCTTGCCAGATTTACAAATAATAACCTTGATCTTTATGATGGCAGCTTAGACTCATCCCCATCACATATTATGATTGTCAGCAGATTTGAAACCTTTTGGTTGCACATTGCACAACCACTTCTGCTTAAAACGTTGTCATTCCTCTGCCTAAGCTGCAGTCCAGACAAAACAAAACCCAGGGATTATTTACAATTTACTGCACAATTTATGAAACACACATTGACATTAGGGATTGACTAGACCATCCGACTAGTTGGTTTATATTTCCCAATCCTATTCCACCCAATCCATGTGGTAGATTAAATAAAATAAAAATAAAACAGCAACATTTTTGCAGCATGATAATAGTTTTGCTTTTCCTTTGACTTATTTGCTGTATGATAAATGGTAGGAGCATAAATATATGCCCAATGTTTTGTTGGTATATATATATTTTTTATATATAAATAATAAATTACTTTTTTCAATTTTTTTTTTGTACATATGATATAGCATCTTGAGTTCCTATGACGTCATTGAAAAGTCGAAGTCGACTCAACTTTTATCATGTTAAAGCCAACTCTTAAAAGCATGTAGTCGATTAACCCCTAATTGACATAGCTGACTAATGAAGTTTTCAGTGTAGGTGGTATGATACTGTAAAAAAATAAAATAAAACATTGCAACTAACAAGGTTAAGTCAGGTCCTCTGGATGGATTTGTTTGTTAAAACATTTTGTTTTATCCAACACATTTATTCAGGCAGAAGGTCTTTTGGATAAAAGACATAAAGAAGGCCTGACTCAACCTTGTTAGATTCATCTACCTGGATTATTGAGCAGTATCATTACAGGCTCTCACAATATCTTTGATACACAAGTATCAAATGTTCCTTGAAATTACGGTAATACAAATATGCCAAAGGACCTCAGGAGATGGTGACAAAAATATATTCCTTTCACAGTCTTCTGTCTTTTTCTTTCTTTCTCACTGTTTGTCTGTTAGCAATATATCTCATGAACAACATGAAACCGTTACAAACGGCCACAAATATTACACAAATAATAATCAGTTTTTTTTTTCTGTACTTTTGTGCATCTTATGCAGTGAGACTACATTAACTAACATTACTGTAATTGCATTACTTAGGGAGTGGTGGGGCAGAGGGTAGAAAAGGTGGACTGTGATTGGAAGGTCGCTGGTTCAACTCCCAGTACCGACAACATCAAAATGTAAGTGGGATAGGTAAAGCACCCACACCTGCCTCCACCCTCATTTGCCCCACCCTGGGCCCTTGAGCAAGGCCCTTAACCCCCACCATCTGCTCCCCCGGATGCCCTAGATAGCAGCTCTCTGCTCCACATAGAGGGCTGTGGTTGTGACAGGAAGAGTATCTGGAGTAAAAACAATTGTCAAGTCTTTGTGAAAATTAGTTCACTATGGTGACCCCTGGAAAAGGGAGCAGCCAAAAGAAGAAGAAAAACAAAACAAAACTGCAACAACCTCAAAATGTGCAATAGTTGGTCAAGATTGTATTTATCTGTGTTTCTTTATTACTATGTTTAATTGAATGTTTTTTTTTTTTTTTAAAGAGAAGCAGCAGATAACACATTTTTACCTTGAGATGTCTTTGAGAGGTGACCTGTCATACAAGTGTAAGAGTACCGTAACTGCCAGCAGTCAGGCTCTGCTGCTTCTCACTTCTTTTATTGCTGATTATGATGAAGAAGACAACATGCAGTCTGGGCAGGGACCATGAAGCTTTTAATTTATTTTGCTCTGCTTGTTTTTCTCAGTCATTGCTCTCCCTCTGAAACAGCATACAGCATACCCTATTTGAAAAGGTACAGTCAACTGTGAACTCAAAAAATGTAACCACACATCATAAAAAATTAAAAAAATATATAAAAGCTTGGCTGTTGAAAAAAGTTTATACTAATAAAGGAACTAACATCATAAAAAATGTTAGGTTGATTAATGTTCTGAAACCTTCTTGTGCAGTATTGTCCATAGGATCATAATTTACTGATAAAGATTTTACATTAATCCTAACTATTGGGACGAGCATCATAGAGTAAAAACGGAACAACAGCAAAGACCAACTTGTTGTACAACAAGTAATGGTTATTTTTGTGATTCTCTCCAGAGGGAAAAAAGTAACAGGAAAACAAGTTACTGTTATAGTATATATAGTTGACACATCAATAAATACAACTTAAAGGCCTAGCGATCCTTAAAACAGTCCATATCCCCTGCTTTCTTTCATGTCAGATTTTTAATGTAAAATAATTTTTGGGTCAAAAATAATGATGAACATATAGTCCATTTTGGTCAAAACTTTAAAGTAGCGGTATTGCACAATCTAATACAGTTAATAGCTCCCAGAGAAGTTGTTTCATGTACATTTTAATATACGTCTGTAAAACTGATTTAAGTCACACAGAGCTTCTTGTGGCGGCCATCTTTAATTATCTTTAATTTAATGAAATAATTTTATTTTTAACTTGTTCATATATAT
>NC_056503.1:15562591-15563216 GCF_014905685.2 Nematolebias whitei
ATATATATATATATATATATATATATATATATATATATATATAATGTGTATTAGGGCATTAACAGAGTACTCGAGTAATCTACACATCGATTGCTAGGACCTCTATCGAGGTCTATTGTCTATTATCTATTGTTAAAAATTTAACATCGAGTATCTGTAGTGACGTCATATTATGTGACCACCGTATGACCGTAGGGGGCGGTGTTGCACTGTTGCAGGTCACAGAGTATGGTGTAACACCGGGTCCAATCCACCGAACCACAACCAGTTTCGGTTTAAGTTTCGTTTTTGACGTGTTGCACATTTCTTCACATTTGCAGTTTAATAATAAAAACTAATGGTTTAGTTTTTCCTGTGACTTATTTGCAGTATGATAAATGGTAGGAGCATAATATACGCTCCCAATGTTTTGTTGGTCTTTTTTTGTTGTTGTTGTAAATAATTACCTTTTTTTGCGGTTTTATTTATTTATTTATTTTTGTATCTTGAGATCTATGATGTCATCAAATACTCGAGTTCTACTCGGGTTTTATTATGTTAATGTCAAGTTTTAAAATTATATACTCGTTCAACCCCTAGTCTTAAGTTTGTCCATGACCATTTGGATGATCCAGAGGAGTCATGG
>NC_056503.1:15563616-15573087 GCF_014905685.2 Nematolebias whitei
TATATATATATATATATATATATATATATATATATATATATATATATGAATATATATGAATATATATATATATATGAATGTTTCTGTTCAGTGCCCTGGGATGATGTCAGTTGTGACTTGGTGCTTATATAAATAAACTGAATTGATTTGAATTGGATTCACTCTAAAAGTTGCTGGTGTAGATGTAGGTACTCTTTACAAACCAAGAAATCAAACAAAAAATAAAAGTGAATTTGTATTAGTTCGTGTTTAAAGGAAAATATTTTAATGGTGATTTGGTTGGGAAAAACAAACAAAACTGAAATTTTGCCCTAAATAGAGCACATGATTGGATAAAAGTGAGCTTGATGTCTTTCTGACATTAGAAAAATGTTGTAGAACATCATAGAACCAGCAACCCTATGGTCTCCCTTAATTACCAACTACTCAGTAATAAGGACAAGAACTGAACACTTGAACCTGAAACATTACTGGACCAGCCAGACTTCAAAATGATTAAACTTGTTCCTGGAGACATTACTCTAGTTGAGATGAAAGGATGATGGCAGCATTGTGAAAGAAAAGGGGCAAGTGACCTGGCATCAGGGCTAGACGAACCACCACTCTGTATAAACCTGCTATTCCCAGTGTTTTCTCTCATCAACATTCATAAAATGGATAAGATTAAACTACAAACTGTCATTAAGAAGATGGACAGATATATCACAGTAATAACGGAGACCTGGCTTTATAGGAACATCCCCAACTCAGCTGTGAAGGTCGAAGACTCTCTCAGTCAGACTCCATGTCAAGCTCTGGTAGGAGGAGTTGAGGGATTGTGTGTGTCTGTATTAACAACAAATGGTGCACGGACACTGCCAACTTTGTGAGATACTACTGTCTGGACCTGGAGTTCCTATTGCTAAAATCTAGACATTTCCACTTGCCCAGGAAAATCACTGCTGTGTTGGAAACCTGTTTACAACCAGCCATGAGCTAATGTTGAAACTGCTGTGGGCAGACTGCATGACAGTATCAGCAAACAAAAGAACAAACACCCAGAGGTTTTGTATTGTAGCTGGTGATTTTAACCACAGTTACTAAAAGAGTGTGCATCACAGATTTTTTTTTTTAAATATGGATGTCAAAACAAGAATGGACATAACATTAGACCAGGTCTACACCAAAATCTCTAGGGCTTACAAAGTCCATCTCTCCCTGCTATTTAGTCACTCAGAACACATTTTTGTGTTCCTGATACCATTTCCCTTTATTTGCAGGCCTCTGCCGCAGCACGTCAGTGCAGCCTTGCAAAACTGTTTAGAGGACACCATATGGGAAAGCTTTGAACACCCAGATATAGAGCTACACAGCTCTTTGGTGTTGCCATTCATCAGCTTCTGCATGAACAATGCACAAGGAAACAGGTTATAATATTTCCCCTGTAGTATGACATATGCTGGATATATTCATACATTTTTCACGAGTTCTTCATCTTTCTGACTGTGTAAATGTCGTGTATTGAGTTTAACAAAAATGTAACGAGAGAGACGTTAATTATCTTTGACCCATCAAATGAATGCGGTCATTTATTTGCAGAATCAAAGTTTAACATCAAACATTTACATTAATTTGGCAAAATATGAAAACAATAACATGGCAAGTTCACAGAAAGTGGACAATACGGCGATTGTCCTCACTTCTCAGCAGAATAACAGACATCAATCACACGGCGGTGATTGAGAACTTTGCTTCAGATATTTCTAAAATATCTGTAATGATTTTAGGAGAAAGGAGAGTTTAAGATGGAAAATGGAGATTTATCTTACAGAGAGATGTATGAGGGAGTTTATCTGTAGGACCAGAACAACAGGCTCTTTGGGGAATCAGCTTGGCCACGGTACACTTGGTCGAAATAGAACCTTCTACCTGGTTGATGATAAAATCAGCGTCGGCGTAGGGTTCCTTTCTGACTCTTTCAGCGTCTCCATGAGGACAGCCAAACCCTTAGAGAGTCGTGCGAGGTTATCCAAACAGAAGTTATACCTCCCAAAATCCTCTCTGCATCCTGGATTGTCAGAATTCTGAACTCCTTCAGAACTCTCTTCAGAGAGTTAAACTCTGGAACTCTTCTCCCTGAGCTGCATCAGAGAGTTTTTCATCTCTCTTCTCCAGGAGAACTGTCACTCTTTGTAACTCTTTAACTCTTTTTTCCTTTAACTCTTTTTTTCTTTTACTCTGGCGAGAACCGGGAAGTTGCCACATTTAAATGAGTTGACTTCCGGGTCATTTTAGAGCTTTCTGATTGGTGGATGGACCAGATCAGAGGTGTGGTTTGTGATGTAAGGTGTTATCAAAGTCAAGGGCAGAGAATGAGATTGTTTAAAACAGACAGAAAGATTATTGGAGAAAACCAGACTTCGTGGAGTCAAACTCTCCTGTATCTTCTGTGAAGATTAAACATGACATTTCTTCTCAGTAAACATTTTAGTTGACCGAAACTCGACCTTTAACATACTTACAAATTTGCTCATTGAAGACAGAAAAATCAAGAAATGCATATTACCCTGATTTCTTCTTTGAATGAGGAATAAAAATCATTACTTACTGTTTATGTAAATAAAATGAGTAGTTCTCTTCAACCTGTAAACATTGAGTGAACTAACACAATTTGATTATCAAACAATTGTAAAATAGTAATGATCATAGAGAATTGTCTTTTCTACTTGATTAATTCAAGAAAGAAAGTCTCCAGATGGCTCAAACTGTATTTCTGGATGCAGATCAATGAAATAACAGTCTCTGTCCATCTGGTCAGTTTTGACATAGGCCTAGTCCACTACACCCCAAAAACCCTGGTTCAGTGCAACTTACAGAGCACTGCTCCAGGTTAGTGAAAAATCATTACATTACATTTCATTATTTTTTTTAAGGAAAGTGCACATTAATCCATATTCCAAGAATATAAATGAGAAAGAATTAGCACAACGGATAAATTTCATCTATTGTCCTAAGGAAATGCAAACTGTTCAGAAAAAATTGGACAAAAACACATACAACAGTCAATAAATCAATCCATAAAACAAACCGCAAACATCACATTCTATCAATTACATACTTAAAATAACTGTATTAAGGTCAGGAGACAGAGAGGCCTGCAGGAAGACTAAAGCAAAGCTGAATAAAGGCACCAAGATCACCAAAAGAAAGTACAAAACAACGTGCAGATATAGGCAAATTTCAGGGAAGACAACCCCTATTCATTGTGACAAGACATTCCCAACACCACAGTATGCTCTCCTTCGATGACACCTCTCCTCTGGATCTGCTTAACATCTTATTTTCATGCTTTGATGAGGACAACAGACAAGTAGAGGACACAAGGCTGGTACTACCGGATCACACGATAAGTCCCTATGCCTCTGATAGCATCAAGAACTGCATTGACACCAACAATGCACCAGGACAGGATAGAGAACCAACACGGCAGCATTGTTCACTGACATTTTAAATTGCTTGCTACAGCAAGCAGCAAAAACAATTCACTTCAATTAAATTCTATATATCCTTTATCTTTATCTGCTTTTTCCATTTTGGATCACAGGGGTCACCGGTGCCCATGTCCAGCAATCACTGTACGAGAGGCGGGGTACACCCTGGACAGTTCACAAGACCATCACAGGGCCACATAGAGTAGAGCTGTCATTTCTAACCCAAACCTGGAGCCCAGACCTGCCCAACCTGGATGTGGACCAGGCTGGGCCATAATAATATGCTTAATGTGTGGGCCAGGTCAGTGTTGGGCTTTTTATTGCATCAGGAACACGTGCGGCTGACAATCCAATATATGTAAATATGGCTTGCCATACTGCACCTGCCATACACAGTCGTTTGACTGGGCGCTGACCGGCCGGTTGAAAGAGGTAAAAAGTTAAGTGAAGCTTCAGATGAACTACTGGCAGCAATCCATCAGCCCAAATGGACGTTCATTCAGCCGCTGCACTCAGCGGACGCGCGCAGCCGAGACCCAAACAGGTGAGATCACAAAATATTCGAAATGTCAGAGCAGGATGCAGGCAGAAGCAGGAGAAGCCTTTAATGCACTTTGAAGGCTCTTCACCTGTGATCTTCTGCCCCCTCAGCCACGCGCATCCTCTAACCATTAATAACAGTCAGTGGTATAAGCAGTCAAAGCGTAATTAAAAATGTCAGGGTTTTTTCCGGGTTCGGACCTGTGATTAATGTTAACTCGTCGGATTGGGTGGGGTTTGGCGATGATGGCTACGGGCTGGGGCTGGGTCAGTTTGGATTATTTGGACTCAAGTGCAATTCTAACATAGAGACAAATGAGGCAAACAACCATTCACTCACTCAAACCTAGGGACAACTTAGTTACCAATCAGCCTAACACATGTTTTTGGTCTGTGGGAGGAATCCGGAGTGGGTGGAGTATCCGGAGACAACCCAAGCATGCATGGAGAGAACATGCAAACTCCACCTAGAGATGCCCCCGGACCGGGATTTGAACCAGGGTAACCCACTCGCTGATAGGCAGCAGCTCTACCAGTTGCGCCACCGTGCTGCCTCTATTAAATTCAATTTAGTTTATTTAAATAGCCCCAAGTCACAACAGAAGTCATCTCAGGGGCATTGGACAAAAACATTCACACACATTATAAAAGCCAATTAGTAAAATCCAACAAAGTTAAGTCAGGTCCTCAGGACAGTTTGCTTTTGTTGAAATGTTTTGTCTTTCATCTAACGAGTCGGTCGGGAAGAGGGTGGGCTCCATAAACCATTTTAGCACTATCAAACTGGTTGACCCACAATGTGAAGGTGCTCTTTATAAGACTGAGTTTGTTGTGGCTCCTTGGTGTGATGAAGTCTTTTGGATGAAAGATGAAACATTTCACCAAAAAGAAACAGTCCAGAGGACCTGACTTAGCTTTGTTGGATTTTTCTACCTGGATTATTGAGCATGAATCAGGATATTTTGAACCATCCATCCATCCATTATCTTTTACCCGCTTCTTCCATATTGGGTCACGGGGGTAGCAGGTGCCCATGTCCAACAATCACTGTGTAAGGGCGGGGTACACCTTGGACAGGTTGCAAGTCAATCACAAGGCCACATAGAGACGAACAAGATTCTCACTCACACCTAGGGACAATTTAGAGTTATCAATCAGCCTAACGTGCGTTTTTGATCTGTGGGAGGAAACCGGAGTACCAGGAGAAAACCACCCATGCACGGAGAGCATGTGCAAACTCCACCTAGAAAGGCCCACAAAACGGGATTTGAACCGACAACCTTCTCGCTGAGAGGCAGCAGCTCTACCAGTTGCGCCAACATGCTTCCCTTATTTGAACCAATTAGTAAAAATTATCTATCTAAGGAAGCCAGCAGATTGCATTGAATCTTCACTTCGTCGCAGTCTCCCATCCTGAGAAAGCACAAAGGCAACAGTGAAAAGGAACAACTCCCTTTTAACAGGAAGACACCTCCAGCAGAACCAGGCTCAGGACGAGTGGCCATCTGCTTTGACCAGCTGGGTTTGAGAGGACAGGAAGTAGAAACAGGCAAACATAGAATGACATCAGGATCCCGTTTGTTGACTTCAGTTCAGCATTTAATTCCATCAGTTCTAACCTTACAGTTTGCATTACAGTTTTGAACCAAGACATATGAACATTCTAAAAATGAATATATATTTATTTTTTCCTCACTCGCCCTTGTGCAAGACATATGCCTTTTCTTCCCTTTCCTGCCTTCCTCCTGCTTTTGCTCTCTGTCCTGTGTATCGGAGCTTCTATTTACATATCTTCTAAATCATAAATTACTGTCATGATTTGGTCAGCTGGACTTTCAATGCAATTGATAAAATTTTTCAACCAAGTGACAGGGTCCTGGAGAACCCTCATGCCCCGCTGAGACGCATGCGGCAGGGTACGTCATGGATCCGTGGGGGGAGTGGAAGCTGATGTGCCTTTCTGTGTTGTCTCAGGAGGATGCCAAACATGTATATATCATTGGATTTTTGTGATAGCAGTTGTTGGATAAATTAAAAATTGTTATCATTTAAAACTGGTTCTAGACTTCTTACTATTTTATTTGACTCCAGCCGTGTGAACTAAAGCCCAGCTGAAAACCCCAAACATCCAGAGTTTTGTTCTCAGCTCGTGTGTAGTAAGACCACAGACCTTGGGTTTTTAAACAACCATGGCTGTTATTCAGATCTGACCTCGCTACTCTGCTCGTATCAAACCTTCTGTTAGTAATCATTTTTGTGTCTCCGCTGTGTCGGAGAAATCTGTATCTGCTGATTTGTGCCTTGCTTCCCACACACCCCCTCTTAATAAAATACGAGTGTCCCAGTCGGACCGTCGGACTTCTTCCATTGACGTTTGGTCAAGCCAAGAACTCCCACCTCTGCAGAGGGCCTTTTTTTTAAGAAACTTACGCTTGTCTTGTGTGTGAATTCTTTTTTAGGTGTTATCAGGATAATAACCCTTAAAGGTGTTATCAGGAGAATAACCCTTTCAGTAGTGTTTCTGCTTTTTGGCAGCTGCGGATACCTATGTTATCGGCTATTAAAGAAGACGTCGGCGGCAGTTCCATGGCAAAGCTGCCAACCTTATGTGAAGGATTAGTTCATGCTTTGAGCCCTCAGACTCAGCTGATGTATGCGCTCAACCATAAGATGGAAGTGATTTATGAGAATTGTAGGCCACTTGCGGCTTCTGGAACTCGCCAGCATGTTGGGATTGACCTTGGAGGAAGCTAATAAGCACAGACCAGCGGAAAGTCCACAAATATGTCCATTTTGGATCACCGAAAGTACCTGCAAAATTTGAGGCTGACAAGACAAACAGTGCCTGCACAAAAAATATCTGTGACTTACAGTATCTGAATCTGGCTCCCCTGTTCAGCCTTGAAGTAGGCCAACTTATAAAATTTCTCCAGGGATGTGTGTGAACTAAGAAGAATCTGCTCTATCCAGCCCCCCCCTCCCCCCCCACCACCACCACCACCACCACAAGAACTTCTGGGAAAGTCTTTTCAGAGCTGTGCTGGCTGAGATCAACAGCTTACCAGAACTATGGTCCTATCTGGAAGTGTTTCATGGACAAATATCACCGTCTTGTCATCAAATGCATATGTAATGTGTCTGTAAATGTGCTTGCTGGTAAAGTTTTTTTGATGTCTTAAATAGTGTCCTGACAAGGACAGGTGTGAAGAGATCTTTTTTTATACCACTATACTACCCTCATGGTCTTTCCCCTTTTCTATCTAAAGAATAAGGAGGCACACTCCTAGGAGCTGTCGTCACGTGCACTCCACCCATTTGTCGGTCAACTGTTTGGAATATAATCTTGCTGTACTTTAGTGCAGTGATAAAAAAGCTTATTCTGATTCTGATATATGCATTAAATATACATTTTAATATTTATGCTCAACGGCCCACAGTGGGGTAAATGACGGTGGTGGCGGTTATGGGTGCTTCACCTTTCCCCACCCAGATTTAGTTTTCTGTATATTTGAACCTGCAATTTCTCAATCACAACCTTGCCTTCTCTACACCCCCCCCCCCCACACACACACACACACACACACACACACTCCCCAATCTAATTGTCAGTCCTAATGAGTAAATGTTTTTGTTCTCTCTCATTTTGTATGTTCTTAAAAAAAAGAGCTTGGTAACTCTTTATATTCATCTACAAAATTAACATCATTTTTTATTATGCATTAAGCACTCTGCATATTGTTATAAAAAAATGTGTCTATTTTGTATTTATTTCCTAAATCGATATGCATTATTTGTACAATATGGTCATTTGAAATAATAAATTGTGGCATTGAGGCAGAGTACACCTTGATCAGGTCATCAGTCCACCACAAAGAGACAAAGGAGACAACCAGTCATGCACAGTCTCACACCTAGTGGCAGTTTACTGTAGTTAACAGTTAAATTAGCATTCATGTTTTTGATCTGTGTGAGGAGTAGGAAACACTCATAAATGGGGAGAGCATGCAAATCATGCATAAAGGAAGCAGCCAAATGACCTTCTTGCAGTAAGGTGACATTTCTAAATGCTGCACTGTAATGCCACCCAGGGCCTAACATTGACTAAGATTAAGTGTTAGAGTACTGCTAAAATAAATGGTAATAAGCCACTCATTAATAGTTAATTTGTGCAGGCTAATGAAAAATGTGATTAAAAACTTGTCTATACACAAATCCAACTCAATTCTTCTTGTTAAAACATGTTGTCAAATGTGAGTTAATTGGCAATTAAAACAACAGCAGTCACAAACAGCTGCATATCACTAGAAGTAAAACAATGGGTCTATACCCAGGATTTTTTATTTAGCGAATGTGTGACAGCTAAATGATGCTGCTTGTAAAACAAAAATTAATATCACCTAAAGTGGCGTTTACATGTTCTCCCTGAAGGATTTCTTCAGTTCATCCAATTTTCTCCCATAACATACAAAATGGTCAGTAAGTGATTTTACATTGACTGCAGCATTGAGGGTGTGCATGTGTGTGTATGTGTGTGTGTGTGGACCATTTTGCCATGGTCGACATGGTGTGTGTCTCTCACTGTGTCTCTGTGCTGTCTTGTGATGGATGGACAACTTGTCCAGGGTGTACTCTGCCTCTCTCCACATGACAGCTGCGATAGGCTTCAGCACACACACACTCAAAGGTCATGACTAACAGTCACATTTAAACACACACACACAATAAAAAAATAAATGCATACACACACACCCACACACAAAAAGAACATTTTAAAGTTTTAATTGATGAGAGACTTCTACCATTGATGTGATAAAAGTTCTTATCAGTGTCACAAGCACAAGGACACATACACGCCCTAACAGCTGGACAGTGAGAAACATGTCAGGGGATCTAATTATGAATAGGAAGAAAATAAGAGTATGCTGTATAATGCAAGGACAAGGTAAGAGAACCCTAGTATGAATACAAGGAAAATACATCACGAGGATTTTTTTAATTGTCCATTTATTTTCATATTAGATTAATCTGTGTATGTACTGAGCAGAAAAATAGAAAAAAAACATATTTAAACATCCATCCATCCATTATCTTTTACCCGTTTATTCCATTTTGGGTCACGGGGGTCGCCGGTGCCCTTGTCCAGCAATCACTGTGCGAGGGGCGGGGTACACCCTGGACATGTCGCAAGTCCATCACAGGGCAACATAGAGACAAATGAGACAAACGACCATTCACTTTCACACCTAGGGACAATTTAGAGTTACCAATCAGCCTAACATGAGGAAACCGGTGCACCCAGAGAAAACCCAAGCATGCACGGAGAGAACATGCAAACTCCACCCAGAAAGGCCCCTGGACCCGGGTTTGAACCAAGGACCTGCTCGCTGAGAGGCAGCAGCTCTTCCAGTTGCGCCACCGTGCTGCCCATATTTAAACATAACATATTATATTTGTATACTAT
>NC_056503.1:15573187-15574730 GCF_014905685.2 Nematolebias whitei
ATTATTTTCCATAATGTAATGATAAAAATGAAACTTTCATATATTTCAGATTCATTGCACACCAACTGAAATATTTCAGGTATTTAATTGTTTTAATACTGATGATTATGGCATACAGCTCATGAAAACCCAAAATGCCTGTCCCAAAAAATTAGCATATTTCATCCCACCAATGAAAGACAAGTGTTTTTAATACAAAAAACACCAACCTTCAAATAATCATGTTCAGTTATGCACTCAATACTTGGTCGGGAATCCTTTTGCATGAATGACTGCTTCAATGTGGCATGGCATGGAGGCAATCAGCCTGTGGCACTGCTGAGGTGTTATGGAGGCCCAGGATGCTTCGATAGCAGCCTTAAGCTCATCCAGAGTGTTGGGTCTTGCGTCTCTCAACTTTCTCTTCACAATATCCCACAGGTTCTCTATGGTGTTCAGGTCAGGAGAGTTGGCAGGCCAATTGAGCACAGTAATACCATGGTCAGTAAACCATTTACCAGTGGTTTTGGCACTGTGAGCAGGTGCCAGGTCATGCTGAAAAATGAAATCTTCATCTCCATAAAGCTTTTCAGCAGATGGAAGCATGAAGTGCTCCAAAAACTCCTGATAGCTAGCTGCATTGACCCTGCCCTTGATAAAACACAGTGGACCAACACCAGCAGCTGACATGACACCCCAGTGACTGTGGAAACTTGACACTGGACCTTAAGCAATGTGAATTCTGTGTCTCCGCTCTTCTTCCAGACTCTGGGACCTTGATTTCCAAAGGAAATGCAAAATTTACTGTAATCAGAGAACATAACTTTGGACCACTCAGCAGCAGTCCCAGGCGAGATGCTTCTGACGCTGTTTCTGGTTCAAAGGTGGCTTGACCTGGGGAATGCGGGACCTGTAGCCCATTTCCTGCACACGCCTGTGCACGGTGGCTCTGGATGTTTCTACTCCAGACTCAGTCCACTGCTTCTGCAGGTCTCCCAAGGTCTGGAATCGGCCCTTCTCCACAATCCTCCTCAGGGTCCGGTCACCTCTTCTCGTTGTGCAGCGTTTTCTGCCACACTTTTCCCTTCCCACAGACTTCCCACTGAGGTGCCTTGATACAGCACTCTGGGAACAGCCTATTCGTTCAGCAATTTCTTTCTGTGTCTTACCCTCTTGCTTGAGGGTGTCAATGATGGCCTTCTGGACAGCAGTCAGGTCGGCAGTCTTACCCATGATTGTGGCTTTGAGTAATGAACAAGGCTGGGAATTTTTAAAAGCATCAGGAATCTTTTGCAGGTGTTTAGAGTTACGTCGTTGATTCAGATGGTTAGGTTAATAGCTTGTTTAGAGAACCTTTTCATGATATGCTAATTTTTTGGGACAGGCATTTTGGGTTTTCATGAGCTGTATGCCATAATCATCAGTATTAAAACAATTAAAGACCTGAAATATTTCAGTTGGTGTGCAATGAATCTTAAAAATATGAAAGTTTCATTTTTATCATTACATTATGGAAAATAATTACCTTTATCACAATATGCTAATTTTCTGAGAAGGACCTGTA
>NC_056503.1:15574830-15577809 GCF_014905685.2 Nematolebias whitei
TACAGGTCCTTCTCAAAAAATTAGCATATTGTGATAAAGGTCATTATTTTCCATAATGTAATGATAAAAATGAAACTTTCATATATTTCAGATTCATTGCACACCAACTGAAATATTTCAGGTATTTAATTGTTTTAATACTGATGATTATGGCATACAGCTCATGAAAACCCAAAATGCCTGTCCCAAAAAATTAGCATATTTCATCCCACCAATGAAAGACAAGTGTTTTTAATACAAAAAACTCCAACCTTCAAAATAATCATGTTCAGTTATGCACTCAATACTTGGTCGGGAATCCTTTTGCATGAATGACTGCTTCAATGTGGCATGGCATGGAGGCAATCAGCCTGTGGCACTGCTGAGGTGTTATGGAGGCCCAGGATGCTTCGATAGCAGCCTTAAGCTCATCCAGAGTGTTGGGTCTTGCGTCTCTCAACTTTCTCTTCACAATATCCCACAGGTTCTCTATGGTGTTCAGGTCAGGAGAGTTGGCAGGCCAATTGAGCACAGTAATACCATGGTCAGTAAACCATTTACCAGTGGTTTTGGCACTGTGAGCAGGTGCCAGGTCATGCTGAAAAATGAAATCTTCATCTCCATAAAGCTTTTCAGCAGATGGAAGCATGAAGTGCTCCAAAAACTCCTGATAGCTAGCTGCATTGACCCTGCCCTTGATAAAACACAGTGGACCAACACCAGCAGCTGACATGACACCCCAGTGACTGTGGAAACTTGACACTGGACCTTAAGCAATGTGAATTCTGTGTCTCCGCTCTTCTTCCAGACTCTGGGACCTTGATTTCCAAAGGAAATGCAAAATTTACTGTAATCAGAGAACATAACTTTGGACCACTCAGCAGCAGTCCCAGGCGAGATGCTTCTGACGCTGTTTCTGGTTCAAAGGTGGCTTGACCTGGGGAATGCGGGACCTGTAGCCCATTTCCTGCACACGCCTGTGCACGGTGGCTCTGGATGTTTCTACTCCAGACTCAGTCCACTGCTTCTGCAGGTCTCCCAAGGTCTGGAATCGGCCCTTCTCCACAATCCTCCTCAGGGTCCGGTCACCTCTTCTCGTTGTGCAGCGTTTTCTGCCACACTTTTCCCTTCCCACAGACTTCCCACTGAGGTGCCTTGATACAGCACTCTGGGAACAGCCTATTCGTTCAGCAATTTCTTTCTGTGTCTTACCCTCTTGCTTGAGGGTGTCAATGATGGCCTTCTGGACAGCAGTCAGGTCGGCAGTCTTACCCATGATTGTGGCTTTGAGTAATGAACAAGGCTGGGAATTT
Organism: Nematolebias whitei; assembly: GCF_014905685.2. Classification (NCBI taxonomy): domain Eukaryota; kingdom Metazoa; phylum Chordata; class Actinopteri; order Cyprinodontiformes; family Rivulidae; genus Nematolebias; species Nematolebias whitei. The sequence goes on from NC_056503.1 coordinate 15,576,123, forward strand.
TTAAAAGCATCAGGAATCTTTTGCAGGTGTTTAGAGTTACGTCGTTGATTCAGATGGTTAGGTTAATAGCTTGTTTAGAGAACCTTTTCATGATATGCTAATTTTTTGGGACAGGCATTTTGGGTTTTCATGAGCTGTATGCCATAATCATCAGTATTAAAACAATTAAAGACCTGAAATATTTCAGTTGGTGTGCAATGAATCTTAAAAATATGAAAGTTTCATTTTTATCATTACATTATGGAAAATAATTACCTTTATCACAATATGCTAATTTTCTGAGAAGGACCTGTATATATATATATATATATATATATATATATATATTAGGGCATTAACAGAGTACTCGAGTAATCTACTTATCGATTGCAAGGACATCTATCGAGGTTAAAAATTTAACATTGACTATCCGTAGTGACGTCATATTATGTGACCACCGTATGACCGTAGGGGGCGGTGTTGCACTGTTGCAGGTCACAGAGTATGGTGTAACACCCGGTCCAATCCACAGAACCACAACCAGTTTCGGTTTAAGTTTCGTTTTTGACGTGCTGCATGTTTCTTCACGTTTGCAGTTTAATAATAATAACTAATAGTTTAGTTTTTCCTGTGACTTATTTGCAGTATGATGAATGGTAGGAGCATAATATATGCTCCCGATGTTTTGTTGGTCTTTTTTTTTTTTTTTTGAAAATAATTACCTTATTTTGCGGTTTTATTTATAATAATAATAATAATAATGTCATCACAATGTCAGCACTGTATGTTTCCATACAATGGCGAAATTAGTCTCTGCATTTAACCCATCCACCACCAGGTGGTGCAGTGGGCAGCTATTGAAAGCGCCCGGGGGACATTTTGGGGATGAGACGTATTTTTGTATCTTGAGATCTATGACGTCATCAAATACTCGAGTTCTACTCGGGTTTTATTATGTTAATGTCGAGTTAAAAAATTATATACTGTTCAACCCCTAATATATATATATATTTTTTTTTTTTATTTATTTATTTTTTTTTCTATGAGTGATCAAACCAATCAATAAGAGCTATCCACCCATCACTCATTACCTCTACCTGCTTCTTTCTTTTCGGGTTGCATTGGTCACTGGTGCCCATGTCCAGCCGCCACTGTGTGAGAGGTGGGGGACACCCTTGACAGGTCTCTAGTCCATCACAAGGACACAGACAAACGAGACAAGCAATCATTCACTCTCTCACTCACACATATGGACATTTTAGAGTTACCAGTCAGACTAACATGAATGTTTTTGGTCTGTGGGAGGAAACCGGAGTACTCGAAGAAGACACACATATGCACGGAGAGAACATGCAAACTCCACCCAGAAAGGCCCCAATCTGGGATTCGATCCGGCAACCTTCTTGCTGAAAAGCAACAACTCTACCAACTGCTCTACCGTGCCACCTCAATAAAAGATAGCTGGGCAAAAGAAATAAATATATAAATAAATCTATATTACTTTCTGATTTTAAATCTGATTTTTAGAAGATGCTATTAAAAATGGACGTTTATATATCAAAAATGATTATGCTGATTTGTACCAAATCAAATACACGCACTTAGGACCACAAATAGAGTTGTTCTGTACAATATGCTATTTACTGGTAAAAGTGGGTGTGTATATATATATATATATATATATATATATATATATATATATATATAT
>NC_056503.1:15577819-15589136 GCF_014905685.2 Nematolebias whitei
TATATATATATATATATATATATATATATATATATATATATATATATGCACATTGCATCACATTAGGAGTATGTGTCACAGTTTTGACATTACTTGGACAGCCTGTTGAGCAGTACTTCAAAGTTTTTCCATCTAGATTTACTAGACATCTCTACTTTCCTACATGGCAGTTTTTCATGTACCTCCTGTGTATTTTCCTTCATTTGAGATGCTATATACAGGCTTGTTATTCAAAATAAACCTGCTAAGGTGAGTGTGCACACAAACACAAGCTCACTACCTCAGACAAATAGACTGCAACGCTGTTACCGCAGGCCTTAATATTGCCAACTCACACAGCTGATGAAATATTCTCTGTTTACTCTCCTCCAAATGTCCTGCTAAATCCTGTGTGTGTGTATCAGTAATGTGTGGAGCGTGAAACAACACAATATGAGGAAGGCCGCTACATCGGGCACCACAGCATTTAGACTAACATATCCAAAAACACAAGCAAACATGCACACAGTAGTGAAAGCAGATCATGGTTAATAAGATCAGTTTTGTTTGTTTTCCTTTTAAATATAAAACCTAGAACACATGGCCTCAATAAAAACCCATATTTTTATTTATTTTTTTCATTTTAATTCTGAATAGTAATTCAAGGATGTTATTCCATTCAGGTTTGATACTTTTGCTAAAAGCATCACGCTTGATCTAAGTAAAAAAAACATATGAAATTCTATTTATTAATTTTTGACTGATGTGGAAAAAAAAGTTCCAGTACATATCAAGAAACATACCATTAGTGTTAAATATGCTGAATGAAGTTTCCTTGTCTAACAGTAAAAAAGAAGGCCGCAGTAGCTGTTTTGTAAAAATTGCCACTTAATTGTGCTACAAGTTTTCTGTGATTAATTGTTCTTGTCTGGCATGGTGGAACTAATCATAATATCCTAAACTTCCAGCCAGCCAAGCCTGGCCGGCCTTGCAGACAAGCTGAAACAGGCAATCAGTGTGATTGAAGGGACATGAATTCATCAAGGGTGGTGGGTAAATGTAAATTTTGAAATTTGGTCTTATGATGGGAATGTGATTCATTTTAGCCTTTATTACATTTGGTAATCTACCAGAAGAAATCTCTTTATATGCTTACCAAATTAAATGTTCAACTTAAATGTTTTATTACATAGTTATGTCTCAAGCTTTGGCTATGTATTAATATAGGTTACTTTAAATATATTTAGACTCTAAGCAGACAAACAAAACGTGGTTTCGTGGATCTCCGAATATAGAGCAACTACAATGAAACGTTTGCATGTTTCTTTGCAGATTTTATGCAGTTTTGAGTCTCCAAAAGTTGTTGTACAGTAACATACTGCTTTCATCAAAGATAAAGTCCCAAATGAACGTCTTGCCTCAAATTGCAAAAGGAAATTAGTTGCTAAAGTATTTGTCAATTGACAAAAAGTGTTTTGATTTTGATAGTGATAGTGAGGGTATATGACTATACTGACAGTGTTGCAAAAATTTTGGAGGGCCCATTTTCACCAAATCTGAATGGGACATTTAAGACCATGATAAAAATTCCTAGATTTTTATTTTTAATTAATGAATAAACAAAGTCCTTTGTCTTGTTGCAGTCACCTTTGAGTGCAAAGATGTTCACAGGTCTACGTAGACTCTAATATTTACTAACTCTTTGGGTTTATTCCAGAACACCATAAATATAATAGTTTTTGTTAAACTCAATATATTATTGGAGCCAACTGAAATATAACTGCTGCAGGACATAAAACAATACTAATAAGAATAATGTTTTTATTCATCCTTGTGAAATTCAATTAAAGCAAACAATTTATTCTCAGGTAAATTAGTATGGGCAGCACGATGTCACAGTTTGTAGAGCTGCCATCTCTCAGCAAACAGGTCGTCCCGGTTCAAATCCGGGCCGGGGGCATGTCTGGGTGAAGTCTGTATGTTCTCTCCATGCATACATGGGTTTGCTCCAGGTACTCCAGTTTCCTCCCACAGACTAAAAACATGCATGTTAGGCTGACTGGTAACTAAATTGTCCCTAGGTTAGGGTTAAGGTTGCCTCATTTGTCTCTGTGTCTCTGAGATGGCCTTGCGACCTGTCCAGCGTGTCCCCCGCCTCTCACATAGTGATAGCTGGACATGGACACCAGTGACCCTCATGATCCGAAAAGGAAGAAGCGGGTAAAGATAATGGATGGATAGATGGTAAAAATGTATGATTGTTATAAACATTAAAAGCTGAAAAATGTTCAAAGATACCTAAAAGGGACAAAGGTGACAATAAAGCTCACATCAGAAATAAAAAAAACAAAGCCTTCAACTTGTGATGCTTAGATAAGCAGAAAAAGGTTTCTGAACGTAAAGTTCTTTTCATTTCTCCTTGCTAATCTCTTTTTCAATTTACCGGTTTTTATTGCACCCGGTTTGCATTATCTGATCTTTCTGCTGAGTGATTCTGAAATGATCATTTGAAATGCTTCTAATGCAGAGACATATTACCAATTACCTAACTTACTGCAGCTTTGTGAGTTTGCTGAATGGGGTTCCTCAACCAAAGCAAACAAAATAGGACTGGAAACATAAAATTAGACTTTAATGAGTTTAATTCCTCAGTGTTTTATGTTTATGGAATGTATCCCACACTGAATACATTCATGATTATGTTTTTAAGAAACTATAGTTATTAAAGCATTTTTGACAAATGCACAAAACAAAACTCAGGTAAACATAATATCTGAACCAAACCACAGGGTGCCTTAAGAAATATTTCAACCTCTGGGATGATCTTAGATGTTAAAACTTTGAGGCTACTGAATGATTTATGTACCTGACAAGGTGCAGGAACAGCAGGATGGCATTATTTTATTAAAAGCCTGGATTTCTTTGAAGGGAAGCGTATCGACAGCTGTGTCTTAAGATAAAAGTTGACAGGATTGTCAGATTGCTTAAACCATAAGAACAATGTTATGCACATCCTCGTGCAATATTATGAAAGGTTTTGTTTAGAGTATGTGTTGTGAATAACTCTCAACTATTGCCACATCAAATGTTTTCTCTCTATCTGAAAAAAAAGTGAAATATAGCCAGTTGGCTTTGCTGATTAGCTGTGGCAGTCATCTTGAATTGGATGGTCTGAAAACGCTAATCAGTTTTAGATTTACATTTATTGATTACGTTCTCAGATTCAGAGTTTCTTTATTTGTCATTCGCACCACATGTGGTACATGTGATGAAACAAAATTTTGTAAATAGGGTCCCAGTTACATCCAAAAATGAAATGTATAAGAAAAACAATAATAAGATCTAAGTATGAACTAAGAAAAACATCAACAAAAAATATGCTAAGCACTAATAGCATATAAACAATACGCTGAACAGCAGCACGAACATGAGTCTGTAGGTATGTTTACAAAGTACATGCGCACATTTTTTTGACCGGATTAAAATGTTTTCAGATTAAATCATTCAAATGTATCGTTTACATGGGCACACGCTGTTCATGACCAGCGTTTACATGCAGCGGACTTTGCTCTGAACAAAAGTACTGGCATGCACAGAGTGGTAAACTCTCCTTATAAAAACACAGAAGAAGAAATTCTACTTCTGGTTTACTTCCGGGATGAACGTAAACAAACCTGAGTGCCCAAAATGGACTCGCGACAGGTTTTAATGACAGTGGAGACATTGCTGCACTCCCTGACTGAGCTACAGGTAATACAGATCATTTTGAACTCTTTCAAAATTTCTAGTAGAAATGTTGTGTCACTCATCGACCAGTTTTGCTTCCCCGACATGCTAATATTATTAGCATTAGCCAGGCATGCAGAAATGACAAAGTCGCACATGTGTAGTCAGGTCAGTTTTTCACCATCAGATAAAAACGAACAGATCAAGTGTTTACATGCGTACCGTTAGGGGTATGAATCGGTGTAAACCACCCGTTTCGTTCTGATCACAAATTATTTCGGATCACGCTGAATAAACAAAAAATAACCCGAACGGGGTGTCCTTCATGATGCAAGATTTAGCTTTCTTTTGTATCTGTCTGGAGTGTCTCAGCAGGGGCAGGTAAGCAGGAGCCAGGAAGACTGAGATATGATCAGAAAATGGGGGCGGGGTTCAGCTTTGTATGCATCTTTTACGTTTGTGTAGAAATGGTCCAGTGTGTTGTTTCCTCGTGTTGGTATGGCCACATGCTCATAAAATCTTGGCAGGCAGTCTTTTCGATTCACGTGATTAAAGTCCTGTCTTGTTAGTCTTGTTCTGCAAGTTTTATTAAAATGTATCCAGTGGTTCATGAGCTACTTGGTATTGCTTCAGACACAAGCAAACACACATACATCATTCAGTGCCTACAACTTTTAGTGGCAGGCAATACATATCTTTCACTCCAGAACCATCAGCGTTCTTTTGGATCAGAGACAACTGAGGCAGATGAGCATCAGCAATTGACTGAAGGACTCTTCACATTTAGCCTGTCTTTCAAGCCCTTGCACAGTTTCATGACGCACTCAGATCCTCTCCGAAGCACAAACTTCAGTTTCCTCACACTTCCTGGAAATCACTCAGCAAAGCCTTTGCTTTGACAGCCGACATATGAGCAGACGAGGCAGAGTGTGCTGGCTTATCAACCATTTAGCAGCCGATGTCCTGTGGAGTGAACGGCCGTATCATGATAAAGTGTCTGAAATGTGCACATTCAATTACAGGTCATAGGCCAGCCCGTAGATCAGCACGCAGCATCCATCACTGCTGCTATTGATTGCCTTGTGATAAGTGTATGCGTTGCATGTGCACTTTGTAGGTGTCTGCTCCATGTGTGGGGGCATTTATTTTAGTAAATGTGTGTGTGACGAAGCCTGCATGATGATGGAGGTAATGATTAGTGAGATGTTTTAGTGGAAAACATCATTCCACTTTAGAGGCACAAAAATCATCTGCCCAAAGTTAAGAAAGAGAAAATGAATAAAAATGAAATGACCTGAGGCAGCGTTTCAATAGTGAGGGAGCTGCCTGTGTTTTTAATTTCTGAAGGCCAGTTCTGCTAAGTAAACAGTTGTCGTCTAGATTTTTAACATGCTATTCTTTATTTGTGTCTCTATGTTTATAGAATTTAGCTTTATCGGTGTTTAAACTGAGCCACATTTTATTTTTTATTTTTTTTACCTCCTGCAACTCAGAGGCTCCAGACACTTTCAAAAAACAAAGTTTAATTCTGATTGGATTGATGAACTACTAGTTAATCTGGGAAGAGTTAAAGACAAAGTGGACTGTTAATATAAACACCATAAAACTTCTTAATCCTCGAAAACTTTATTGGAAATCATAAAAACAATATTTGTAAATGTTTGCACCCTGTTAGATTTGCATTACATGGTTATTCCAATAGAATTATTATTTTTACCTGAAGTGTTTCACACTGAACAATGCTATACACAGCTGTTGCTTTTTGCACATAAATTATGTTAAATTCCCATTGAATGTGAAATTGGCAGCAGTGTAGTAGGTTCATAAAATAGAATTCACAAAAAGTATTTATATATTTTGTTTTTAGGTTTTACGTTTTGTTAGCCCAGCACACCTCTTTTACTGGGTCGTAATTTGCAAATGACAACACCAGTTTTGTATCAAGTAAAGAATCTACCTCAATATTCTTCTTCTAACTTCAACTTTTCCCTCTTCAGGGGTCGTTACAACGAGTCATCCTCCTCCATCTCATTCTGTCCAAACAATAAACTCATTATGTAGTGAAGAATTTGGTCAAGTGATGGCCCTCAGACTTTAAACAAAAAATGCTAATTGATTTTTATTGATTTTATTGTATTTTTCAAACTAAAACAACTGGTATATAGCAAATAAATGTGCATCTTGTATGTATTAGGTACCAGATAGAAAAGATAGTCTGTTGAGCCATGCATACCTACAGCTATAAGCAGTGATGTATTCATGAGATTTTTTTACAAATAAAAATATTTAAACTTGGGAGAAAATTCAAACTGTCTTTCCTTTTTTTTTTTTTGCTGAGCTCAGTTTAAGTGTAGAAACATTGTGAAGTGTTTCAATGAACTTATCATCATCGCTCAATTTTATTTATTTTTTTAAAGAAAGAGAAGAAAGCAGAATAAATAAATAATAAAAGAGAAATAGATAAGACGAGAGACCACCACGACAAAACAACATGCACAGCACAATGCCACCCACAATATCACCATGAAACATTCGACATCGCACATCTAGCTTCCACCACTACCCAACCTAGCGTGCATCTGTCAAAGCACCTGAATCCAAACACCCGCGCAAGCACGCCCGCCACCACCAGATTTCTCCAAAAGAATGCCCAATAGTGGACGTGGGAGCCCACAGACCCACCCCCCCAGGACACAATGGCAACATAGGGAGGACCGGAGCCACAGACACACAGCGGCCCACAGGCCCGGAGCCCCAAGAGTCTCCCAACAGGGAGAACCGCACCACCCAGAGAGGAGCAGAGGAAAGAACCGGGTGACCCCAGCCACCACAATGCAGAGCCTCCAGGAAGCTGCAGCGACGAGCCCACAGGTCCGGCCGGCGACCCATGCCCCCCCCAGGTAGATCCGGCCATGGACACCGAGCCCCAAGCCCCGAGGCCATACCACCCCCCAGTAGAGCCCCGACAGAGCCATTGCACACAGGCCCCGCCAGGCAGCAACCAGGGTGGACCGACATGCACCCCACCACCCAGCCCAGACACAGAGAGCCATCAATGCACCGGCGGCAAGGGGGTCCCCCGCCAAAGGGGGGCACGACCGGGGGGAGTGGGCCCCACACCAAACGTGGGGCCCAAATTGATCCAAGAGAGGAGATATATAGAGGTATATAGCAAATAAATTTGCATCTTGTATGTATTAGGTACCAGATAGAAAAGATAGTCTGTTGAGCCATGCATACCTACAGCTATAAGCAGTGATGTATTCATGAGATTTTTTTACAAATAAAAATATTTAAACTTGGGAGAAAATTCAAACTGTCTTTCCTACTATTGCCACCAATACCCCGTCAGATGAGACAGCTTTAGAAATGTCACTAAAACCAGATTTTACCACACTTCCTGCTTGCTGTCGACAAAGACGGACACTTTTTCTCCCTCTCCTGCCTCCCCTTCTGCTTTTTGCTCTTGTCCTGTGAATCTTTCTCAGAGCCTCTCTTTACACATCTTCCAAATCATAAATTATGGATCTGATCAGTTGGTCTCTCAACGCAATTGATAAAATTTTCTCGACAAGAAGACAGGGTGCAGGAGAATCCTCATGCACAGAAGGGACATTCACAGCTGAATATACCATGGATTCCTGGGGCGAGTGGAAGATGGTGTCTGTCTGTATTGTCCATTGAGGATGTTGAATATGTGTACATATGATATTCATGATAACAGGATTTCTGCTTTTTGGAATCGGTGGATACCTGGCATATGGACAAATTTGGAAGACATTGGCAGCAGTTCTGGCAATTGTGATACTGCCTGCCTTGTGTGAAAAAAATGCACCGTGCTTCTAGCACTCAGACACAGATGCTTTGTGAGCTAAGCTGTAAGCTGGACATGATCTTTGAGAATCGCAGGCCACTTGCGGCTCCTGGAACTCACTGGCATGAAGGAATCGACCATGGAGAAGACTATAAGCACTGCTTGATGGAGTAACCACAAAATCTGTCTGTTTTGGATAGCCACTGCGAGATACCAGCAGAACTTTGAAGGCAGATTAAATAAATCAGAATTGGCTTGTCCCAAAACAATTAGTGTTAACTGAATCTGGATTCCCTGCTTGGCCTTGAATAGGGCCAACTCATCTCAAATTTCTCCTGGTGGTTATGTGAACTAGAAACTCTGCTTAACCCTTCCTGCTCCCTTCTCGAGGGCTTCTGTGGAACTGTGTCAGAGCCGGCTGATATACTGTACCATCTCTTATCAGGACTATGGAACTTTCTGTCAGTGTTTATAGACGACTCATCGTCTTTGTTGGCTTCCTTCTCATATACAGTATGTCTCATGACGTCATTATGTGCCAGGACATAGTGCAAGATGGGATTTTTTTTTAACCTCCTCTCCCCTCATGTTTTTTTTCTTTTCCATACCTTTGTTTGTTTATCTGTCTAAAACAGGTCTCGCTTGCAAATGAGTCTTTGAGGATAAATGTGATTAATCTGTATAAATAAAGGTTGAATTAATTTATTTTTAGACTGTTTTTGACCTGTCGAGCTCACTGAATTGTCAAAAAAATATAGCTTCATTCAAAGCTAGATCCATAGGCATCACAACCATTATATGTGAGGGGGACACGTCCCCCTCACATAAAAAAACAAAAAAAACAACAACATTAATTTGGACCCCCCCACACACTTTTACTATGAAACATTAGTTCAGTCGGCGCAGTTTCTCTTTCTTAATGAAATAATTCATTGCACTTCATTAATAGGAGAATACTTAAACCACTAAAAAATCCACTCCAGGTTTTCATGGTTACCTCCAACTCTCCAGCAGCATGCAGTGTTTCTGTGCATCTCTGCCTCGGCAGAGAACGCTCACAGGTGGAGACACCTCTGTGTTGCTTACTCACCAGTTAAGCGAGCTTAGTGCTGCCAGTTGTTGACCGGCGGGTTGATCATAAACATATATACATGGTTAGTAGGATACTTGAGAGAAGTGGAGCACTACGTCTGTAGCATCTTAGCTTAGCAATAACTGTGATGCTGTAAGTAGCTACAGGTGTAAGACGCTGTGGGTTCAGGTGCATTAAAGTTGAAATGTCTTTAAAACCCCACACCTTATTGTCCTCAAGCTTCGTGAGAAACATCATTTAGATGAGGAGTGTTGAACACAAGTAAAAAAGTCCAGTGGTTATAAAACAACAAAGTCCATGCTTAATAATCAAGGTATACAATCCAACATTTTTCAGTCACGTCATCTGGACAGTTTCTTTTTTTTTTTTGCTGAAGCATTTCGCTTTCGATCCGGAAGGTCAACAAGGAAGAGGGCTGGCAATGGAGGAGGGGGTGTGACAAAGAGACCATCTTAGCACCAACATAACTGGTTTGTTCCACTTTGGAGTAAGATGTTTGGGGAAGAATCAGTTTTGTTTTGTGTGTTTCCTTGACAATTGAAGCCTTCTGGATCGAAGGCGAAACATTTCAGCACAAAAAAAAGAAACTGTCCAGAAGACGTGACTTTGCCACGTTTAAGTTTTAAATCCGTCATTAAATGGTGTTTTTGGACCACGCTAGCCGATGCTAAATTCTTAAGCTAACGGCTAACGACCGGATGTCACCAAAGCCACAGGAAGTCATCGCGACTCCTACTGGTCATCACTAACAGTGACAAGTTAAAATAAATAAGGTTAAACTGCCACCTCCTGTTGGAAACTTGAAATCATAGTTTCACTTCGTGTTTGGGATATTTTGGTGAAATTAAACGTGTTTATTTCTGTCAGAAGCATTTTTGAGTTAATAAACGTTCCTCAAGCTGAGTTATTACTGTTATCTTACATTTAAAAAGTGATTAAAGTATTTATGCCCAGAAAGGCATTTACTAAGACATTTTTCATTCACTGATAATTCCTCAAAAGGAGGTGCAAAATGAAAAATTAAGAACTTTTTAAAGATACAGTCCAGATAATCACAGAGTTGATAAGTTTACTCAATTGCTAAAAGGAAAATACACGTTTAATTGCTAAAACACTAAATAAGAGTAATTATATCAGAAAAAGGAAACTTTTCTGATTTATTTTACCACCTAAAAACACAACATCTTCCGGTCTATTTATTTGAATAAAATAAATAAAGCGATAATGGAAAAAGAGGAGGTAAACTCCAGTGGTGATGTTTTTTATTTTTTTATAAACACAAATAGTGCAAATCTGAGGCTGTGTGTTAAAGTGCATTAAAGTTAAAATGTCTTTAAAACCCACAGCTGAATAAACTTGGTGAGAACCATGCTTTAAATGGAATTAAAGTAAGGAAATTTAGGTGAAACGTTGCTTTTTTGTATACAAGTGTACACTTACTTTTGCGCACTGGTGTGCATGCACGCGCACACCCGCACATGCACGCAATACCCCCCAACCCTACACACACACACACACACACACACCCACACACACACTATAGTGTCCCCCCCACATTACAGATGCTTCTGATGCCCATGGCTAGATCCCATCCCAACCAGAGTGTTTAAAGAGGTGTTTCCCCAAATTAATTTCCCAAATTTGGATCTGCTTATTTGGTATCTGATGAATGGTTACATACCACAACATTTTAAGGTTGCTTCAATTAAACCTTTATTTAAGAAGCCTGATCATGATTCAGAAATCCTGGTTGATTATAGACCTATATCTAATCTAACATCAATTTCAAAAACTAGTTAGAAAATAATTGCTAATCAATTTTGTGAACATCTGGACAGAAATAATTTGAGTTTCAGGATGCATTCACACCAGCCCTGTTTTGTCCGCTTTAATCGAACTCTAGCCCGCCTTCCTAGGAAGTCCGGTTCGTTTGGTGAGGTGTGAACGCGCCATCGAACTCTGCCACGGAACAAAAAGGCAAACTCTGGCCCGGGCTAAAACCTAGGTCTCGGTCCGGTTGAAGAAAACGCCAGCGCAGTTTGAGTACAGTGTGAATGTAAGCAGACCGTGCCCCGCTCCACAAGCAAGAAGTGGAGTACAGCGCAGGGCAAACAAACACGTATTTCTCTTACCTCATATGGAGCCGTCAGCTGCCTTGTGTGAAAAACAACATTCTCCATGGTCTTCTGCCTCATCTTCTGCTCATGCTGAGTCCATTTTTGAAAAATGACAAAATATAACTCCTAAAACTGCTAAAACTTGATACCACTTCGTTTTTGTTTTTATTTCCAGAAGAAGAAGAAGTGTCTTCAGAGCTTTTTGTGTTGTTTCTTTTAGTAGTTCTTGGTGCAGCGCCACCACAGGCGAGTGGAGGAACAGGTTGGCTCGACTGCACAGTGCAGTGTGAATGCAAACGCACCAGTTCAAATGTAAACAAAATGTTATGAATATTCGTCCCCAACCGAACTGAGTCTACCGGACTATCAGGTGTGAAAACGACCTCAGTCGGGGTTTGGAGCACATCATTGCACAGAAACTTCACTGGTGAAAGTTACTATTGATATTCTAATGGCCTCTGACAGTGGACTTGTGTCTACAGTAGTCCCTTGTTTATCGTGGGGGATCCGTACCCTGAAGAACCACAATAAGTGGAAAAACTGCAAAGTAGGAATAGTAGTATACGTAGTTTTAATATTATATATATA
>NC_056503.1:15589236-15596385 GCF_014905685.2 Nematolebias whitei
TATATATATATATATGCATACACATTTTTTTACCCTCTTTTTTCTCACTTTGATTATTGCAACCTATGACGTATAAACAGCAGCTATTTAAATTTACCAACTTAACCTTTGGGTCTTAGGGACATCAGTTGCATATGACTGGACTCTATTCTGCATTAAATAAACCAATTTACAGATGGTAATCTGGTTCAGTGCCATCTCTTTTATGTTCAGATGTGATAGAAGTACTCTTTGTAATATCTTCAGCATGGTATCTCTCTCCAGAATCGTTTGACAGTTATGAAAATCAGTCACAAGCCATGTGCAGTGATAGTGAAATCATGCCCACTAATCTCTTCTGACTGATCAGTCAGCTGCTGGAGAGGCCAGTAATCACTGAAACTAACATCAACAGCAAGCTATTAATCACATGGTCATGCGGATTATCACATGTGATGGACTTTATATACTTGAGACTGGAGTTAATTTACTGGATATTGATTGTATATTGTTATGAAAGTTAGGGATACAAACTTTTAGATAGTTATTAAAAAACTGCCAAAGTCCTTTTACATATTTTTTATTTTCTTTGTGGAGCAATAATTTAGCATACTTAACCACAGAGCATTCAGTAAGGACATTTTCTTTGTAACAAACTCAAAGATCCTATAATTGTTGGTAAATGAGTGTAGCTGAATGATACAGACTATTTAATGAACACAATTTGAAAGTGGCCCTTTTTGATAACTTGTGTTTAGTCAGTACTGTAACAGAATCAGAATCAGAATAAACTTTATTGGCATTGCACTGAGATACAACGCGAATGTGTACGCACAGTCGTCCGAAGATGGGTGGAGTGCACGAAGCTGCGGCTAAAATAATTAGCGCGGCACTCTTATTCTTATTCAGAATAATATTTTGTTTAGATAAGAAAAGGAAAGAAAACAAGAGGAGAGACGGTATTAAAAAAAGACCTCTCACACCGTGTCCTAGACGGGGCATGATTTGAGGCATCAAAAAACCCTACCACAGCAAAGCAACATTAACAGACGTTATACATTTACATATAGGCGGTGAAAACATTGAATTTTTAAGGGAAAGTCTTAGCATAGTCCAGAGCCCCCCCTCAGCCATTGTCCAGATAAGAGGTGACGTTCATCTTCAGCTCAGTTGAGGTTCTGTTACATGCCCATGGCCTTGGGGAAGGGAGGGGTGAGGAGACAGTCAAAGCATCTTTGTTGTTTTCAAAACATTCCAGGAGGAGTTGAGATAAGTCCGGCATCAAGGCCACAGTTTGGGTCAGGCAGAACTCGTAATTGTTGTTTCTGCCTTTAAAGTCTCGCTGATACATATTCTCTGATGGAAACTCCAAAACAGCCGAATTGATCCTTTACTCTAAAAGTCGAGCTCACAGCTTCTCCAGATTATTCCACCATTCATGAGTGCTGCCAGGGAGAACACAGTCCTGATAACAGCTGCTCCAAATCCCTGTCACAGCTCCACATTCAGTCCGAGCACTGTCAAGCTTCAACACCTCCACACAAATTTGTAGACAACCAGATTCCACCAACCCAAACAGTAGAATCTAGTTGTCATCATGAATCCAATTTGTTCCTTAAAGAGGTCAGAGGGGTCCTCCTTACCCTGACTCCTGTCGGGAGAAGTTGATCGATTTTGTTGAGAGACCAGCTGATCCTTCCAAATAAGAGGTATGCAGGAAAAAAAAAAAAAAAGAGAGGCTTTTTTAAGGGTTCATAGGACAAAAGAGCGCAGCAGGGAAGTGGGTGGGGGGGAAGAGAGGGAAAACACGTTTGGTTTCACCGTAGAGTAGCAAGAAAAAAAAACAGGAATAAAAAAAAATAACTTCACAATGCAATGTACAAAATATATCTGCAACCCAATATAATTTTCACTTTAAAACCTTACCAAGAGTATTTTCTCACCACTCTTACTAAAATACTTTCTTACCTTTCCCCCAAATTACCCAATACTGCACTTAGTTACACAATATGGCAGCACAACGGCTCAGTGGTTAGCACTGTTGCCTCACAGCAAGAAGGTCCTAGGTTCAATCCCCGGTTGGACCTGGGGTCTTTCTGTGTGGAGTTTGCTTGTTCTTCTCATGCTTGTGTGGGTTTTCTCTAGGTACTCCGGTTTCCTCCCACAGATCAACAACATGCATGTTAGGCTGTCTTCAGGCCCAGGCCTCCCTTGCAAAAGAGATCTGAGATTTCAATGGGACTTTCCTGGTTTAAAAATAGTGATACTATAAAGCTGGATATTAAATCAATGTCCTCCAGGTTTGATTTTATTTCGGTATGTTTCTGTAGAAAGTTTAGAGATGATATCAGATGACTAACAACAACCATGTGGCTAAAAAGTTAGCTGGCGGAAAGAAAAAAAAAACTTTAAAATGAACGCATAAATCCCATCAACTTGCATGCCAAAGCTTTAATCAAAGAATTGGTATGATCAGTTACAACTCAAAATGTGTGTTTACAACAATTCTCAGAAACTATTGCAACTAATTCTGTCTTTGTAGCTGTAAAAACTGACTCAGGTATAGCCATTTTTTGTCGTTGTTGGCCAAGGTCCAATTCCTGTGACAACCATCATGAATTGGATTGACACCAAAAATTATTCCATTATTTATGCATACTATTTTTCTTCTTTTGGTTTTACCCTTTTCAGAGGTTGCTTCAGTGAGTCATCCTCCTCTATCTCACTCTGTCCTCTGTCTTTACTCCAACTACCTCCGTGTCCTCTTTATTTGCATCTTGGCAGGACTTTCGCACAGTTGGTAGAGCTGCTGTCTCTCAGCGAAAAGGTCGCTGGATCGACTCCCAGCCAGGGACCTATCTCAGTAGGGTTTGCATGTTCTTTTCATGCAGGTGTGGGTTTGTCCGGGTACTCTGGTTTCTTCCCATAAACTAAAAACATTGATGGACTGGAGAACTGTGTTGGGTGTCCCCCGCCTCTGGCACAATGACTGCTGGATATGGACATCAGTGACTACCCCGACCAGAAGTGGAAGAAGTGGGTAAAGATAATGGATGGATGGGTGGATATTTACACTGTGCTTTTATTTTATTCATAATGCTTGACTATTTTTTAAAGCTCCATTCAGTGGTTTGTGAGGTATTTTTCTAACAGACTGACAGACAAATAGAAAACACATAAACAGACACACAAGTACCCAACTGCCTGCGGTTTATAGCAGCAAGCAATAAAAGGTTGCCATGGTGACAGACCCAGCTGAGATGTGAACTTGCTTTTCAATACTGAAACTCCCAAACTGAACCTAAAGTTACCACTAAACTCATTTCAACCATTTTGTTAAACAACATTACAGTTATTTTCATTATGTAGTTTTTATTACCAGATCAACAAACAATAAATGAAAATTAAATAGAAACAACAACCAAAACATGTGAGCCAAACATGACTTACAAAAAAACAACAACGCAGAGACCCTGCAGAGTGAGAATTCATCCAAAGTCTCCCAAAAGATGCATCTTCCTCCTTTCTTTCAATCATATATATATATATATATATATATATATATATATTTTTCATGATCATATAAAGGCAGGGTCCAGTATTGCTGATTGCTGTAGCAATATTTGGTGCTCCTAAAGTAATGCCCTGAGATAATGATGTTCCATTAAATCACCTTAAACAGTAAAGTTGAGGCTGAGAGAAGAAAATGGTAAAAAATTATGCATACGTTCATATGCATGAATGTGTTAATGTAGTGGAAAGTACATCAGCAGTTTTTTTTTTTTTTTTTTAAACAGAATTCATCTTTCAGCTTCATGGCACGTGAATATGCCACTTCCAGCAACACTCAGGCATTTCCTGCTTCAACAGGCCCCATCCTGTCTGGATCACTATCCCTAAATCATTAAAAAGCTCTTGCACTCGGCATGTGAGCATAAATACATAGAATCAGGACTACCAGACAAGACATTCTCCACTGACTTCCTCTCTAATAGATAAACAACCAAAAAGTCAAATGTGCAGACAAGTCTTGAAAAGATTCATTTTTAGGACGTCCTTTTTGAGATTAAAAAAAAAAAGAAAAGAAAGAAAAATATGTCTAAAAAGGCGCTATTTCCACACGGTGGGAAACCCGACACAGTTTTTTCAAACAATAGCAGCTGAAAATCACGGTTGAATAAATGCGCATGAAGATGAGTTTTTTTTTTTACGAGTAGCAGTAAAACAATGTGCCAGTAAATTCTTATATGCAGTGTTGATGGAAATTCAGAGGAAATATAAAGAAAGGGTTTCTGTGAACTGCTGGAAGTTCTGATGTGGAAACAAATTTAATGCGGGGAAAAAAAGCCAAAAGGAAGCGAAAATGTGTGTTTTGAGTAATTTGCATGTGCTCTTATGTGTGTGCACATGCATGCGTGTATGTGTGCATGTGTTTGCGTGTGTGAAGGGGTACGTGTACGGTTATAGCATAGTGGTACTGCCAAGCCTCAGTAGCAGTGGAGCATGTATTGTAATCAATAGCACTTCAACCAGAGAGCAAATCAATGGTGGCTGCACTGTAATGGAATGCATGGTCAAGAGAAGAAGCAGAGGGGGATGGCTGAGCGGAGAGAAAGAAAACAAAAAGATATGAACGCAGGCCAAGAAAGATGAAAGAGAGGTGGGGAAATGTTACTGGATTAAAAATGCATTACCTGAATCAAAGAGGAAACTTGGACCATAAAAATTAAGTAATATGAGTGCGTGGTGGAAAGAAAAAAAGAGTGTCAAATTATGCACGATGGAGAAAAAAATATATATATGGTGCCATTTATCAGTGTAGACAAATTTTCATGTTAGTGTGCTGCCTCAGTGAGCTTATTTAAACCCACAGTGAGGCTTAAGAAAAGCAATACAGGGAAATTGGCTCCAATAAGAGGAAATATAACAATTACAAGAGAAAAAACAAAGACTATATAACAGCATGAGATATGGGAGTGATGCTATGATTTTTTTTTTTTGCAAGAAACAAAACTCCAAATAAAAAAAAAAAGTAATAAAAAATAATTCTTAGTGTCTATTGATATTTGCCTTTGGTAAGGTCTTATAATGTTTCTTCGTGTTTATACGGTATATGGAGCAGAGATGATCCCAGCCTTCTCATTTATTAGAGTTTATCTGGGGTCTGGTGAACTCCAGTGTGGACGACCTTTATTTTTACTGAAGCTTCAAGAGCAGCATTAATATTGCAACCGCTCTGGGCCAAATCACAGCATGCCCTCAGCCAACTTATGAATTTCAGTTTAAAATCATAGAGAAAGATGTGACTAAATCTATTGTTTTAAGAGTTTAAATTTAGTAGCTGCTTATAAAACTAAGAAAGCAAAGGAAAAGCAGTTTATCAAATGTTTTATTATATTTGGTAAATTCAATGATATATAAATGCAAATTCTAACTGTTTTACAAAACAGTACAAAATGGTTATATTCTTGTTTTAAAAAAATGTATATAAGTTTTCATTTCTGGACCATTTTTAATCACCCATACCCACTTAGCCCATGGCATAAATGTATACTGAAACACCACCATAAAAAAACTCATCTAGATTAGGAGCGGCTACAGGTGAAATGTGTGTTTTTTATGTAACATCTCTTGTTTTGTTTTGAACCACATATAAGTTTAGGGGAGTTAGAGACAGACCATTAGAATATATATTTTTTCAAACCTTGACTTTTCAGACTTTATCCATAATTTAACTGAACTTCAGACATGTATCTTCACCACTAGATGGAGTGTTGTGTACATTTTTCTTCACCCCATATTCAAGGTTAACATTCCAAATCAAGGTCAAATTAAAACAATGCTTTTGCTTGTCTAGCCAATACTCAAGGTAATTTAATCAATTAAATTTTTGCTTCACAAATGCATCACTAGACGGTCACATACATTATTTTTTACCCCTGCTTTAAGTTTAAGGTCACAAATCAAGTGAATTTGAACGGATCTGAAGTTATGGGGCCAGACGAGGAAAAGTTTCCTAATGGAAGGACGGGGACTATACCATAACACGTCCCACCTTTGACGGGTGTATAATAATAAAGTTTTTTTTATAGTGAATGGTAAATTCCCAATGTTCATAACAGAGCTGTGAAGAGATAAAGGATTTGTGTTTAACACATACAGGAGTAAGACAAGCAATGTAAGACAAAGAGAAGCTGTAAGGGGTGGTTCAAAAATGTCAACATTTTCACAAGCATACAAAACTGACTTGTTTTGGGGGGGTTTGCCACCTCAAAAGGGTACAGAATTTTTGACTTTTACTAAATCTATTTTATTATAAGTAAAGCTGAGATATCAACCACTTGGTACTAAGGTAAAATTATTCTCATTCCACATCTGTTCATGTCTAAATGTTTAAAACGAATAGATGCAGATTTATGTATTTATGATAAACTGCAAACACCTGAAATTGACTCTCACACAGAGAGAACTGTGAGTTAGTTTGGGGCAAAAAATAAAGTTAAATGAAGACACACACCTTTGCTCTAATCTGGGGCATACAAACATTTGCATTTTAGTGTTAATTTTGTTTAACTATAAAGACTCCCACATACTCG
The DNA here is from genome assembly GCF_014905685.2 of Nematolebias whitei. NCBI lineage: Eukaryota > Metazoa > Chordata > Actinopteri > Cyprinodontiformes > Rivulidae > Nematolebias > Nematolebias whitei. Next base: position 15,595,812 of record NC_056503.1, read on the forward strand.
GGCGTACTGTGCATACTCCATGAGCAGCGCAAACTCTGCACGTACTGTCTGCAAACTGTTGAGACTTCATACTCGAGTGTGCAGATTTTAATTCTCTCGTGACAAATTCCTTAATTTCTCATAATTAGAGTCATGGCATCAACAAACAAGGAGGAAGAGATCGCTTGCCTCTTGGCAAAAAACAAAAGAAAAGAAGGTGGGGCATGAAGACGATGGACAGCGAGAAAGATTTTGAATATTTTTGAATGGATTCTACAGTAACAAGTTTGATGAGCTAGTTGGGCGCTTAGCCCCATTTCTTCACCACCAGGGCAGCCACTGCACACCTGTCAGCACTGCACAGAGAGTGGCAGTCGCACTGCGCGTCCTTGCGACTGGTTGCTCGGAACACAGAGTGGTTGGTGTCGCATACGAAACAGTTCGATGTGAACACTGTTGCTGGGCAGTTCATTGTGCAACACCAAGTACACGTACGCAGTTGTAAAAATTGATCGTTGTGAGTACATGGCCGGCGGACATGCACTTCGTGTCACGAATCACGTCTGTCAGTTAGGTTTTTGTGTCACTCTGTTCA
>NC_056503.1:15596395-15601941 GCF_014905685.2 Nematolebias whitei
ATTTTTTTGTGGTGGTGATTTTGGTCCATTATACGGGGTTCGTTACACTTCGAGTCTGTGTTGAGTCTGCCTCGAGTACGCACGGATCTCCACAGAGTGAAGTACGTTAAAGTATGTTGGGGCCTTAAGATATAAACATGCTCCAAAGTCCATGCATCCAGGAAAAAAGTCCAACAATGTTCAGTCAGGTCATCTGGACAGTATCTTTTTTTGTGCTGAGATGTTTCGCCCTCCATCCAGAAGGCTTCATCAGTCTGAGGAACTTACTCAAAAGTGTAAAAAAGCAACCAGTTATGTTTGTTTGGTACACTAATTGTACAGTAGGGAGTGGTGGCGCAGAGGTTAGAGAAGGTGGGCCTGTGATCAGAAGATTGCCAATTCAACTCCCGGTACTGACAACATCAAAATGTGTGTGGGAAAAGTGAAGCACCCACACCTGCCTCCACCCTTATTTGCCCCACTCTGTGTCCTTGAGAAAGGCCCTTAACCCCCACCATCTGCTCCTCTGGGCATCCTATAGCAGCTCTCTGCTGCACGCAGAGGGCTGTGGTAGCTCAGTGGTCTGTGGTTGTGACAGGAAGGACTCCCTGTGTAAAATTAACTGCCAAATCGTTGGTTACGTACTGTAACCCCAGATTCTATGAATATAGGCGTAGCCCTTTAAGGCTGTCGCTGATGGGTTTATCCCGTTATGCAGAGCATAAGCACTGAAAAAATTTAGTCCACGCCCACCTGCTGTGTGGGCCCCACCCGGTCCGTATAAATTACGTTAAGAGCGGGAAATCGGCTCCCAAAATAGCTTTTTCTTCAGCCATTTAGGAGCCAGTGAGGCCCGACGCTTAAAGGGCTACGCCTATATTCATAGAATCTGGGGTTACAGTACGTAACCAACGTTCTATTTCATATAGGCTTCGCCCTTTAAGGCTGTCGCTGATGGGTTAAGGGCGAAGCGGATGTGGTCCTCGCCTCACTGGGTCCATTCGAACACAGTAAGAAGCGGAAGCTTGCCCAAAAAACGTCTTGTCACCCAGCTCCCCGTGTGCATAACTACGCATCGCGTAATTATGTGCCATGCACAGACGCATGTTGAGTAACTATGCGTTCTGACAAGCATGAATGCCCCGGAAAACTTTCAACGGGAAGAAGAAGTTGAAAAGAGGGGGGGGAGGGCATGAACCAACTGGTTCATGGCTGAACAGTATAAACAGATTAATGTCCATGAATTGATTATTGATCAAATGAACTGATTGGTAACAATAGTCATGAACTGATTAGTGACAATAAAACCAAAATCACAGACACGACTTGTGACTGATAACAACATCTCACACTGTAATGCATGCAGACAGAAGTGAGTTTAAACAGAGTTCCATGAGGACAATAATATTCATTCTGTGAGAGCACTAAGGACAGAATGTGTCATGGAACGAGCCGTTACATCACGTAGGTAAAAGCGAATAAATGAGCAGGGTGTTGACCATGCAGCCGCAGTGCAAATGTCCTGCATTGACATACCATTATGCAGAGCAGTCGAAGATGCGATACCCCTGGTTGAGTGTGCTTTAAGGTTGACAGGAGGCTCTAGATCTGATGCTCTGTAGGCTTCAGAAATGGCCTCACACAGCCAGTGTGACAAGCGCTGGGTGGATAACGGGCGGCCTGCGGATGCATCTCTATAATGCACAAACAGATGTTGAGTTTGACGCATTGCAGCTGTGCGCGCTATGTAACACGATAACGCCCGCACCGGACAGAGAAGATGAAAAGATGCTTCTTCTTCTGATCTGTGGGGGGGGAGGGAAGAATCCCTCCAACGATATCTGTCTCGATTTAAAAGAGCTCGTGATGCTTTTAGGCATAAAGGCTGGGTTTGGTCTTAAATCAGCTGAACTACCGTCAGCCTGGATTCTGAGACATGACGGAGCGGCAGAGAGGGCCGATAAATCACTCACCCTCTTAGCGGATGTTAAAGCCAGCAGCAGGGCTGTTTTAAGAGACAAGAATTTAAGTGAAACTTGATCCAGAGGCTCAAAAGGAGCCTTGATCAGGGCTCGCAGGACCAGCGTTAAATCCCACTGTGGAACGAGTGGGCGTGAAACCGGCCTATGTCTTTGTACACCTTTTAGAAACCGCTTCATCAGCGGGTGATTAAAAGCTGTTCTGTCTCCGAACCCTTCGTGGCAGGAAGAGATGGCTGCAGCGTACGTTTTAATCGTGCTGAATGCCAACTTCCTATCCATCAGCTGTTGAAGAAAGGACAGCACGCCACCTAATGGACATGAGGTGGCCTCCAGACCTTTCTCTGTACACCAGCGCTGAAAAGCCGTCCACTTTGATGTGTACAGGGCTGTGGTAGATGCAGCGCGTGAATCTTGAATTGTGCGCACTACCTCCTGAGGGAGACCCATCTTCTCCAAGCGGGACCGCTCAGCGGCCAGACCCACAGGTGCTGGCCTATTTCCGGGTAACTCCTGATCGCTCCTCCTGCTTGAAGGAGAGCATCTTCCCTCCATGGCAGTTTCCACGGGCGACCTGACAACAGACGCTGCAGGACTGGGAACCATGGTGTGTTCACGCGCTCGGGAGCTATCAAGAGAGCTGTCAGTCCTTCCTCCTGAACTCGGTTCAGGAACCGTAAAATCAGAGGAGGAGGGGGGAACGCGTACAGAAGCGTTTTGGGCCACGGGCTGTGAGCAAATGCATCCACCCCCAGCGGTGGATTGTCTCGTGGGCTCAGGGAAAACCATAATTGGCACTGAGCGTTCTCTCGCGTCGCAAACAGGTCCACAGCTGCTTTGCCAAACTTCTGCCACGTCTGAAACATCAGGTCTGGATGGAGGGTCCAGTCCGCGTGACGTGGGCCGCCCCTGGACATCACGTCTGCTCCTCTGTTCAGAACGCCGGGTATGTAAACCGCTCTGATGGAAAGCAGGTTTTGGTGAGCCCAACACAGTAGCTTCCGCGCAATGTGTAACATCTGGGCCGAACGCACACCCCTCTGGCGGTTTATGTACGCAGCAGTCACCATGTTGTCTGTGTGAATCAACACGTGTTGATTCTGTAGCACGGGTGACGTTCGTGGAATGGACGTGCGTTTAAATGATGTGCCGTGTTTTGAACGGATGTCATCCAAAACTCCGCCTCGACCGCCGTCATGCGTCGCGGAAATGTTTTCCGCGTGACCCAAGGCGAGGCTTCCTCGAAAGGGCTGTTCTGCGCGCGCCCGTGCGCTGTGTCTGGATCGCAGACCAACCTTCATGTCCGGGCGGGGCGGTGTGCGCTGAGGCGAGGCGTGTGTCAGCTGATGACGTCGAGAGGCTGCATGTTTAACGTCGCTGTGCGAACGTTGAGAGGTGGAGGGCGTGACGTCATCAACGCCGTGCTGTCGAAGTGAAGGTTGTGAGCCTCGCGGGAGCGCACGTTTCCTCTGGAGGGACGCGCGCCGCTCTCGCTGAGGGCGGGGCCCGTCATTGGATTCATTCAGCTGTCTCACGCTTATGCCGCCGTGAGCTGCCGATCGCTGAGACGCGATGGATGACGGCCGCTCGCGTTCATTCAGGAGAGGCGTGTGTTGTTTTCGCTGAGAGCGGGGACCTCCACCGGACCCGGCCTGCGGTCCCACATTTATCCCGATGTGAGCCGGTGAGCGCCGGGCAGCTGTGCGTGCATCATCGACACAGTGCCGTTTGGATGGAGGCTGCTTGTCTCGCTCGGGTGCGCGTTTAACACCGTTTGGGTGGTGATCGTGCGGATCTGATTGACAACAAGTTATTTCGCTTACCGTGGTGTCACGTGAGCGTCTGGGCATGTGAAGGAGCGGCGGTGGGTTTAAAAAACCTTTATTTAAGGCCACCGGCTCTCTCTGTGTGGAGGATGTGTGTGTAGCGGCTGTGAGCTCATCCGAACTTACAGACTGGCTAAAAACAGGCATTTTGATCTTTGAAAAATCATTTATTTCAATTCCTGTGTCATTTATACACACATCCTCCGCAGACCGTCATTTTTTAAATCTTCTCCCTCGTGAGCTCTGCGATTTGTTTGCCCCGAGCGCCGTCTGCAGGCGATCTCTGGGGAAACGCTGAAGTGCAGGCTGTCGGACTGAGGAGGGGTGGTCTCTGGCTGGCGGGGCTGGTGGTGGAGCTGGGCGAGACGAAGCTGCTGCTGCCGTGGAACGTCGATGTTTCTGCCTCTGCTCTCGACGATCTCTCCAGCGGGCTGGGGGACGGGATGAGCCGTGCGGCTTGATGAGATGGCGTACAGCTTCCGACATCTCCTCCGACTGCTTCGAATTCGTCAGCATGGTCGTCAAGCTGCTTCCGAACAGCGCGTCCGATGAGATGGGGCCCTCCATCAGGTCTTTGTGCAGCTTTTCCGGCAGCAATGGAGAGTGACGGAGCCAGATGGAACGTTGGATTACCGTCATCCACGCTGCAATCCTCGACAGGCAAACCGTGGAAGCGGCGCACATGTTGAGGATGGCGTCTGCCGATCTACACAGGGAGCTCTTTGTCTCCTCCGGCAGGTCTGAGGCCTCCAGCCTTTTCGACATGCTAAATGCTAGCAGCGCACGTTGTTGCTAACTGCGGCTGCCTGAAAACACGTCGGTGGGCTCGATTGGAGAGCTTGGTCGCCGTCTGGTTCCTCCGGAGGGACGGGACGCTGCTCCGACCTGGGCAGCTTCGCTCCGGAAGCTTCCGCGAGGTTTGGCTCCAGGGGGGGGGAACCGAGGAATAGCGTCAGCTGCCTTACAGAGGGAGTTCTTTGTCTCCAAGACAGGTCTGCGGCCTTCAGTCCCTTGGACATGCTATATGCTAGCAGCGCACGTTGTTGCTAACTGCGGCTGCCTGGAAACACGTCGGTGAAAAATAACCTTTCCGCCGATCATCCGAACTGGCGGGAAAAGGCGAGGGACGTAGAAAAAAGGGGGTCCCTTCATGTCAGCCTCCTCCCGGGTTCCGCCGGGCAACCCCTGAGGGCGCTGTCGGCCGGGAGCGGTGTGATCGCCGATGCGAAACGAGGTGGGATGGGGTGAGCATTCACTCAGCCCCCCTCCACCTACACTACGCTCCCCAGGAGGGAATGAGCAGCGGGGGCTGCAGCTGAGCACACCTTGCCCCGGAGGAACCATCCGGTTCGCCCCGAGGGTCGGCGATAAGAGGAAAAAACACAAGATGGCGTTGTCCAGCGTGTAGTGACCTGTCACTGGGAAATGTTCCCCGACGCTTACCTTGGAATAAGACTGCTGTCATCTTCTCCTCGGGGAGGAGAACTCACCGGACGACCGGAGGTCGACTGCCGGGCCAAGCATCCTTCACAAAGGTTGGTCATTTACACAATTTATCTTCTTTGTTCTTCTGACAGTGCTATATTAGCTCGCTGAAGAAAAAATGGGAGCCGATTTCCCGCTCTTAACGTAATTTATACGGACCGGGTGGGGCCCACACAGCAGGTGGGCGTGGACTAAATTTTTTCAGTGCTTATGCTCTGCATAACGGGATAAACCCATCAGCGACAGCCTTAAAGGGCGAAGCCTATATGACATAGAA
>NC_056503.1:15602041-15602413 GCF_014905685.2 Nematolebias whitei
CTTCTCCTCGGGGAGGAGAACTCACCGGACGACCGGAGGTCGACTGCCGGGCCAAGCATCCTTCACAAAGGTTGGTCATTTACACAATTTATCTTCTTTGTTCTTCTGACAGTGCTATATTAGCTCGCTGAAGAAAAAATGGGAGCCGATTTCCCGCTCTTAACGTAATTTATACGGACCGGGTGGGGCCCACACAGCAGGTGGGCGTGGACTAAATTTTTTCAGTGCTTATGCTCTGCATAACGGGATAAACCCATCAGCGACAGCCTTAAAGGGCGAAGCCTATATGAAATAGAACTTGGTGCAACTTAGCAGCCGAAAGAAGAAGAAAAAATAATATAAATAAATAAATAATTAAAAAAAAAAAAAATA
>NC_056503.1:15602513-15606412 GCF_014905685.2 Nematolebias whitei
ATATATATATATATATCTGAGATACAGTATATGTGTTACAATGAAGCAGTTTGGACAAAAAAGCAATTAGAAAATATAGTAAATGTAGTATTTACTGGGCTGATCATATATTTGGTTTTAAAATCTGTGTCCAAAGTAACCTGTAACTTCAGTTTAATGTAAGAGGAAATATTTAAGTATCACCAAAGCAGTATAGCGTAGATATATTTCTACCTCTCGCAGTCTAATGTGTTCATGCTCACATAAAACACACAAAAAATAAAATAAATCTGATTTGGAAAAAGTCTTGTTCATGAAGAATAACTGAAGTAATAAACAGTTAATAAGGGTTGATGATAATAATGTATTTGTGAGTGATTTTTGATGAGCTGTGAGTGCTCATCTCTCAGCTGCATGCAATTAACATTTGGGGTGTTTGGGGGAAATACCATTGTTCAGATATTACAACTTGTTTGCATGAACCAGAACACATTCACAAGAGACTAAACACAGACAGACATTATTTCTTTTCTATCTCAATATCACTCTTGTGCACATTCACCCACAAACATTAAGAGCACATTAGCTCACCATCTAAATGTTTTCCTTTTCTGTCAGCCATTAACAGAATCTTGTATCTACTCACTGTTGGTGTGTAAACTTGCTTATGACAGATAATAACTTCCATAATCCCTCTGGTCTTAATTAGAGCCAGTTATTACATAGAGTTTGATGCTCTCTCTCTTCTCCTTTCTCTATTTTTTCTTTACATCCTCCTCACGCTGTTGCACAGCTTGACTTCTGCTAATTGTTCAGAGCAAAATATGAAGAAAAAGAAGTGAGGATGAGTTCCCAACTTATATGTGTCTCTCAACTGCAGGTCTCCGCCAACAAGATTCTTCCCCCACAGAGGAATGCACTATTTACAAATCTCTACATTTTATAGGTCTATATTCTGATTATCATACTCTATGCACTCATTAATTTATTAGATTATCCCCTAGATGACCTGTTCATGTACAGCATATATATATATATATATATACACACACATACACATATATTTATATATTAACTGTTTACTATCCATCGGATAGTCGAACCTCGGATTCAGGAGGAGCAGTGCAGTTTTTGTCCTTGTCGTGGAACACTGGACCAGACTGGACCAGATACTCTGGGAGTATGGGGTAGTGGGCTCTTTGATACGTGCTGTTAGGTCCCTGTATGACCGGTGTCAGGGCCTGGTCCGCATTGCCAGCAGTAAGTCTGGCTCATTGCCGGCGAGAGTTGGACTTTGCCAAGGTTGCACTTTGTCACCGATTCTGTTCATAACTTTTATGGACAGAATTTTTAGGTGTAGCCAAGGTGTTGAGAGGATCCATTTTGGTGGCTTTAGGATTGTGTCTTTGCTTTTTGCAGATGATGTGGTCCTATTGGCTTCATCAGTTCGTGGTCTACAGCTTTTGCTGTAGACATGAATGGGAGAGCATTCCTATTTCTAAACTTGAAAAACTGGTCTCCTCTGTCCCCAGACGTCTGTTGAGTGTTGTAAGAAGAAGGGGGGATGCCACACAGTGGTAAAAATGGACTTGTCCCAACTTTTTTGGAATTGTCCATTGTCCTTTAATTTTATGACCTTTCTTGTTCCTTACAGGAAAAATATGCCACCTTATTTAACTGTTTAAAAAAGTTATTTTTAAATATTTTTCCCACTGACTAGTTGATATTTTAGAGCTACGTCAGCCTAAAATAAACACGTCAAATTTAAAATACTTTTTTAAAGCTCTTTAAAGACCTTTAGTTTATCTTTTTAACTGCTCATTTCAGTTTTTTCTTTAAATGGACAATAATATTTTTTACAAGATTTTTTTTTAATAGAAGGGCGTTTTCCCAAATTTGTACTGTACACCTAAAATTATTATTATTGTTTTGTTTTGTTTGTTTTTTTTCCTTTTTTTTTATTCCAATCTGGGGATTTGTAAAGATCGTCCAGCTCACTGAAGCTTCAAATCTGGTAGTCGACATTAACTTGTTATCAGTCAAATCTACTACTGCCATGGTTTTATTTGATTTATTTTGTCTTTTTATCTGTGGATGACTCAATTTTCTGAAATATTTTTCACTTTTACTGACCTGGAAGTACTAGTGAGATTCTGTGGTATGGTGCACCCACGAATGATATCCTCCTTTGGGGGAAATCAACGGCAGTCAGCTGTCAGCTGTGAAACATCCGATTCTGCAACCTGCATGCACGTGAAACAGCTTTTTCATACTGAATGTGTATATGTGCACTTAACAAGTGAGTTTTTGCACTTTACATCAAAGTAAAACTATTTTGTTAGACGAAATGAAAACCAGGACTCTGCAGTGATGTTTGGCATATAGGAGTTACTTCTATGGATAGTTGAACTCGTTATCTCAATACATTTTTACAGAGGCTCTCAAATGTAAAAATGGAGCACCACCTAGTGAGCTAATACAAAACTGGAAAGTATAAGGATAGAAGTAAAAATAACAAACATTACTGAGAGGAATGAATTATTTTATGCTATAACAAAAATTGGATATTCTGTATTTACAATGTTTCAATGTGGCAGATTTTTCCCCTAAGAATCACAGGAGTGTAGTAAAGGTACTGTGAGGTTATGGGACCATTTGAAAAAAATCTGACAAAATAAAAAATATTTTTAAAAGAGAGATATATTTAAGCACTGTCAGAAAAAAAATTGAGCTTATTGACTTCAGCAAAAAAGATAAATGTGGCCGATTTTTTTCCAAAAAGACAATAAACATTATTCAATTCAGTCATTCATTGAAGGAGTCAAATTTTCATACAACATGGAATTTTGGGATTTACTGATCGTACAGAGGACAAAATGATCAAATACTATAATTATCATATACCTGGTAATACTGTTGCCAGTTGGAAAGCACCCTCCTCTTCTGTGCACCTGTCTACCAAATGACACAAATCTCATCTTATCCCCCTCTTCTCTTTTTGGTTTGACAAAATGCAACAACCATGCAATGCAAACTCAATCAGCCCATATACGTGAGTAAGTAAGTAAACTTTATTTATATAGCACTTTTCGTAGATACAATCACAATGTTCTTTACAGAAATACAAAATACAGGCTTAAAATAAAACAAAAACCATAAGAACTGATACAAAGTGTAAGAACATCTGAATAAAACAGAAAGTAAAACATTTAACAAAAGTTGGTCTGAATAAAAATGTCTTAAGCTGCTTTTTAAAGGAATGAACAGAGACGGACACATGAAGAGACAGGGGCAGGGCATCCACAGTCTTGGGTCTTCGGCCTGAAAGGAAAGGTCACCCCGAATTTTAAACCGGGTTTTAGGAACTTTTAGGAGGTTGAGCGTTAAAGACCAAATGATGCGGGCTGAAGAATAAGGTTTCAACATTTCAATTCAATTCAATTCAGTTTATTTATATAGCGCCAAATCACAGCAAAGTTGTCTCAGGGCACTTTACAGAAACAGTCATATATGTGAATGTATTGGGGGCCTGTCTATTTAAAGCTAATCATTCTTCTTGTTTCGGATACTCCCTTCATCGCATAAAGACTTGGCAATTATTTTTACGCCAGATGCCCTTCCTGACGCAACCACAGACACCGAGCTACCACAGCCCCTGTGTGGAGCAGAGCTGCTATCTAGGGCGCCTGGGGAGCAGATGGTGGGAGTTAAGGGCCTTGCTCAAGGGCCCAGAATGGAGCAAATGAGGGTGGAGACAAGTGTGGGTGTTTCACCAATCCCACTCACATTTTAATGTTGTCGGTACCAAGAGTTGAACCAGTGATCTATCGATCACAGGCCCACCTTCTCTATCCTCTGTGCCACCACTCCCAGATAATAATAATAATAATAATAATAATAATAATAATAATAATAATAAT
>NC_056503.1:15606422-15608347 GCF_014905685.2 Nematolebias whitei
AATAATAATAATAATAATAATAATAATAATAATAATAATAATAATAAAACTTTGGGCCAATACAATAATGTCCAAACAGCAATACACTGTATCATTTTCTTTGGCAATGTTAGTGTACAAAGCCTAAAAAACTAAACTGACAGAAAATCAAGAAAAACTAGCAAGGATGAGGAGTTAAAGAAGTGGTACTTTGATTTGAAGAGCAAATGTCCTCATGTTTTATTAAGACTTTATATCTGGTCCCAACTTGTCATGACCTGAAAGAGGAACAAGTAGAGAGACTCATGACATCAAATATTCATACCCCCCCCCCCAACACCCCCCCCCCACACACACACACACACTTATGCACACTTAGTGAATGACTTTTGGCTGAAATACTAAAACCAACTTTAAAGACAAGGTTCACCAACAGGTACAAAGTGAAACATTTTGTTTTTTTTAATTGTGTTCCTTTGGTTATATTGTTTTAGTTATCTTTTGTTTGTTTGCTTGTAAAGTTTAAACAATAATTTCTGTCTTTTAGCACTATGTTTTGTCTGTTGCTAGTTTTTCTATCAGGAATAATCCAAGAGTCACTTTGACTAGTCAATGTCTGCTTGACAGGTACTCTGATGGGACATCACTACTGAGCAGAAATGAACATCAGGAGGTTAGGGGGAAGAATGTCAAGAAATATTTTTTTTCATTAAACCTTTATTTAGACAGATAAATCCCATTGAGCCTCGAGGACTCATTTACAATAGAGACCTGATTTCAACAAAGAATGATGACAACAATGGACAACAGCGACAACAATAAACAGTTATAAAAAGTCATACAATATTTTTTTTTTTTTTTACAAATAGGATGGATGAAAAAAAAGAAAAGTAACAAAAAAAAGCTAGGCGAATGTAGAAAACTAAAAACAGGAACATGTCTGCATTGGTCCCTGCCAGGTGTCCAACAGATTCTTGAAGCCACTTAGAGAGGACAAGGTCGAGAGCTTCAGATCTTTTTGTAAGATATTCCAGGAAACAGGAGCAGAGTAAGTGAAGGTCATTTGCCTAGTTAAGTCCGCACTGAGGGAACACTGCAGGTAATAATATCCTGAGAGCGCACGCTGTAGCTGCACTCATGCAGAGACATATAAGGAGATGTATGAAGGCAACAGACCAAGAAGTGATTTAAAGATGAAAATGTACCAGTGAGAGAGTTTCCGTGAAGTTAATGATGTCCAGTTAACCAGTGAATACAGGGTGCAATGATGGGTACGATAATCACAGCCAGTTATGAATCTTAGTGCACCATGATAGACAGCATCCAACATCTGCAGGGTTCTTATAGGAGCGTTCATGTAAATAATGTCACCGTAATCAATGGAGGGAAGGAAAGTCACAGATACAAGGCGTTTTCTAGCATTCAGGGTTAGACAAGATCTGTTTCTGAAAAAGAAACCCAGTTTAACTTTCAGTTTCTTTACAAAGTTTTCCACATGGAGCTTAAAAGAGAGATCTGAATCGATGAAGATACCCAAATATTCATAGGAATCAACAAACTCAATCGGGACACCATTTAGGGATGAAATCGGAGGAAGAACTGCTGGGACCAACTTCCTATTTGCAAAAAGCATCCCTTTGGTTTTGTCGGCATTTAGGACAAGCTTGAGGCGAAACAAATCTGTCTGGATGTAGTTGAATGCAGATTTCAAAAGCTGGAAAACCTTAGCAACTGTTTTAGCTCAACAATAAACAACTGTGTCATCAGCATAGAAATGTATGGATGCATTAGGGATGTTTTTACCTACATTATGTATGTAGATTGTAAAGAGGGTGGGTCCTAAGACTGAGCCTTGTGGTACACCATTGTTGACTGTTAAATAACTGGAGGAAGTACCATTATGTTGAACACATTGCCTCCGGTCTGAAAGATAGTTAGAGAACCAA
>NC_056503.1:15608447-15617965 GCF_014905685.2 Nematolebias whitei
ACATAACCATAACGACACGAGCAGAACTAAAACACAGAATCGCTACAATATTTTAGGAGAACCTATTCTACTTGAACAACTATCTTTCCTGTGGCTTTCATCTGGAGTAATGAAGTGCTTTGAGAGACTCATGAAAGGCATAATTTGCTCATCATTACACATATCATTAGAGCCCCTTTAGTTCGCTTATTGTCCCAACAGGGGCACTGATGGAGTTATTTTTAATTTCTTCCTCTTTTTCATCTCTCACCAGTACATCAGGAAGGGTAACTCTGTATGTCGACACCTTAGTCCTTATCAGATTGATCACCTAATGCCAAGACCTCTGACTGGCTTTCTCACTAAGATTTTTTGACCAAAACCACAAATAATATCAATTTGAACATCACAAATCCAAATAGATTAAGTCCAACAAAGTTGTCAGGTCCTCTAGACAGTTTTTTTTCTTTGTTGTTGTTGAAAAGTTTTGTCTTTCATCCAAAAGACTCATAAGAAAACAGAAACCACCTGAGCACCATCAAACTCGTTGACCCGCTATGAGAAGGTGCTATTTATACGACTGAGTTTGTTGTGGATCCTTGGACTGATGAAGTCTTTTGGATGAAAGATGAAACATTGCAGCAAAAAAGAAACTGTCCAGATGACCTTACATAACTTTGTTGAATTTTTCGACCTGGATTATTAAGCACAAATCAGGACAAATACTTTGTAGATTAAGCTTAATTTCAAGAGGAAAGAGGTTGAGATCCCCTTACCCAGCTGATTATGTGAACTATGTCAATACTTAGATCTTGTAATGGTTCATTCATATTCCAAAATAGTTCAATCTGGTCCTGTGGACATTCAAAAAAACACAAAACAAAACAAAGCAAAAAAATGTAGATACGTTTCGTCTTTCATCTGAAAGACTTCCTCTGTCTGAGGTGCTGTATTCAGCTCAGTCTCTTAAATAGCACCTTCTCAGAGTGGATCAACCAGTTTGCTGCTGACAACCAAAACCAGCTGCTCACATGGTCAAGAAGGACCATCAGCCTAACAATGGAACATTAGCACACTGATGGCTGTTTACTATTCACATGGGGTTGAGTGATACTAGCAATAACAGCATTGTAAGAGGGGGACAGTTGAACCCGGAGGCCTCCACTCCTGTTTAATGATGGACGATTACTTTTCACAAAGATGGCCTCCTTTACTCCTCTCTCAAAACATTGTTCCTCTCTGTCCAGGAAGTGAACATCTTTATCCCTGAATGTCCAGAGGACCAGATTGAACTTTTTTGGATTTTTCTACCTGGATTATTGAGCATGCATCAGGATGTTCACGCAATCATTCATTCAACCTTTATTTAGACAGGTAAATCCCATTGAGCCTCGAGGACCCATTTACAAGAGACCTGATTTCAACAAGGAAAGATGACATCAATGGACAACAGCAACAACAATAAACAATTATAAAAAGTCATACTGCAGGTTTTTTTTTTTTTTTTTTTTTTTTTTTTTACAAATAGAATGGCTAAAAGAAAAAGGTAATAAAAAAAAACAGCTAGGTTCTAAGGCGAATGTAGAAAACTAAAAACAGGAACATGTCTGCAATGGTCCCTGCCAGGAGTCCAATAGATTCTTAAAGCCAATTAGAGAGGACAAGGTCGAGAGCTTCAAATCTTTTTGTAAGATTTTCCAGGAAACAGGAGCGGAGTAGGAGAAGGCCCTTTTGCCTAGTTCAGTCCTCATTGAGGGAACACTGCAGGTAATAATGTCCTGAGAGCACACTCTGTAGCTGCACTCACGCAGAGACATGTAGGAGGAGATGTAAGAAGGCAGCAGACCAAGAAGTGATTTAAAGATGAAAATGTACCAGTGAGAGAGTCTGCGTGAAGTTAATGATTTCCAGTTAACCAGTGAATACAGGGTGCAGTGGTGAGTACGATAATCACAGCCAGTTATGAATCTTAGTGCACCATGATAGACAGCATCCAACATCTGCAGGGTTCTTGTAGGAGAGTTCATGTAAAAAATGTCACCGTAATCAATGAAGGGAAGGAAAGTCATAGATACAAGGCATTTCCTAGCATTCAGGGTTAGACAGGATCTGTTTCTGAAAAAGAAACCCAGTTTAACTTTCAGTTTCTTTACCAAGATTTCCACATGGAGCTTAAAAGAGAGATGTGAGTCGACCAAGATACCCAAATATTTATAGGAATCAACAAACTCAATGGGGACACCATTTGAGGATGAAATCGGAGGAAGAACTGCTGGGACCAACTTCCTATTTGAATAAAGCATCCCTTTGGTTTTGTCGGCATTTAGGACAAGTTTGAGGCGGAACAAATCTGTCTGGATGTAGTTGAATGCAGATTTCAAAAGCTGGAAAGCCTTAGCAACAGTTTTAGCTCGACAATAAACAACTGTGTCATCAGCATAGAAATGTATGGATGCATTAGGGATGTTTTTACCTACATTATGTATGTAGAATGTAAAGAGGGTGGGTCCTAAGACTGAGCCTTGTGGTACACCATTGTTGACTGTTAAATAACTGGAGGAAGTACCATTATGTTGAACACATTGCCTCCGGTCTGAAAGATAGTTAGAGAACCAAGCAATGGTGTGTTCTGAGAAACCAATTTCTGAGAGTTTATGACACAAGGTGTTATGATCCACAGTGTCAAAAGCTTTAGACAGGTCTAAGAAAAGTGCTGCACAATAATCCTTAGTATCCAGTGCTTCAACAACGTCATTAAGAACCTTCAGTGAAGCAGTGGTTGTGCTGTGTTGTTTCCTGAAACCAGATTTATGTGGAGGTAAGATGTGAAATGAGTCCAGGTAATTTTTGATTTGAGAGTTTATTGGTTTTTCTAGAACCTTGGCTAAAATACAGAGTTTATAGATTGTTCGATAGTTGTTCAGTGAGGTGGGGTCACCACTCTTCAGAATAGGAAGAACAAAGGATGCTTTCCAAGCATCTGGAATGGAGTTTTGTCTTATGGAGAGATTGAAGATGTGGGTCACAGGGACTGTGATGATATGAGCAGCCAGCCTTAAGAAATAAGGTGGAAGTTCATCTGGACCTGCAGATTTTTTAGGGTCAAGATCTTTTAACAGTTTATTGACCTCACTGACTGAGAATGGAGAAAAAGAGAAGCTGTGATTAACTGAGGATTGACTTGTAGGAGGGCTCTGATTTGTTGAAGTTTGGTTATTAAGTGAAGTGGCTGATTTTCCATTAGCAACTGTGTCAAATAAAGAACTAGAAGCAACAAAATGTTTGTTGAAACAGTTCAGGATCTCGTGCTTATTTGACACAGGAACAGAGTTAATGAGAAGTTGTGATGGGAGGTCAGATGATTGGGGGCTGCCTGAGAGAGATTTGATGGTTTTCCAGAATCTGTTAGGGTCATTTAGATTTTTGGAGGAGAGCAGAGAACTCGGAGGGAGCTGCCGTCCATCAGCTCGCCGGAAGTGTTTTGCAGGTAAGACTCAGGAATGCAGGATTTACAGAAATAAATACTCTTTAATAATAATAATTCAAAAGGCTGACTTGGCAGCAAACTCACAAAAAAGAATCAGGACGGGATCAAGGCAGGCTCAGACAGGACAAGGCAATACCCAACAACAATGCAACAAAGGACAAAACCCAAAGACAGACTTGTATACACAGACAGGACAGGACATAATTACAAACAGCTGGGACCAGACAAAGGAGGAACCAATCAGGATTAATGAGGAGACACACTAGGAGAAACAGACCAGGAAGAATCACTAGATGGCGCCATCCTTACATTAACCCCTCCCCCCCTCCCACCTCCCCTCTTCTGACTCTTCTGCAGTCAGGCCAGGAGCGAAGACCTCCGGCAATGGTCCAGGAGCTAGGACCTCAGGTGGGCTGGGAGCAAAGACCTCAGGCGGGCCGGGAGCGAAGACCTCAGGCAACGGACCAGGAGCAAGGAGCTCAGCAGGCAGGTCAGCGGCGAGGAGCTCAGCAGATGGGTCAGCGGTGAAGAGCTCAGGAGGCAGGTCAGCAGAGGCAGGGTCTTCTGCAGCCATATCCCCTGGGCATGCAGGTGGTGTCAATGTTGTAGGCGGTCTGGGTCTGTGCGTTCAGGACAGGCTGGATCCTCGTAATGTGTGGGTAACACAGAGGCTGCAGGAGATGGAAAAACTACGGGGACTGTGGTAGGCCTGGAAGCAACCACAGGGACTGCAGCTGCAAGGATTTCAGGTGTCAGGATATTGGAGTCCGGGAATGGTTCACAAACAGAGGAGTGATGCTTTGATGGCGGACTAGGACGAGCAGCATAGGGTCAGATGAGCGGCTCCAATCAACGCTTCTCCTCCAACACCTCGTCCAAAATGTCCTTCATAGCAGGAGAATCAATTAATCTAGGAAGACAAATATATTAATCCCACATGTCTTTGTAGCCACCCACCTTTCCCACAGATCACAGGAGGTGGCTGTGTTCATATACCTCTGAACAGTGTCACAGAGTCGAGAATAATCCTCATTAGACAGTCCAGACAAAAAAATTCTCACCTGCTGTGTTCATGGTAGTTTGCATCGTAACTGTCAGGGTTTCTGACAGGGCAGGGAAGGAAAGAACCCAGTTTTGCAGGTAAGACTCAGGATTGCAGGATTTACAAAAATAAATACTCTTTAATAATGTCAAACTGGTTCAAAACCAAAAAAGTCCATGCTCAATAATCCAGGTATACAATCCAACAATTTTCAGTCAGGTCATCTGGACAGCTTCTTTTTTTTTTCTGAAATGTTTCACCTTCCATTCGGAAGGCTTCATCAGTCAAGGAAACACTACACAAAACCGATTCTTCCCCCAAACAGCTTACTCAAAAGTGGAACAAACCAGTTATGTTGGTGCTAAGATGGTCTCTTTGGCATGCCCCCTCCTCTGTTGCCGGTCCTCTTCCTCGTTGACAGTCATGTCAAACTGGTTCAAAACCAAAAAAGTCCATGCTCAATAATCCAGGTATACAATCCAACAATTTTCATTCAGGTCATTTGGACAGTTTCTCGCCAAATGACCTGACTGAAAATTTGGGGGACAAATCAGTTATGCGTTTCCTTGACTGATGAAGCCTTCCGGAAGAAGGTGAAACATTTCAGCAAAAAAATAAACTGTCCAGATGACCTTACTGAAAATTGTTGGACTCTTTAATAATAATAAACCAAAAGGCTGACGTGGCAGCAAACTCACAAAACAGAATCAGGATGGGATCAAGGCAGGATCAGACAGGACAAGGCAATGACCAATGTCAACGCGACAAAGGACAAGACTCAGACTTATTTACACAGACAGGACAGGACATAATTACAAACAGTTGGGACCAGACAAAGGAAAAACCAATCAGGATTAATGAGGAGACACACTAGGAGAAACAGACGAGGAAGGCCCACTAGATGACGCCATTCTTACAGTCCATAAAGTGGACTGGATTTACCAGCTCTACCTAAAATGACCTCTGTGGGTTATTGGGCTTACTCTAGGCTTAAGAGTTTCGTCATCTTGTAGAGATGTAGAAGAACTTCTGCCTCTTTGTATTTAAAGTAGTATACTGAGGTGGTCTGGGCATCTGCTTTAATACACTTCATGGATACCTTACCTTGAAGCTCCCACTGGAGGGGTTACATTTAATCTCAGGCCTAGCAATCTCCTATTTAGATATATGGCCTTGATTTCAATTAATACACCACAAATGATCAAATCATCAAAAATATATATTTTTTTAACCTATTGTAGTGTCCATCTTGCAGAAGACTCTGAAGTCATCGCCACCTTCCACGCCTCTTTCACTCCCAATGCACCTGGAGGAAACTTTCAATCTCTTTACTCCCTGTTGCACCTGCAGAAATGTACAGATAACCTCTTGTGATAACCTTGTTGAGGGGTGTTGTATTCTCACTGGATGTTCTCTGTTATGCCCATCTAGGAGCGGCCAGGATATAACATCATGGTGATTCCAACATCTGTACAACTCAAGCAGCCAGAAGAGATGAGATGATGATGCTATGGAAAAAAGTGATTTATTTACAGTGGTAGGGCATTTGACAAAATGGAATTCCTACTAGCATCAGGGTGAGCCAAAATAACAAACAAAATGTAAATTATCACATTAATTATTTTACCTATGTATAAATATAAATAAACAAAACACAATTTATTTACCCAACATTTTTTTCAGTCAGGTCATCTGGACAGTTTCTTTTTTTTTTCTGAAACGTTTCACCTTCCATCCGGAAGGCTTCATCAGTCAAGGAAACACACAACACAAAACTGATTCTTCCCCCAAACAGCTTACTCAAAAGTGGAACAAACCAGTTATATTGGTGCTAAAATTGTCTCTTTGGCATGCCCCCTCCTCCATTGCTGGTCCTCTTCCTCGTTGACAGTCATGTCAAACTAATTCAAAACAACAAAGTCCATGCTCAATAATCCAGGTATACAATTTATTTACCTTCATGGACTACCAAAAGAAGGAGAAAAAGATCTTAAAATAAATTACATTTCACCCCCACAAACTCCTTACAAAACTATTTACAAACTAGATGAAATGTGGTACAGCAAGTCCGATGTGACGGAGTGGGATGTGCAGCAGGAATGGAGCCACATCATCACTTTCACAGCTCATCCTAATGGAACATCTCTCGTCATTCAGCCATTCCCCATTGCCCATTCCTCATTCAGCTCCTCTGTTCTCTGGTCCAATCTTGGCTGGCCACCAGAACATTGAATCACACAAATCTGGTTAACACATACACAAAACTATATATGACCAGTTGTAACTCTCATCAAGCAATATTCCCAGGCCAGACTTCGAGTCTTCAGCTCAGACTTTACAGTAAACTGTCAAAATGCAAATTCAAATCACATATTTACAACTTTGGGCAACCCAAGCATAGAGAATCTGTTTAGAGCCTCACATGATTTTAGAGCATTACAAAACTATTTGCCTTCCTATATTACCTTTACTCGGGTTGGAAGTGGAACCACAGCATTGCTGGTAACATGGAGTTGCTAAAGGGCCTGAGACCATTTAAACTCATCTAAAAAATTGCTGTTAATTATGTTGAAATAATAAAGTACAAAAAGCAACAACTTACATGTTTCTGAATATGACCATGAAAATGCTGTTGAATAAAATCTTTGTATTTTATTTTGAGCTTACAAAACTGATACAACATTACACTGGTTTAATTTTTTTTTTTTTTTTTTGGGTTCAAAGAATTAAGTTTGTCTTTCCTTTTACAGTTTTCCCTTCATAAAGTACGTGAGACATTTATACTGTGTAGGTAGGAAAATGATTATATATATGTAGGGGAGCACCTCACCTCAGAAAAAGAGCTAGGTTTGTCTGATAAGTTTATTGTGATATAGTGTCACCAGATAAAGCATTGAAAAGTCTTTCTCCTACCAGGATGTAGATTGTCAGAGCAAGGTTCTAACAGCTGCTACCAGCAAGGCCTCTGATGTCCTGGTGACTTTGAGGCTGAAGTTTCCTCAAAGTTCACCTGTCATCGGTTAGAGAGACGAAGGTCTATGTTTACTGGTTCTGGCAGTCAGCTGGGATTGACCACTCTGATGTGGGTTTCTGGTTGCCTGCTAGACAGCTTTAGGAGCCCTGGGTTCTGGTGACTTTAAATACTGGGTTCTGTGAATTCCATCTTTTCTTTTTGTCTCTCATTTCTCTTGAGATGTCTACAGAAGGGGGCTTCTCTCTCAGTTCATTCTTCCTAGGATGCCTCTCTAGGAGGATACATCTTTCTCTGAAGTTTGCTCGAAAGTCAAGGTGTCTGCAGAAGGTTCTTCTCTCTCACTTCTCTGAGGTCAAGTGTGAAGTGAAACTTTGGAGTTTTTTTCTAAAAGGGAAACTTAACACTGTGTTAAAACAGAGATGGTTGGTCCACCTCGCTGAAGAGGTGGTTCTAACTCTTAGCCTTGTTTTTCATAAGGGCCTTATTAAAATAAATTTAAAGTCCTTGTTCTGCCTTAAAAGTTTCCTTTTAAAAGAGAAAATAAGGCAAAATTATTATCTTAAGAGAGGATTATTTAAAACACACATTTATCATGAATAAACATTCAAAATATGACATATTTAGAATTAAACTTAAAAGAATGTTTTGGCAGAGTTGTTACTGTTGACTGTCCATCTCCTGGAAAGGGAACATCATTAGAACATACAAAGGGTCCTTATGGTTTTATCTTCATGGGAATGAGAGTCTGGGAGTATTACTTTTCAATAAGGCAAGGTATCAACGTAGCGAATTTGGATGTTTAGAAACTCCGAGGTCAGTTGAAAAAAAAACTCATTCAAACAATCTCTCAGTTCATACAAAAGCATTGGGTTATTGAGTTCATGTTGTCAGGTGAGGTTAACACAATAACAGTCTTTTTTTTATTACATTAGTGTCAACTTAGAAAGTTTGTGAGCTGAGACAAGAATATTTGTAAAATATGTCAGTGAATTCCCAAGGGAATAGATGAATCTTATTTTAACAGTTTCAAACACAAGACACAGGAATGACGTTTGTTTGACATGAACTCACCTTAGGAATATTTAACCACTTTACAAATATAAACCAGTCCTAAGTCTGCCTTTTAAGTTTCACTAATTTTAATAATCAATTAACTTTTGATTAACTCAAAGCCATGTGATATTTGGTTAACAATTTTTATACTAACATTTCACCATATATATATCACAGATTATTATATTTATAATAAAATACATAAAAATCAACTGGATCTGTGGTTACTTTGAGCTTATCTGTGTGTATTAATTGATTTGATATTCTTTAAACATGAGAAAATAATTCATGTTAATCCATCCATTATCTTTTACCCACTTCTTCCATTTTGGGTCACAGGGGTCACCAGTGCCCATGTTCGGCAATCACCATGCGAGGGGTGGGGTACACCCTAGATAGATCGCAAGTCCATCACAGGGACACATAGAAACAAACGAGACAAACAATCATTCACTCTCTCACTCACACCTAGGGACAATTTAGAGTTACCAATCAGACTAACATGCATGTTTTTCGTCTGTGTGAGGAAACCGGAGTACCCAGAGAAAACCCACACATGCACGGAGAGAACATGCAAACTCCACACAGAAAGGCCCCTGGACCGGGATTTGAACCAGGACCTGCTCGCTGAGAGGCAGCAGCTCTACCACTTGCACCACCTTGCTGCCCAAATTCACGATCAGTTTTCTTTAATTTCGGGTAAGAGACTGATTAGGCTTATTTCCTCTATAGAGAAGTGGTGCCTAAAAACAAGGTTATTTGCTTAATATATGCATATTTTATGAGCTTAACTCACAACTGATAATCAAAACATATATTTACATCCAATATTGTTACACACACACACACACACACACACACACACACACACACACACACACACACACACACACACACACACACACACACACACACATATATATATATATATATATACATATATATATATACATACATACATACATACATACATACATACATAC
>NC_056503.1:15618065-15622866 GCF_014905685.2 Nematolebias whitei
GTTACAACGATGGCGGCGGCCATAATGTCGCTGTCCCGTTGAAGACGCCCAAGTACTCCGGTAGGTCAAGCTGGGAGGCGTTCCATGCACAGTTTGAGCTGCTGGCACAGGCTGGAAGATGGACAGTGGAGCATAAAGCCCTGCAGCTAGCTCTCTGCCTACAAGACGATGCATTGGACTGCCTGTTGCTGCTCGGCTCCGAGGACAGGAAAGACTATGATGCCTTAGTCGGAGCGCTGAAGAGGCGGTTTGGGCAATGTGTACAGCCGGACATCTTTAAAAATAAACTCAGCAGCAGGAGCAGGTTTCCGGGTGAACCCTTGCGTATTTTGGCTAATGACATTGAGAGCCTCACACGGAAAGCGTATGCACACATGTCTTCAGGTGTACAGAATGAATTGGCGAAAGATCAATTCATCAGAGCCCTGTCACCTCCGGAGCTGCGTGTGCAGGTTCAGCTGATGCACCCCCAATCCCTACAAGACGCTTTGGATTTAGCAGTGGAGAGGGAGTGCTTGCTTGGAGTAGCAACTGGAGATGACCAGAGAGGACAACTACCAGCATGCAGATCTGCAGAGGGGGCGGAGCTGAACCAGGAGAAACCTGCTTGGGTCTCAGAGTTGGTGGAAATGGTTCGAGCGGGGTCAGCGCAGGACTCCTCTGGAGCCCCTGTCCGTTGTTGGGGCTGTGGCCAACCAGGCCATCTCCTCAGACGTTGTCCTAAGGCAGCCAAGAAGCAGGGAAACGACGCAGGGTCTGCATGGGGGGGGCATCGCAGACCCTTACCGTAGCCTCCACACCCTCGTCACCGGCAGGCAGGGTCCGACAGCACCAACAAGGGGCCCTGTCTCAGACTTCCCCAGAAAGGGATTCGAGCCAAGGACAAGGGACCATGGTTGCGGTGGTTGGCCGACTTGTGTTGGCGATTTTTGTTATGTTCCAGTCACAGTGGAAGGGATTCCCTGCACGGCCCTAATTGACACGGGTTCCACAGTAACACTAGTGAGGCCTGATGTGGTGACAGACTGGACTCGGATTCAGCCCACTACAGTGCAGCTGCGCACAGTCACAGGGGACATGGCACCTATGAAAGGGAGGGGGACAATGACTGTTAATGTAGGTGGCCGATCTATCACCCATCCTGTGTGGGTTGCAGAGGTGCAGGACATGTGCATATTGGGGTTGGACTTTTTAAGGGCTGCGGGGTGCCAGTTGGATTTAGGTGGGGGGACATGGAGTTTTAAGGAAGGCCCTCTCATTCCGCTGATGCCCACAGCTCCCGATTCAGCCTGGGTGGAGCCTGTGGTCCGTCACACAGAACCTCAGATTGCAGCTGTTCGACACATCTCACCACAGTACAACCAGATTGCTGCCGCAACTGCCCCCCACACCTACAAACCCTGTACTCCTCCCAGGGTGGGTGACGCATGAGACCGAAGATGCGGCAGTAACCATGCTGCGTAAGATCTGGGCTGAGAACTGTAAGGGTTTGGACGCCCAGCAGCAAGAACAATTGTGGCAGCTGCTCGTGGACTTTAAGGACAGCTTTGCCCTGAGGGAAGACCAGGTGGGTCGGACTCAGTTGGTGGAACATGACATCCTGACGGGAGATGCTTCTCCGATAAAATGTCGGCCCCGCCGGCTCCCCCTGGCCCGGCAGGAAGCATGTGACAAGGCAGTGTTGGGCATGTTGCAGGCTGGCATTATCGAACCTTCAGACAGCCCGTGGGCGGCTGCGGTTGTCATGGTGCCCAAAAAGAATGGAGAGTAGCGCCTGTGTGCTGATTACAGGCCGCTGAATTGGGTGACGGAGAAAGACTCATACCCACTTCCTAGGGTCGATGAGTCACTGGACCTGGTGTCCGGCTCCAACTGGTTCTCGTCTCTGGACCTTCGGAGCGGTTATTACCAGGTCCCCTTATCAACAAGTGCCAGACCAAAGACTGCTTTTTGCACGGGGCGGGGGCTGTGGCAGTTTAAAGTGCTCTCATTTGGGCTGTGCAATGCACCTGCCACCTTCTCCAGGCTGATGGACCGGGTGCTAGCTGACATCCCTCGCCAAGAGTGCCTGGTGTATCTGGATGACATACTGGTCCATGGCACCTCTTTTGCAGCGGCTCTGGGATCACTCCGCCAGGTGTTGGAGAGAATTAGAGCAGCGGGCCTGAGACTCCACCCAAACAAATGTCATTTCATGCAACAAGAAGTGACATTTCTGGGCCACCGGGTTGGAAGAGAAGGAATCAGCACAGTGGAGGACAAAGTAAAGATGGTGGCAGAGTGGCCAATCCCCACGACTCAGAGAGATCTTAAAAGTTTCCTGGGGCTGGCTTCTTATTACCGGAGGTTTGTGCGGGGTTTTGCAAGTATTGCGGCCCCCCTGTTCCAACTTCTCCAGAAGAACCAAAACTACGTGTGGACTGAACAGTGTCAAGGAGCATTTGACTGTCTTCGGCAAACTCTGACTGTGGCTCCAGTTCTTGCTCCTGCTGATCCCTCTCTCCCCTTCATCCTTGACACGGATGCAAGTAACGTAGGGGTTGGGGGGTCCTTTCCCAGTTGGGGAAGGGGGGAGAGAGAGTGGTAGGGTATTTCAGCAGGGCCTTTAACAAAGCAGAGAAGCGCTACTGCGCGACAAGGCGGGAGCTGCTGGCGGTGGTACTTTCTCTGCGCCATTTTAAGTACTACCTGTGTGGCCTGCATTTCACTATAAGGACAGACCATTCTGCTCTACAATGGCTGATGTCTTTTAAAGAACCTGAGGGTCAGGTGGCCCGGTGACTGGAAGAGCTGCAGTCCTACAACTTCTCAGTTGTCCATCGGGCTGGAGCTAAGCACGCTAATGCCGATGCCCTCTCCCGTCGCCCTTGTGCTGCAGGGGGATGCAGTTATTGTGACCGGAGGGAGAGGCTGGAGGAGGAACAGCTGCATCGCAGCCAGCCAGGATCATGCCAGGGTGACTCAGTAATCTGCAGGGAGCTGCAGGCAGTTGGCACAGACAGCTGGAGGCATCAACAGGAGCAGGATCATGACATCCAGCCTGTGTTGCATTGGGTGGAGAGCCAATTGAAGCCACCATGGGAGGGGGTTGCTGGGTTCTCGCTGGCAACTAAAGGATTGTGGTCCAAATTTGAGGCTCTGCATCTGGAAGAGGGGGTGCTGCAAAGGGCTTGGAAAGACCCCGCCACAGGTGAGGAGCGGTGGCAGATTGTAGTCCCCAAAGGTCTGAAAGACGTAGTCCTGCAGGCCATGCATGGAGCATCTGGGTCCGGACATTTTGGCGTCACAAAAACACTCCGTCACCTCCGGCAGGGGTTTTATTGGAGCCGGTGCAGGAGGGACGTGGAGGACTTTTGCCGCCGCTGTGACCCCTGTACAGCACGGAAGGGGCCGACAGGTCAGTCACGTGCCCGCCTGCAACAGTTTGTTGTAGGGGGCCCTATGGAGAGAGTGGCTGTGGACATTATGGGTCCGCTGCCTCGCTCAGACAAGGGAAACTGTTATGTTCTGTCAGCTATTGACTATTTTACAAAATGGCCAGAGGCTTATGCCATCCCTGATCAGGAGGCAGAAACAGTGGCTGATGCCTTGGTGGGGGGACTGATTAGCAGGTTCGGGGTACCAGACAGTATACATAGTGACCAGGGCAGAAATTTTGAGTCACGGGTGTTTTCTGTCATGTGCAGCCGTTTTGGCATCCAGAAAACAAGAACAACGCCATTACATCCCCAGAGCGATGGACTGGTGGAAAGGCTTCACCGCACCTTAGGACAGCAGCTGGCCATCCTCACAGCGGAGCATCAGCGGGACTGGGATGAGCAACTTCCACTGGTGTTAATGGCATGCCGCTCAGCTGTACAAGACTCCACAACTTGCACTCCATCACTCCTCATGTTGGGGAGGGAGTTGCGCACGCCAGCTGAACTGTCTTTCGGACGCCCTCCAGATGCACCTGCTGTCCAGCCAGTCCTGAGTATGCCAGAAAGCTTCAGGACAGGTTGGAGACAGCACATGCATTTGCTCGGAGACAACAGGAACAGGCAGGCGTGCGTCAAAAACGGAACTATGATGTAAGAGCTAAGGGTCGACACTTTACAGCCGGAGAGCTAGTCTGGGTTTACAACCCTCGGAGAAAGAAGGGCCGTTGCCCAAAGCTGGACAGTCAGTGGGTGGGTCCCTGCAGAGTGTTGGAGCGCATGGGGGAGGGGGTTTACAGAGTGCAGATGCTCCACAACAGGAGAAGAGTAGCACTGCACAGAGACAGGTTGGCACCCTATCAAGGCAGGGCTGCACCTCAGGCCCCGGAAGGCCATCAGTCGGGGTCGCCGGTATCACTACCAGCCTCCCCGGAAGCCATGCCGCTGTCGCAGAATGATGTCCCAGTGGTGGGGTCCGAAGCTCCGCAGGGAGCTCGACCCCATCGGACGAGGAGGGCCCCAAGACGGTTGGATGACTTTGTTTGTTCCCTCGTGGGCGAGGAACTCTGTAGTGGGGGGGTAATGTAGCGATTCTGTGTTTTAGTTCTGCTCGTGTCGTTATGGTTATGTGTATTAGTTTTGTGTTCATTGTGATCTTTATTGTGATGTGTATAAAGTTGTAGGCTTCCCCTGACGGTCTCTGCTGGACTCCCACTCACATGTGAGAGATCTGTCATGTGGGCGGGGGATCAGGGGAGCAGCAGGTCAGGACCGGGAGAGGGGGGTGTTCGAGTGTGTTAGCAGGAGGCTAGTTCGGTGAGCACTACGGCTTGTTGTAGGTGTGCGCTGCGCCTCAGAAATAGCAGCGCGGTTTTCAACGACTA
>NC_056503.1:15622966-15640857 GCF_014905685.2 Nematolebias whitei
ATCTGTGATGAGACTGATAAGGGTTCTTGCTCCTTGGGGAGCTCCAATGAATCCCTTTCTGAGTCGTCGGGCCTGTCTATGGGTAAGACACCATAGGTTTGAGGTCCTTGGTCGACATCATCGGTTGAGAAAAGGGCTATGGCCTGTGTTGGTTTTGTGAACCATACTGGCCCAGCTTCTTGACTCGGTACCAGATTGTCTGGGAGTCCTCCCAGAAATGGAATGCCTAGTTCAAAATCATGAAAGTCAGTTGAAATCAACCATCCTAGCATAGTGTTTTTTGGGATCAGCACCTCATCCATGCCTGTGTTACACACAGCAATAGATGTGGTCCTGGAGTCAAGACTCACCTGGTTCGTGGCTTCCACGGACAGTCCCAAGTTGAAAAATGCAGGAGAGGGTTGAAAATATGCCTGTTTATGGCTAATAGCTTGTCCAGCTATTATGTGGATTCGCACCATTAGGTTAATCACCTGAGGTGGTACTGTGGTGTCCTGGTTGCTAGCAACCTGACAGGCCTCTGGAATGGTCTGCCCAGCCTTAAGGCTCGCTGTGTCTAGCACAGGAGGATCCTTTGTGGCTGGTTTGAGGGACCACAGCACCTTGTTGATGGTGTCCACGTGGACACCCAACCTTACCAAAATGTCAGAGCCTATGTAGGATGCATGTGGTAAGTTTTGGATAATGAGAAACGGGTGAACCAGTTCTCGTTGATTCCAGTTCAGTTTCAGGTTAATGACTCCTTCTGCGGTCATTACCTGTGAACTATTGGGAACTAATGGAAAGCGGAAAGCTTTTTTAATTAGTTCTAGACCAACGTGTTTGTGAGCCAAGGTTTCGTAGAAAGCTCGGTTAATTGCTGATTTATCTGTCCACAGAGACAGTACAGCATCGTTGGTGTGGGACCCTTGGATCTCTACACCCTTAACTACCAGTGGTAGGTAGTGTTTGGTGGACTCTGGCTGCTCCAGCTCACAGAGGAGGCTGTCTTGTTGAGTCAGAGTTTGGATCTCTTGGTGGGTCTCTTTGGTTTCACATGGTGTCAGAGGAGTACTCACCGGGCTCGTGTCCTCGGCTGAGGAGTCCTTTGTGCCTTCCGCGGTACCTGCTGTTGGGCAGTCTGTGTCACACTCCGGAGGCGTTTCTATTGGCAGTGGTTTGCTCACTGTTGTCCACATTGTTTGATCACCATAATCTATAATCGCGTTAAAGCGATTTATAAAATCCTGGCCAACCAAAAATGGGAATGAGTCAACATGGGTCACGTGTATCGGATGGTACAGTGTCATATTGCCAATCTGCATGTGAACCATTGCTATAGCTGTCAGGGTTGTTTTATTCTCCGAGAGACCCTGCATTTCTATAGCACAATCAGATAGAGGTATTATCCTGTTTTTCTCGGCTGCGGCTGTCCTCAGCTCCTCGAACAGTTTAGCTGACATAATTGTTATGTCTGCCCCACCGTCCAAGAGTGCTTCGTGGGTGAGGACACCTTAGAGTGTTACTGACAGGTACGCCTTTTTGGCGGCCCCCTTTCTGATAAAGTTACACAGAAACCTTTTGGTTTTTTTCTGACGCTTCTTCACGCGTTCAGATTTATCTGTGTAATCTTGGTTTGTCTGAACCGTTAGCACAGCTGTAGCTGTTTCTGCGTGTTCAGCCTGCGATGACTCGTCATCGTTTGTGTGTGTGATTACCCCCCTTTCATCCGATGAGGGGTTGTTTGAGGCAACAACAGCAGCGTCTTGGTGTGTTTCACCGACGTCTGTAGTGTTGTCGTTCGCGCCCAGAGATGTAATAGTGAGTACCTCACTGCATAGTGCTTTTGGTCGGCTTCCCTTGTCAGTGTGTTTCAAGTCTTCTAACATTTCACGCAATTTTTCTGTCTCTTCCGAGCTCAGAGGTGGAGGGCCTTTTTTCTGGGATTTTTGTGATTTTTTCGCCTCTGGACGTTTTGTCCGAGGTGGGGGGCGGCTAGGTACGTCTTTTTGGGGTTCCTCTCGGTTCCCATTTTTTTGCGTCCTCCGCTGGTCCCATTTACGATAATCACGTTCGTCCTCTGAAGGAGGAGCCTTTTTGTCCCAGCGTGCACCTTCATGATGCGGTTTGTTAGTCTGAAAATACTGCCTTTTTTCTCCTTTTTTAGGAGGAGGTGGCGATGAACGCCTTCCTTCTAATTCTAGGGAGTGGGGTTTAACCTTTACACCAGGAAACACTTCTATGGGCGTCTTGGCATGACAACGTGCCTCAAACACGTTCACAGCACACTGTTTAATCTCACTGATGGATTTTTCTCTGTAATTTGCCATCATTTGCACTGACGTTTGTATGTCAGGGTGGAGATTTTTGCTGAAAACAAATTTAAAACCTTCATCTTCCTCCATCCCGGTTTCATTTCTGTTACCAAAATAAGCTTGGAAGATTCTTTTGTAATAAACTTTTGGATGTTCAGCTTTACCCTGCGTGACCTTTTCTGCGGCTGGGTATCCAGCTGGTCCTGTGCAGGTATCATACTCTTTAATCAGAGCTTCACACAGAAGTTTGTAATCTCTTCTCGTTGCATCTGGTAGACGCTCGATGAAGGTATACACCTCTCTGTCCGAAGTGAGTCGTATCAGACTGAGTTTATCTTCTACCGTAGCGTTAGGATGAGATCTCAATCTGAACTCCAGATCTCTGAGGTACGCTTTTGTTCCAGCGGAGCCCAACGGTCCAGGGACAAAACGTTGTACATATTTTGAGATTTTTTGCAAGTCATCCATTGATGGAGAAGATATCAATGGTCTCACATGCGTGATCAGTTGTGGGGGTGTTGCTCTGCCCGTTTGTGTAGGTGTTAGGATGGGTCTAAAAGCACCGGGTGGGTAAAGAGGTTGTTGAGTTATTGGTGTATTACCCCGACTTTGTTCAGGGTCTGGTTTGGATTCCAGGTCACCTTGCCCAACTTCCTTACCTTTTTCTATTGCTGCTATTAGTTTCGCCTCACATTTTTTTAAATGTTCCTGGGATGTATAATAGTCATCTTTTAAACGCATATGTAGCTCTTGTACAATTTGTTTATCTATTTTGCATTGGTCCAGTTCCATTTTTGCGAGTTGCAATTGTTGTTGTAGCACATCGTTATCTGCACACGTGGCTTGGTACTGACGGTCTATTTCTTTAATCTTTTCATAAGATTTTGTTTCTAGTGACGCCTGCATTTCTGCGAGCTCCTCCTCATGTCTTTTAGACATCCAGACAAGGCGTTCCGACCGTTCATCCAATTCAGCTTTTAGAAGCAGAGAGATTTTTGCTAACCGTTCATGGCTAAGCTTTTTACTCTCTGTATTTAATGTTCCTGCGGCCAAACTTTTCAGCTCTTCTTGTCTTTGAGCTTCATTAAGTTGTTCTAATTGCTGTATTTCATTGCCAATGAGTGGAGTTGTTAAAATATGTAAGGCCCCCAAAATGATATCATCATTTGTTGGTTTTGAAAAGTTGTCTTCTTCTTCGTCGCTTGCCATTTTTCTTCTATTTAAAGATTAAACAGGAGAATTTTAATGTTTTAGGTTTTTCAAAATAAATAAAATCAGCAAAGTCTCTTTGTCTGATATATTTACTTTTATTTAGTGATTTATCAATTAAACGTGCACTATCCTTTTAGCAAATGAGTAAACTTTTTCCAACTTTGTGAAAATCTGTAACTGTTTCTATTTTTAAAAAGTTAATGTTTATTTTGTACCTTAGTTTTAAGGGATTACCAGTGAAATAAAACTTTTTTGGTAAATGCTCTTTGCATAAATACCTTATAACTTTTAAAATGCAAGATAACAGTAATTTTCAGCTTTAAGGAACGTTTATTAACTCAAAAATGCCTTTTAGAAAAATTAAAACGTTTAATTTCACTATTTAGACCTAATAAGCGAGTGAAACCTGTCTTCTCAAGTTTCGCCAGAAGATGTCAGTATTACCTCAACAATTTTAACTCCGACACTGTTTGTGTTGTCCAGTAGGGGTCGCTATGACTTCCTGTGGCGTTCGGTTGACATCCTGTTGTTAGCCGCTTAGCTTGAAGTTAGCTTCGGCTAAACTCGGTTAAAATCAACATTTCTGAACGGATTTTTTACACAAACGTGGCAAAATTTCAACAAGCACGACTTCTTAGCATGAACATGAGTTTTTGTGGAACAATATTGCAGCTTTATTTAGTGATTTTAAGCGTAGTGAAGGCCCCGGTGGTTATGCTGTTAGCTTAAAATTAGCATCGCTAGCGTTGTTTAAAAACATCATTTAATGACGAATTTTAAACTCTAACGTGGCAAAATTTCAGCGAATATGCTTCGAAGCATTTAACCAGCGTATCAAAATCACTTTAAAGGCGCTTTTCAGCTTTAAAAAGCAGATTTTATTTCCCTATGAAAACGAATTTCATTTCCGGGTCACGTGACTGAAATCACCAATGGCAAAGCAGCGCAGGGTTGAGAGGGGATGACGTAGCCACGCCAGTCAACCTTCTCAGCAAATCAGAGCGCTCCACACAGCAATATTCAACCAATCAGAAAACGTTTGCAGCCAGCATGCTAGGTTTAGCCTGAAAAATAGTTCGTCAGCTTTTCGTCTTTTA
Organism: Nematolebias whitei; assembly: GCF_014905685.2. Lineage (NCBI taxonomy): Eukaryota > Metazoa > Chordata > Actinopteri > Cyprinodontiformes > Rivulidae > Nematolebias > Nematolebias whitei. The sequence continues at coordinate 15,627,570 of NC_056503.1, forward strand.
AACTGTCAAAATGCACTTTTTCTGTTAAAAATTGTAACGAATAACTCTTAACTGTGTTCTGAGACGGCGCTCAGCTTTTAAAACGTTTATCCATCTATTCAAAATACTCGTTCAAACTGAACAGAACCGAACCGGACTACAGTCCTGGTCTTTCAGCAGAACCTCGTCTTTTAAACAGAATCAACGTTTGCACAGCTCATAAGCTTAACAACACTTAACAGCGTACAAATTCAGCTTTAATAAAGACTCAATGACACAATTTCAGCTTCCTGTGAGCTTCGCTGAGCTCCACAGACCGACACGCTTAAAACATGCAGCGTAACACAGCGGGTAAACTGTTATTTTTTCAACATGCCAACATGAAAAAATCAATGTTTACACGAATTCACAGTCATTCATGAGACTTTACGGGCCACCAGTTGTAGTAGTAAACAGAATAAAGCGTTTTACGGCACACTGTTTATATTAATTTGGTGGAATAGTGTAAAGCAATAACAGTGATTTCACATAAAAGGGACATCGATCACTCGGCGGTGATCAAGGACTTTGCTTCAGATATTCCTAAGATATCTGTACTGATTTTATGAGAAAGAGGAGAGTTTTAAGATGAAATGGAGTTATCTTACAGAGAAATATGTGAGGGAATTAATCTGTTTGACCAGAAATTGCACGCTCCATCAGATCTCAGCTTGCCCACGGTACACTTGGTCGAAAATAGAACCATCTACCTTGATGATGAAATCAGCGTCGGCGTAGGTTCCTTTCTGACTCTTTTCAGCGTCTCCGTGAGAACTACCAAACCCTCAGAGAGTCGTACGTGGTTTTCAAACAGAAATTATAATCCCAAAACGTCTCTGGATCATCCTGAATGCGTTTGCACCCAAGAACTCTGAACTCCTTTCATTCTTCAGAACTTCTCAGACTCTTAATTGTCTTTCAACTCCAGCAACTCTCTAGTTCTTCATCTCCTCAGCCTCTGGAATTCTCCCGAATTCTCCCGAATTCTCCCGAATTCTTCCGAATTCTCCCGAATTCTTTTCCAGACTCTCGACTCTTTCAGAACCGGGAAGTTGCCACATTTTAAATGAGTTGACTTCCGGGTCAATTTAGAGCTTTCTGATTCGTGAATGGACCAGAAAGAGGTGTGGTTTTTGACGTAAGGTGTTATCAAAAGTCGAGGTCAGAGAATGAGTTTGTTTAACAACTGACAGAGAGATTATTGCAGAAAAGCAGACTTCGTGGAGTCAACTCTTCTGTATCTTCTGTAAAGATTAAACATGACATTTCTTTTTCAGTAAACATTTAGTTGACCGAAGCTTCAACTTTCACATACTTACGTTGCTTGGCTCATTTCAGACAGAAAATCAAGAAATGCATATTAACCTGATTTCTTCTTTGAATGAGGAATAAAAATCATTACTTACTGTTTATGTAAAATAAAAATGAGTAGTTCTCTTCAACCTGTAACATTGAGTGAACTAACACAATTTGATTATCAAACATTTGTAAAACAGTGATGATTATAAAGAATTGTCTTTTCTGCTTGATTAATTCAAGAAAGAAAGTCATCAGATGGCTCAGACTGTATTCAGATCAATGAAATAACAGTCCCTGTCCATCTGATAGATTTGAGGTCATCAGGGTCAGATCAGGGTCAGATCAGGTTCACTACATTTCTGTCTGCCTCGCTGAAATAAACGCTCAAGTCTCTGTGAGCACATGTTTTGTGCACTTTTTGTATCATTATAACCTTGTGCTGATTTTCCTCACCTGAGCCTTGCGGACTTCAAAACACTGACTACATTTTTAACCTTCCCTTTCTTATATATATATATTTTCTTTTCTATGTTTTGCATTTTTCATGTGCAGTGGTGTATGAGCATCGCTCCCGGTTGGAAAAGTCTCTTCAGAAGGAGAGGTTGGAGCACAAAAAGGCCAAAGAAGGTGAGGAAAAAAATCCTCTCTTTGTCGTCATTGTAATTATTATCACTGTTAGACCATACCTGTTGTAACTAAAATTTATGAACGTGTAAGAATAAAAAAAAAAGTCCTTAAATCATTTCAAGTTTGAATAATTTTTATTTTCTAGAATATTTGGTTTATAAAATGGAATCGCAACAATCGCTGAACAAGGAAAAGGTATGTTTTCTTACCTCTTTAAACCAAAGCATCTATTCTCTTTCACTGTTATCAGTCATACTGTATGTGTGGACCACAGAGGGAGTGGTCTTTAACCGTGGCATTTATGTTCAAACAGCAAGATGCAAACGGCAGATACAACTCTTTACAAGTGCAGCACCAGGTGTTAAAGGTAACCAGAGGTTCAACACGCCTACAGCGCACTCATATTGGTGATGTATGCTGATGTTCAGTCCTCCTTCATCTTTGTTTATGTCAGAATCAGCACGATGAGCTGAAGAGGCAGTACTACGACCTGCAGGAGCAGCACCAGGTGCAGGGCAAGGACCACGGCCGGCTGCTGGACGAACACAGGGAACGCTACAGTAAACTGCAGCAAGCCAAAGAGGTGGAAATCTCACAGCTCAACGGTACTGATGGCTACAAGTCTTAATTTTTTTAAAGACAGCTGAGTTCAATATGGACTCCCTGGTTTCTTTGTCCATCTCATTAGTTTTACTTAGTTCCAATTAAAATACTTACAATTTCTTGACAACATGGTGTGAAATTGTGTACATTTTATAGAATACACGGCAGATCATTCATCCATCCATCTTCTACTGCTTATCTGTAATCGGGTTATAGAGGAAACAGGTCTAGGAGAGAAACCCAGACATCCCTCTCCCCAGTGCCACTTTTCAGCTCATTCTGGGGGACCTCGAGACATTCCCAGGCCAGAGAAGACACACCAGTGACTTCTGGGTCTTCCCCAGGTGCCTCCTACCAGAGGGTCATACCTTGAAAACCTCTAAAGGGAGATCTCCCAACAGACATCGTAATCAGATGCGCAAACCACCTCAACTGACTCCTTTCGATGCGGAGGAGCAGCGGCTACACCAAACTCCCCCCGGATGATGGAGCTCCTCACCCTATCTACGGCTAAGTCCAGCCACCTTTTGATGGAAGCCCATTTCTGCCGCTTGTTTTCGGGATCTCGTTCTTTTGGTCCCGACCCAAACCTCCTGACTAGGTGAGGGTTGGACCGTAGACAAGCCAGTAAATCGAGAGCTTTGCCTTTCGACTCAGCTCTCTCTTCACCACGAAAGACCGAAGCAATGCCCTCATTACTGAGGATGAGGCCCCAATCTCTGTTGAGCCATCTCCTTCCCCATTCTACCATCACTTGTGAACAAGACGACCAGATACTTGAACTTCTCCACCTGACAGCATTCATGTTGGACAATGTTTACTTCTAATAAAGTGACCAGTCATCAAAAGTTTCACGCAGAAACTTTGATGCGTTCAGAGTTTTTCTAATCATTGCACCTGACAGAGCACTCTTGTGAACCTCTTCACTATTTTATGGATCCTTTCAGTGAGTTCACACTTTTTGCAGGCTATTTTTGGAGAAAAAGAAAATCTTAAACAAAAATTATAATTGAGATTATTGTGGTTATACTGTTAATTGCACAATTTACCAATTGATAAATAACAAACTTTGGGGGAAATTAACACACAGAAAACTGAATGTGACACTTGACGAGTAAAAACTATTTACAAAAACGTGAATTAATGACACTTTCATTCTTTGAAGGAATTCATCTCACCCACTGACTTGCATACCAACAACTGAGGCAAAGCTGTTGCACGATCTGTTAGCACTCAAGAGTGTTGGTGACGTCTCTCATTTACTGCATTAGCTCAGTTACAGAACTTGTCAGATTGACTGAGTTAGAGCAGCTTTTGTACTTACTAAGTTTTCTTTGCTGTGGTGGCCGCCTTCTACTGAGTTGACTCCAAAAATGAACAAGTCATAGCTGTACGTCCAATGAATACACTCTGAGTATTGCACGCTTTTTATGGTGTAGGTGATCATTTTTAAAATGATTAAATCCTTTGTGATTTCAAGGAATGTAAAATATTTTAAGCTTCAACAGTATATGGTGCAGGATGAACAACCTTCACAGCAATGTGAAGAAGATGAAGGAGATGGTTGTGGACTTCATACCGAACAAACACGCCTACCCCCCCGAACATAGGATCTGCGGTGGAAGCGGTCTCCAGCTACAGCTACAAGTACTTGGGTGTACACCTGAATGACAACCTCAGCTGGAGCAACAACACCACCAGCCTGATCAAGAAAGCTCATCAGAGACTCTACTTCCTCAGGCGGCTGAGACAAGCTGGTCTGGGAAGCTCAGTCCTCACCTCCTTCTACAGGTGTGCAGTGGAGAGCATCCTGTGCTCCAGCATCAACGTGTGGCATGGAGGCTGCACAGCTGCAGAAAGAAAAGCTTTGTAGAGAGTGGTGAAGGCTGCACAGAAGACTGTTGGAGTCAGCCTCCCCACCATCACAGACATTTACACCTCCAGATGCAGGAAGAGGGCTACCTGCATCATGAAGGACCCCACTCACCCAGTACACACACTTTTTATCCCGCTCCCCTCAGGAAGGAGGTTGAGGAGGATTAAGTGTAGAACCACTAGACTGAGGAACAGCTTCTACCCTGAAGCTGTTAGACTCATGAATCTCTAATCAGAATAATCACTGTGAAAAATCACATCATGCTGCTGCTGATCTCTTGCTGCTGATCTGTTTCATGTTGCTGCTGATCTGTTTCATGTTGCTGTGTTCATTCGTACTCATCTGCTCACACAGACTCATGTTCGTGCTGCTGTTCAGCGTATTGTTTTTGTACTATTAGTGCTTATCGTATTTTTAGTCTTAACGTTTTTCTTAGTTCATATCTTAGATCTTATTACTGGTTTTTCTTCTACGTTTTATAATTTTGTTGGATGTAACTGGGACCCTGTGTACACAATTTTGTTCCACCACAAGTACCACATGTGGTGCGAATGACAAATAAAGAAACTTTGATTTTAATACGCTCTAATTACTAATAACAGGGTACTGTTCACCTCTGAAGTGGTATTCAGCAAGTTGTGTAGCTGTTTGCGTTCACCAAATAAACATAAGCATTTGTAAACTTAATTATTTCAGGATATAATATTACTTGTAGATACTTATAATGCAGTGATAAAGTAAAATTATATGCCAAAGAAATAGGTTTACAATTGTTCATTGTGCTTACAAGGTAGTAACGAAGTCTGAAATGTTTAACAACTCTAGATGAAATATATAATATAAATATATAAGTGAACAGATTTGACTCACTATTTGGAAAGAAACTGGTCAGTTTTGTCTGTCACCCTTAATGCATAATAAGCAGTTATTAATGATTTGTAAAGTGTTTATAGAGGAATTAATAACATATCGATAAACTATTAGCATTCTATAAGGGAGCCTTATTGTAAAGTGGTACTATTTTTTTGTGCCGAGATGTTTTGTCCGTCATCCAACGGACTACTTCATTCTGAGGAACCACCGAACAAAACTGATTCTCCACCAACAGCTTACTCCAAAGTGGGAAAAAACAGTTTGCTGGTGCAAAAGAAACTGTCCAGATGACCTGATTGAACATTGTTGGATTTTATACCTGGATTATTGAGCATGGACTTTGGTGTTACCAAATAACGTTTTGCTAAACCTAATTACCAGTAGCTCAGTAGAAGATGTCCCAGTGTGTCTTGTATATATGTATGCACGTTGGTGGAGGGGGTTGTCCATAAAATAATCTTTAAACATTGACAATGATGTCCTGTTTCCCCTTTTAACATGTCCTTGTATGTATGAAGATGAAAAAAAACAGTAGTTCTTATGGTTGTTTCACATCTTTTTAAATGAGTTCTTCTTTTACATGTGTTGTTTCTGACAGAGCATGTGCATAACCTAAGAGAGGAAAATACGAAGCTGAGGGAAGCTCACCATGACATTCACACAAAACTTCAGGATGCACAGGTGAGAAGGGGCCAAATATATACTGTATACGGTATATTGTCTGTGTCATGCAAATCTGCACAAGTTCTTTTTATATACATTTATTTCAAATGTTTTAAACTATTTCCCGTACAAAAGGGCTGAAAAGCTGTGGATTGTATTGGTTTCTGCTCTGAGTTCAGATCAAGCATCAAGACCTGAAGGTAGCACATGACCAGCTTGCTTTGACACTGGAGGACCACAAGAGTGCGCTAGCTGTGGCTCAGGTGAGGAGAGGACGCAGTCCTGTCTATTACTGCAGTGTTTTATTTAACCCAACAGCTGATCAACGCTGAAGTGTTCGCTCACGCGAGTTTTAAATATTAATTAGTGTAAATGAGTAAATGAAGTAATTATTGTGAAGTTTGTTTCAACTCTTTTGGCTTTTTAATAGTTTTTTATGATCTAGTTCAACAATCCAACCTTGCAGTTCTCATTAAAATGAAGACGGTGTGTATTTCTTAACTGTATGAACCTCAGTAGAAATTATGCAGGATGCCAGAGGTGCTGGTTTGTTTTTTATTAATTATTTTTCTTGGTGAGGAACACATTTAATACCTTTCAGAATGCTTGAATGATTGCTTAAATATGCTGCTTTCCTCTCAGTCCAGCAACTGATAGTCACCCGTGCTCCTCCTGTTTCCTGCTGCTCTGTCTGTCTGCTTGCATTTGCTAATTGGTTTTAAAGCTTGTCCTTCTTTCCATTAGTGCTGCTAGGTGAACACGGACACCCTCTTTACTTTGCTGCAGGAGTGAGGGGGTTAGTCTAACGAGTGCATAGAAAACCGTCTGAAGCCGACCTGCCAGGGAGTTATAAAAAGGCGAGCTGAGGCGAGACAAAGCAGCGGGAAGAACTTTTAGTTTTGTAGCCCTCGTCTTTATATCTGCACAAAAATAACACCTTATTATAACCCGTGAATCAGAACACAGTCATTTTAAAATAGTCGTTAGATTTGGATTTAAAAAAATAAATAAATCTGTGACAATGTTTCAGTGTTCCAACTTTTTGTTTTAGTGTGTTCTGTTATTTAAACACTCACACTACTGTTGTCCTGTTCTTGTTTTCTGTACTTTGTTTATTTCAAACTAAATACTTCTGTATACTTTGTGCTTTTTTAACCATTTGTATATCAAAATTTTAAGGCAGCTTAGAAAATGGGTGCTGTGACTTTTGGATTATGTATTTTTTATACTTCAATTAAATCTTCACTTTACAGATATTTTTATTTTAGAAATGCGGTTAGATTTCCTTAAATCTGCTACCTTTAGTTTTAGCCAGCCTTTTACTACTTGTAGCTTCTTTCTTTCTTTTTTTGCTATGTGTTAGCTTCCATTCTGCTACCTTTAGCTTTGAATAGGTCTTTATTACTTTTAGATGCTATTATTATTATTTATTATTTATTTATGTATTTATTATTTTTTGCTGCTTTTAGCTAGCCTTTTGCCACTTGGATAGTATATTGCTATTTTTAGCTTAGCCTTTTGCTACTTTTAGCTTTGAGTAAGCTTTTATTACTTTTAGCTAGCTTTTTGCTGCTTTTAGCTAGCCTTTTGGTACTTTTAGCCTTTAACTAGCCTTTTGCTACTTTAAGCTTATAGATTGCATTTAAGATTTAGCAAACAATTTGTTATTTTTTGGTTTTTGCTCATATTTTGCTACAGTTACCTTTTAGCTAGCATTTTGCTAATTTATTATTTAGCAAGGACTTTGCTAGCTTTAAACTAGCATTGAGCTTTTTAACCTTTTAGCTCATGATTTGCACTTTTACATTCTTGTTAAGTCTTCTGCTTTTTTAGCTTTAATCCATGGTTCTTCTCCTTTTACCTTCTGTTCTTTTTTTACCTTTTAACAGCTCAGTTTCACCTCCTTCAGCAAATTTCAGCACTTAGCATTGGCTCTGCATTTTTACAGAAAATGCGGTTTCCATAGATTTTATTCTTTATTTTTTCCTCAGGATAAAGGTGAGACTGTAACTGCACAGGAGTTTTTAGCTGTCTTTGCATAAAGACAGAGTAGCTGTGTCTGAATAAGAATGGAAGTGTTTGCGCTCGGTGCACACACAAGACTAAAAGCTGATTCTTTCTCACATCCTACAACACATCATTTATTTGAAGGTTTTGTATGATCTGTGCAGGAAGCAATTATTTGCTTGTATTCAAAGTGTCCCTAGTTTTCCTTGTTTTTATTTGTTTAAAGGTGTTATCTAGAAAAACATAGTTTGAATGTATGTCTTGAGCGATTGACTCACAAGGTGGAAGCTCTGAGGTTTAAATGTGTTTGATATGCCCACGAAGTGAAGGTTTCAGATTGGCTATCAGTGTATATGCAAATAAATACATAAATCACACCCGGTCTTTTTTTTTTTAAACATACATTCCTAGATTTAGGTGCTTTACTGGATTTTTCCCTCCAACAACTTATTAAACTTAATTACATTTATTATTGGAGAGAAGTAAAAGGAGCTTAAAACAACTACCTTGTTTTTTGGCCTATAAGTCGCGTTTTTTGCATAATTTACATGCCCTGTGACTTATAGGCCGAAGCGACGTATTTATGGATTTTTTTTCCATATTTATAAACCAACTTTTGGCTGAGATATGACCCATCCATCCATCCATTTTCTTTACCCGTTTATTCCATTTTGGGTCACGGGGGTCGCTGGTGCCCATGTCCAGCAATCACTGTGCGAGGGGCGGAGTACACCCTGGACGGGTCGCAAGTCCATCACAGGGCCACATAGAGACAAACGAGACAAACAACCATTCACTCTCTCACTCACACCTAGGGGCAATTTAGAGTTACCAATCAGCCTAACATGCATGTTTTTTTTGGTCTGTGGGAGGAAACCGGAGTACCCGGAGAAAACCCACGCATGCACGGAGAGAACATGCAAACTCCACCCAGAAAGGCCCCTGGACCGGGGTTTGAACCAGGGACCTGCTCGCTGAGAGGCAGCAGCTCTACCAGTTGCGCCACCGTGCTGCCCTGAGATATGACCATTTTCATTCATTCAGAGTGGCAAAAAAATGGAACAGTACCATTTTCAGCCACTTGATGACAGCAGAGTAGTAGTAGTAAGGCATGCCGTTGTATCATGTAAATGTGAATGTGGCTATAATGTCAAATTCAAAAAAGTTCAAAACAAAAAACAACTGGACTTTATTTATTATACTTTACTTTATACTTTATAGTTTTTTTCTTGAACTTTTTTGAATTTACCATGTCCTGGATGACTGAGAATCTTCACCAGCTATTAATGACTCAATCGGCTTGCCTTTGTCTCCCCACCTTCATTCTGCTCGCTGCTTGGAGCAAGTTAAACCAGCTGCACCGTCCTGGCGAAATGCGGCTAATTTGACCATTAAAGTGCATTTATTAAGTAAAAGTTAAACTGAGACACACCTTTGCTATGATGAGGAGCAAACAAATAATTGTTTTAGGTGCTTTTCTTGTTAAATTTCGAAGAAAGGAGCGGCTTTCCTCCTTCCTTTTTTGTCCTCCCTCTGCACGCTCCCGGAGCACCGAGGCAGCAAAACTATTTTTGAAATTCAGCTGATTTGACCCTCAAAGTGCATTTATTAAGCAAATGTTAGACTGAGACACAGCTTTAGTATAATTTGGAGCAAACAAATGTTTTTTTAGGTGGTTATCTTGTTAACTTTTAAAGAAATGCAGCGGCTCGTCCCTTTGTGTGTGCATGCTTCGCAGCACCTCAGCAGCAAAACAGTTTTTGAAATTCAGCTGATTTGACCGTTAAAGTGCATTTTTTAAGGAATAGTTCAACTGAGACACACCTTTGCTATAATTTTGAGCAAACAATTTTTTAAAATGTGTTTATCCTGTTAAATTTGCACAGCAACTCGTCGCATGCACGCGTTTACTTCCACGTATCGGCTTTTGAAATGCAGCTGATTTGACCGTCAAAGTGCATTTATTAAGCAAACGTTAGACTGAGACACAACTTTAGTATAATTTCGAGCAAACAATTAATTGATTTTAAGTGTTAATCTTGTTAAACTTGTGTTAAAGTTCGCCCGTGCACACTCCTGTAGCCGCCATTTGGCAGCCCATCGATTTTTGGCCACAACACCGGCCCACATTTCTGGGTTGTCAGCGGTGACGCATAATAGATGCAACGTATACGGTGAAACGACACATTTATGGATTTTTCCACTGTTTTGAACATATTTGGACTGATGCGACGCATAAGGCAGTGTGACATGTACGGCAGAATATACGGTAGTTTGTCGTTTTTGCTGAGATCAGTGATGGTGATTCTCTGCTGCTGTCACAAACAAACTCTTCACCAGTCTTTGAAAGGAAACTTAACATTTTGCAGTGTGGCTGTGAATAAAACACGTTGTTTTTATGCAACACAATCTCTCCTGATTAATCAGTTAGATTTTCTGTTTGACATTAAAGCAAAAGATTTGGGATGCGATCATAAACACAGCTTTGCTCCAACATTAGGCCCGAGTCTGCAGGAAGGTCCAGAGCTTTATGTTCACAGCTGCTTTAACAAGATTGGCCTCAGAATTTATGAAGATTATTATCAGGAGTTTGAGTTTTGTGGTTTAAAGCGGTAGATTATTTAAAAAGTTAGTGTAGTAAAAATGCAGTATGATTGTGTACTTTTTTCTATTTACTTTAATTTTTAATAACATTTTATCTTCTGTGCATAATTTACAGCATCTGTTTTTAACCTGAATTAATTTTTAGAAGCATCTGTTACATCTGATTTAAGCCATTGTAAGAGCTGTAAAGAAACTATACCTGAAGGACTTATTACTATTTCAGTTTTTAATGCTATGTAATTCTACATTAATACTGTGATTATATTGGTGTTGAGGTCTGTATTGCAAGTCAGTGGTTATTTTTTGTTTGTTCTTATATGAGAATGCACTCTCGTGGTAGTGTTTGTGCAACTGCCAACCATTATTGAAAGCTCTTAGTTTTTTACTATTAGCAAAACCGTGTACTTCCTTTCTGCATTTTAGTGTTTAAACCTTACTTTTAGACATTATCTGCACTTAAAATGTACATAAATCAGTGGTAATGATCTGAAATAATTCATAGGGGGTTTATTGTGACTTTTATCTGACCGATGACTTTATTTGAATAGGAATGATTATGTTTAATCACAGTTTTCCTACAACTTAGCATTTGTCATGTTGTGTGCTGCAGGCACAGGTGGATCAGTACAAGAAGATAAATAGGGTACAACCGGACCAAATTCAAGTTCATCAGCAGCTACATATAGCAACTACGCCATCTGTGTCCCATGTACACGAATCCCAGCAGAATACCATCGCTGAACATCAACAATCTCACTGGGACACCCAGTCAAGAGTAAGTGTGAAGTCTTGGTGCAGATAAGCCTTAGAGAGCAGTATGGTATGGATTAAAACCCTGCAGGGTATAAACATTTCTCTTGTGTTTTTTCTCTTCAGTTGGACCATCAGGAGGAGAAGGATGCCCACGTCCAGTCTGACATTGTGTCTCACCATATTGTGTCCCAGCCGTCCTTTTCTGAGAGAGAGGAGGACGGTGAGGGAGAGGCAGAACGGAAGAGGGAGCTGGCAGAGGAGGAGATGGCTCAAGCAGGGCAGCCTCAGAAGCTGGAGGAGGACCTGGACCAGCCTCAGGATGAGCAGCTGGAGGAGGAGGAGGAGCAGCGGCTCGATGAGAACGCTTTGGACCGACAGAGACGTCAACCACAGCTAGTAAGGACTGGTTTACACACTACTATCACAACTTAAGGAGTTTAGAGAAGCTTACGCTTAAAACTTGTGCACATACACATTTCTTGGTGTGATCTGTAAGGACACCCATGTGGAGCTGCATGGGGAGGCCCAGCTGCAGCACCAGGCTCCAGCCCGGGTCCACCAGCTGAAGTCAGCCTATGAGCAGCAGAAGGAGCAGCAGCGGCTGGCGGCTCAGAGGGCTGAGGAGCGCAGGCAGGTCCAGCTACGACAGGAAGCCCTGCAGGCCCAGAGAGACAAGATCCTGAAGGAGAGGGAGCAGAGACTGAAGGAGGAGCAGCAGAAAGAGGAGCAACAGCACAAGGAAGCTGACCGAAGAGAGCAGCTGTTGAGGGAGGAGCACCAAAGGTTAGACATGAACTCAAATAGCAAGTCACCTAAAAAAAATAACAAGTGCACAACTTTTAATTAGTTAAAAACCAAAAAAAACTATGGATTTCAACTTTGGATATACAATATCGTTTCAAATGCTCAAAAATTACATTGAGAAAATGAATCAACTGCTGGAAGATGGAAAATAAATAATTAGTGGATAAAATTCCTTGTTGCAAACCTGAATTATTAGGTTTTAATCCAAAGTATCATAATATGATTCAACAATGTTTGCTTGTGCAGGTTCAGAGAAACACTGCAGTAAAGTTTCTATAAATCTGCTAAAACAAATGTCATAAAAAACAAGGCTTCCACACCAGTATTTACTGAGCAGACAACTATCAAACTAAAAGTGTGGGGATGCGGTACACGTAGAAACAGTTTGATTTGTGTCTTTCACAATTTAATTAAAAGTGTTGTGGGGTGCCTTTAGGAGGAAGACAGAGTACGAGAACATGGACGATGATGCTCAAGGAGAGGAAGATCATCACAATACCAAAGAAGAGGGTGAGACAAATTTCTGATCAATTATTCAATAATGAATACTTGCAGATCACCAAACAATGCATTTAACCCTGTTTACATGACCATCTAGTGCTTCCCTTTGAATGTTAGGACACAGTAGTGAACACCATTATTGTTCCATGTTGGAATTGCTGTTTACCAGTCACAATGTTTTAGGCATCACACATAATAAAAGTAAAATAAAAACAATGAATGCAGTCTTAGAAACCAGCTTGAAGTAAATGGTAAATGGACTGCACTTATATTGCTCCTTTCTATCTTATCAAGATACTCAAAGGTCTTTACAACACAATCTGTGCCCTGATTCACCCATTCATACAGCACTCTACTAGATCTCTACAAAGACTATTCCGTGCTTTATCACATTCATACATCAGTGGGACACACATCAGAGGCAATGAGGGGTTCAGTGTCTTGCCCAGGGACACTTCAGCATGTGACTGCTGGTGGAATCGAACCCCAACTCTTGCATTGGAGGACGACTGCTCTAACCACTCAGCCACAGTCGCCGCGTCCTCGTAATGCTTCTGTAAACTGCTTAGCTCAATCACAGTTTGATTCTGTTGTTTTGCGGTTTCAAACTCAACTCAACTCAACTTTATTTTGGTAAATTACCATTACAGAAAAAGGAAA
>NC_056503.1:15640957-15642186 GCF_014905685.2 Nematolebias whitei
CCTCAGTTGGAAGAAGCATGATTTAACAATCATGTTTACATGATTGTTAAGTTTCAGGGAAGGGTTCATTATCACGCCCAGATTAGTGACTCTTTGTTTTTCTGACAGGGTTAGAGCGGAGAGGTCAATGCAGTGGTTTATGATTATGTTGTTGGGAGGGAACAACATGACTTCAGACTTCTTTTCATTGAAACTCAAGAAATTTAAAGCCATCCAGTCCCTGATGTCAGCCAGGCAGTTGAACATAGGCCAACTAGTAAACAGAGAGCTTCGCCTTGCAGCTCAGCTCCCGCTTCACTCCATTGGCCCGGAGCAGTGTACTCAATAGCTGCATCAATCCTTATGTCTATCTCACGCTCCATTCTTCTCTCACTCATGACTTGGAAAAACCATCCAACTATATTATTCAAGATAAACTGTGTGGTGTGCTCCTATGGTATGAGCCATCCAGTTATATAAACTGGAATGGTGCAACTCTGGTTCACATTGCTGGCAAGTCCTACAACTTCAGCATGGTGTCATGGTCAGCGGCCATTATTACACCACTCTTGATCACTGATACTAAAGCCATTCATAGTATCTTGTGCCCTGCCCTTGCTTTGCCTCGTCTTGCCTTGCCTTGTGTCCTCGCCTGTTTTTGGACTCCTCGCCTTACCTGCCCCTCTTGGATTTGTTTGCCTCTCTGGCCACGGTAACGCACCCTTTTTCCTCTACTAGACCACGCTTCATGGATTACGTTTTTGGATTTTGAATCTGGACCTCTGCCTTCCTGTTCATGACCCCTGCTCTGACAACCGGACCCCGTTATTGGATTTGCCCCTCAAACCACGTTATTTCAGCTGCTCTGCACAGGACCAGTGACGTCATCGCTGCAGTCTTGACAGGTGACTCTCACTCCATTTGCCTGTGAAGACTGTCAACTCAGCTGATCCTGACTTTGCACCCACAGCCTATAATAAATAAATTCTGTACTTGTTTTTGCATTCCTGTGTCTGGCTATTTTGAATCCAGAACCCTGGTTTGTGACAGATATACGTTTTTTTTTCTTTTCATATTCATAATGCAATTTTTGACTGTCGCTTTAAATTTCTAAGAACTGCAACAGCGTGTCCTCCCATACGTGCTAGCTTCACTCAGCTGGTGCAGGCGGAGAAACGCTGGAGAGCTGGTGGCTCTGGCTGTGATGGATGGATGGATGGATGGATGGATGGATGGATGGATGGATGGAT
>NC_056503.1:15642196-15648742 GCF_014905685.2 Nematolebias whitei
TGGATGGATGGATGGATGGATGGATGGATGGATGGATGGATGGATGGCGCCGCACCACCCAGGTGAAATAAAGCAGTTTTGACCATGACATAAACGCATATAAACACGACGGGTCAGCAGTGACACATAATAAATGTGATTTATAAGCCGAAGCGAATTATATGTTTTTTTTTCCATTTCATGATGCTTTTTTGACTGATGCAACTTATACTCCAGAGCGACTTGTACGCCAGAAAATACGGTACTCAAACAAAATTTGTGCCACCCAAATATTGATAACAGTATGAGCTGTGCATAAACATTAATGATAGTCGAATTAAAAAGCAGTGGAAGCAATAGAAAGTCATAACTGTCAAAGCAACAGTAGTACTTATGACTGCAGCATTGACATGTAGTGTAATACACTGATGTATTAAAGGTATCAGTGGCAGAAATATTGATAAAAAAAAAAACACAATTTCATTTTGAGTACAGACAAAGGTTTTCAAGTTTCCAAAGTAAGAAGATGCATTTTTTTTCTCATTTTGCATGGATGTAAATCTGATTGATCAGTACCAGCAGAGATTGCATTTTACTGAAATCAGTTGTATTTTATTTTTCTGCTGCTCTTTTAACATTTCCCTAATGCTTATAATAATTGATGACGGTCTCTATAATGAAAATCAGAACATTTTTTTACCTCAGTCCTTTGAAGGGAGAATATGAATATGCAACAATTTTATAAATCATCTCAGGAGGGCTTTCAGCTTTCACCTGCAAAGAGTTCCCCTTTTATAAACTTTTCTCTTTCTGTCATCACAGCATTTTTTTTTTCATTTTGCAGATGTGCAGGCACAGTGTATAAAATGAAATAATGATGCTGGCTTCAAAGAGAGGAGCACGTCTGTCAGCAGGATGTGGATATTTCGACCTGTGTGAGATTGTTTGGACAGCGGAGGACTATAGGACTTGAAATTAGATGTCACGTGATAAGTCATTTTGTGGATTAAACTGGGAGCTATTTCATGTGACAAAGTGGGAAATTATGTGAGTGATGAAAGTCACAACGACACTATTTTGGTTTGCTGCTGCTGATCTGTCATCTCTGTTCTTTGTACCCACTGGGAAACCACAGAGAGCAAGAAATTGTCTGTTGAGGCGTATGTGGGGGTGGCGGTGTGTGTGTGTGTGTGGGGGGGGGGGACTCATGTTGTGGGGAACTTACATCTGTTTACACAGTCACAATTTTAGAACTTGTCCTACTTATTGAGAAAAGGAAGACAGATCAAATGACAATAAAGAGTTGTTTTAGAGTTAGGTTAAATGGGTTAGGTCATAGATATAAATTGGTAAGTGTTAGATGTAGGTGGGGTGGTGGGGGTGGTGGTGGTGGTGGTGGGGGTACTTGTGAGTGTACATGTGGAAACTAGACAGACAGAAAGAGTGGAAGTTGTATAACTTGACGATGGTGCGCTGTTGAGTTCAGCTCACTGGGTGTGAAATGATGATGATGATGAAGAGCAGATGTGATGTGGATACACAAAGGAGACACACACACACATTCACACAAAGCTGAAGTGGTGATGGTAAAGCGAATGTGAGCGCCCCGGAGCGTTTTGACTTGTTAGGGTCCAGATGTCTGGTTGGCTCTGAGTTGTTGGCAGGCAGACGCAGCAGGAAAGGACAGATAGAAACACACACTCACACATGCTTCTGTGCTTCTATCCCTGTGAGGACAACCACTGACAAAAAGTATCTAGTTTATCTGAACCCTTACAACAGTAGAACCAGTTTAACCTAGATCCTAAAGTCTTCAGCCTTAAATATACATTTATTTATTTATTTATTTATTTATTTGAGAAAGTCAAAATTTGAACGTATCTAAAAGGTCTAAAATGCTTTATGGTTCATCCAACTATTCATCGGTTAATCAGACTGATAGATAGGTCTGAAGCAGATTTATCCATTCAAATTTACAGTTTTAAACATCAACACGTAACCTTTTTAATGCCCTCACCTTATTGTTTAATACAACTAAATCCCTAAAACTAACCTCATGTTTATTACACGTTCTCAGTAATTCCACCTCAATGTAACTTCTTTTAAGTCCAGCCCTAAACCTTTGAGTCCAGCCGCTCAGAAGAGGCTACAGAGGCACCGCCCAAATCCACCTAGTTTCTGCAGAGGTTAAAGAAAGTAAGCCTGTGATTGGGAAGTTGCCAGTTTGAATCACCAGGGGCATGACATTGGTGGGTGGGAGAGGTGAAGTACACTCAACTGCCTCCTTCTTTATTTGCCCCACTGTGAGCTTTTGAGAAATGCCCTTAACTACCCAGCTGCTCCTCTGCTCCACATGTGTAATGGGAAAACTGCAGAGAATGAATTTCCCTGTATGGTGGCTTGGTAGAGCTGCTGTTACTCAGCAAGAAGGTTGCTGGATCAAATCCTGACCAGGGGCCTTTCTGGGTGGAGTTTCCATGTTCTCTCCATGCTACGTGGGTTTTCTCTGGGTACTCCAGTTTCCTCCCACAGACCAAAAACATGCATGTTAGACTGATTGGTACCTAAATTGTCCATAGTTGTGAGTAAGAGAGTGAATGGTTGTTTGTATCATTTGTCTCTATGTGTCCCTGTGATGGACTGGAGACCTGTCCAGGGTGTCCCCTGCCTCTCACACAGTGACTGCTGGATATGGGCACCAATGACCCCTGTGACCCAGAAAGGAAATAGCTAGTAAAGAGGATGGATGGATGGATGGATGGATGGATGGATGGATGGATGGATGGATGGATGGATGGATGGAATTCCCAGTTTTTCTCCTGCAGCTTTTCTACACCAGATGGCACCACCTGTGGACCACTCCCTTAAAGAGCTACATGAGTATAAATGGCAGTAGATGACTTCACTCTGACGTTGGTGCATTGCCTACCAGTAGTTGTGTTCCTGACCTTATTATTACTCCTTGTGATTTCTGAAGACTATTCTCTATGTCTCATGTGTTGTAGCACTGACTCCTGCGTTCCTCCTGTGCGTTGGACCTCCCTGGTTTCTTCTAAAGCCTCCTCATGATCTCTACAGCAATTTCTTGCTTTCCACCACTTGCCCACCAATACAAGCACCTCTCTGGAACGTCTTTGCTCCTTGCTACTGGAATCATTTAGACCTTCACCTCTGTGACAACTTTGACTTCCAACAGTAAGAGACAAACTGAAAATCAAATCATCCCTAAGGATCTAAAGCTTCATATTAATTCTCGTCCTTTCTTTCCAGGGTTCCAGTCCCTCCCTGCTGAATTACATCCTATTGTTTATTATCCAATTCCTGTAAATAAACACTGTTAAATTTTTTCTCGGGTCTTGAAGTAGCTTTTTTTGCTCACTACTATTTAGATATAGAGCTAAACATGGATGGATGGATGGATGAATGGACGGACGGATGGACGGATGGATAAACAAAGTTACCATTAACAGTTAACATTGTTATGATTTTTATTAGTCCTTTCATTTGGGTCTAGATCTAAATAAGGTATCTTCTCAAAAGGATGCAAAACATCTCCAAGAACAAAAAAAGGTTAAATCATGTCATCTGGACCAGTTTCTTTAAGGGAGAAACGTTTCGTCTTCCATCCGGAACACTTCATCAGTCTGCGGCCTGCCAACCAGATGTGTCCCATAAGTAGCCTTCACTGCTGTGTTTCAAGCCAACCTTTTGTTGGAATCTCAGAAGCAGGCTTTTAACAGGTGCAAAAGGACCCATACATCCAAAATGATCAGTCATCATGTAGAACAATCAAATGTTATACCTGTTCTCTAAGAGCAGTTGACCAAAGAAGCTTGTTGATCAGATGCCACCTCAGCTGACTCCCTTTGATGCAACAAAGAGCAACTTTATTCTGAGCTTTTGTGCAGCTCCTTACCCCATTTCTAAAGCTGAGTCAGAAGAAATTAAAAATTTATTTCAGCTGCTTGTAACTGGGATTTCGATCAGTCTAAAGTCATGAACGTAAACAGACCAGTAAATGTAGAACTTCACCTTTAAAAGACAAAGTTGTTACAATCTTAAGGGGATAGAAATATTTGTCAAACCAAAATTCAGAACTAGTCTGAAGGGAAGGTCTACCTCAATCCAAGGAGTTGGATTGTGGAATGTTCTAGAGAGTGATGTGAAAAATGCCAAGTCAATGTGTACATTTAAGAAAAAGATCAAAGCTGAACTGTTA
This sequence comes from Nematolebias whitei, assembly GCF_014905685.2. NCBI lineage: Eukaryota > Metazoa > Chordata > Actinopteri > Cyprinodontiformes > Rivulidae > Nematolebias > Nematolebias whitei. Next base: position 15,646,395 of record NC_056503.1, read on the forward strand.
AAAAAGTATATATGAAGTAGCTTAGTGTGTGTTTTGTATTAGAATTAGAAAAATTAGAAAGAGTTATTCATTTTGTTCTGTTACTTGAAGATTATTATGTCTGAAATAATTGTTTGGAAAAAAGGGGCAGATATAATAAGATTTTTTCTTCTTTCTGCTGCCTTTCATTTTAAATCTTTTGTATCCTTTTTTATATTGTTATGGAATTGTTTTGTACTTTTTTAAAATGAATAAACTATATACCATACCATACCTTTAGGCTCAAGACACTTTTACCACAACAACTGTCTCAGTAGGGCAGACAAAGATCTAGAGTCACATAATCTTTTACTCCATTTTACCATTAGTTGCAACGGTGTTGCTAATTGTTCAAAAGACAAAAAGATTTGAAGATGCCTGAAAGCATTCAGCAATACCAGTACCATTTCCATCCCATCACCAGAATGCTCCTCCTCAACAACAAGACCTGTGAGAGCTGCTCACAGCTCAACCCAGCTCAGCGTTCATCCTGCGAAGACAGTGACCGTTGAAGTCCCACACCTGAATGACAGACAAGCAGGTCATTTAAAGTTCCATCACAAAAAATGTCCTGAAACCCAAAAACAACAAGGAACACTGTTCAACATAGTAATTTACCGGATAGAGCAAGATGTCATCATAAGAGTACAGTGTCAGCTTAAAATCATCTGTTTTTAACTATCTACAATATCAGTTTGATTTACTCTCAAAATAATCAAAGCTGGTCGCATCTTTTAATGATTGATGACTATAGAATAATGTGAGAATTAATGTTAGTGCTATTATACTGCAGCACATTAATCCACTGTGACAGCTCAGTTAATAATACTTACTGTCTTGCAACAACTTTGCATGATGACGCAGTTTGTGCCAGTGTTTATGGCATTTAACAAAGAAACACTGATTGGCTCAATGGGAACACTGTAATTAAAAGGTCAAAATTTCAAATTCTGAATGGTATTAACTGCTACGCCATGGGTTTCAGTGCTGATGAAAATTGGAGAGATGATGCTTTTTCTTACTAATTGGCCCAAAGGGGGGCCAGATCCTTCTGTTGAGGATGACATGTGGAGATGTTTCAAATGGCAGCATGAGTGTTTCTGACACTGCTCACACATGCGCAGGACACACAAGGTTGCACTCTTGCAAGAGCTCATGGGGTCAGAGCTGATGTGGTTGATTATATTGATTAAATGAAAAATGCATAATTATTTTATTTGTTTGTTAGGTCTGGAGTCCTTTATGCACAATGAAATCTGTGAAGCAACAGTCACAGAGCACCTTGTGTTCAGACTGAGCAAACTTTACACCAAAAGAAGGAAAAGAGAAGCAAAGGCCTTTAAAGTGTCACTTCCTTCTGCCTTGATTGTTTTTATATTTAGCTTTGTCTCCAGTAAATGACACACAGCTTGAGTGGGATGTGATCAAATGATCAATCAATGACGAATATAAATAGAAGTGTGTCGCTTTTCCTCGCAAAAATTCTAGGCTTGCTTTTGAAGCATGATTTAGGCCATTGTTCATCTGAATATTCTAATCAACAAAGCAACATTTGGCTGCACCGAAGCAGGCAACATTTCCCTGAAACATTTCACAATCCATCCAGCTGCTTCTGTCTATAAACATGTCATCAATAAACACCAGTGAAACAAAAGTGCTCGCATTCTGGGACACATTTATGCCCAGTCTAGTCGTGCTTTTGTATTCTAGGGCCATGTAAGTAGTTTGCACCTTGTTTGTTATAATCAAGTATTAACTTTAACTTAAAAAAAAACATTCAATTATTTTATGATGATAATACATTCAAACGACAGATTTTTTTTAATCACTATTCATTATGCAGCTCATATTTTATTGAGGGGGGAATGAACTAATACATTACAATATGTGTTACTAATTATTTTGATGTAATTTTCTTAATGCAACCAAGTTAAATAATTTCTAGCTATCACAAAGACGTTAGTTTTTCTTGGTTAAAATACTTGAATATATATTAAGCCATTGTTTAAATAGAAAACAATACTTGTCATATGGTAAATATTTTATATTTTCAAGCTAATGTAACAAAAGGAAATTTCTAAGTATTTTCACTTGATCTTTGTATATCTGTGTCCAGATATTTTATTTTATTATTATCATTGTTATCACAGATTGTGATGAATATTTTACTTGTCTACACTTGTAATGCATGTAGGCTACATTGCAATCTTTTTCTTTCATTTTTGTTCAACTTTGTCGGAGTTGCAATGTGTAAATGTATCAATAAATTGTGTTATGTTTTTATGAAAATAGTTTTATTCCACTGTTTATATATATATATATTTTTATAT
>NC_056503.1:15648842-15654848 GCF_014905685.2 Nematolebias whitei
GTGGTCAATAGAGCCTTCTCACAGTCTGAATACCGTAATTCAGGGCCCGCCATTGTTTTGCTGGCGTAGGCCGTAACAAGGTTCTTAAGGTCAAGGGTTTTGACCTTAGGCTTAGTTTTGACATCAGGTTAAGTTCACTACAGTACGATTCCATCAATATGGAGTCACATGGCAAATTCTACTTGGACAAGACATTAAACCTCTCATTGCCTCTGATGTATGTCTGAATGAATATTACCTAAAGCATAATTTAGTCTTTGTAGAATGATTTACTGAATGATTAGCTTTGTAGCAGTAGATATCATGATGTACATTTATTTATATTTATTTCAATACTCATAGTAGTGTAGACATATGGAAAGAGACTCAAACATTTAAGTAAAAGGTAAATGATTTTATTAACAATGTACAGGGAATTGATCTGGAACAGCATGAGAGACAGACAATTAACCTGTATTTAGAAGTATACATTAGGTAAATATCCTTTGAATGATCTCTTCCTTCCTCTGTTTTGTTTGCCAGGTTTAGAGAGGAGGATGAAAGTTCCCATGTTGATGGTGGCTCTTAGTAAGAATGGTGAGTAGTGAGAATTTGGAGAATAGCAGGAAGTAACTCATACTGACCCTGTAATGTTGTTTCATAGGCTGACAAAGTGGTGGCTGATGATTTCCAAGATCTGGTTGCACAGGGTTTTAGCTTTGCAGGCACTAGTGTACTTGAAGCCCACAAGGATGTATCATGAGGTTCAGGACTAGGATGCACACGGAAATACAAAGGCTAGATTTTCTTTAATTAAATATCAAATTTGCAAGACTGTCACTAGTTACCAGTAGTTAGTTTAATTTTCCAGCGAAGAGGAACTGAATCCAAGGTTCTTATGTAAACCAGTCGGTCATTAGCCAAGATCAGGATCAGCTGTGGTGGAATGGCTCTGCCCTGCCACTCAATGGCTACTAGGAAGTGATTAGAACAAGAAAAACACTGGAATCCTACAGCACCTCCCTCTCAAAGATCACCTCTATATGATCTAAATCTGGTATCAAATGAAGAGATGAGACTGGGGTCGAGGTTGAAAGACCTGGGAATCCAAGCTCTCTTTTCAAGACCATATTTTTCCCTATCTCGACCCTTGCGGTGCATGTCGAAAATTCATCAAACCAAAAAAGCAAGATCATTATCAATGGGTGGGGGAGGACTTTTAAAGGACTTTCAGAATCTGGTTTGATCTTAGAAATGGAATGTGGGATGGATCATCATGGAGGAAGGTAATTTAAGCAGATAGCAGATGGGTTGATGATTTTATTGATGGGAAAAGGGCCAATGTACCTAGGGGCAAGTTTATTAGGTCTATCCTCAATGTCAATGTATCTGTTGGATGACCATGCCTTTTGTTTTATTAGATAGGCACAGACTGAAGATCTGTGTCTATCTGCTAAGCGTTTGTTTTGCTCAGTAGTTCACTTGAGAGCACCCTTGACCAGATGCCATAGTCTTCAGCACTTGTGAAATGTGTTTGACTGATGATGCTGATATGTCAGTCTCCTGACTGGGGAATAGAAGGGGAGAATAAACCAAGGAGAATTTGAAGGTGGACAAACCAGTGGTAGAGGAGGTGAGATAGTTGAGTGTATTCTATTCATGTAAGTGCTGACACCAGGTGGAGGAATTGTTCTCATTAATGTACCTTGAAGCTGCTTCCAGCTCCTTTTTACACCACTCAATTTGACTTTTGGACTGGGCATGATATCCCTTGGTTAAACTCAATTTAGCTCCTAAGGCCAAACAAAAAAACTTCCATATTTGAGAAATGAACTGTTGTCCTCTGTCAAAGACAATGTCACAGGAGATACTATGATGGCGGAACATGTGAATAATCAAAAACTGAGCAGACTCCAGCATAGAAGGGAGTTTGGGAAGAGAGACAATGTGTGCAGTCTTAGAAGGCCTGTCAATGATGGTGAGTTACCTTCTGGTGTAGGTAAACCCGGTATGTAATCTATGGAAATGTGGGACCAAGGATCACCAGGAGTGGGTACAGCAGTTGTAGAAGACCCACTGGTGGTTGGTTATTTTGGGCACAAGTGGAGCAAGCTGCAACAAATTCCGTCACATCATTATTCATAGAGGACCACTGGGAATGTCTCTTGGTGATGAGTGGCATACAATTAATGCCAGGGTGACAGGTAAATCTTGTAGAGTGTACCTAATACAGAACCTTGTTTCTCACAGATAATGGGATGAAAGCCTTCCTGTAGAACCAATGCAAGGATCAGGGTCATCTTGTTGGGCCTCTCTGATGTCCGTTTTGATGACCCAGGTCATAACCCCAACTGTGCATGATATAGGAAGGTTCCTTTCTTCAGTCTTCAGGTGATCTGTGAAGGAGAACTGGTGGGCTTGAGCATCAGGTTTGATGTTACATGAACTGGGTCTGTATGTTATTGTGTAGGTGAATCTGGCAATGAAAAGTGACCACTGGGCTTGATGCGAGATCAGTTTTTTAGCACTTTGAATACACCCCAATTTTTCATTTTTTTTTTTGATCAGTCCATGTTATGAAGGGAGTTTCATATCCTTCTAGCGAAAGTCTACATTCCTTGAGAGCTAGTTTAATGGCCAGATGTTCTCAGTTGCCAACATCATTATTTTTCTGCCTGGGACAATAGTCGGGAGAAAAATTCACAATGATGGATTATTTGATCCCTAGGGGATCTTTGGGAGAGAATATCCCCTACTCCTGTATCAGAAGCGTCAACTTCTGAAATTAACTGCTGTTGGGTATCAGGGTGTGAAAAAACAGGTGCAGAGGTAAATGACTGTTTTAATCCACATAAAGTTGAGTTGGCCTCCAAAATCCAACTGAATGTTTGTAGTAAAGAGGTAAGTTGTGTGAGGTGGGCAGCAACCTGACTGTAGTCCTTTATAAACTAAGGATATAAATTGGCAAATCCCAGGAAGTGTTGTAACTACTTGTGGTTTTGTCATTCATTCAACCTTTATTTATACAGGTTAGTCTCATTGAGTTATGAGGACTCATTACAAGAGAGACCTGTAAGATGAGAAACTTTACAACCAGTCTGAAAAGGCTGGTTTGGTGAGTATTAAGCAGCCATTTTTTCTATAACATTTGATTGTTATGCACTGATGATCAATTGTTTTAGACTGATAGTCCTCCATGTTGCATGTGTAAGGCCATTCTGCCTGGGAACTCAACAGCAGACTGGTTTGAAACATGTCAACAAGGTGCTACTTAATATGACAGATCCTGTTGGCAGGCCTCAGACTGATGAAGTCCTTCAGATCAAGAATGAAACATTTTCTTTAAAAAAAAACTGTCCAGATGACATGATTTAACTTTTTTGTAACCTCTTAGATGCTTCCTCCTCATGGAGTGGATGACCAAACACTGGCAGAAAATCCTTTAAAAACACATGAAACGTAAAATTTTTAATTAGATGAGAGCAAAGATAAATGTGGCACCAGTGGAGAGCTTCCTCCTTGAGAGAAGTAATGACATAAGTAATCCAGGTAGAGTCAGATGAATAGGTCACACTTGTCCTATTGAAAGCTAAATTACAATGAAGAGTAAAACCACCAAGTGGTCTGGATTGCCTTTGAAAAATTCAGAGGATCTGATGTTGGTTCATTGGTGGGCAGCAGGAGGTGAGTTGAGAGCAGGAACAAATTTAGATGAAGTGGTGGCACTGATAGTTTAGTAGTGAGTAAGAGAATTGCAATTTTCAGTCTATGGAAAATGTAATACTCCCCAGTTCCTACAGATTAGCTTTGGTTGTTCGCTGCTGGGTGAGGATCTGCTGACGAGTATGTTCATGTTTATCAATAGGTTTGATTTGTAAAGAAAACAAATTGTGAATTTGCTCACCATCGGCCTGGGGGTCATTTAGGTTAGAACATTATATCATGATTAACATGTATTTTTGATACCCAGTATTTAATATGTAGACATATGGAAAGGGACTCGTACAATCAGGTAAAGGATAGGGAATTAACCTGGAAGGGAATGGGAGACAGGTAAGTAACTTGCATTTAGAAGTATCCATCCATTATCGTTACCTGCTTCTTCCTTTTTGGGTAGCAGGGGTCGCCAGTGCCCATGTCCAGCAATCACTGTGCGAGAGGTGGGGGGGGGGGGGGCACCCTAGACAGGTCACAAGTCTATCACAGGGCCACATAAAGACATACGAAACAAACAACCATTCACTCTCTCACTCTCACCTAGGGACAATTTAGAGCTACCAATTAGCCTAACATGCATGTTTTTGGTCTGTGGGAGGACACTGGAGTTTCCGGAGAAAACTCACACATGCACGGAGAGAACATGCAAACTCCACCCAGAAAGGTCCCCGGACCGGGATTTGAACCGGGGACCTGCTCGCTGAGAGGCAGCAGCTCTACCAGTCGCGCCACAGTACTGCATATTTAGAAGTATAGTTCAGGTAAATGTCCTAAAAAGGATCTCTTGCATTCTTTGTTTTGTTTGTCAGGTTTGGAGAGGAGGTGGATGTTCCCAGGTAAATGGATTCTCTTGGTGAGAGTGGTGAGTAGTCAGAAGTTGGAGAGTGGCAGGATGTAACTCAGAGACAGAGCCTAATGTTGTTTTGTAGTCTGACAATCTGGTGGCTGATGATTTTCAGCATCTCTTTCCGCATAGGATTTCAGCATTGCAGACACTAGCAAACAAGATCCACAAGGATGAATCACAAGGGTCAGGTCTAGGACACACAAGGAAATACAGAAGGATAGTTTTTTCTTTAATCAAAGATCATGTTTGCAGGGCTGTCACTGGTTTCCAGTACTTAGCTTAATGTTCCAGCAGAGAGGAACTGACTCTAAGGTCCTTAGTTGGTCATTAGCCAAGATCAGGATCAGCTGTTGTGGAACAGCTCCCTGCCACTCAGTGGCTGCAAGGAAGTGATTAGAGCAAGAAAAACAGTGGAATCCTACAGTATAGGGATGTGTGGATGGGTAAATAAAGGCACAGACTGTGTTCTAAGGATCTTTGTGCATCCTGTTTATATAGACAGGCATGATATACTGTATGTAAAGTTTATTTACAAATAACGTTCACAATCAACCCAATTCATAATGGTGCCAGAGCTAACTGACCAAGAAAACTAGGAATGGCTGTAACACAATCAGTGTTACCAGTATTAACCTCCTAAGACTTGAACTCTTGCATACAGTATGTTGATGCCAGGTCCTAGGAGGTTAAGCTAAAATTCAGTGCAGTAGTAGCTGTAAACCATTTCTAAATCAATAAGTTTGATTTGTGCTTTCTTGACCATCACTGCATCTTCTTTATTTTTTCTTAATACATCAACATAACACATTGTACAAATGTAATCAACGTAATACATTAATTACTTTAGCCAGAGCACTATCTATTGAAATATTTCTATCTAATGTTTGCATATTCTCAATGTACAGTAAAACTGCAACATTTGATTACATTTTATTGTGCAAGTTTGAAGATCCAGACACTCATCATAAGAAACAAGGATCAATTACTGTATACCTTTCCGGACATGCCTGCCTAAATATTGTGAGGGCAGCAGTGCAATAAATTGCTCTTCTTCTTCTTTTGTATATGCTCCTGGGAGACAATTGCCACCAACTACATTGTCACAAACAGCCCTTGTCTTAAAAAATCCAGTGAGTATAAAGTAATATTTGCAGTATTTAATGACTGTAAAAGCCAAGCAATCGTTTGATGCATCAAGACCTTCGCATTTTGTCAACCGTGTTTCTAATTCATATAGGCTTCACCCTTTAAGGCTGTCGCTGATGGGTTTATCCCGATATGCGAAGCATCACACTGAAAAATTTAGTCCACGCCCACCTGCTGTGTGGGCCCCACCCGGTCCATATAAATTACGTTAAGAGCGGGTAATCGACTCCCATTTTTCTTCAGCAAGCTAATAGCACTGTCAGAAGAACGAAGAAAGATAGATAGATAGATAGATAGATAGATAGATAGATAGATAG
>NC_056503.1:15654948-15661764 GCF_014905685.2 Nematolebias whitei
TATATATATATATTTTTTCAGCTGCTCCCTTCTTCATGGGTCGCAGCAGCAAATTAAGTTGCACAAAGACTTGGCAATTACTTTTACACCGGATGCCCTTCCTGATGCAATCCCAGACCACCGAGCAGTATACATATATGGTTATGCTTTTGTATTTTTGTTTCCAGTCCAAGGACTGTTGGGTAACATGGTGGTTCAGTGGTTGCCTCATTGAGGGAAGGTTATAGGTTCAAGTCCTGGCTTGGGCCTGTGGACTTTCTGTTTGGAGTATGTATGTTGTTGTGTTCGTTTGGGTTTCCTCCTGGTACAAAATGTGCATGTTTAGGATGCCTACACACACAGGTCTCCCTTGAAAAGACGTTTGTTATCTCAGTGGGATTTGTCTGGTTAAATATGGTAATATTCAAGTTCAAGTTCAAGTCAAGTTTATTGTCATTCACAACACATGGTGGAACGAAATTATGTACACCAAGTCCCCATTACACCAAACAGTAGCTAAATATAAAGTGTAAAAAGAAATAGTATATAAGGATCTAAGATATTCACAAAGATATACACTAAACGAACGCCAAAAGGTACCAGCTATCCAGTAAAGATCTACGATACACGCTAAACACTAATAATGTAAAACAATACGGCGTATCAACAGCAGCCCGAACATGAGTCTGTGGTGAGCAGATGGGTATGAATGAATACAGCAGTATGAGATAATCAGCAGCATGTGATCAGCAGCATGGATAATCAGCAGCACAGATAAGTCACATATCACCAGTTAAAGTGGTGTTACAGGGATTTTTTTCTTCCATTGATTATCCTGGTTAATATTAATAAAAAGTGTCTGAGAGCGAGAAGGTATCATTTAATGTCATTGCCAAATTATTTCATGTCTAAAAACAAAACATTAAGGCATGAAAACAGGTTAGGTAAATTTGGAAAATGTAAAATTTTCAGTAATTTGGGTACTTTAGATAAAAATACATATGTCATAAATCTTCAGATATTTTTACTTTTGTTAGTCATTTGCCTTTGTCTATCTGTCTAGGCATCCTCTGTTTTTGAAACAATTATGCATACGTGTTTTTTTTTTCAAAGTTCAACCTATTTAGTAGACCATTGCAAGACTGCACACAATGCTTCGTGACCCATACTGGGGTCCTTACCACAACTTTGGGAAAGTTCTGAACTAAGCTATTGGGTATTCTCTGAAGTTGGATCTGATTGAGGTTATCCTTTACTTTTTATTCAACACGTGGGCCTGTAACATTATTAACCTGGACAGTACATACGTTGTATTTATATGTATGACTCAACAGTGTTCATTAATTAAAATTTAGATAAGGACAACCAAAATAAATTTAAAAAAAAATTAAAAAATTAAAAAAAAACCCACTTTATTAATCCCAGAGGGAAATTATTTGTTGTTGTAACTCATTAACCTCATTTCATTGAGATGTTATAGATGCTGATGGCTGTAGACAGGAAGGATCTCTTGTAAAGGTCCATCCCACAGTGGATCCTAAGAAACTGGCTGCAGATGCCGTCTGATCTGTCCACCCAGACTCGGCTGGCCTCTCAGTTCCCTTGGGCTGTAGGACCACCTGAATGCCGGGCAAAACTCTTCCCAGAGCGATGGCCACTCCTTGCAGCAGTCTGCCGAGCTCCTTGTCACTGTGGACATCCAACTGTAGGTGCTGAGGGACAATCCTGTCCTTCTGCTGTCATGAGACGTGTTTCCTGCTAGTTCCAGGATCTCAGTGGTCAGGCACTCGAGCACAGCTGGCAGGTAGATGGGAATGCATCTACGACGCCTCCTTTTCAACTCATTAAGTCAACTTAAATAAGTGAATAATACCATTGTGTAAACAGTTTCAACCACATATAACGTCATAGATTGTTACTTCACATCCAAACAAATGTAAATAGATTACTTGGTTTGCTTGTGTGATAATATTCTCATATTTTGTGGCTTCGTGTATCTCCCATCACTTGCTTTCCACATACGCTAATGATTTGTTGTGATTTCTTGTGGAGTTGCACAAGTGGGTCCACTTGTGTCCATATTCTAGCTGTAACCTTGAGATGGCAGTAGAGGAGCAGCTCAGTGTTTTGCATCCCTCCCCCCTCCCAACATACACATGTGTACTATCTGTAAACACTATGTAAATAAAAATTGAGATGTAGCAGGATTGATCAGATAAAAAAAATAAACAGTATTGGCATTTTCTCATATTATCTTATGCATTTTACTGACAAATAGCAAAGAAGTTGTAAAACTGTGTCACTATTTGTACAATTCATGATAAAACAACACAACTTGTCAATATGTAAACTTATTTTCTGCTTAACAAATGTCTTGTTTAATCTAAAATTAATATATTACAACCTTGAAATAGTTATTCATACAAATTCATTCTACTTGCACAGTTATATTCTACTATGTTGTTGTTTACTATTTTTTTTTCCTTTGGACCTTGTAAATATTATATTTACTTTTTACATTTTGGTACTTTATTTTCTACCCTTATTGCATGCTTTAGTATTTCTCTTTTGTTTTTTTCTTTGTTGTTTTAGTGAGTCAAATTGGTTCATCTCATCCTGAACATTTCATTGTACTGCTGTACTTGTGTTAACCTGCATATGACAAATAAACACAACTTGAACATGAATTAACTTCAGTAGTTACTGTTGCACTTGGTATAGAATACAAAACAACAACACAAGTAATAATAATGCATGATTTTGACCTTCAGTTTGAGAACGGAGTCAGCGTTTTATCATTTCTCATTGCTACAAAGCAGTTTACATAATTCAATTCAATTCAATTCAGTTTATTTATATAGCTCCAAATCACAACAAAGTTGTCTCAGGGCACTGAACTAGAACATTCACATAGAAAAAGCTGTTAGTAAAATTTTCTATCTAAGGAATCCAGCAGACAAGTTGAATCTTCTCCATCACAGTCTCCATCCTGAGCAAGCACAAAAACAACAGTGGAAAGGAAAAACTCCCTTTTAACAGAAGAAACCTCCAACAGAACCAGACTTAGGGCAAGCGGCCATCTGCTTTGACTGGCTGGTTTGAGAGGACAGGAAGGAGAGACAGACGAACACAGAATGGTAGGTCCAGGTGTACCTGCAAGACAGAAGCACATGTTAAGGATAGAAAAAAATAATTACAAATACAAAACAGGTTGAGCAGAGTAAGTAAAGACAGTAGCAGAGTGGAAAGATGTTGTCAGTTTGTCCTCCAGCAGTCTAAGCCTATAGCAGCATAACTAAGGGACAGCTCAGGAAACCCCAGCTGACCCTAACTATAGGATTTATCAAAAAGGAAAGTCTTAAGCCTAGTTTTAAAACTGGATAATGTGTCAGCCTCACGGACTGAAACTGGAAGTTGGTTCCACAAGAGAGGAGCCTGATAACCGGAAGATCATCCTCCCATTCTGTTTTTGTAAATTCTAGGAACCACAAGTAAACCTGCAGTCTGAGAGGGAAGTGCTCTGTTAGGAAAATACGGAACAATAAGATCTGTAATATAAGATGGAGCTAGGTTGTCGAGAGCTTTGTAGGTTAGAAGTAAGATTTTGAATTAAGCTCTGGATTTGACAGGGAGAGAAGCTAAAACTGGAGAAATATGATCTCTCCCACTAACTCCAGTTAAGACTCTGGCAGCAGCATTTTGGATCAACTGAAGACATTTTAAAGAAGTATTTGGACACCCAGAGAATAAACCAGTGCAATAGTCCAGACTAGACGTGACAAATGCATGGACCAGTTTTTCTGCATCATTTTTAGATAAGATGTTTCTAATGTCTTGTGATGGACTTGTGACCCGTCCAGGGTGTACCCCGACCCTCGCACAGTGATTGCTGGACATGGGCACCAGCGACCCCCGTGACCCAAAATGGAATAAGCGGGTAAAGATAATGGATGGATGGATGTTTCTAATGTTAGTGATATTACTCAGGAGGAAGAAGGAGGTTCTAGTAACGTTTTTAATGTGGGGGATAAAAGATAGATAAGATAAGATAAGATAAGATAATCCTGATTAACTTTTAGTTTGTTCTCTTCCTAACCATTATCTTTTAGTCTGTCATTTTGTTCTTGATTCCTGTCATCCAAACACTTTGGTCATTTTCAGTTATTCATCCTTTTACATTTTTCTTGTTTTTTTAATTTTTTTTTTACCAGACTATGAAATTATTTTTTAAAACACTATATTCCCCCCGCACCCCCCACCCCATTTTTCCATCTTCCTTTGTTTCTTTTATTTCATTAGATAATTGTCAGAATCCTTGCTTGCCACCCGGTGAAACTGAAGCCCTCACCGACTGTCATCAGATACTCATCTGAGCTTTGCCTGATGTGTGATTTCTAAGTCGGCACTTTTTCAACGCGCAGCTGCATTGAGGAGCCGTCTGGGGCGTGACACGGAGCCATCAGCCAGAGCTACTCCACATGATGGAGAGCCACTCGCATACGTTCCTTCGTGCTCGTCACCCCAGCAGCAGTGTCATCTCCCTCACCCATCCATCTCTTCCATCCCTTCTGCTCTCCCCCTCTCAATTTCTCACTTGGCCTTTGCTTGCAGCCCTCTGGCCTCTCTCCGCTCCACCACAGCTCTCATTACCTCTCTGTCTCTTTCTCAATGACACGCAATGACCAGCCATCAGTTCCTGACACCTTGATATCCTCCTTGCTCTTTCTCACGCTTCTTTCTTTCACTCATACCCCAGTTCTTTGTCACTTGCTCTGTACCCCTCTCACTTCTTCCTTTCTAATTTCCTCTCTGTCTCTCATGCAGCCATCTCATCACTGTGTTGGTTAGACTGTAAAAATAAGTAGACCAAGTCCTCATTTTGATGTCTCTGTTTTTCCTGAATGCTGTTTAGGTTTTAGGTTCATGCATAATGTATGTAGCGCACATTTGAACTTATTCATGTTTATGGGTCGGTATCAATATAGTCTTTAAACAAGCAAACTGTTTAAAACACACATAATTCCTCACCTTTTGGGACCAGCAGAGCAAAAGTCAAAGAAGAATGAGGAGTCAGCACACTGGACTCTCCTCATTGTGTCAAAGCACATGAAGAAGTATTCTTGCCCATGTTTCTGGTCCCTCTGTGGTCCAAAGTGATGGCTCGAAAAACTCATTCCCTGCATTTCCATCTCTGGCTCTTCATCATATATAGCACACATATTTTACACTGACATCCCCACCGAGTAAGTCTTATTCACAGCCATGGTCTGAGCAGGGGGTGGGGGCGGTGGGAATGTGAGTGGTGGAGTTTAGCTAAAAGAACTTGAGCATTATGAATTTTCAGATTTACAGGACATGTTGTTGAAGATTAAACCCTGCAGGTGGGAATGAATTCTGATCACAGATACTACAAATCTCTATTGCAAAATGATAAAAATGTTTTGCGGAGACGGAACAACACAAGCCACAGCATAAATAAATAAATAAATAAATAAATAAATAAATAAATAAATAAATAAATTAGCATAAAACAGAACCTAGGGGTCCCCAAATGGTGCAGACAACTAATATTCCTGAGGCTGACAGAGTACTGTGGTTGGGTAAAACTGTCATTTGTGTACTTTTAGAAACGTATTGTGTATTAATTGTTTAAAAATTCTGGTTAAACTTGGGTATTGCAATTGAGACTGACCAAAAGGATAATGCCTTTAATTAATCATTCACGTTAAGGTTTATTCTAGTTAATGTACATGAATTGAAGTTTTATGCACCATGTAGCTTTAGCTATTTAATTATTACCAGAATTAATGTAATATCGTCATATTAAATAATATATAAGAAGACTGTATTGCAATAACAATAATATATTTAGATATTCTCTTCTTAAAATGTTTTAACATATTAAAACTAAACTGATTTTTAGGCAGACAGCATGTATGTAATATATTTTTACTACGTATATAAACACAAACAAAATGTAACATGGTATTGTATCTATTTTAGCATTATTAATCTTATTCATATCAAGATAGCTTTGATTACTTTTAATGCAATTTTTTTTAATTAACTTTTTATTGCTTTATAACAAAACAGCAAAACAACCAGCATGCCTGAACGTGAACAATGGCCACAGCACAACAACACAGCAGGACAAAGCAAAAGCAGAAACAAAAAAACTAAATGATGGAAATACCTGAACACATACGTAAAGCAAAACAAACAAACAAAAAATTATTACAACTAAAATAATAACTTTTCCTAGTTACACAGGGTTGACCGTCCAGCACTCCTCCTGCCTCCCCCACAAACTCCGTTTCCCCACGTCCCAGATGTCTGTCCCAGACAAGACCCATCTCTCATCCACCCCCATCCCGCAAAGATTCACGTATGGACCCCATGGTTCTATGAACCTCTCCTATTTATTGTTCAGTCTGAACGTCAGTTGTTCATAGCTGGTGATTTTATTCATTCCCCCAACCATTCATTGAATTGTATAATACTTTGTGTTTTCCAGTGCCTTAGAGCAATCCTACACCCAGTGATAAGGGCCAACCTAAACCATAGCGTTTGCTGGCATGATAACTCTAAATACATAGTGCGGGGCTCTGAGATAAATTTTTTAATACTTTGTTGATGAATGATACAGTATTACATTTTCCCATACATTTAGTATCTTTTTACATTCATACATGTGAAAAATGTTCCCCTATTCTTGTCACATCTCCAGCATAGCTCAGTTTCACAGAGCTTTAGTCTCTTCATTTTACAAGGAGTCCAATAAAGCCTATATTGTCATGAATCACGTCCTTGTATTTAGATCTTTATCACTCTGTTCAC
>NC_056503.1:15661864-15666588 GCF_014905685.2 Nematolebias whitei
AACCCGTTTGGTGGGACTTCTACCTGTCGTGTCCTGGCGTCATTACAATATCAAATGAGTGACAGAAAAGGTATACAGGACAATAATGTAATAATTTGTGTGATAATATGTTGGTCAAGTTGGCAAGATTTATTGTTTTGTTTTACTTTTTTGAAAACCAGAATTATCTGCTGTATCATTTGAAAAAATTAAAATTAAAAATAAATCCAGCGTGCACATTATGGTAGTGTTGTAGTTAACATTAGGGTTTTTGTCCCATAAACTTACACATGGTATAGTGTGTGTGTGTGTGTGTGTGCGCGTGTGTGTGTGTGTGCTGATCTCTATGTGAACTTGGCATGAATGATCCTACGGCTGTTGTCTGCAGAATCAGATATATCGAAGAATGACTGACATGTCTTAGGGCCAGTGAAGCTCAAGACCATTTCTATTTCTGTCTCTATGTGACAACAAATGCATTTGCTGAAATAAATGATCTGCTATACCTCAAAAATGCATTGCCATCACATAACATAAAGAGGTGGTAAATGGAAACGGAAACAAAAATACTCCATGACATATGTATTGATGTCATCATGCTGCTTTATACAAGGGGCAAAAACTATTGTAACAATTACTCAAAATGATTACTTAGCTCATAAAATTGCAAGAGGCAATTTTGTAATAAATGTGACAGGTCTATTAAGTAGCAGCAACATCAAAGTAAAGTAATATATATGATGATCTTTTGTTTAGCCTTTTAAATTAAATGTGTGGGATAATAAAACACATTCATTGCTGTATACATTTATGTGGGTCATAACAGTAAGTGATAGTAAACACACATGTATGAAATCTGTTCCAAACCTGGATTTGAATGTTTTTTTTTTTTTTTTTTTTGACATGGCAGTAAACAAAATGGGCTTTCATTAGCTGGGATTATTCTACTTGGGAGGACCCCAGTTTTGCACATCTTTATTAAGGTCAATTTATAGTCACCAACAAATCTAAACTGGGTGATTTTGGATTGTAGAATAAAGATGGAATATTCTGTGAAAACCCACACATACATGAGGAGAGCATGCTAACACCACACAAAAAGCCTAAGTGAGCAGAGAATCAAACCAGAGACTTTCTGTTATGAGGCGACAATGCTAACCACTACATGCGCATGCAGCCAAAACTATTTTGCCTTTTACCTCACTTGTATCAATTGTTATTATAGGGCCAGCATTTGGTTTCTCTTGACTCCCGGTCAGGCAAGGTTCTGTTTATGACCATACCACCCTGAACTCGCCTGATCTCATCTGCTGTCAGAAACTTAAGCAGGGTCAGGCCTGGTTTGTACTTGGATGGGAGACCAACTGGGAATACCAGGTGCTGTAAGCTTTTGAGGGGCTGCTGTTGTGTAGAGTCACATTATCTCTAACTGCTCCCCAGGTGCTTACATAGCTGCCCACCTGTGATGGGTTAAATGCAGAGCACAAATGTCATTGTATGGGAACATACAATGATGACAACAAATACCTTTTTTTCCCCCTCTGGCAGAAGCTAAATAGATTCCTGTTCTAACTATTTTAATCTTGATGCCTGGCTTACTTTACATCCAACCTTGCTTTCTCGTTTCCCTCCATTAATTTCTATATAAGTAAATATTTGATTGATTATTTATACTTTATAAGTATGATATAAAGCCCTTTCCATCTGCAGGTTTTTACCACAGCCATAAACCTAGACTTTCTTGTTTTGTGAAGTGTTGAGAAGATTGTCACTTTCTCCTTAATTTTTACAGTAAAGTTCACTTGTTATTTCATCTGTCTTCTTCCTCATTCTTAGCCTGCATTTGGCAACTGATGTGATGTCCATATGTATCACAGCATTCGTAACGATATGTTCCCGGCAGCCAATGGAATGTTTTGTACACTGATATTGAAAAAATATAATCTATTCCATACATGTATTGGTGTCAATCATGCTCTTTGTATTTGTTTCATGTTTTATATTACTGCATATGGTCTCTGACTAAATTTGCATGATAACCTGGTGAATTCTATCTCTGGTTTTATTTATGTTTCAAACGTTTTAGGATTTCAAGCTCAGACTAGATATGTGTCTTGCCCTCTGGCCATTTGATTTATCTGCTTTGCTGACTGAATACCTGTAGTTGATCTTTGCTTTTTAGTATAATCATTGGCTCTTGGACTACCAGGGTTTTGTCTGATCTCTTCACTTGTATCAGTTTCTGCTATTCCTACTATACTTTTGTAGATGAACATATTCTATGATATATTCATAAATTAAACAGATTCATTCATTTTTCTGGACTGAATAATATCGTGCATTGAATTTAATAAAACGTAACGTGAGACGTTAATTTTCTTTGACCCATCAAATGAATGTGGTCATTTATTTACAGAATTAAAGTTTAACATCAAACATTTACATTAATTTGGCAAAATTGAAAATAACAACATGGCTTAGTTAGCGAGTTTACAATTAGAAAACCATACGGCGATGGTTTCCGTTGCTTCACAACAGACATTTCTGAAAATATCTGGAATGATTTCTAGCAGATAGAAGAGTTTTAAAGATGGAAATGAAGTTTAGAGGGAGGGAGATGGTGTGTGAGGGAAAGTGTTGAACAGAACGGCACCCTCCATTCGAACCCAGCTTTCCTCGGTACGCTCGGTAGTAAACTCGACTCATTACCTCTCTGACGATGAATCAGCGGATACGGAGTTCCAGTTAACGCTACCGGTCCAGCGTCTCCATAGGATGGCAGAGAACCGTCCGGAGTGGTGGCGGGACTTCATCAACGAGTGGACTCACATGAGTGGAGTCCTTCAGAAGTTCCACTCAGATGTGGAAGATTGCATAATTCCCACAAGACTCGGAAGAGCCAAACCCCGGTCCAGGGGCCTTTCTGGGTGGAGTTTGCATGTTCTCTCCGTGCATGCGTGGGTTTTCTCCGGGTACTCCGGTTTCCTCCCACAGACCAAAAACATGCATGTTAGGCTGATTGGTAACTCTAAATTGTCCCTAGGTGTGAGTGAGAGAGTGAATGGTTGTTTGTCTCGTTTGTCTCTATGTGGCCCTGTGATGGACATGCGACCCGTCCAGGGTGTACCCCGCCCCTCGCACAGTGATTGCTGGACATGGGCACCAGCGACTCCCGTGACCCAAAATGGAACAAACGGGTAAAGAAAATGGATGGATGGATGGACTCGGAAGAGCTCCGGATCATGTCTGAACTCCTGTTCTCTCCAGCACTTCTCAGCTCGGCTTGCTCTCCGAACTGAACTCGACTGCACTCGACCGCAACTCGACTGGAGCTGGTTTGAACTAGGAAGTACCGACATTTAAAGAGTTCTATTTCCGGTTCATTTGGGAGGTTCCTGATTGGTCAAATCGACCAGACAGGGGTGTGTTTTTGTGACGTAAGAGGTCACTAGAAGTCAGAAAAACAGAAAATGTTTTGGAACAGATTGAAAATGTTTTAGAGACAGACGAGAGAAATGTTTGGACGAGTTGGGGGAGAACAGGTGCCAGCTTCTCTATATTACGTCTGAGAGGATTTAAAAACATGACAGTTCGTTCCAACAACTTGTTTTCGACCTTTGACCAACTTCACAATTTGCTCATTTCAGACAGAAGATCAGAAAATGCATGAATTACTCCGTAACACATTCCAATTTGATTCCTACTTTGAATGAGGATTAAAAATCACTAATACTGTTTCACAGTTGATTAAAAATTATTAGTTCACTTCAACATTTAAAAATGGTTTGAACTAAACACACTTTGATTATCAAACATTTGTAAAATAGTAATGATAATAAAAAAGAGAGTGTTCTTTCAATTGATCAGTGCAGGACACTTAGAAAGTCTCTGGATGAACTTAATCTTGTGTTTCTGGACTCAAATCAATGAAATACAGTTCTTGTCCCAGGAAGGCCAGATTTGACCTGAGGCTTAGTTCACTACAACAGCAACAATCACAATAGAGGAAGTGAAAGAGGCAATAAAAACATTAAAAAAATAATCAATCGCCAGGCAGTGATGGATACCCGGCAGAGTGGTATAAGATGTTTAGAGAAGAGTTGACGCCAGTACTCACAGCTTCTTTCAACTGGACACTCAATAACAATAAAATACCTCCATCATGGAGTGAAGCCATAATCTCAGTTATCCCACTGTGGCAATTATAGACTAATTTCATTATTAAACGTAGATTATAAGATATACACAACCATTATTTTTAATAGATTAAATACCTTTGTAACAGAATTGATAGAAGAAGACCAAACAGGTTTTATGAGAGGACGTCAAACACATGATAATATTAGAAGAGTACTATAGTAGATCAAGCGCAGCAGAAAAAACAAAGTACCATACTAGTAAGTGTCGACGCAGAAAAAGCATTTGATTTAGTACATTTGGAATTTCTTTATAAAGTGTTACAACGGTTTGGATTCAGTAATAAATCAGTACAATGTATAAAGACATTATATCATCACCCCACACCGAGAATCAAAATAAATGGAAGCCTGACTAACAAATTCAACATACAAAGATCAACCAGACAGGGGTGCTGTCTATCACCTACACCGTTTGCCATCTTTATAGAGCCCTGGCACAGGCAATACGACAAGACGATAAAATTAAGGGAGTTATAGTAAATGGAGAGGAACACAAAAGAGGCCTTTTTGCAGACGATGTAGTAACTTTTCTTGAACAACCAAATG
>NC_056503.1:15666688-15667737 GCF_014905685.2 Nematolebias whitei
AACAGTGTGCTGTGAATGTGTTTGAGGCATGTTCTCATGCTAAGACGCCCATAGAGGTGTTTCCTGGTATAAAGGTTAAACCCCACTCCCTAGAACTGGACGGATGGAGTGCATCGACCCCTCCTCCTAAAAAAGGCGAGAAAAAGCAGGATTTTCAAACTAACAAACCGCGTAATGAAGGTGCACGCTGGGACAGAAATGCTCCTCTTTCAGAGGATAAACGTGATTATCGTATATGGGGTGTGCGTAGGACGCAAAGATATGGGATCCAAGAGGACCCGTATTATCAGGGGAAGTCCAAAGAGGAACCCCCAATAGACGTACCTAACCCTCCCCCACCTCGGACAAAACGAACCGAGGCGATAAAATCACAAAAGTTCCAGATACAATGCCCTACACCTCTGAGCTCGGAAGAGACAGAGAAACTACAAAGGTTGTTGGAAACTTTGAAACACGCTGAAATGGGACACCGACCTGGAACACTGTGTAGTGATGTGATCGCTACTAAATCTGAAGGTGCGAATGACAACGTCACAGATGTCGGTGGAACACACCAAGACATTGCTGTTGTTGCCTCCAACAACCCCTCATCGGAAGAAGGGGGGGTAAACTCACACACAAACGATGATGTGTCATCGCAAGCTGAACACTCAGAACCTGATTTTCATGATTTTGAACTAGGCATTCCATTTCTGGGAGGACTCCCAGATAACCTGGTACCGAGTCAAGAAGCTGGGCCAGTATGTTTCACGAAATCAACACAGGCCATAGCTCTTTTCTCAACCGATGACGTCGACCAAGGACCTCAAACCTATGGTGTCTTACCCATAGACAGGTCCGACAACTCAGAAAGGGATTTGTTGGAGCTCCCCACGAAGCAAGAACCCTTATCAGTCTCATCACAGATTGAACAGGTGGTCGCCCAAGCCGACACTCTGACATCTGATGAAGAAAGAGACAAACTTCGCCAAGTTCTTTTAAAATATGAAAAGTCATTTTCACCTGACCCAGACATCGTCCAACTTCAGAAGTTGGATCCTGCAATTAAC
>NC_056503.1:15667837-15670234 GCF_014905685.2 Nematolebias whitei
TGTAAGGATGGTACCATTTGCTGGTTCTGTTTGTGTCTGTGTTTCCCTAGTGTTTCCTCGTCAGTTTAATTGGTGCCACCTTTGTCTCGTCACAGCTGTTGTAATCACGTCTTGTCTTGTCCTTGTATATAAGCCTCCTGTTCTGTTTTGTTCCTCGTCGGGTCGTTATCGTTGGGTCTCTGTGTTCTCCTGTGTTCTCCTGCGTTTCCCCTGAGCTCTCCTGAGTCCTCCCTGAGTTTTCCTCTGAGCCTTCCGTTCACGTAAGTTTTGCTGCCACGTCAGTTGTTTATTTTTGTTCGTTATCCACCATTAAATATTTATTTTTATAATCTGCCGAGTTGAGTCCTGTCTGCACAACTGGGTTCGTCCCTGACTACCAAATCCTGACATTACGACCCGAGCACACATCAGAACCCAGCGGGCAGGGCTCTCTCGGCAACTTACCTTTTTTTCTTTTTCCCCTCCGAGCCTTCCTGTGATGAGCAAGACTACAATCCGGTGCGGCGGGTTCTGCACCAGGCCCGTCCGTCCTCAAGGACATTATGACCAGGAGGTGGAAATCCTATCCTCACCACTCCTGGTCCTCGAGGAGAACAGAGCCCGGCACCGGGGAACCCACCAGGCTCATATTTCTGAGTCCGCCTTGCCCGGCTATTCGGGGTGGACGTCAGGGGAGGACGAAGAAATCGAGGACGAATTCCGTTTTGTTCCTGTCCCCCGACTCTCCCGCCGTCGCCGGGGAGGTAGAAAGCGGTCCCGGGGGCAGTCCGCGGCGACCGGCCCGGTCTCGTCGGCTGAGCAGAATCTTAGAGTTGGTTCCGGTGTTTTTGTGGGAGCTGGTCCCGCCGCCTCACCTCACAGGTTTCCGGTGGGGGCGAGACCCAGCGTCCCCGGGAGCTCCGGTCCACTCCTGTTCGGTTTGGCGTGTCTGGTCCACTCGACGTCACAGGGGCAGATTCCGTGGCCTCACCTTCCAGGTTCCTGGTGGGGGCGGAGTCCGGCCTCTCACCGTCACACAGTGCCGCGGCTGTCCAACCCGGTCTGACTGAACCTCCTGAGCAAACTCCCAGTGACTCTGTGGGGGCGTGTTCCGCCGCCCCACTTCCCAGGTTTCCGGTGAGGCTGACACCTGACACCACACCCTCAGTTAAAGACAATTGCCCGTCAGTAACATATTCATCCCATGAACTTGCACCAATAAACCAGACTTTACTAGATTCATTTCTCACTGCTAAAAATAACCCGGACTGTTCAGATGTTGTATTTTCCCTGATGGAGGAATTTTTAGTTTCATTCTGATCCCAGAGTACAACCGTTTATTAATAGAAATTAGGACTCTCATCACACCCATGGTCACTAATACACAGTCTGAACCCATCATCCATCCTACACCTATTGGCACCACCGTTTCTGAACTCTCCTCTGCTCCTCTGACTCCTGCACCCATCACCTTCGCCGCTGTTCCGCCTGCTGAGCGCCTCGCCGTTGGTGCACCTGCTCCTGTCGCCTTAGAGGACTCAGCATCTTTTTCTGTTTCCCGTCGCCGCAGAAGATCAGTTCCTGCCACCGCCGCAGCTCTCCAGGCTCCCACGCCGTCTGCTGCAGAGCCACAGGTCTCTCCGTCATCTGCTGCAGCAACTCCCCAGGCCTCTCCGTCGTCAGCAGCAGCAACTCCCAAGGTCCCCTCGTCGCCTGCTGCCAACTCTCAGGTCCCCTCGTCGCTTGCTGCCAACTCTCAGGTCCCCTCGTCGCCTGCTACCAACTCTCAGGTCCCCTCATCGCCTGCTGCCAACTCTCAGGTCCCCTCGTTGCCTGCTGCCAACTCTCAGGTCCCCTCGTCGTCCGCTGCAGCTCCCCTGGACTCCATGATGCAAGCTGCAGCTCCCCAGGACTCAATGTCGCATGCTGCAGTTCTCCAGGTTCCCACGTCATCTGCGGCTCCCTCCAAGTCTCCAGAGGGGTCGACGCTCTCCAAGTCTCCAGAGGGGTCGACGCTCTCCAAGTCTCCAGAGGGGTCGACACTCTCCAAGTCTCCAGAGGGGTCGGCGCTCTCCAAGTCTCCAGAGGGGTAGGCACTCTCCAAGTCTCCAGAGGGGTCGGCGCTCTCCAAGTCTCCAGAGGGGTCGGCGCTCTCCACGTCTCCAGAGGGGTCGGCGCTCTCCACGTCTCCAGAGGGGTCGGCGCTCTCCACATCTCCAGAGGGGTCGGCGCTCTCCACATCTCCAGAGGGGTCGCCTCCATGGTCGTCGCACGCAGCAGTTCTCCAGAGCCCCAAGTCCTCTACGCCGTCTACGCCGCCAGACTTGGCCTCTACGCTCTCCTCGCCGCCAGACACGACCTCCGGGGTCTCTTCGCCGCCAGCTGTGGACTCCAAGCCCTCTTTGCCGCCAGACGCGG
>NC_056503.1:15670334-15671370 GCF_014905685.2 Nematolebias whitei
CTCTTCGCCGCCAGCTGTGGACTCCAAGCCCTCTTCGCCGCCAGCTGTGGACTCCAAGCCCTCTTCGCCGCCAGCTGAGGACTCCAAGCCCTCTTCGCCGCCAGACGCGGCTTCCAAGGCCTCTTTGCCGCCAGACGCGGCTTCCAAGGCCTCTTAGCCATCAGACGCGGCTCCCAAGGCCTCTTCGCCGCCAGACGCGGCTCCCAAGGCCTCTTCGCCGCCAGACGCGGCTCCCAAGGCCTCTTAGCCGCCAGACGCGGCCTCCTCGTCCTCTTCGCCGGCAGACGCGGCCTCCTCGTCCTCTTCGCCGGCAGACGCGGCCTCCTCGTCCTCTTCGCTGCCAGACGCGGCCTCCTCGTCCTCTTCGCTGCCAGACGCGGCCTCCTCGCCGTCTACGCCACCTGTCACGGCCTCCTCGCTGTCTACGTCGTCTGCCGCGGCCTCCTCGCCGCCTGCCGCGGCCTCCTCGCCGTCATCGCCGCCTGCCGCGGCCTCCTCGCCGTCATCGCCACCTGCCGCGGTCTCCAAGTTGTCATCGCCGCCTGCCGCGGTCTCCAAGTCGTCATCGCCGCCTGCCACGGTCTCCAAGTCGTCATCGCCGCCTGCTGCGGTCTCCAAGGTCCTACGTGTTGGACGGCCTCCCAGCCGCCCCCCTGAACGTGGGCCCCGTGATGGACGGCCTCCCGGCCGCCCCCCTGAACGTGGGTCCCGTGATGGACGGCCTCCCGGCCGCCCCCCTGAACATGGGTCCCGTGATGGATGGCCTCCCGGCCGCCCTCCTGAACGTGGGTCCCGTGATGGACGGCCTCCCGGCCGTCCTTCTGAACAATGACTCCAGGGACGGTCTCTTGACCGTTCAGATCTTTTGTGTTTTTCCTGCTTGTGTCTTGCCTTAGTTCTTTCAGGTCCTCGTGTTCTTCCTTGTGTTTCCTCTGGCCCTCCACCCTTGCAGTGCCACCCTCCACCCGCCCAAGTCCTTCGGGAGGGTTTTTTTTTGGGGACACCTGGAGGCGTCCTTGAAGGGGGGGGGGGGGGG
>NC_056503.1:15671470-15671536 GCF_014905685.2 Nematolebias whitei
GGGGGGGGGGGGGGGGTACTGTAAGGATGGTACCATTTGCTGGTTCTGTTTGTGTCTGTGTTTCCC
>NC_056503.1:15671636-15676210 GCF_014905685.2 Nematolebias whitei
TTCTCTCGAGGGACATAGTAAGGGAATGATGAATAGTTAAGCAAAGCAGATGACTGGCATATCTTTGGTAAAGCAGATTGTTTAGTTATAGTTTGTTTGACTGCCTTCACAAAAGATGGAGCACAGTTGAGTTCCTTGTACCCATGCTGTATTGCTGGTCTGATAATATATATATATATATATATATATATATATATAAGTGTTTGAGCCTGAATCTGTTTACATCAAAGGGGTGTCACAATATTGGACAGTTCACCAAAACACTTCTGAGATCTGAACGTTCAAATAAAGTTTCTTTATGTGACACTTTCATTTTGTCTGTTTTTCCATCCAGGTGTGTTCACCTGATGTCTGTTTCATTTATTCTTGAGTAAAGAAAACAAGTTTGCTCAGTAAGAATTTTTGTTAGAAGCAAAGTGGAGTTTCAGTAGCTGAAGTTAGATCATGTAGATCAGTGGTCCTCAACCTCCAGGGCGCGGACCAGTACCGGTCTGTGGGTCACTGGGTACCGGCTGCACAGAAGGGGAAAAAAGTTTTATTTTGAAAAATCACCACATTCTCTCTACCACATCGGTCTATGACTCACTCTTGACGCAGGTCAACATACACCAGTGGTTTGTTTCAGTTTGTGCTAGGCGCACGCACAGATCAGTTCTACATTGCTGGTGAAGAACAAAGAAATTCAGCTACGTGGTGTGGAGCAGACAGGTGGAGGTGCGCAGCCGTATCTGTGCATTTTGAAGGATTACACTGCATCATTTTCAACCCACCTGACAAAGATAGACTATAAAACTATAACTAAATAAAACTATCATTTTAACAAGCTTCACATCAGAGCTGCTCAAAAAAATCTCTGCCCCTAAAAGTTCTAAGTCATGGGTCATTTTTTTATAAAACACAAAAATATAATTAAATGTTTTGCACTATAGGTATAAGTTCCTGTGCTTTGTGAACAATCTGATGTGTGAGTCACTGCAGGAGTTACCTGAACTTTCACCGAACTGATAAAACAGACGATGATCTCAGCTCATGAAGCCGTTTGTCGTGCAGTCAGAGTATTTAAAGTGAAAAATGTTTTAAACGTTTGTAAAATACACCAAAATGCAGGAAATTACATCTACTTTATTTAAAACTCTGTTGGGGAGGACCCCCACACCCCCGGTTGGGGACCACTGATGCAGATGATTCCATACAGAAGATGAAGTGTTGTCTCAGTGTAAGACTCACATTTTTGGCTTAAAGTGTAAGATGGCTGAAGATTGTGGATCGCCCACACACCTTCTCATCAGCTACCGCCCCAATGACCCCTGAGGCAGTCACAGTGACTTTTGACCGCCTTGGGCAGTGCTAGTCCTCTCCTCGTGGTGTATCCTGGTCTGATCAGCCGGCAAAACGCCAGAAAGACGAGTGAACTCGAGCCCACAACAATGACCTGGTTAGGAGGAGAAACCTGGTGACATGAATGCAGCTTTGGGTCTGTTTCTGCCATTTTAGCTGATGCAACTTGATGTGCTTCACCTACCCCACCCACATTTTTTATGTTGTCGGTACCGGGGCTTGAACCGGCAATCTTCCGATCACAAGCCCACCTTCTCTAACCTCTGCGCCACCACTCCCAAATAGTTAAACTTTGTCTAAATTTGTGCATGTATAAAAGCCTAAATAAACCCTGCTCAAATAATTCATTTTGCCTTAGATAAAAGAGAATAAATCCTTGACTGATTAATTGTTTAGATTGTTCATTATTGTTTAAGTAATTATTTTACTACATTTCAAACAAGTTATAATCCAAATTATTATACGTTATCATTTGTGTTGTTCAATTTGTTTATGCTTATCTTGATTTAACTAATGTGTGATAAAATTTAAAAGACAAATCCGCTCTCCTGCTTTGGATGGATGTTCATTTGTTCTGGTGTAGACGTCCCTGTAGAAAACAGATTCTACTTCACTGACTGAGCTCTGATCATTAAAGAGTGAATGCATTCATTAAGCTGTTGCTGGTCAGTAAACAGGCCTGCTGTAACGAGTACAAAACAACAAGTGTAGTAAAGGAGCAAGTGTCAACCTTTTTCCTCCACTCACTCTTAAATGCTCTTTGGATTGAGGCAAAGAATGAGAGGAATGAACTGCACAGATCAGAGTTGTTTAAACTCAGAGTAGTCGTTCGATATCCATCAGATTTATGTCTCTGTTATTTTACTCTCCTAAACATTAAGTGATAAACTCAGTGAAGGACACAATAACAAAGATCTACCTTTTCACCTCCCTCCTTATCTATTACTTGGTCTTTCTCTCTGTCTGTCTCTCTCTGTCCCTGTGCTATCAATCAGTCTTGTGGTAATTGCTGTTGGATTACGGGGCTTTTGCCGTCTGCTTCTAGCGATTAACGTCAGGACAAAAAAATGCCCTTATATACCTTCACAGTTACTGAGTAAAGGATAAGGCGACTCACATTCCACACACACACCCACACACAATATGCAGTTCACAAAATAATCTAAAATTTCAGTGCATAGCTGGCGTCTATTGAGTTCCAGTTTTGTGCTCTGCCGTGAGATACACGTGTGATTTTCTGCGTCATTGTCCTTGTTTGATCCTCAAATGCATATCAGTTGGAGATAAAGTGGTGGATGTTGGGTTGTGATCTCAGCTGTTGATGGTGGCGGTCATGATAAATCACGACCGACTGTGGGGAATAATGGGAAAACAGCAGAACTGGGGAACAAACTCACTAGCACACCAGCAGCAGAGCATCTGCACATTCACCACAAAAAAAAAACCTGTTTCAGAGTATGATGTTTATCTTCCTCCACCTTTTGGCACACACACAAACACACACACACGCACACAAAGACAGCAGCAGCGACTACTCTTTCCCTTCTAAACATAATTTATCACCCACAAGACCTGTGTGCGTGTGTAGACAGTCTGACCTGATCCAGTGCCACCCTAACCTTATTAAGAAGCAAAGTGGTGACAACAGAGAAAAATGTTCTTCCCAACCCCTGTAGGAAAAACTGGCACCATAACCAACTGTCCCTCAAAGTCTGTCCTTTAAGTCTCAAAGAGAAGCTGCACACATACACACTGTCACAAACACAGAGTCCAAAGGATCTGAGCATATTCCTGCTGAGAAAAAAGGCAAAGACGCCATTTGTCTTCATGTCACTTCCCTTCCCGTCCTCATCCTTTGCCTGTCACATTGTTTTATGCCTTCAGCTAATCCATCCACTGGCATGCATCTCCCACATAAAACTAACATAAACATGGTGCTAAGAACCAGAGGACACATAAAATATGACAAATAAAAACAGCATTTATTTGGTTTAAATCTTTTGTTTTTAATTACATTTGGGGTATTTTTATGCAAGAAGAGGTCCATAAGAAATTAGATTAGAATAAAGGAACATCTGCACACAATGCATGAAAACAATTTACTCCCCATCATGTACATTTTCTTGTTCTAGTCTCCAGTACGACGTGTGCATGTGTGTGTATTGGGGAGGGGCGTTGCAGCGCTCAAGGTAAAAGGAGGACACTCTGTCGGTCTCTCTCTGCAGCCTCCTCCTCTTCATTTTGTTCCTCACTGACCCCGCCCCTACAAGACCAAATCCACAGATCAAAGACAAAACAGCCTCCATATGCTTCACTCCAACACTGGCCCATGATTAATCCACAGATGTGATAAGTCTTTTGTAATTACTCTCAGATGGAGTCTTCAAAGATTTAGCTCTAGAAACATTTGTGGCATGTATCAGCTGGTCACTCCAGCTGAAAGTTTACTTCATTAGTCAGTGACAAGAAGTGAGACAGCAGTTTTAAACGAGAACACATTGGTGTGTCTTTAGAAATTAGCACAACACAGGACTCTGACCATTTTTAATATAAAAAAGAAAAAGAGATGACAATGACGTGTGAAAGAAAGTGTTGATCATGTTTGAAACACACAGGACAACTGGACCTACTGGTTCTGCCTGTTTTGTAACATTTAAACATTTAAGAGAACCATCTCCCAATTTACATTCAGTTATGATGAAGTCAAAAATACTTGGGAGTTTGTCTCAATGACTGACTCTTATAGTAGAATTTTCTGTTTAATTACTGCCGTATCAGATCAAACTTTCACTAACAATATGCTGCTCAGATTATTAGGTGAATCCCAAATTCCAGTACAGTAGCCCCTCGCTACTTCGCAGTTTGTTTTTCACGGATTCGCTATATCGCAGTTTTCAAAGATTGGACATGACACAACTGGCTGATTGGTAGATGAGCTATGGGTTGTTTATTCAAAATAAATTATTTTAAATGATTTTGCACCGTGTGTGAAGCCCACAAGTGAAGGGAAAGCTCCCTCCTGCAGCCGATCTCCTTCTCTGCACAAACACACATTTCTCCTGCTGCAGCTTTGTGAAGGGTTAACCCTTTGATGTCCACATGCACTAATCAACTTTTGTCTTCCAACTTAAAATTAAAAGTATGTCACATCCATCCATCCATCCATCCATCATCCATCCATCCATCATCCATCCATCATCCATCCATCCATCCATCATCCATCCATCCATCATCCA
>NC_056503.1:15676310-15684136 GCF_014905685.2 Nematolebias whitei
CATCCATCCATCCATCCATCCATCCATCCATCCATCCATCCATCCATTATCTTTTACCCACTTATCCCATTTTTGGGTCACGGGGGGTCGCCGGTGCCCATGTCCAGCAATTGTAAAAATCATCATAATCACAAAATATAAAATTGTTAAAAGTTATTTTTAATTATTTTAGAACTTCACGTTCAGTTGTTTCAGTGCAATTGATCAAAAAGTAAATTTCTGCTCCGTGTTGCTGCTGCTGAAGGGTTAAACCTTTGATGTTCTGCTGCACTTCTCTTCTCTACAGTATAAATTTAAATACTGTAACATTTTAAATAAACAATCCATGGATTGTTTATTTAAAATGTTACAGTATTTAAATTTAAATTGCTTATTTAAGGAGGGAGATTGGGAGTAACAGGTGATGAGAGAGTGTAACTAAAGCTTGTCACATGTCATGACAAAGTTTACTGAACTTGAACTTGAACTTGGACTACTGTACCCCTACTTCACGGTTTTTCACTTATCGTGGGTTGGCGTGGTCCTAAACACCTGCGATAAACGAGGGACTACCGTCGTGGTTTTAGATGTTAACATTAGTTTAGTCAAAAATGTTTTCATTTGTTCTGGAGTGTTTTTGTTTCATTGCTAATATCTTCAGACCATGTGTACATGAATTTTTCTAAGATGTGATTTTAAATAAAGTTCATCAGACTGGATTGTTTGAAGTTTAATTAAAAAATGTCAATTAGTTGTTCTTTTGGCTGCTCTCTTGTGCAGGGGTGGCCACAGCAAGTGGCAAGTGTTGGCAACTGTTTGGCACTGGATGCACTTCCTGACGCAACCTGGACTTGTACTGGCAGCCTCCGGATTACAAAAATAAAAAAATATATTCAACATCA
Source organism: Nematolebias whitei (assembly GCF_014905685.2). Classification (NCBI taxonomy): domain Eukaryota; kingdom Metazoa; phylum Chordata; class Actinopteri; order Cyprinodontiformes; family Rivulidae; genus Nematolebias; species Nematolebias whitei. The sequence continues at coordinate 15,677,192 of NC_056503.1, forward strand.
ACACATCATAGTTTTTTATTAAGGTAATGTGATTTGCTTTCTGTTTCATGATAGCTTAGTTACATGCAACAAACAACTAGGATCTTCTCCTTGGTTTAGAATTCTACATTTTTTGTTTGTAAAAAAAAAAAAAAAAAAAAAAAAGATGTAGTGGTGCATGTGATGAGTTTGTTGGTGTGGATTACTCACCATTTGAGACCCCCATCCTGATTCCCATTTTGAAATCCACTGTTTCCCCTGCCCAATACATGAGTACCTTTGTAAATACAAATAAAGAACATTATTGCTTGTGGTTTGCTGGTTACGTTCACAAAAAGAGAATATGTTGACTGTAGGTCATTTATTTATTTACATGTGCGTTGTGTGTTTGCCATGAGTTTTAGTTCTTGTTCCAAAATGTGTAGCATGTGTTCAGTTGTTTCAGCGTCCATGTCAGGGTCCTCACAACCTGTGTGGTCCACACTACAGATTTCCATGATCTCCTGCGCAGCTGAAGAAGGGGTGTGAAAAGAGGGACTGCTCCCTGAGCCTGATGGGTTGTTAGACAAGAAGGCATGGAGAGTAGGAGAGGGGGAGTGAGAGACACAGTGAGAGGTAAACATGGAGGTAAGTCTTGAATTTCTCCTTGGTGAATCTGTGAGAACTGGTGTGGATGTTTCCAACAGCTTAGATCTTGCCTCTAGGAGTAAAAAAGGAAGTGAGTTAGGTAAAGTCATGAGTAGATAAACTTAAATATATATTCCAAAAATACATATTCAAATTTCTAAGACTTGGAATTTATGAAATATAGTAAATATGTTTATCTCTATATTTTTGAGACATTTTAATGCTTTGATTGTTTCTAAACTTTAATACTAATAAAATGTTCCCCTAAAATCTAACATCTAACGATAAATAGTAAAATCTGACGCCAGGCCAAATATATTTTTGGCAAAACAAATCACAAAAGTCTGACTGAAGTTTCTAAACTAAGATGGGGGAGAAGTTTGAATTTAACTAAATTGACTTAGATAGTATTAGCTTGCTTGTAATTGAACTAAACTGGTTTCCATAAATTGCTCCAAGAAGACTTTTATTGTAAAGTCTTATCAAATAATGTAAATGAAGCAAACGTATATCTTAGCACCATTTTAACCTTTCCAAGTTACGACAGACTAGTTTTATATGAATGCTGCTGGAGCTTGAATCTGATTGGAAGACAACCACTTTCACTTTGGGCCAAACTGACTCCTAAAAGTGCTAAACAGAATAAAGAACCATAAATAAACTGAATCTCAATAATTCAGCAATTAATAATTAATAAATGTTTCTCAACATAATATAGAAAACGGAAAAATAAATTCATAACATGATAATAAAGATACATATACTTGTGTATGTGGGTTGCACAATGATACAGTTGATTAGTACTCCTGGTTCACAGTAAAATTCTGGGTTTTAAACTCTACTTTTGCGTTTTTGTGAGTCGCTTGTAGGCTCTTCCTGTGCACATTTAAGTTTATTCCAGGGTTTCCAGGTTCCTCAGTCCAAAAACATGAATGTTAGGTTAACTTGTAATTCTAAATTGGTCCAAGTTGTATGTGTGTGGCTGCATGGCTGCTCTTCTCTCTGTGGGCCTGTGATAAACATGTCCAGTGCCTCACACCAGTTGACTGCTGGAGACTGATACCAGCTCAACATTATGACCTCAAACAATATAAAGTCATTCAGAAAATGGATAGCTAGATTCACATACTCATTGTAAGGATAATATTGATAAATGGCCAGAAACTTTAAACATTCAAATGGCATCACTTAAAAAGTAAGAAATTATGTAAACTCCTCAGTTACTCAGGAACATTCTTTATAATCAGAGACTGTGATTTGAGTTAAAGGACTGGATTAACAAAAGCTACATTTTTTTTCCCAAAAAAGGCAAAGCCTGGACGAAAAGATTTTTCAGATTAGCTGGAGAGTATCAATTATTTCCCAATAAAAGATAGCCACAAAGACGTTTCAGGCAAACTGCTAGTTCACCATTCTAAATGAATGCACTGGATCAGTCTTAATCACTAGCATCAGGTGGCTGCAAGGTCCTCAATTCAAAATTAATGGAATAAAAAAAATCAGATTATCTCATTAAATACAATAATTGTAATCTTTGGTGCTATACTGAACACCACACAGGATTATAGCAACACACAAGCTGTGAAAGCAGCACTGCCCCTGCAAACTTTGTACAACGTTAACCATCATCTCACAACCTTTCACTTTCTGTTTGCTCGGTTGCAGCTGACAATACAATGCAGATCATCCCGTTTGTGAAGCATATTATGTTCATGTTTGTGCTGATGTTCAATGTTTTTATGTTATGAGTGCTTACTGTATATTTAGTTGATGTTTTTCTTAGTTCATATCTTAGATGTTATTACTGTTTTTCTTATACATTTTATTGTTGGGTGTAACTGGGACCCTGTGTACATAATTTCGCTCCACCACATGAGGTACGAATGACAATAAAGAATCTCTGACTCTGATATTATATTGATTTGGCCACGATGTACCTGGATAACTAGCTTGTCTTACTGGTCAATGTAATTCTAAATATTTATATTTTCCTGCTACATTTATAAATTGTATGTTACTAACAAAGTCCATGCGCAATAATCCAGGTATACAATCCAACATTTTTCATTCAGGTAATCTGGACAACAGATGACCTGACTGAAAAATGTTGGATTGTATGTTACTAGTTTTAAATCTTTCTCATAAGTGAGCTAAGAAGGACAAAAAAAAAAAAAAAACTTTTATCAAGTTACATTTAAAGTTTATTTTAGTTACTGGTATAATGAACAGTGTTAAAATAAAATTTGAATGTTATAAAATGAAAACTATGATTTAATACATTTGTCAAAATCTCATTTTCTTTATGACAAAACAAGTTATGGTTCATTAAACAATTGAATATTTTCTTTGGAAATTAGTTATTGTTGCTCTCAATCTTCCTTTTCTTTAGCACATGACAACTGAATAAAAACAGAGACAAACAATTAATAGAATATAATGAAAATAAATAATCTAGTTTAAGAATAACACAATCCAATAACTTAAATTAACTAAAGAAATTGTGTCTCGTGCGAAAATGCAGTGTGTGTGTGAATGCTTTTTTCTGAAGAACTTATTTTAAAAAAGCTGAAATTAGCCCACAGCTGTAAAGTAGCTGAAAAGTCAGAAGTTTAAACTAGCAAAAAAACACTGCAGGGAGCAGAAAGAAGTTAGATAGCTGAAAGTAATAGAAACTACCATAAAAAATTGAATTTATCTAAAAACAGCTGAATCAAGCTAAAAAAATGCTAAAAAAGTAGCTGAAAAGTTTGAACAAGCTTAAACCAGCAGAAGAAAGTAGAAAGAACATTTATGCCCAATTAGCCTGAAAGAAGCAAAAATTAGCACAATTTCGAAAGGCATAAACAATGCACAGAATACAGCATACACAAATTTAAAATGCTTGATACTGTCCTTATAAAACTTTATCAAAATATTAAATGATATGCAACTTATATTTTTGGTTTTGCTGAGTTTTGCAACTTTTTTATGTATTTTTTATATTGCAGATATGCAATACCAGACAAAAAGATGTGAAATAAAGTGAGTTCATTTTACTTTTACTCTGCAAAACAACAGTAGGCGTGAGTGTATGACAGATAAGAACAGATGTAGAGGAAGAGAAAAAAGTAAAGAAATTCTGCTCTAGATTCAAAGAAAGAGTGTGAGAGATACAAAAATGATCAGAACAGTTAGTAGAATGAGTGGTGTCTCATCCCGCTCCACTGCAAGCCACATCAAATTGAACCAGATTGAACATCTCTTCCCACCTGCTCACTGTAAATTACATCAAGGCCCCCACTGAGAAGTTATGATGGTGTAGGTGAGCGTTCATGTGCCTGTGGTACACCGATTCCTCATGCTGCTTGCTGTCTAACCAGTTTCAGCTTCTGCGCCGTCTTTCAATCTTCTATTGTCTCCTCATTCCCTCCCCCTCTCCTCCTTTTCTGTCATTGGCTCTGAACTTAAACTGCTCTGAACCTTCACTTAGTGTTTCACAACCACCTGCATAGTCAAACTAAGCAACATGATGGGAAAGAACCATGCAGTGCAGTGGTGAAAACATACTTGCAAGGAAACTTATTTTTAGACCTAATTCCATCCATTTTTGCATGTATTCATATCTCCTTATTGAGCAATTTTGCACTGGGTTGGAATGTACATGAAAAATGAGAATTCATGTACTACCACATTATTCTTTATTTTATATACAATATTATTTGAATTTTGTAAATGTGTCACCAGACCTGCAGCCCTATGTCTTAGACACTCAGGTGAAGAGAGGGGCAGAGCTGTCAACTGATCAACACCTGGTGGTGAGTTGGACCCCCATGGTGGGGGAGGCTGCAAGGCAGACCTGATAAATCCAAACACATAGTGAAAGTGAACTGGGAATGTCTGGTGGAGTCCTTTGCCCATGTGACTTTCAACTCACACCTCCGGAAGAGACATTCACAAGTCCCGAGGGATGTTGAGGGCTTGAAATATGAATGGGTCATGTTCAGGACCTCTATTGCAGATGTGGCTTCCAGGAGCTGTGGCCTGAAGGTCATTGGTGTCTGTCTGGGTGGCAACCAAAGGACCTGCTGGTGGACACCAGCGTTAATGGAGGCTGTTAGACTGAAGGAGGGACTCCTGAAGCAGCTGACAGGTACAGTGTAGCCAGAAGGACCGTGGCTTTGGTGGCTACAGATACAAAACTTGGGCAAGTGAGGAATTTGGGGAGGACATGGAGAATGACTTTCGGTCGGTCTCGAGGAAGTTTTGGCAAACTGTGTGGTGACTCAGAGTAGGAAAACAGACCATGTTGCAGGCTGTGATTGGTTTGAGTGGGGAACTGCTGACCAGAACTGAGGAAATTGTTGAGCAGTGGAAGGAGCACTTTGAGGATGTCCTTTATCCACCCACCATGTTTTCCCATTAAGGAGGCAGAGTTTGAGGACTCAGGGGAAGCTGACTGCAGAGATGGATCAACAGATTTGGGCCTTGTCCTCAATAACAACGATGAAAGGGCAACTGAGTCGAAAGGCAAAGCTCTCGATTTACTGATCTGTCTACGTTCCAACTCTCACCTATGGTCATAAGGTTTGGATTGTGACTGTAAGAACAAAATCTTAGATACAAGTGACCAAAATGGGTTTTCTTTGCTGGGTGGTCGGCCTCAGCCTCAGATAGCGTCAGGAGCTCCATCATCTGGAAGAAGCTCGAAGTACAGCCACTGCTGTACTGTACTGTACTGTACTGCACTGTACTGCACTGTACTGCACTGTACTGTACTGTACTGCACTGTACTGCACTGTACTGTACTGCACTGTACTGCACTGTACTGCACTGCCTGGGATCCCCCAGAAAAAGCTGGAAAGTGTTACCTGGGGGATGGGATGTCTGAGTTTCTCTCCTAGACCTGTTGCCTCAGCAACTTGACTATGGATATGTGGTAGGAAATGGAGATAGAGCAACAGAGATATTATTTGAAGTCATATTTGGAGGCATTCTATTTTCTTGTTACAAATAATAAGGTTTGTATAAGTTTAGAATTAAGTCAGCTCAGAAAAGAATTAAAGACAAAAGCAAGCCAAATGCCGTAAAGGTTTAAAATACTTCCTCACTTAAAAACAGTCTTAGAAGCAAAAACACATGTATTAATAGCACAAGGGATTATAAGCACAGGTGTTTAGGTGTGAAGCCTTTATAGTGTGCTGTCAGACAGCACACCAGAGCGGCAAGCTGACAAGACAGAACAAAGAAACATCTGTGCTTGGCTTCATTGGTGCAAAAGCACATACAGAAAAAACAACTTGAGGAGTTCTATTAGTTTGACAACATAGTATTACGTCAAAAGTTTCTGATATCTTGGCATATTTTACAAACTATAAAGATATTCAATACTACAAACCACTTGTTTCAGACTTTAAATTTTAAATGAATAAAGCCAGGAGGAAAATAATTTACAGAATACTGAAAAATGGGGCAAAGTTTAAAGATTTTGCAAAAGCAGAGTGAGTAAGACTCACAAGCAAGCTTCAGGACCAAAAAGATACAATATAAAGAACTGATTGACTCAGCTGATTTTTCAAGAATTTGTGTAAAACTCATGAATGACTGATTTTCCTTTCCAAGTTGTGTTTTGTTTGTGTATTTTGATAACAAACAAAAATAAGACCATTTTGGGGCCATTTCCTTTCTATGCTTACACATCAAAAGAATATTTGTGTACACAAAACACATGTGCCATTTTGTGTTTGTTAAGTCTGTGCAGTCTGTAAGAAACTTGCATTTTCAGTGTCAACGTGTGTTCTAGGAGAAGTTTTGTTTATTAATTGTGTATGAATTTGAGTTAAATTTACAGGAGTGTAAAGTCAAAATCAGGAGCTCAGCTTGCCTGAAAGTCTTCAAGGACACACAGGTACAATGCACAACAGTGTGTATGAGAGCACATATGTGCATGTGTTTACCAGATGTTCTGAGATCATTTGCTGACATTTCTTCTCGCCTGGTTGAATGCATTTGAATTCCCATTGGTTGTGTGTGGATGTTCTTCATCTCTTTATGAACCAGGTGTTCCTCAGCACAGCTTCTAACGCTGTGGCTTGAACAACTGTTTCACACTAAGGTGGGAGTTTAAGTAAAATAAGAAAGTAATATTTGACAAATGATTCAGTATACATATACATATATATATATATACATATACATACCTATACATATATACACATATACATATCTATATATCTATATATATATATATATATATACACATATATATATACACACACACATACATATATATATATACACACACATACACACACATATATATACATATATATATACATATATATATTTATATATATATATATA
>NC_056503.1:15684236-15702150 GCF_014905685.2 Nematolebias whitei
TGTGTGTGTGTGTGTGTGTGTGTGTGTGTGTGTGTGTGTGTGTGCGTATACATATATTTGTACAGTGAGGAAAATAGGTATTTGAACACCCTGCAACTTTGCAAGTTCTCCCACTTAGAAATGATGGAGGGATCTGAAATTTTCATCTTAGGTGCATGTCCACTATGAGAGACATAATCTAAAATAAAACATCTGGAAATCACAATGTATGATTTTTTTAAAATTATTTATTTGTGTGTTACTGCTGCAAATAAGTATTTGAACACCTGTGAACATCAATATTAATATTTGGTACAGTAGCCTTTGTTTGCAATTACAGAGGTCAAACATTTCCTGGAGTTTGTCACCAGGTTTGCACACACTGCAGCAGGATTTTGACCCATTCCTCCACACAGATCTTCTCTAGATCAGCCAGGTTTCTGGGCTGTCACTGAGAAACACGGAGTTTGAGCTCCCTCCAAAGATTTTCTATAGGGTTTAGGTCTGGAGACTGGCTAGGCCACTCCAGAACCTTGATATGCTTCTTACGGAGCCACTCCTTGGTTATCCTGGCTCTGTGCTTCGGGTCATTGTCACGTTGGAAGACCCAGCCACAACCCTTCTTCAATGCTCTAACTGAGGGAAGGAGGTTGTTCCCCAAAATCTCTCAACACATTGCCCCTGTCATCCTCTCCTTAATACAGTGCAGTTGTCCTGTTCTACGTGCAGAAAAACACCCCTGAAGCCTGATGCTTCCATCCCCATGCTTCACAGTAGGGATGGTGTTTTTGGGGTGGTACTCCATTCTTCGTCCTCCAAACACGGCAATTGGATTTAAGACCAAAAAGTTCTATTTTGGTCTCATCTGACCACATAACTTTCTCCCATGACTCCTCTGGATCATTCAAATGGTCATGGGGAAACTTAAGACGGGCCTGGATGTGTGCTGATTTAAGCAGGGGAACCTTCCATGCCATGCATGGTTTTAAACTATGATGTCTTAGTGTATTACCCACAGTAACCTTGGAAACAGTGGTTCCAGCTCTCTTCAGGTCATTGACCAGCTCCTCCTGTGTAGTTCTGGGCTGATTCCTCAACTTTCTTAGGATCATTCATACACTACGAGGTGAGATCTTGCATGGAGCCCCAGTCCGAGGGAGATTGACAGTCATGTTTAGTTTCTTCCATTTTTTCCAACAGTTGATCTTTTTTCATCAAACTGCTTGGCAATTGCCCCGTAGCCTTTTCCAGCCTTGTGGAGGTCTACAATTTAGTCTCTGGTGTCTTTGGACAGCTCTTTGGTCTTAGCTATGTTAGTAATGGAGTCTTACTGATTGTGTGGGGTGGACAGGTGTCATTATGCAGCTAACAACCTCAAACAGCTGCTTCTAATTTAGAATAATAAGTGGAGTGGAGGTGGACTTTTTAGAGGCGGACTAACAGGTCTTTGAGGGCCAGAACTGTTGCTGATTGGCAGGTGTTCAAATACTTATTTGTAGAAGTAACACAAATAAATTATTTTTAAAAAATCATACATTGTGATTTCCGATTTTTTTTATTTTTATAGATCATATCTATTACAGTGGACATGCACCTAAGATGAAAATTTCAGACCCCTCCATGATTTCTAAGTGGGAGAACTTTCAAAGTAACAGGGTGTTCAAATACGTACAGTATTTTCCTCACTGTATATGTATACATATATATGTATGTATGTTTGTGTATATATATATATATATATATATATATATATATATATATATATATATGTATATATATCCATTCATCCATCCATTTTCTTCCACTTATCCAGGGTCGGGTCGCGGGGGTAGCAGCCTAAGTAGGGAGGCCCAGACTTCCCTCTCCCCAGCCACTTGGGCCAGCTCTTCCAGGGAAATCCCGAGGCGTTCCCAGGCCAGCCGAGAAATATAGTCCCTCCAGCGTGTCCTGGGTCTTCCTCTGGACCTCCTTCCTGTGGAACGTGTCCGGAAAACCTCACCAGGGAGGCGTCCAGAAGGCATCCTAAACAGATGCCCAAGCCACCTCAACTGGCCCCTCTCGACGTGGAGAAGCAGCGGCTCTACTCTGAGTCCCTCCTGGATGATCGAGCTTCTCACCCTGTCTCTAATGGAGAGCCCAGACACCCTGCGGAGCAAATTCATTTTGGCCGCTTGTATCCGAGATCTCATTTTTTCAATCCCAACCCAAAGCACGTGGCCATAGATGAGGGTAAGAATGTAGATCGATCGGTAAATTGAGAGCTTTGCCTTTTGACTCAGCTCTCTCTTCAACACGACAGATCGGTACAGCGCCTGCTTCACTGCAGACGCTGCACCTATCTGCCTATAGATCTCACGCTCCATTTTTCCTTCATTCGTGAACAAGACCCCAAGATACTTGAACTCCTCCACTTGGGGTAGGACCTCCTCCCTGACCCGGAGAGGGCACTCTACTTTTTTCCGGCTCAAGACCATGGCCTCAGATTTGGAGGAACTGATCTTCATCCCGGCCGCGTCGCATTCGGCTGCGAACTGCTCCAGCGAAAGCTGTAGATCACGATCTGATGAAGCCAATAAGACCACATCATCTGCAAAAAGCAGAGATGCAATTCTAAGGCCACCAAAACGGATCCCCTCAACACCTTGGCTGTGCCTAGAAATTCTGTCCATAAAAGTTATGAAGAGAATCGGTGACAAAGGGCAACCTTGGTGAAGTCCAACTCTCACCGGGAACAAGCCCGACACTGCCAGCGATGTGGACCAGGCTCTGACACCAGTCATACAGGGACCTAACAGCCCGTATCAAAGGGCCCAGTACCCCATACTCCCAGAGTACCCCCCACAGGGTTCCCCAGGGGACGCGGTCGAACGCCTTCTCCAAGTCCACAAAGCACATGTTGGGCAAACTCCCATGCACCCTCAAGGACCCTGCTGAGAGTATAGAGCTGGTCCAGTGTTCCACGGCCAGGACGGAAACCGCACTGCTCCTCCTGAATCCGAGGTTCGACTATCCGACGGACCCTCCTCTCCAGAACCCCCGAATAGACCTTACCAGGGAGGCTTAAGAGAGTGATTCCCCTGTAGTTGGAACACACTCTATGGTCCCCCTTTTTGAATAGGGGGACCACCACCTCAGTCTGTCAATCCAGGGGAACTTCCCCCGATGTCCACGCAATATTGCAGAGTCACGTAAGCCAACACAACCCTACAACATCCATAGCCTTAAGGAACTCCAGGCGAATCTCATCCACTCCTGGGGCCCTGCCACCAAGGAGCTTTTTTACCACCTCTGTGACCTCAGCACCAGAGATTGGAGGGCCTGACCCAGAGTCCCCAGGCTCTGCTTCCTCAGTGGAAGACGTGCCGGTGGGATTGAGGAGGTCTTCAAAGTATTCCGCCCACCGACCCACAACATCCTGAGTTGAGGTCAGTAGCACACCACTCCCACTATAAACAGTGTTGGTGGCATACCGCTTTCCCCCCCGAGATGTAGGATGGTGGACCAAAATCGCCTTGAAGCCGTGCGGAAGTCATTCTCCATGGCCTCTCCGAACTCCTCCCATGCCCGAGTTTTTGCCTCAGCGACCACCCGAGCCACATGTCGCTTGGACTGCCGGTATCCATCAGCTGCTTCCTGGGTCCCACAGGCCAAAAATGCCCGATAGAACTCCTTCTTCAGCCTGACAGCATCCCTCACCGACGGTGTCCACCATCGGGTTCAAGGGTTGCCGCCGCGACAGGCACCGACAACCTTATGGCCGCAGCTCCGGTAAGCCACCTCGACAATAGAGGCACGAAACATGGTCCACTCAGACTCAATGTCTCCCACCTCCCTCTGAACATGTTCGAAGATCTCCCGGAGGTGGGAGTTAAAACTCTGTCTCATAGGAGATTCTGCCAGATGTTCCCAGCAAACCCTTACAATACGTTTGGGTCTGCCAGGTCTGACCGGCATCCTCCCCCACCATCGGAGCCAACTCACCACCAGGTAGTGATCAGTGGACAGCTCCGCCCCTCTCTTCACCCGAGTGTCCAAGACAAGTGGCCGCAGATCAGATGAGACGATGACAAAGTCGATTATCGAACTGTGGCCTAAGGTGTCCTGGTGCCAAGAGCACATATGGACACCCTTATGCTTGAACAAGGCGTTTGTTATTGACAATCCATGACGAGCACGGAAGTCCAACAACAGAACACCACTCTGGTTCATATCGGGGGGGGGGGGGGGGGCGTTCCTCCCAACCACACCCCTCCAGGTCTCACTGTCATTGCCCACATGAGCATTGAAGTCCCCCAGCAGAACAAAGGAGTCCCCAGGAGGTGCACTTTCCATTACCCCCTCCAAGGACTCCAAAAAGGGTGGATAATCTGAACTGCCGTTTGGTGCATAAGCACAAATGACAGTCAGAACCCATCCCCCCACACGTAGGTGGAGGGAGGCCACCCTCTCATTCATGAACCCCAACACACAGGCACCAAGTTGGGGGGGCAATAAGTATGCCCACTCCTGCTCGGCGCCTCTCACCAGGGGCAACTCCAGAGTGGAAGTGTCCAACCCCTCTCAAGGAAACTGGTTCCAGAGCCATGTGTAGAGGTGAGTCCGACTATTTCTAGCCGGAACCTCTCAGCCTCACACACCAGCTCAGGCTCCTTCCCCACCAGTGAGGTGACATTCCACGTCCCAATAGCCAGCTTCTGTAGCCGAGGATCAGATCGCCAGGGTCCCCGCCTTTGGCCACCACCCTTGCCCACGTCTGGGCAAGGGAACATTAAGTCAGTTTATTTCTCTCATCATCGGGGTCTTTGGGCTGCACTTTGTCTGGTTCCTCACCTAGGACCTGTCTGCCATGGGTGACCTTAATAGGGGCGTAAAGCCCCTGACAGCATAGCTCCTAGGATCATTGAGACACTCAAACCCCTCCATCACAGTAACTTGGCAGCCCATATATATATATATATATATATATATATATATATATATATAATTTATTTATTTTATTTTATTTAATTTTTTTTTAAACCTAAAAAAAATGTAGATCAGTGGAATTGTGAAGATGGTTTTGTGATATTATGTTCAATTAATATCTCAAGCAAAGTGGCAGGCCTGGTGGTGTAAGCCCCAGGGTTCTCAAGGCCTGTGTCACCCAGCTCTGTATAGTTCTACATTGGGTCTTCAGCATGATATTTAATGTTCAAAGGGTCCCTGTGCTATGGAACACATCCTGCCTCGTTCCTGTGCTGAAGATGCTCTGTCCTAGTGCCACCAAAGATCGCAGATTGGTGGCACAGATGTCCCACATAATGAAGATCCTAGAAAGGCTCCTTACCGAGCAGTTCAGGCCCATGGTCAGGCCTCACCTGGATCCCCTTCATTTTGCTTATCAGCCCCAGCTAGGAGTTGAGGACACCATGCTGAATCAAGTCTATGTCCACCTGGACAAGCCAGAAAGCACTTTGAGGATCATGGTTTTTTTTTTCTTCTTTTTTCGCTCCTACTGGTGCTTTTAAAACTGGTTCTACTGGGGGAGGAACTCAAAGCAAATATGGTAGATGCACACCCCCCACCACCACCCTCCAACGTGTCCTGGATTGTGAACCACCTGACCGGCAGACCGTTGCATGCATGTGCACTTGCAGAACGATGTGTCAGACAGGATGTCTGTAATATTGGGGCTCCATAGGGGAGAGTTCTCTACCTTCATATTCACCCTCTCCGCATGTGTCAAACTCAAGGCCCGGGGGCCAAATGTGGCCATCGTTGACATCTCTTCTGGCCCCCAAGATGATATTTCAAACGAAAAATACTTTTATAACTTTTTTTTTCTGTAATCTTTGATTATGATGTCAAAATGACGTGTAGCTCTCACGTCTGTAGTCATGAAAACCTTTGAACGCTTGGTTTCATCTCACCTCAAGTCCATCACCAACCCCCTCCTGGACCCCCTGCAGTTTGCCTACAGGGCCAACAGGTCTGTAGATGACGCAATAAGCCTTGCTCTTCACTTCATCCTGCAGCACCTGGACTCCCCAGGAACCTACGCCAGGATCCTGTTCGTGGACTTCAGCTCCGCATTTAACAGCATCCTCCCTGCTCTGCTCCAAGACAAGCTCTCCCTGCTCCATGTACCTGACTCCACCTGCAGGTGGATCACAGATTTCCTGACAGACCGGAGTCAGTGCGTGCGGCTGGGGAGAGCTGTCTCGGACACTCGGACTATAAGCACAGGATCGCCACAGGGCTGTGTGCTTCCCCCCTGCTTTTCTCCCTGTACACCAACTGCTGCACCTCCAGCCATGACTCTGTGAAACTTATTAAGTTTGCAGATGACACCACCCTCATCGGGCTCATCTCGGACGGTGATGAGTCTGCATACAGGAGGGAGGTGGACCGGCTGGTGACCTGGTGCAGCAGCAACAACCTGGAACTCAATGCCCAGAAGACAGTGGAGATGATTGTGGATTTCAGGAAAGCCACAGCCCCTCTGCCCCCCCTCACCTGTAATGATACCCCCATCACCACTGCAAACTCTTATCGGTTCCTCGGCACCACCATCACCCAGGACCTCAAGTGGGAGCTGACCATCAGCTCCCTCATCAAGAAGGCCCAGCAGAGACTGTACTTCCTGCGACAGAAGAAGGCCAAGCTGCCGGCCAAGCTGATGGTGCAGTTCTACACGGCCATCATCGAGTCCATCCTCAGCTCCTCCATCACGGTGTGGTATGCCGGGCCACTGCCAGGGACAGACTCAGACTGCAGCGCGTTGTGCGCTCAGCTGAGAAGGTGATCGGCTGCAGCCTTCCATCCCTCCACGACCTGTACGTCTCCAGGGCTGTGAGGCGAGCAGGTCGGATCACAGCTGACCCTGCTCACCCTGCACACGGACTGTTTGAACCACTCCCCTCAGGCAGGAGGCTTCGGTCCATTCGGAACAGAACCTCCCGCCATAAGAACAGTTTCTTCCCCTCTGCTGTTGGACTCCTGAACACTCATAATGCTACCTCATAATTTCTGCTTTGGTCACATTACATCTGTATTATAATTGAATACTCCATCTGTACTGTTTTCTAAGCTTTTTTATTGTTTTCTATTGTATGGGTGTACATATGGTTATGTTATGTTTTTAATTTTACTTTATTTGTGGGTGTACACAGGTCTTATGTCTTATGTAATGTTTTCATTTTTACTTAATTTTTACTTTACTTTATTTTTACTTTATTTTACTTTATTACTATTCGCACCTTATGTCGAAGAAAATTCCTAGTTTGTGAACCTCGTTCATTGACATGGCAATAATAAACTGATTCTGATTCTGAAAAGTGCAACAGAGAATGTCAAATGAGACCAATCAAACTAAACTCTTGCTGAGGAACCTGCAACCAAGAAAAGATTTTTTGGTTTCTAACTTGAGTTAATGTAGATTCTGAAACCGGTCTTTAGTTTGGAAAAGGTTTTTAATTTTGGCCAGGTTTTGTAAGTGAGTTTGACACCCCTGCACAGACTTCAGCTGCCAGATAGTCTTGCCATCTTCAAAAGCTTTCTGATGACTCTGCGATAGCTGGATGTGTCAGCAATGGCAATGATGCTGAATACAGGGCTGTAGTCAGTAGCATTGTCATATGGTGCAAGCAGGACCACCTGCAGCTCAACATGACAAAGACAATGGAACTGGTTGTGGATCTGAGGAGGGCCAGGACACCAGTGACCCCTGTTTCTATCCGTGGGTCACTGTGGACATTGTGGAAGAATATAAATATCTCAAGGGGCCGAGATGGGTAGATGTAGGGCAGCCGACTCAGGACCCAAAAGTCCCAGGTTCAATCCCCAGCCATTCCCACAGGTTGTGATATCTCTGAGCAAGACACCCAATCCCTAATTGCTCCCTGGGGACTTACATAGCTACTCACTGCTCCACCTGGGTGTATCCCAGGTGCGATGGTTTCAATGCAGAGACCCAATTTCACCATTTTATGTTCCCATACAATGGTGACAACACATAGGACTTTACTATAAGTCAGAACCAGGTCAAGAGCGTAATGACGACAACGAGTAGATGTTCAGATGTTTTGGGTAAAACCAACTGACTATTAAATTTTTAAAAACTTTGCTTGAGCTATCACTTTCAACATCTACATAAATATTGAAATCACCCATTATTATGACTTTATCAGTATTTAGTCTGTTAAGAATTCTGAGAATTCAGACAAAAACTGAGCATAGGGGCCTGGTGGATGATATAAAACAACTAGTGAGAGTGGCCTTTCAGTTTTCCATTTTGGATGGGATAGACTTGGAGACATTGATTCAACAGTATTATAACTGTAGTGAACTAAGCCTCAGGTCAAAATCTGACCCTGAGGACCTTCATGGGACAGAAACTGTTATTTCATTGATTTGAGTCCAGAAATACAAATTAAGCTCATCCAAAGACTTTCTGTGTGTCCTGCACTAATCAGTTGAATGAACACTCTTTTTTATTATCATTACTATTTTACAATATCTTGATAATCAAAGTGTGTTTAGTTCAAACCATTTTAAATGTTGAAGTGAACTACTCATTTTAAATCAACTGTGAAACAGTATTAATGATTTTTAATCCTCATTCAAAGTATAAATCAAGTTAATGTCTGTTACAGAGTAATTATGCATTTTTTGATCTTCTGTCTGAAATGAGAAGGAGTGATGTCGGTCAAAAGTCAGAGACAGTCGCAAAGAAGTTATTGGAACGAACTGTCATGTTTTTAAACCTAGCAGACGGTAAACAAGAGAAGCTGGCACCTGTGAGTCTCTCATTTCGCCATAACATTTCTCTGTCTGTTCTTAAAACATCTCACTGTTTTTCTGACTTGTAGTAACCTCTTACGTCACTAAAACCACACCCCTGTTGGTTCTTTCAACCAATCAGGATTTCCCAAAAAAGGGACCGGAAGCGAACTCTTTAAAAAGTCGACACTTCCTAGTTCCAGTCAGTTCCTGGGAAGAACAGAAGTTCTGGAGTTCAAAGTTCTGAGAGCAGAACAGAACGAAAGTTCTGAAGGGCTGGAGTTAGTTGGGAGTTCTTCCGAGTCTCGTGGGGATTATGGAATCTTCCACATCTGAGTGGAACTCTGACGGGCTCACAGCTCATGTGAGTCCACCGGGAGGTGAGCGTGCTGTTGAACGAAGTACCGTCACTACTCCGGATGTTTCTCTGCTATCCTACGGA
This sequence comes from Nematolebias whitei, assembly GCF_014905685.2. NCBI lineage: Eukaryota > Metazoa > Chordata > Actinopteri > Cyprinodontiformes > Rivulidae > Nematolebias > Nematolebias whitei. The sequence goes on from NC_056503.1 coordinate 15,693,418, forward strand.
GACGCTGAAATGGTAACGTTGAAAGAGAACTCTACACCGAAGCTGAGATATCTTCTGCAAGGTAAAGAGTCGATTTCCACTACCGAAGTGTACCGAGGGTGAGCTGGGTTCGGATGGAGGGTGCCGTTCGTTATCAACACATTTTCCCTCACACATCTTTTCTCTCCATTTAAACTCCTTCATTTCCCATCTTTAAAACTCTTCTATCTTGCCAGTAATTAATCCAGATATTTTCAGAAATGTCTGTTGAAATTAGTTGCAAGTGAGACATCATGGCCGTATGATTTCTCATTGTAAAGCTCATTAATTAAGCTGTGTTATTGCGTTCAATCAGAATAATCACGTGTACAATGTTTGATGTTAAACTTTGATTCTGTTAATAAATGACCACATTCATTTTGATGGGTCAAAGAAAATTAACGTCTCATGTCACTGGTTTTTAGACCATCTCCCACACAGTACTTCTAAGCACATATCTGTCAAGTAGCTCGAAAAAGAGAGAATCCGTTTAAATTAAGTATAATATCAGGTACTTGAACTAGTCCAGATATTATAACATGTAGTGGAGCTCCTAAGCTAAATGAAGCTAACCGACCTATCTCACTACATAACTAATAATTGGTTTAGTAGTAATTAATAGTCCGAACTGAAAAATAGAAGCTACACCTCCACCTTGACCTGTTGTTATAGGAACATGAACATTTAAATAATTAGATGGAGTGGATTCATTTACACTAACAAAATCCTCCTGTTGTAGCCAGGTTTCTGTCAGACAGAATAAATCAATATGATGATCAGTTATCAGGTCATTAACTAACAGGGATTTAGAGGAAAGAGATCTTATGTTCAATAGTCCACATTTAATGAGTTTATTATTTTGTTCTGTTAAAGTTGTTGTGCTTATTTTAATAAGAATATTATGGTTTATATTTTTAGAGCTGATTTTTGGTTTATTTAATTTGAGCCGTAGGTGAGTTGGCACTGTTTCATTGGGGTTTTGGGCAGGTAACAGAGAAGCAGCAGAGAGGTGTGGAAGACTACAACACTGCTTGCTGGACTGATTTCTAGATTACACTGGTAATGGCACTAAAATACTCTGAGGTTTACTAATCTGTCCAATTTCTGTTTATACAGACCATAGCACATTCATTTTCACTTAACAAATGTGCAACTCCAGCCAACAACTGATGTATGGGGACTGATTCTTTAGTCATTCAACTTGAAGGTAACATATATCAGAGGTAAAAATAACATTTTTGGCTGACATATTGTCCTATTCCTTCTGCTCTGGCCTTAATTTGTAAACCGATCAATGCCATAACGCAAATTACGGGGGGATGGGGGGGGGGGGGTCCTCCCCCACAAAATTTTGGCTCGTTGTTGTTCGACTCCACACGTGAACCTCCGGGTGCCTGTCTACGGCTGCCTGTGATCTCCTGCTTGGGTATGTTTGCCTGTTTAGCTCGGCACTCAGTCCCGCTACTCTTTTAGGGGCAGAGATGTTTTTAAGGGAAGAGGCGGAAATGCTACTTGAAGAGGCAGATTGTATGCTGTTGTGTTTAAAATTAATGTTTATGTAATTATTTTTAGTTAACATATCCAATATAAGTTTTATTTGTTCAAGGCAGTCATATTTGTTCATAATTTTATTATAAGTAAGCCTGAGAGTTACCGGATCCAAGCAGACAGTTACCGGAACACACCCTGTTTTCTATCCTTGACATGTGTTATTTTTTTGTCTTTCTTACAATAGGTGATATAACTGCACCTACATCTGGACCTGCCATTCTTGTTCGTTTCTGATAGTATATTGTAAAGACCCACAAAAACAATTCTTGGATATAATTATAATTATAAATAAGAGAGTTCCCAGATCCTGTTTCGGTAGGATCCGGCTCAAATTAAGCACTGCTTCAGTTGCTGCTGAGTGGCAAGTTAACCCACCATTCATTGTCTTTCTTCTGAATGATGGTCCACTTGTCTAAAAAAGTTAAATCTTTTCCTCTGGACATTCGTTCAGAGGACCAGATTTAACTTTTTTAGTTTTTTTCTACCTGGATTAATGAGCATGCATCAGGATAGATTGTCTACTTGGTTTATGTGTCCTCTCTTTTCAGTTCTGACTGCCTGGTGAAACCTTAAAAGTAACAAGTTTTTCCTGTTAGACAAGCGAGCGGTAGCGAGGAGAGGATAGAGGAGTAGGTGTAAGGTCTGGGGATTGGTTCCGCTCTCCATCTCCATGCTCGCTCTTGCTCCATTCTTTATAGATGCCTGCATTCCACTGTGTCAGCTTTCTTAGTTATTAATTGTTAGCTGAGTCAGAGAGTTAATGGCAATCATGTTGTTATTGTTGTTGTTTGTTTGTTTGATATATTTGGTATGTTCCTGCACCATATGAAGAGCGTGTTCCTAATTGGATGGTCACCTGCTGGCTGGTGGTTTGAGGCTTATCCCTGTTTATGTTTATTTGGACTCCCAACTCCCAGTTCTGTTCTGGAAGATTATTAAAATATGTTTTAAATATTGCTATCTTCTGGACTCCAAAGTGTTGTCTCCTGTGAACCACTGCTAGACATATGGACCAGAACAGTCACCCTCATTCTTAAACCTTAGCTCAAGCACACATACTCGATTCATCGGGCATTTTGTCACTCAAAAATTCCATTGAATAATTGAGTCAAAAATCTCACAGCCATTACACCAAGACATTTCTATATACCCCCACTGGTACAACATCAGGACCAACTGCCTTCCAAGTCTTCATCTTCTTCAAATCTTTCCAAACATTATCCTAACTAATCTTCCCACTTCACATCACACTCTCCTCTCTTTTCAGAACATTATCTCAATGGTTTATAAAATAGTATTTGCATAAACTAAATTACATTATTTAGATTGGAGTTGTTTAGGACATGAGTCATCCACTTTAGTCTTGGCTTGACTCAGAATAGATATTAGTTTTTTTATTCCACAACTGAAGTAAATTTTATTTCTCTAATCTGAGGTTATTGAAAGCATGATCTACAACAGATAAAATATCATTTGTTCACAACCTTTCCACAGAAAGCTTTACAAATTTTGAATTTTGAATTGAAACTATTTCCAGTATTTTTGTGGTGACTTGTATGATCACCCTGCTATTTTTCTCACAATGAGGTAAAAACAAAATATACTTTCAAACACACAAATTAAAAACAGATAATAAAAGATTTGCTTTTGCTTACACTCAAGGAGATTGAGTAAATCTTAACAAAGATAGAAAATCAGGAAAAGTAAATACGCCTTGAACATTAAACTTGATCTTGAAATGACAAAAAGCACATTTTCATGAAAAAGAAAGCAGATTTTCTCCTTTTACATTTCAGCAAAATCTTTATTGAATTACTGTTTAACAAAGCAGTTGCCACAGCTGACCCTTAAATGTTTTAACTAAGCTGTAAAGTTTTGATTATTTTTACTAAGTCCACTGTTTGCTTTTGTTTTAAATCATGTGTAATAATCAACAAGATGGATTAAAAATATAAATAAGGATTAACAATACAAAGGTCATGTGCTCATGCCAGTATTAAGCAGGCTTCTTAAATTTTGATACAATGAGCATAAGCCTCCCAATGGGGCATTTATCCAACAGTAACTAAGCCAGGCTTACCATTACTTATACACACACATTCAGAATCTCTCTCTCTCTCGCAATGTGTGTGGTTTTTTTTTTTTTTTTTTTTGGGGGGGGGGATGTGTGTGAAGGAGAAGTATAAACAGATGTCTTTCTCCAATTTGCTTTTATTTCGATCATATTATGTAACAAAAGTAACATTTTCTTGACACTTAATACATAACTTTAGTAATGAAACATCAGAATACATCTTTACTTGAAAATGTATACCATAGTGGTAAAGTCAGAGCTTTTCAAACCAACAAATGCAACAAAACCTCCTCAACCCTACTAAGGTTGTTCAGTAAAGGTTTTGAGTAGGGATGGGGCCGATCCGATCCGGTATCAGTATCGGTCTCCGATACCAGAATAATTTATGTATCAGATTTTTCTGATCCACCTGCCGATATTTCCGATCCATGATGCATGTTGGCTTCAAACTATGGAATGGATTTCCTGAACGGAGGCATGTCTCATGAACTCAGAGTAATAAGAACCACCTCACATTCAGGAAATCCAGTTCATAGTTTGCAGCCAGCTACAACGTGAGGACTGAGTTAGCAGCACTGTGGCTAACGGCTAACCAAGTTTTCATCTTAACATGTCCACTGTGTGGAAGTATTTTACACTAGAAACACCAGAAAACAAGACAGCAACATGCAATAGCGCCACATTAAACCGCTGTAAATTTAGTTTTACGTTGGACATTCGAGCTCCGTGGCTTCAGCGGGGCGCTACTCTTGCTCAACCCTAACCAGACAACTTGACCCTGGTCAGCCGCGCTCAGTCTGCCCATCTCTGAGGAGGGACAGACTGAGTGCGGCTGTCCCAAATCAGACTGCTTGCTTCGGAATGAACAAGAAGTAGACGTCGCTGAAACTACGAAGCTCAAATGTTTACAGAGAAGTTGCTAAACTTCATCATAATTAATGACCAACTACTATCAGCTGTTGAAAACAAAGGATTTCTCAGGTTGATACTTGTAGCCTAGATATAGTTTACCCTCCAGGAGATATTTATCAGTACAGCAGTAGACAATCATAAAAAAAAAAAAAAAAAAAACAAATATTTTGAAAATTACAAGAAAATAAACGAAACAAAAACAGCTACATTATAAAGTGATGTAAAATACTAAAAACAGGAACATGTCTGTTGGTTTATGCCATGAACTTAGCAGGTGTTTGAAGCCATTTAACATTTTATTTTATTTTATTCATTCATTTAAAAGAAACAAAAAGAAACAACAAATTAATCAAAAAGAAAACATTGAATGAAAAGAGTGCAGAAAGAAGAAAGAAAATTCTTATATCTGCCCCTTATTTAAAAAATTTTTAAATAACTTTAAACAATCACTTAAATGAATCACTTTAATATACACTTTAAAGTTAGGAATAAAAATAAAAAAACATATTTTGTGTCAGCAGATATTAATTCTAACTTTAAAACTTATCCAACATTAATAAACTTACCTCAAGTTGCCTTTTTGGACATGCATGCATGTATTTGTTCAAATTGTACTTGAGAGATTATTACAGACTCATATAAAATCAATGATGATGATTATATCGGTCTATATCCAGATTTAAGTGTCGGGATCGGATCAGAAGTTAAAAAAAAAAGTGGATCGGTGCACCCCTAGTTTTGAGTACAATCTTGCTGATACCAAGTATCTGTACAAGTAATAATAAATGTTATTACATTCCTTAAAGTTGCTAGAAACTCTAGTTACAAATTAAATTCATGTCAGCAGTTGTTTTGTATGTTGAAATTTTTATTGTTTAAAAAAAGTATCTAAAATAAAAGGTAATTAAATTAATCTTTAACAGTACCCCATTTGCCCCCAAAAATGGCCATCAAATTTAAAGTCCTGTCTTCCCTCATTTCTGACACAACAAAGGGACTCTTCCTACTTAATAACAATGGTAAAAGCTCCTGATTAATGCTCAATAATCCAGGTAGAAAAATCTAAAAAAGTTAAATTAGGTCCTCTGGACAGATTCTTCTTGTTAAAACGTTGTCTTTTATCCAAAATACTTTATCCAAAAGATTAAGCAAAAAAAGGGATCTGAAAAGTTTTTGTGAACAGTCATTCCTCTGGGATCTGTCTCACTTTGACTGGCATCGTATTCTATTAAATGATGACGTGAACTCCGCTTGGAACTTTTTTCATAATAGTTTAATTTATTTTGTGAACAAACATGCTCCTTTTCATCAGTTCAGAATAAAGGGACGAGACAGTCCCTGGTTTACTCCAGAGCTAGCTGACCTCCTGCACAGGAGAGATCATCTTTGGGCCGCAGCGAGAAAATCTGACTCAGACACTGATTTGTTGAGTTTTCGACAGATGAGGAATAAATGCACAACTGCTGTCAAAGCAGCAAAACGTAACTATTTCTTATATCAGACCTCCAAAAATCTAAATGACCCTAACAGATTCTGGAAAACCATCAAATCTCTCTCAGGCAGCCCCCAATCATCTGACCTCCCATCACAACTTCTCATTAACTCTGTTCCTGTGTCAAATAAGCACGAGATCCTCAACTGTTTCAACAAACATTTTGTTGCTTCTAGTTCTTTATTTGACAGTTACTAACAGAAAATCAGCCACTTCACTTAATAACCAAACTTCTACAAATCAAATCCCTCCTACAAGTCAATCCTCAGTTATTCACACCTTCTCTTGTTCTCCGTTCTGTCAGTGAGGTTAATAAACTGTTAAAAGTTCTTGGTCCTAAAAATCTGCAGGTCCAGATGAACTTCCACCTTATTTCTTAAGGCTTGCCGCTCATATCATCACAGTCCCTGTGACCCACGTCTTCAATCTCTCCATAAGACAAAACTCCATTCCAGACACTTGGAAAACAGCCTTTGTTCTTCCTTTGCTGAAGAGAGGTGACCCCACCTCACTGAACAACTATCGATCAATCTCTAAACTCTGCATTTTAGTCAAGGTTCTAGAAAAACCGATAAACTCTCAAATCAAAAATTACCTTGACTCATTTCACATCTTACCTCCCCATCAATCTGGTTTCAGGAAACAACACATCACAACGACTGCTTCACTGAAGGTTCTTAATGACATTGTTGAATTCAATTAAATTCAACTCAATTCAAAAATACTTTATTAATCCCAGAGGGAAATTAAGTGTTGTCGTAGCTCATCATCTTGGTTTCGTTCAAGAGTTGTTATAGATGCTGAGCTGTGGGCAGGAAGGATCTCCTGCAGTGAATTCAAAGAATCTGGCCACAGATACTGATCCATCCACCTGGATCCAGCTTGCTGTCAGATCTGGTGGGCCTCTCGGTCCTCTTGGGTAGCAGAACTGCCCGACTGCTGGGTAGAATTCCTCCCTGAGCGATGGTCACTCCTCCCAGCAGTCTGCCGAGCTTCTCGTCACCACGGACAGCCAGCTTACGGTGTTGGGGGATGATCCTGGTCCTCCCGTTGTCAAAAGCTGAGTTTCCCACCAGCTCCATGATCTTGGTGGTCAGGTACTTGAGCACAGCTGCCAGGTTGATGGAAATTCAACCACGGTGCCTCCTTTTCTACTCCTTTGGGGCTGTAGCTGATGTATTTGAGCTTTTAATATGTTAATCAGATGCTCCTGATTGTTAAAAAAAAAACCTTGTCGCCATAGTTATGCATCATAACAAATGCCCAAAAGTAGAAAGGTTTCTATAAAAATCCTTCCAGCTGCACATCATCCAATACCAGAGGAAGTAATCATCCAAAAAAAAAGTGATTTACATCCAGAAAAAAGAGGAATTAAAGTTTTCAAAAGCAATAACACTGAATGAAAGTTACAGAGCTGCTCCAACATTCAGCCACCCCGAGCGGCACAATTCTAGAGCACTGGATGCTAAGGATTATTGTGCTGCACTTTTCTTAGACCTGTCTAAAGCTTTTGACACTGTGGATCATAACATCTTGTTTCAATAGCTCTCAGAAATCGGTTTCTCAGAACACACTATTGGTTGGTTCTCTAACTATCTCTCAGACCAGAGGCAATGTGTTCAACATAATGGTACTTCCTCCAGTTATTTAACAATCAACAATGGTGTACCACAAGGCTCAGTCTTAGGACCCACCCTCTTTACAATCTACATACATAATGTAGGTAAAAACATCATTGATGCATCCATACATTTGTATGTTGATGACACAGTTGTTTATTGTCGAGCTAAAACAGTTGATAAGCCTTTCCAGCTTTTGAAATCTGCATTGAACAACATCCAGACTGATTTGTTTAGCCTAAAACTTGTCCTAAATGCCGACAAAACCAAAGGGATGCTTTTTTCAAATAGGAAGTTGGTCCCAGCAGTTCTTCCTCTGATCTCATCCTCAAATGGTGTCCCCATTGAGTTTGTTGATTCCGATAAATATTTGGGTATCTTGGTCGACTCGCATCTCTCTTTTAAGCTCCATGTGGAAAACTTGGTAAAGAAACTAAAAGTTAAACTGGGTTTCTTTTTCAGAAACAGATCCTGTCGAACTCTGAATGCTAGGAAACGCCTTGGATCTGTGACCTTCCTTCCCTCCATTGATTACGGTGACATTATTTACATGAACGCTCCTACAAGAACCCTGCAGATGTTGGATGCTGTCTGTCATGGTGCACTAAGATTCATAACTGGCTGTGATTATCGTACCCACCACTGCACCCTGTATTCACTGGTTAACTGGTCATCATTAACGTCACGCAGACTCTCTCACTGGTACATTTTCATCTTTAAATCACTTCTTGGTCTGTTGCCTTCATACTTTGTACATCTCCTCCTTCATGTCTCTGCGTGAGTGCTGCTACAGCGTGCGCTCTCAGGACATTATTACCTGCAGTGTTCCCTCAGTGTGAACTGAACTAGGCAAAAGGGCCTTCTCCTACTCTGCTGCTGTTTCTTGGAATATCTTACAAAAAGATCTGAAGCTCTCGACCTTGACCTCTCTAAGTGGCTTTAAGAATCTGTTGGTCTCCTGGCAAGGACCAATGCAGACAAGTTCCTGTTTTTAGTTTTCTACATTTGCCTTAGAATCTAGCTGTTTTTTGTTACTTTTCTTTTTTTTTTTTTCTTTTTTTTTTTTT
>NC_056503.1:15702250-15705251 GCF_014905685.2 Nematolebias whitei
TACTTTTCTTTTTTTTTTTTTCTTTTTTTTTTTTTGCCATCCTATTTGTAAAAAAAAAAATAAAAAAATTGTATGACTTTTTATAACTGTTTATTGTTGTCCATTGTTGTCCATTGTTGTCATCATTCTTTGTTGAGATCAGGTCTCTCTTGTAAATGAGTCATCGAGGCTCAATGGGATTTACCTGTCTAAATAAAGGTTGAATGAATGACTTCTTTAGTCTGAAGAGCTGTAGTCTTATAAACCTTATAAACAGCACCTTCTCATGGCACCTTCAATGGTAAAAGGTGAAACGTGGATTTGTACAATTTAGAGCAGACATTTTGCACAAAATACCTTGTTATCACAATGGAAAGTGGAAACACAGAGCATACATCAAAGACAAACAGACTCAAACTTCTAGAAACGTTAAGTGAATTTATTTACAGTGAATGATATATTTACAGGAGGTTCTGGGAAACCTGAAAAGGAAGAAGAGGGTGAGTAAGGCATCTGTTAGAGGATGGTGAGAATCATTGTCAGACTTTACTGATCTTACAGGACTCTGTGAAGATGACTGGCGTCGAGAGGAGGGTGGAGGATTCCTGATAGGTATGATGAGACGATGAGATGAGACCAAATTGCAGGGGTTCCAGAGCGAGTTGTAGGCAGATAAGTGGAGCAACTATACAGTTCCAGGTCAGAACAAGAGCTGGCAGGAGTTCCAAGGAAGCTTATCTTGAAGACACCAGGAGAATAAACAGTTTCCAGGATTGGTCTCGGGTAGATTTCCAGAAAAAAGGAAAACACAGGTAAGTACAATACTTACTGAAAGGAGTACTAAAAGGCTAAACATAAATACTGATTTGTATCTAATGCTCCAGCAGGGAAAGGAGCATTTCCTAACCTTCTTATACCCCTGGAGCTTGTCAGTGGAAGTGACCACAGCTGCTGCTTGTTGGTGCCGCCCAGACTCAGGGACCTGCAGAAGGAGAAACACTGGTATCCTACACTCGTGGCTTGCTAAATGAATGCTCCCTAGTGAACAATAGCTGAGTTGAATATTGAGCAACTGCGGTTTTGAAGAAAACTAAGAAAGCCCCGAATGACAACATATTTTAAAAATGGTACTCACCACCACAAGGCTCCAGGGGTGGATGACATCTGCTCTAATTTCCTTAAGACTTTGGGTGTTGTGGGACTGTCTTGGTTGCTATGCCTTTGCAACATCATGTGGACATTGTTGGCAGTACCAATGGATTGGCAGACTGGGATGGTGGCTCCCCGCTTCTCCTTTATGGTAAAGAGAAAGCTGAGCTGCAAGGTGAACGTCTCTGTGTACTGGTCAATCTATGTTCCTACCCTCACCTATGGCCACAAGCTTTGGGTGGTGACTGAAAGAACGATATCATTGATACAGGCAGTTGAAATGAGTTTCCTCCTCAGGGTAGCTGGACTCTCCCTTAGAGATAGGGTGAGAAGTTCAGTTTTCGGTAGAGACTCAGCGTGAAACCGCTGCTCCTCTACATCGAGGGGAGCCAATTGATTTTGTTCGAGCATCTGGTAAGGATGCTACCTGGGTGCCTTCGTAGGGAGGTGCATCAGGCATTTGTGACTGGGAGGAGACCCCAGGGAAGACCTAGGACATGCTGGAGAGACTATGTCTCTCAGTTGGCCTGAGAATACCTTGGGAGTCTTTCCAGAGCTCTTGCTGGAAGAGGTGGCTGTGGAAAGATATGTCTGGGCCTCCCTTTTCAAGGTTCTGCTCCTGCAACTTGACTTTAGAACAAGCAAAAAACAATGGATGGATGGATAGATGGAAATTAGACTGGAGCCCACAATCAGACTACAACATAACTCTTCACCAGAGTTCAAGTGGACACAGAACTTAGGCAGGTAATAAACAGATCTAAAATAAGTTCTCATAAGATACTAGATAAAAGATTAAGTGATCCAGATTCAGGTTTGATTTATTTGTCATATGCAAAAAAATAATAATAATAAAATAAAATATAAATTAAAAAATATATATAATAATTTATATAAAATAAAATAAAAAATCAACACAAGGTCAACAGTGCAATGAAATGCTCAGGACGAGAACCATGTCAACTCGCCAAAAAAAACCAAAAAAAACCCAGCAACAACAAATACCAAAATGTGCAACAAAAAATACAAAAACAAGGCACCAAATGTGAAAAAGAAATAAATCTACAGCAGCATGGTACTATTGGCAGAGTAGTTCTGATGACTGTGAGGTTATCTTAGCAACATGGTTCAGTACTGGAAGCAGTGTGGTTCGGTTATCAGCATGGTCTTGTTAGCAGGTCCCATCAGCAGCTTGATGGTAATAATGACTGCAGCAGCTGCACTCCCAGACTGCCCTCCAGAACCGGATCTGGCAGATGGAGAACATCTGTAGTGATGTAAAGGCTAGGTTAGCTTCAGTTAGCTTCAGAGCTCCACTACAGTCATATTTTAATAACAGGTTCTCACTTTTTTGAGCTACTTGAAAGATATGTGACAGAGGTACTGTGTTGTCGATGGTTTAATCAGTGACATGAGACGTTAATTTTCTTTGACCCATCAAAATAAATGTGGTCATTTATTAACAGAATCAAAATTTAACATCAAAACATTGTACACTTGATTATACTGATCGGCTCTGATTAATAAAACTTGGCACGTTTTACTTTTAAAAACACTTTTAAAAACAACAGACACTTCTGAAGATATCTGGATTAATTACTGGCAAGATAGAAGAGTTTTAAAGATGGGAAATGAAGGAGTTTAAATGGAGAGAAAAGATGGATGAGGATGTAAGTCTGTAGATCAGAACAACACGCTCCTTTCAAGCGCAGCTCGCCGTGGTACACTTGTAGTGAAGCCAGTGAAGACTCTTTACCTTTGCGGAGAATGGGTCAGCTGCGGTCAAGAGGTCCCTGGCACGCTACCTTTCAGCGTCTCCTCAGGGCTGTCAGGATTTGGTAGTCAGGGACGAACCCAGTTGTGCAGACAGGAC
>NC_056503.1:15710251-15753601 GCF_014905685.2 Nematolebias whitei
GGAAACACAGACACAAACAGAACCAGCAAATGGTACCATCCTTACAAGGGCGGCTGCAACTCGGCAGAAGTCGTGAGATAATCCGTTCCACAGAACAAACTTCCTCAGCAGTTATAGGGCATTCGCCGGGTGGAGCCACAGCGAGGCGTCGTGGCTCCTGCAGAGATGGATGACTCCATCAGACTGGAAAAATGAGTCTGAAGTTCCACTCAGCAGTAGAAAAACTCCAGAACTCCAGAACTACTCCAAGAGACTCAGAAGAACTCTGAGGAACTCCAACCGAAATCCATCAGAACCAGAAGAACTAACGGAACCAACTAACTAACTACTGGAACTAGGAAGTGTCGACTTTTAAAGAGTTCTGCTTCTGGTCACTTTTAGGAAGTCCTGATTGGTTGAAGGAACCAACAGGGGTGTGGTTTTAGTCACGTCAGAGTGTCATTACAAGTCGGGAAAACATCAGAAATGTTTAGGAACGGTTAGTTACAGACGAGAAAATATTTTGGAGAAATTACAGATTTACAGGTGCCAGTTTTCTTGTTTCTGTCTGAGAGGTTTAAAAACACGACAGTTTGTTCCAATAAACTTGTTTTTGACTGTCTCTGACTTTTGACCGACATCACTCCTTCTCATTTCAGACAGAAGATCAAAAATGCATAATTACTTTGTAAAATAGACATTTAGCTTGATTTCTACTTTGAATGAGGATTAAAAAATCATTAATACTGTTTCACAGTTGATTTAAAATGAGTGGTTCACTTCAACATTTAAAAATGGTATGAACTAAACACACTTTTGATTATCAAGATATTGTAAAATAGTAATGATAATATAAAAAAGAGAGTGTTCTTTCAATTGATTAGTTCAAGATACAATTAGAAAGTCTCTGGATGAGCTAATTTGCATTTCTGGATTCAAATCAATGAAATAACAGTTCCTGTCCCATGAAGGTCTTCAGAGGCAGGTTTGATCGGAGGCCTAGTTCACTACACATCCAATGTTTCCCCACGGAACCGAACGGATCCGTAGAGCTCCATCTGTGCAAGCAGATTAAGGCATAACGCTCCTACACGCTCCTACAAGAACCCTGCAGATGTTGGATGCTGTCTATCATGGTGCACTAAGATTCATAACTGGCTGTGATTATCGTACCCACCACTGCACCCTGTATTCACTGGTTAACTGGACATCATTAACTTCACGCAGACTCTCTCACTGGCACATTTTCATCTTTAAATCACTTCTTGGTCTGCTGCCTTCATACATCTCCTCCTTCATGTCTCTGCGTGAGTGCAGTTACAGCGTGCGCTCTCAGGACATTATTACATGCAGTGTTCCCTCAGTGAGGACTGAACTAGGCAAAAGGGCCTTCTCCTACTCCACTCCTGTTTCCTGGAATATCTTACAAAAAGATCTGAAGCTCTCGACCTTGACCTCTCTAATTGGCTTTAAGAATCTGTTGGACTCCTGGCAGGGACCGATGCTGACATGTTCCTGTTTTTACTTTTCTACATTCGCCTTAGAATCTAGCTGTTTTTTGCTACTTTTTTAGCTATCCTATTTGTTAAAAAAAAAAAATTGTATGACTTTTTATAACTGCTTATTGTTGTCGCTGTTGTCCATTGTTGTCATCATTCTTTGTTGAAATCAGGTCTCTCTTGTAAATGAGTCCTCGAGGCTCAATGGGATTTAATTGTCTAAATAAAGGTTGAATGAATGAAAAAAGGATCATGGAGACGGCCGCCATGACAGGCTGGAAGGACTGAACCACGATGGCATGATGGCAAGGCACTGACACAGAAAACTCCACAAGTGTGTCATGGTCATACCTGTACCATGGATATGCAGTGTAGGCACAAAAAAAAGTTCAAACAAAAGCAACAGAAACATACAAAGATCGAGTCGAAGCAAAGCTCCCGTCAGTACTACTATTGTGTGGCGCATGCCATTTGATGGTGGACTAATGCATGGCGAATCCAAAATTTAATGAACTGAAATATCTTTGCTACCAGTTGTGCAAAAAAAAAAAAGTAAGAAGTATTAACTAATAAAATAAAACAAATTGTGACCACAATTGCATGTTATCATTAAAAATAGAGCAAAAAGGAGTCATCCCTAATTTTACTGTTTAGTTAGTGACTGCACAACTCAAGTTTTGTGGCTACTTTTTTTTTGTGTGACATTGTTCATTAATTCAACTTAAAAACTAATTTTATCAGTCTGTGATCAAAGGGAAATGCTGACAGAATCAAGATAATTTTTACCAATCAGAAAAAAGTTATAAAATGCAAATAAAATTGAAAGTTTCAGATATTTTAAGCATGAATTTTACGGGGTCAGGTTTTTAGATTTTACTTATTTGAAAAAACTTTTTTTTTCACAAACACCAAGTCTACACAAATTGTTACAAACAAATCAAATATCTGATTATTCTAAAGTATTTAAACAATAAAGGCAGTACTCAAATAAGTACATAAAGTCTTGTCATTCTAGCAATAGTAAATAATAAATTGTAACTGTAAGTGAGCAGCATTCTATCATTTTTACATTTATTTTTTACCTGTTGACTATACTGAAAGCACAATCTTGCATTTGAGATTTCTGTTAAAAATAGAATAATTATTGTCAATATATTTACAGTTTTTACAATTTTCTATTTATTTTACCATCTTTCCCAATGAAAATTATGATGTTTGGATAATTATTTAAAATGACTTATTATTATCCAATCATCTATTGGGTATAGTAAACAATCCTCTGCATTTATTTGATGCAATTACACAAAATTAAAGAAGCTCTTGTTATAATATATTTAACTGTAATGTGAGACATTATAGCAGCAAGCCTCAAAATTTGTGTTTTGCCCCTTCAAAACACATGATCATTATGACACGCTGCCATGCATGTCATCTAGCTCATTATCATTCGGATTTTCTGTGGGGTCGAGTTGGTGCTTTTTCTAAATTGGTATCCATTTTTATTAGTTGAATGAGCCTTGTGATAATGTGATTCTGCTCTTGTTACAAAAACTTTAATTATTTTAGCAACACCCTTAATAATTCTTAACCTAGAAAAGAACAAGAGAGACAGGAAAAAGACTAACTTTGGTAAAATAGGGGCTTGATTTTAGAAAGCAAGTCTTATTCATGTTTCTTCTGAGATTGATTGTTTGTTTGTTTTTTAAACACAGATGATACGAGGAGATTTATATTAGATTTGCAGCAACACAGTTATATACAGTATACTGCCTCACTCTGCATGGGTTTGCAAAGCTTCTGAAAATTATGAATTAATCTCTGAATAAGAAACAGATTTTACCTTGTTGCTCTTCCTTCAGATTAATTGAACTTTAACCTGTAAAAACCCAGCCAATTATACAGAGGTTATGATTTAATGTCCATCAAAATGCATTAATACCTGTAAAGTCAAATGTTAAAAGCTGTGTAATAGGAGAAGTGTTATGTGGCGTTTAGTGACCTCCCAGGACACGAAGATAATGACAAAGTGCTCAAAGGGTGGAACATTGATATTAACTTTTGGTTTACAATCCTGTTAATATTTTTTGTTCCATCTGCCTATTAGTTTGTCAGTTAATTATTTGTTGCCAATTTGGCAAGTAGGCAGCACGGTGGCGCAACTGATAGAGCTGCTGCCTCTCAGCAAGCAGGTCCTTGGTTCAAACCCCGGTCCAGGGGCCTTCTGGGTGGAGTTTGCATGTTCTCTCCGTGCATGCGTGGGTTTTCTCCGGGTACTCCGGTTTCCTCCCACAGACCAAAAACATGCATGTTAGGCTGAATGGTAACTCTGAATTTTCCCTAGGTGTGAGTGAGAGAGTGAATGGTTGTTTGTCTCGTTTGTCTCTATGTGTCCCTGTGATGGACTAGCGACCCGTCCAGGGTGTACCCCGCCCCTCGCACAGTGATTGCTGGACACGGGCACCAGCGATCCCCGTGACCCAAATTGGAACAAGCGGGTAAAGATAATGGATGGATGGATGAATTTGGCAAGTAACTGATGACTACAAAGCATGTCATTTTCAGCATATTTAATAATAAACCATCCATTACCATGTTTTTCTGTGTAAAAATAAATGTGTACAGCACATGAGAACAGTTTCATCTAACTATGATGAGGGGTAATTTGCTGGAGATGAGTGAGAGCAAAATGAAGATATACTACACAAACTGTACTTCAAAATAAACCTTTGTTTATACCAGTTGGTGTTCATTCACATTAAGAGCCCCTTCTCACTGGATGGTGGCCCCCACTCCAATGAAATACATCGATAGTTGGTATTTGCAGGCTTTTGGTAAGATCTTCAGTTGTGTATAAGGAACGCAGTGGGGTGAAATGTTCATGTCGCTACGTTCTGATGGTTCATTTTCTGGTGGCAGTGTTCTGGGATCCCAGGTAGAGCATTGTGGAAGCATATTAATATTGTAGAACTGAATGCTCCCATGACATCTTATGTCATAAACTCTCAGAAATTGGTTTCTCAGTTCACACCATTGGTTGGTTCACCATCGCTCAGATCGGAGGCAATGTGTTCAACATAATGGTATTTTTTCCAGTTATTTAACAGTCAACAGTGGTGTACCACAAGGCTCAGTCTTAGGACCCATCCTCTTCACAATCTACATGGGTAATGTAGGTCAGAGCATTCCTGATGCATCCTTACATTTCTAAAAACAGTTGCTAAAGTTTTCCAGCTTTTGCAATTTGCTTCTGACATTATCCAATCAGATTTGTTCCATCTCAAACTTGTCCTAAACGCTGGAAAAACCAAAGGGATGTTGTTTTCAAACAGGAAGTTGGTCCCAGCAGGTCTTCCTTCGATGTTATCCTCAAATTGTGCTCCTATTGAGATTGTCGATTCATACAAATATTTGGGTATCTTGGTCGATTCACATCTCTACTTTAAGCTACACGTGGAAAACTTGGTAAGGAAACTGAAAGTTAAATTGGGTTTCTTTTTCAGAAACAGATCCTGTCTAACTCTGAATGCTAGGAAATACCTTGCAACTGCTACTTTCCTTCCCTCCATTGACTACGGTGACATTATTTACATGAACGCCCCTACAAGCACCTTGCAGATGTTAGACGCTGTCTATCATGGTGCACTAAGATCCATAACTGGCTGTAACTATCATACCCATTACTGCACCCTGTATTCACTGGTTAACTGGTCATCATTAACTTCACACAGACTCTCTCACTTGTATATTTTCATCTTTAAATCACTTCTTGGTCTGTTGCCTTCATACATCTCCTCCTACAAGTCACTGCTTGCGTGCAGCTAAAGCATGCACTCTCAGGACATTATTACCTGCAGTGTTCCCTCAGTGCGGACTGAACTAGGCAAAAGGGCCTTCTTCTACTCCGCTCCTGAATCCTGGAATATCTTGCAAAAAGATATGAAGCTCTCGACCTTGACCTCTCTAAGTGGCTTCAAACAACTATAAGTTCATGGCAAAAAGCAGTGCAGACATGTTCCTGGTTTTAGTTTTCTACACCGCCTTAAAACCCAGCTGTTTTTGTTTCGTTTTTTAATACCATTTTCTTTCATTTGTTCTTCTCAATTTGTATGCTTTATTTATGATTGTCTATTGTTATCTTTGTTGTCTACTGTTGTCATTGCTCTTTGTTAAAACCAGGTCTCTCTTGTACATGAGTCCTTGATACTAACCTGTATAAATATAGGTTGAATTAAAAAACATCAATGTGGATTGGCTATCAACTATTTCTATCAGGGCTTGCCATGCTGGATTTAGGTCTAGGTAACAACCATAAACAAATTACTTCAGACATGATATCCATAGTGGTAGCATTGTGGTGGTGGTGTTGTGTAGTCTTGTGCAAGAACTGAGTGTGGTGAGAACACACAAAAGAGCTATGAACATTGTATTTATTGAGGGCTTGGTTGGTGTAGTAGGTTTCATTAATACTGAAGAATTTCTAAATGTATAGCTATCCTGCTATATTCATATAGTTTGTGTAGGTCGGGGAGCATATACCTGGTTCAACATCCAGCGTGAAGGAAGCCCAACACTCATGTTCTGTCAATGGTCAGGTCAGGGAAAAGTAGAATCTACATCTGGTACATATTACTTCTTGACAGAAAAAGAAAATGTATTTTCAAATCTAAAAAAAGTTGTTTGTCATAACCTTTTATTTTTCATTTAAACACAAATTGTAATAAATTTAACATTTTCCTTTGTGGAAATGGGACCGTAAACGTATAAAAATACCAATGACTATGTGTTGTAAGCTTTTTTTCATATAACTAAATATTACCTTGTTCACAAGTGCAACTTTAAAACATACTAAGCAAAAATACTTTAAAATGTATTGGCTTTAGAATTTATTGGTGTATTTGGTTTCAATATTGAATTTTTCCTTGATGTTACAGGAGTACACAAAACATTTTTCTGATACATTCTTGCATCACATCTATCTTCAAAAGCATCTTTATATGAATAATACAAAAATAAACTGCCATTCTCTCAGTGTGAGCATGATGCAAAACATCAATGTCAAGTTGATGGAATTCATAAATCTAATCAATAAGAGTTTACATGTCAGGTTCAAACAGATTCCAACTTTTGAAATTCATTGAGCTGCTGATGGTGAATTCAAGGTTACAACTTTTTTATTTTACTAGAAAAAGCTGTGGGAGTAAATCTGCTAAAAAATGTACTAAGAGAGATAGAAAAAGAAATTAAAACACAGATGTAGCAGAATACTTGACATACAAGGACAAAAACAAGAAGTGGAAAGAAAGTTTGTTCATATTTTTGAATAAACAACAGAAAATGTTGACACATGGACAAGGTAGAAATGAAGAGAATTTTAAGGGGGCAAATGAGCAGAGAAATGCAACAGGTAGGCCATGGTACTGTGAGTAGCACTTGCTGCAGCCCCAAGATGGCCGCCGATTACCCACAGCTGACAGTCGTCTACCTGATGAGCCCCAGCTCTACATAAGGCTGCAGTCAAGTTCTACTCTTCGCTGGAGCATTGATTCCTCTTTGGTATTTATGCTTCTAGCCAGTATTACTAGAGTTTAATGAAAAGACTTACCTTGTTTTTGTGTGCCTACAGTCATCCTGTCGTTTGGCTCCAGTCGTTTTTACCTTGGTCCTGTGCCTCTTTCCCTGCGCTTTGCCCTCCAGCCACTTGTCTGCCTCGAACCGCCTGTTGAATTGGACCTCTCTGGAAGCCTTGGATTCAACACAGAGTTTCTCTGCCAATCTACCTTTAAGGAGGAAACAAGACAAAACAATCAATTTACTATACTGCTCTCTTTCCCTGGTCATCCATACAGGGGTTCCAGTCCACCAACGTGTATATATGTATATAAGAACCACTGTAAATAATAAACACTGTTCACTTTCCAGCTTGAGTCTTGTGTCGTTCTGGTTCTTGTTACAAACGGTACCTTGAGTTACAACAGGTACATTCTTCCAATTTATTTATCACAACGAGAACAAAGAAATCTGGTCTTAACCTAGACTCGTGACCAGTGGTAATGTCTACATTTTTGTAGTGGGTATACTGTGCTTAGAAACCAAAGTACACTGCTAGTACAAAGTCATTGTCAGTTTATTTTGAATTTTAAGCATATTGAACATATCCATATTTCTCTGATGCTTATATTTGAATAAATGAACAACAAACTCTGTACAACAGTTGGCTTTGTATTAAAAACATTATAGAATTTATAAAACAGTATCAAAGCAAAGCGCTGCATACAGAGAGATTGTTACGGAATCATTTAACTGTCGTTTAACGTATCAATGACACGTGTCTAATGATATGTCATGTATAATTGGGCACTTTTAAGTGGGTATACAGAATTGCTTAAGCTTTTCTAGTGGGTATACTCTGTATACCCGAGTATCACGTAGACTACACCACGACTCATGACCCTTCCAGACTGAAAGCAGTATGCAAAGAACTTCTGCTGAGTGCAGTGAGGAGACCAGTGTTCCATGTGAGATGTGATGTTCACAAAGGATCCGAGTCTTTTGAACAGCTTTTTAAAGCAAACGATGGGAACCATGTCCCAGTTGTGAGCCGTTCATTTTTTCTTCCTGTTTCACACAGACACACACACACACATACACAGTTCCTTTGCTATTTCTCTGAGTCAAATAAGAACAGACAAGGGGAGGAGCACATCGATTGTTGTGATTGTTGAACATGTACTCAGAAATTTTAGTGGAAATCCAGACGGGCATCAGAAACCCCTCAATTTTGGAAAAATGAAGATTGTTGCCCGCAATAAACCATTTTTAGGAAACTAATTTAAGCAATATAAAAAAGTATACATAATTTTATAAAGGTAAAATAATGCCTTTGTTCCTCTCAAAAATTACACAAAATTACAAAAAATTTACACGACATTACACAATTTTTATATAAAAAAGTATTAAAAATACTTGCAAAGAGAGATATTGTCCTATGCTTCCAAATAAATGGCACCATTAGACACAATGCAAAGTCCTCATCCTTACAGTAACTGGGAGGTTAAAGGAAGTGGGCTGAGATGGTGTAGAGTTATGGCAGCCGATTCAGGACCAGAAAGTCACGGCTCGACTCCGGGCCATGCCCACATCTCTGAGCAAGACACACAAGCCCCAGTTGCTCCCCAGTCACTTATATAGCTGTCCATTGCACCACTTGGGTGTATGTCAGGTGTGATCGGTTAAATGCAGATAAATAATTTCATCATTGTATGAGAATGACAACACATTGCACTTTCTTCTTCTTCTTGTCTCCACATTCCAACCAGCTGACACCTCATCACCTCATACACAGTTTGGCTCCGTTGCTGAAAAGTACATTTTGTTTAAGTAGTTAAAAACACAGGAAAGTAACAAACGAAATACTGTGACTTGGTGTTGTTTTTCTTGCTAACACCTGTAGACATACAAAGTTTAATATAGTAGAAAAACACTGAGAACAGGAAAATGGGGAAAATCCATGCTATATATATTTATTGTATCATGGAGAAAGAAGTTCGGTTATACTGTTAATTTGGTTTCAGCAACTTCCATACCTGGTGAACAAAGTAGTGAATGTTTAAATTTCCTTTCATTTTACAACAATACATATGACTGTTTTATTTTTATGTCCCCCAAAATATTGTTCTTGAAAAAAAACTCACTGTACACTGTACCATCCAGTAATGAAGTGTGTAGGGGAATAGATAGTCGGAACCAACAATACACTTTTTAACAGATGTTTACCCCAACCGTCAAAAGTTATGTAATAAATGTGAACCATCCTTGATTAAAAATTATAGTGAATTCTTGGCAATCTTATGGTACCCCTCACTCAAATTAAAACACAAAACCTGGTCAGTTAAAATCACAATTCTGTAACTTTTATTTTCAGTTTGAATAGTGACAATATGGAATTATAGCCAATATGAAATATGAATGAATAGCCAATAGTGTCATTTTAGAAAGTGAATGAGGTAAATAGTTTTAACTTTGAGAAGATATGTTGTTCAAATTTTGGACAAACATTAAAATTTAGGTAAATTTTATCTTAGATTCATACAATAAACTAAAGGGTCTAAAAACCCATTTGTCACTGAGAGTTGTTTCCGTTCATCAGGAGAAAGATGTTTAATTCTACCAGGAGAGTCCTCACTCATTATCACAGGGGATAGGATGAAAGGAGGTTGGCATTTGTTGTCCCGAAAAGTGACAAACTCCTCCAGAACTTCATCCGGCAAGATGGCACCATCGTTCTGGGGTGTTTGAGAGAGTTCTCTGGACTCTCTATTTCAGCTGGCTCGCTCCGTCTGAGGTGGAAAGGGACTGGAGCCTGGCTCCCCGCTGATTCCTGGCTTGGAGCTGCTCCCAGAAGACTTCTTCTTAGCCAATACAACAACAACTCTCTACTGACCCTCCCTTCCGTGTCAGCTTTACCTGATTTTAGAAGGAGGAGTTGCCTATACAATTTGTATCCAGTCAATGCAACTCTGACAAACAGAATGGGCATTAACTGAGTCGCATATATTGATTTTGATTACATAACCCTACTTCTCAAAGTTTAGAGGGAACAATGACTTCTTTGTTAACTAGTAACACCATGTTTAGAAACACAATTTTCTTCACAGATGTATATTTAGATTTTTACACAATATAACCAAACAACAGGCAATCTGTTTGAAGCTCTATCTAGCTGACCCACTTCCTTCATTGTTATGGTGACCACAACTCTTATTGTCCTGAGGCTATGGCAAAGTTCTGTTCAACTGTTGGTATAGACTCTTTTGGAGATGCAAAGTTTATCTTTCTCAGGAAGGAGCGTTGATTACCACAGGGGAGGTAGACCTTATGAGGAGTCATCTTGTCTGACCCAAGAAGGGGCACAATTAGCATGGAGGGGAAGAGGAAGAGCTTATTTACATACAGTAAGTTTAGTGTCTCTGAGGCCCGATCAGGATGTCTCTGAGGGACATTGGACACTACAAGTGGACATTCCACCCTTGCTCAGAAAGGAAGGGAAGGTAGTTGTGTGTAGCATGTGTAGCTGTGGCAGTATGGCTCTAATAGTGTCATACAACATCACTACTGGTACCACATCACTAACCATTCAAAAGATTTTTTTTTCAAATGGGTCTTTGAAAGGAACCTATCCTCAAGATCCAAGTCCTTCAAAGAACCAGAAATCTCATTTCTAGTTTCATAGCCGAGGTTGTGCAGAGTAAAGAGCAAACTAGGTAGAGTTTTCAAAACAAAAAGTGAAAAAAGTATACTTCTGGTGTTATGATTTGGACAACCCAGTTGGTACGAGAGCCAGAACGACAAGAGTCTAAATAAGCAAAACAGTGTTTATTATTTACAGTGAAAGAGCTGACAGGTATTTACAAAATGGTGGCCTGGGACTCCTGAAAAAGGGAGAGACAAGGTCAGGTCTAGGAGTCGAGTGGAGGCAGCTCAAACTGTTTTGTCTTTCCTTACAGGTAATCCTTGTGGGGTGAGGTTGTGGGGAAAATCCCAAGGCAGGCAAGTGGCTGGAGGGCAAAGGCAAACGAGGCGAGACCCCGACACAGGGAGAACCAAGGGCAGGATCCGAGATGACCAGACAACTGTAGACACAAGAAAACAAGGTAAGGTATCCTCTTCATATAATCAAGATACTGGCTAGAAACACAACTACCCGGAAGGAAGTAATGCTCCAGCGACGAGAAGAGCTTGACTGCAGCCTTATGTAGCCAAGGAGCTCGTCATGCAGATGGTCGTCAGCTGTGGATGATTGGCGGCCATCTTGGAGCTGCAGCAAGTTCAACTCTTACATCTGGCACCATGTTGGGAAAGCAGTGAGCTCCCAGTTTGTTTTGCAGGGTTTTTTTAGCACTGTGAATCAGGAGAAGCAGAAAGGGACAGACATGGCACTTTTACAATGTAAGGCCTGACCTGGGTTCAAAACCCAGTTTCTGCATTTTTGCATTTGGTGTTATGGCCGACTTGCAGCCTGATTCCTGGAACCCAGAGACCTGGGGTTCCATTTGGGCCGAGCTATTGGAGCCAAATTGATGTCAGCATACTTTTGGCCAATGATTGGTTCACTGACTCATCACATCACACAAGTTGTCCTCCAGTTCATTCCCTCCACTAGTGTGTTACTTTTGGTTTGTGTGTGAGAGAGAGCTCTGTTTGTTGTTGTTGTTTGGTTGTTTGTTTGTTTGCTTGTTTTTGGTGGATGGATCATGTATGTACTGTATGTATTAGTATGGATTCCAAAACAGGTTTGGTACCCTTGACAAATGACGAGGTGAGTGTATTCTTCTGTATTTGTCACAAATAATATGATCGTGCATTTTTGACATGATAATCTCCCACATCAAGACGTCACTCTGCTCAAAGCAAACACAACCATGGTTGGGGTAGAATAAGGGCAGGCTGGCCATGGCCAGGCCAGACCAGGCCAGACCAGGCCAGACCAGGCTGTACTGGGCCTTACAATGCAAAAATCCCTATAAATGTTTTCAAGAAGAAGAAGCTATAATCAATTGACTGACTACTTTTGTTTCAGTGGAGAGAAAAATGATAGATATTGTTAAGGTTCATTCATCCGCCTATCGATCTCACGCTCCATTTTCCCCTCATTCATGAACAAGATCCCGAGATACTTAAACTCCTCCACATGGGGCAGGACCTCCTCCCCGACCCAAAGACAGCACTCTACCCTTTTCTGGCTCAAGCCTTGGATTTGGAGGAACTGATCCTCATCCCGGCTCATACTCGGCTGCAAACAACTCCAGCGAAAGCTGTAGATCACGACCTGATGAAGCCAATAGGACCACATCATCTGCAAAAAACAGAGAAGCGATCCTAAGGCCACCAAAACGGATCCCCTCAACACCTTGGCTACGCCTAGATATTCTGTCCATAAAAGTTATGAACTGAATCTGTGACAAAGGACAACCTTGGTGAAGTCCAACTCTCACTGGGAATGAGCCCAACTTACTGCTGACAATGCGGACCAAGCTCTGACACCGGTCGTAGAGGACCTAACAGCACGTATCAAAGGGCCTAGTACCCCATACTCCCAGAGTACCCCCTGTAGTGAACTTAACCCGATGTCAAAACTAAGCCTAAGGTCAAAACCCTTGACCTTAAGAACCTTGTGGGACAGAAACTGTCATTTCATTGATTTGAATCCAGAAATACAGGTTCACCCATCCTGAGACTTTCTTTCTTGAAAATTCAAGTGAAAGAACACTCTCTTTTCTATTATCATTCCTGTTTTACAAATGTTTGATAATCAAAGTGTTTTAGTTCAAACATTTTAGATGTTACAGTGAACTAATCAATTTTATTAACTGTAAAACAGTAACAATGATTTTTGAGTTGCTTATGCAAAGTTAGAATTCATGTTAAGGCCTGTTACAGAGTAATTATGCATTTTCTGATTTCTGTCTTTGAATGAGCAAGTGTGCGTTTTCCAAGGTCAGGAGTCGAAGCAGACATGTGTTGGAACAACTGTCTTGTTTACATCCTCTCAGACGTCAACAGAGAAGTTGGCACCTGTTTCTCCAAACTCGCCAAAACAAAACTTCTCTCTGTCTCTGAGAACAGTTTTAATCTGTTCCATAACAATTCTTGCTGTTTTCTGACTTCTAGTAACCTCTTACATCACAAAACACACCCCTGTCTGGTTGATATTGTCCAATCAGGGACGCTCAAATATACCGGAAATAGAGCTCTTTAAAATGTCGGTACTTCCTGTTCTCCTGGCTTCTGAGCAGTTCTGAGAAGCGCAGAGAAGTTCTCTCAGTTCGGTGAAGCGCTGAGAAGTTCTGAGATGTTCGCAGTTCTGTGAAGTCGTTTGGGAGAACAGAAGTCCAGCCATGATAAGGCTCTTCCGAGTTGGATTATAACATTTTCCACCTCTGAGTGGAACTTCTGAAGGACTCCACTCATGTGAAGTCCACTTGCTGATGTGAGCTTGTGTCGGACGGAATCTCGTCACTACTTCGGACGAGTCACAGCCATCCTATGGAGACGCTGGACAGGTAGCGTTAACTGGAACTCCATATCTGCTGATTCATCTTCAGAAAGGTAATGAGTCAAGTTTCCTACCAAGCGTACTGAGGAAAAGCTGGGTTCGAATGGAGAGTGTCGGTTCTGGTCAACACTCCCCCTCACACACCATCTTTTACTCCCTTTAAACTTCATTTCCATCTTTAAATTCTTCTCTCAAGTAGAAATCCTTCCAGATAATTTAGAAATGTCTGTGTAAAGTGCAGGGCTCCCCGACGGACACGGTCGAATGCCTTCTCCAAGTCCACAAAGCACATGTAGACTGGTTGGGCAAACTCCCACACACCCTCTAGGACCCTGCTAAGGGTGTAGAGCTGGTCTAGTGTTCCACAACCAGGACAAAAACCGCACTGCTCCTCCTGAATCCAAGGTTCGACTATCCGATGGACCCTCCTCTCTAGAACCCCTGAACAGACCTTACCAGGGAGGCTTAAGATTGTGATCCCCCTGTAGTTATAACACACTCTACGGTCCCCCTTTTTGAATAGGGGGACCACCACCCCAGTCTGCCAATCCAGGGGAACTGCCCCCAATGTCCACGCATATTGCAGTCGTGTAAGCCAACACAACCCCACAACATCCAGAGCCTTAAGGAACTCTGGGCGAATCTCATCCACCCCTGGGGGCCCTGCCACCGAGGAGCTTTTTAACCACCTCAGTGACCTCAGCACCAGAGATTGGAGAGCCTGGCCCAAAGTCCCCAGGCTCCGCTTCCTCAGTGGAAGACGTGCCAGTGGGATTGAGGGAGTCTTTGAAGTATTCATTCACACTTCTGAAATTTAAGAAAATGTATGGATTTCAGTTGTTTATCAAATTTAGATATATATATTGGAAAAATGCAATTGTTTTTAGTTAATTTTAAAAGGATAAAGTATGACTTTCTAAAATCAGAACGCTCAACCAAGCAAAATAGAATTCACAATGCTTGTGTAAAGACAATGGACTTGGATGACTTGGATGGCTGCGAACTTCTTGAGTTTTAATGATCAGAAGACTGAGGTCATTGTGTTTAACCCAAGCTCTACCACTGTCACTGATCCTGTAAACCTGCACTCCCTTCAGCCTCATCTAAAGCAGTCAGTTACCAATCTCGGGGTAGTGTTAAACTCAGACTTTAATTTTAGTAAACAGATCAACTCTGTTCTACAAAAAAGCTTCTTTCAGCTAAGGCAGATAGCAAAGCTCAAGTCCGTTCTGTCCAGATCCGACCTTGAAAAACTAGTCCATGCATTTATTACAACCTGGCTGGACTACTGTAACTCTCTTTATGTTGGGGTTAGTCAGGCTTCACTTTCACGTCTCCAGCTTGTACAAATTGCGGCAGCTCTGCTACTAACAGGAACTCGCAGGTTTGAGCACATTACTCCGGTTCTGTCCTCCCTTCACTGGCTTCCTGTGCGTGTCAGAATCAATTTTAAAATTCTCCTGCTGACATTCAAGTGCATTAACGGCCTTGGACCATTGTACCTCTCCGACCTTCTTCATCCTTATGCTCCTTTTCGGGCTTTGAGATCGTCAGACCAGCTGCTTTTGGCCGTACCAAAAACCAGGCTGAAGCTCAGAGGAGATCAAGCATTTTCAGTCGTGGGCCCTAAACTCTGGAACAATCTTCCCATCAACATTTGACAGGCCACCTCAGTCTCTGCTTTTAAAGCTCTCCTAAAAACACGTCTGTACTCACTGACATTTAATACAGGGTGATCGGATTTAGATCTAGTTTTTCATTGATGCTGATTCTGTTTATGCTTTTGTTATTATTCCTATTTAACACAAGGTCATCAGATCTGATTTAGCATTTCATTGTTTCTGACTGAGTTTATGCTTTTTGTTATTATTTCCTTGACTTTTGACACAACATGATCTGATTTAGTATCTCATTGTTTCTAATTATGTTTTCGGTTTTATATTTTTATTCCATGTGCTGTAAATATATCTTGCTACTTTTTATTTGATGTTGTGATATTTTTGTTAAGCACTTTGGTAACAGTTTCTGTTTTAAATGTGCTCTATAAATAAATCTGACTTGACTTGACTTGACATGGAAACCCCAAGCTGCAGCCAGTGGCAGCACCTTGCAGAACATGCTATGAGAAACACTGAAAAAGATCTTGTAAATATGTTTACATTTCAGATGGTGTCATAGACGTGTAGATTAATCATATGTTGCTTATACTGTTGGTCACAAGTTCAGAACTGAAGTATACAAAGCCTTGAACACTTTTTTTTTACTTGAACATTTTATTTGCTGAGATTCTTTAGGAGTGGTGGTGCAGAGGTTAGTGAAAACAAGCCTGTGATCAGGTCACCGTTCAATCCCCCAGGACAACAACATCAAAATGTGCGTGGGAATTTTTGTGTTTGGTAGAAAAATAAAATAAAATTAAAGACAAACAAAAAGCTTAGTGCTACTTCTTGTGCCATGCTTTCTAAAACAATTATTGAATCAAGTATTTACTTATGTAGGTAAACATAGATGTTTTAAAACCTGTTAAAATACACCAGAATGCAGGAAATAGCAGCTACCTTATTCAAAAAGTTATGGGGGAAGACCCACAGACCTCGCACCAATATGTCCCCCCCTACAATAATTCTAATGCTAATACCCACTGTGTGGTTCAAGCCAAGAGCCATTGTCAATACTGGGGGGCTAAGGCCCCTAAAAAGGGCTTCTAAAATCGCCCCTGGTGTGAAGAAATGAACTGAGAAAATACAACTCTAAAATTTAACACAACAACATACACATCATATCTTAAATCTAAAACTAAAACAATTATTATAATATATATGCAACCAGTCTTTCATATAAAAACTTGGATATTTTGAAGCTGTCGACCTTGACCTCTCTAAGTGTCTTTAAGAATCTGTTGGACACCTGGCAGGGACCAATGCTGACATGTTCCTGTTTTTAGTTTTCTACATTTGTCTTGGAATCTAGCTGTTTTTTGTTTTGTTACCTTTTAGCCATCCTATTTGTTAAAAAAAAAAAACTGTATTATGCTTTTTTATAACTGTTTTGTTGTTGCTGTTGTCCATTGTTGTCATCTTTCTTTGTTGAAATCAAGTCTCTATTGTAAATGAGTCCTCGAGGCTCAGTGGGATTTACCTGTATAAATAAAGGTTGAATGATTTACCGGACAATGCTTTCACTAACAAGTTTGTTGTTGTACTGTCATGGTTACAGCCGACAGTAACTATTTACACAATAAAGTGATGGTTATTCACGTTCCCTCAATTTCAGTATCCAGCAGGACATCACAATATAAAAATAGGGATATTTTTATCGGAGACTGTGTGTACTTTAACAAGGAAGAGTTCAGATTTTTTTTTTTTTTTTTTACATTACAAACAGCAACAGATAATGAAGATTTTTACCTAAAAACCCACATAACAAAGCAGAACATAATTTTTAAATTAAAAGGGACAAGGTGGAGAAAAATGCGCTGTTTGAGTCTGTTCATTTACTGACGGTAAACAAAGTCCGACTCCCACTGCAGCTGAGACTAAAGTTTAAATCAGCACAGCACCAACACAACTCTCATGAAGTTCAGGGTTATTTGACACTTTCCTGCCCGTTCTGTGAGTTTAATAGACAGACTGTTACTTCTTACCTTGCGTTGCAAACTATTTTCAGCTACTTGGTTTCTTTGCTCGAGACTTCGCTGCTTTGCGAAAAGCAAAGGAACAGTTGACTTCTGGGCAATGTAGTTCTTTTGACTTGTATTAAAGTGAAGGCTTACTGAAAGCAAACTACAAAATAGCTGCGCTGTTTTGTTTTTTTTTGTTTTTTTTTTCATTTTCACTTTAGGTTTTGATCGGTTCCCGCTCCTCTCTACTCCCATTAGCTTTCAGTCCGGTCACGTCCCTGTCACGTGAGTTATAATGAGGTTGACTCTGGTCCCGCTGGAATCCTGCTGGAATCACGTGACCCGCGGTACTCCCGAAAAAATGTCATCCTCTAGACTGTGGTAGCTCGGTGGTCTGTGGTTGCATCAGGAAGGGCATCCATCGCAAAAACAATTGCCAGGACTTCATGCGAGTTAGTTCACTGTGGCAGCCCATGAAGAAGGGAGCAGCCGAAAAAAGAAAAAGTAATAATTGCTGAGATTGTTTTTACAATTCAGAACTTTTAAAACCCAATGAGGGCAAAATATGTTATTAGGGAACAATGCAAAAAAAACTAATGGAAAAAAAAACAAACTATTCTTACTGTTTTTACACTGTTTGAGTAGATAATGGAAATGACCAAAAGTGAGATAACATAAAATATAGTAGCAAGAAGAAGGATGTTTATCCTGATCATCATGTAACCATCTGTCTCATTTAGCCCAAGGTTCTGATTAAGTCATTTGTGTTTAAAGAGGAGGAAGCCTCTAATTCCCCTCCTTTCATCTAATTTAATTATGTGCTGACATTCTCCCTTTATTCCTTGAAAGGATAAAAGCAGCTTAAGCTTTTATGTGGAGCTTTAATGACAGCAATGGGGAAACTTTACTCACTGATTGCTTAGCCTTAAGTGTGTTTAGCCTTAATACAGTGCTGCTCCAAACATATCTTTGTACAGGCACGTGCATATGTGCACACACACACACACACACACACACACACACACACACAAACATGGCTGCATCAGATCATGTCCAAATAAAAAATAAAATAAATCAAATAATAGTTTTAATGTTGAACTACAATCATGGTTGGCAAACTACAAAGACTGTGTTCTGTTTATTATTCAGCTACATTCCTACCTCTGGATGCATTTTGACTCGGGTGTTTTGAAGTTGATATGGTGGCTGGGCACTAACCACCACTGCCTCACAATGAAAGGCATCCTAAGTTCAAATAGACCAGTCAAGAAAGTTCTGTGGACTCTTTCAAGTTTTCCATGTTTTGTTTAATTGCAAAGTCCAAAAACAAGATATTATAAATCAAATAGTTTTGCGATTAAAGCAAATGTTCAGATCTTTAGAAGGGGTACTCTGTTGAAAGGTTATGAGCAAGTAGTATTTTACTTGTTGTAGATACCTGTTTGAATACCCTAAGTTTAGAAAAATAACTTTAGTTTTAAACAGACTGATAGGGTGTAAGAATGTCTGCATTTTGATGATTGAGAGAAGTGGAGCAGTGAAGCTACAAGGAGCACAAGTCACAAAGGTGCAGGACTTCAGCTGCTTAGGGTTGACTGTCCAGGAACTCGGGACCTGTGCTAAAGAGGGGAAGAAAAGTGTTCAGTCAGGTTATCCTGAAAAGTTTCAAGAGTGATTTGTGCCAAAAGGGTGGCAGCCAAGGTCAAAGGAACAGTTTACAATAGAGCGGTGAACGAGCTATGTTGTCCAGTTTGGAGACAGTGGTACTGACAATAAAACAGGAAAAGGAACTGGAAGGAGCAGAGCTGAACATGTTGAGGTTCTCCTTAAGAGTGACAAGAATGGAAAAGATTGGAATGAGATCATCAGAAGTACAGCAAAGGGAGATAAAGTTAGAGAGGTCAAGCTGAGATGGTTTGGGCATGTCCAGAGGAGGGACAGTGGGTATACTGGTAGAAGGATGTTAGAAATGCAGCTGTGTGAAAAAAGACAGAGGAGATATACAGGTATGGATGCAGTTAGAGAGGACATGGAGGTAGTTGGAGAGAGGACAGAGTGAGATGGAGGAGGATGACTCGCTGTGGAGACCCCTGAAATGGAACAGTCGTTAGAAGAAGATATTTGCCTCTATTTATTCCCGGTCGCTTCGTTCCTCCAGCAGTGGAGCATAATGAATTTCAAATGCATGTTTTTTTGTTTGTTTTTTTGTTTGTTTGTTTATCTCCCCGTGCTTTTTCAGGTCCTGTTGTTTAGTTATTATGTAAGTCATGTTTGGCTGCCCCAATAGCATTTTTTTTGTTTGTACTGTCAATAAATTCAGCTCATTCGTTGAACTACGCAAGTCGAATCTGCATTTCTGGGTTCTAGTCCTCCACTAACCTCGATACAGGATAAACGCAAATCTCAGGAATAAAATCTGCAGAAAAAGTGTAGAATGTTGTCTACATGATCTCAAAAACATCTTAGTCATAGTGTTTTTTTAAAACACTATTTTATAAAGATTTACGCTTTTTTTTTTATTTGTTATTTCAGTGGACATTTTATGATTTTCCTGAAAGAAGTGCCCCAGACTGCACCAGAAGAGCTACAGCTAGCTGCTGCTAATATTCGAAAAAAATTTAAAAAAGTGCTGTGTTGTCATTACTGTATGTTCCCATACAAGGACTAAATTTGCTCTATGCATTTAAACCAGCACACATAATTACACCAAGGTGGAGCAGCAGGCAGCAATTTAAGCACCTGTGGAGCAGAGAGTGAATACACTAGCCCCTTGTTACTTCGTGGTTCGTTTATCGCCGACTCATTTTTCAAAATAAAATTGGACATGACACACAATTGGCTGATTGATGGATGAGTCGCACGATCGGCATGAACTTTTTATTTAAAATAAATTATTTAAACTTATTTAGCACCTGCTGCACATTTGTGCAGCCTGTACTGCAGGTTAAACTTTCTGCTGCAGCTGATCAGCTGTTCTGCCTGCAGAGCTGAGAAGTGGGCGTGGCCAATAGAGCTTGCAGGTGGCAAAGAGCAGAGTCAAGGAGGCAGGGAGTTGAAATCATGACATTATGTGCTCTTTTAGAGCTTTAGAGTTTAAAAACATTGTTTAGAATATTGCAAGAGTATGGGAAGGGTTTAAAATGCCTTCATATATATATATATAAACTACTTATTACTTGTACTACTATTCCTACTTGATGGTTTTTCAATTATTGCGGGGCTTCAGGGTACGGAATTGTTTGACAGAAATAAACTCTATTTTAAACTAAGGTCATTAAATAAAATACTAATTGTTCATACATTTTCTACAGAGCCCCACATTAATAAATCTATCACTAACACACTGAAAGGGCCTCAATAAAGTACATTAGCTGGATTTTACTGGAATATGTGTATCAATGTTTTTATTTTTTCTTCAAGGATATCATATAATAATTTCCAACCTGAGAATGTAAACTAATTTGAAAAAAAAACAAAAAAAAGGCATTTTTTTTATGTCACACTTTCCAACAGTAAAAAAAAGTCCATGCTCAATAATCCAGGTATACAATCCAACAATTTTCAGTCAGGTCATCTGGACAGTTTCTTTTTTTTGCTGAAACGTTTCACCTTCCATCCAGAAGGCTTCGCCAGTCAAGAAAACACACAACACAAAACTGATTCTTCCCCCAAACAGTTTACTCCAAAGTGGAACAAACCAGTTATGTTGGTGCTAAGATGGTGTCTTTGGCACGCCCCTCCTCTTGTGCCGGCCCTCTTCCTCGTCCACAGTCATGTCAAACTGGTTCAAAACCAAAACAGTCCATGCTCAATAATCCATGTATTAAAAAAAGAAACTGTCCAGATGACCTGACTGAAAATTGTTGGACTTTCCAACAGTGACATTTTATTTAAATGACAAGCTGAAGTCTTGCTTCAAACAGGCTCATATAAAATGTGCATCAGTGTGCATGTCATCGATGCATAACAGCCGTGGGCATTCAACAGTTCAGTGTATCAGCACTTGGTGAGCTGCACAGCGTGGAACACACATTAGGACTGTTAGCTGGACATGCAAGCTGAAGTGAAGCTGCCTGAGTCTGTGGAGCAGCCTGTTGACTGCTACATCCATACCAGCACATTCACTGCAGCTTGATGGTTTGACAAGTGACGCCAAGGGCGGAAAGTCCACCTCATTATTAGTGGGTTAAGTAAACAGGGAGTTTTTAAGAACAATTTTTTGGGGGTCCGTTAAGATACACTCAAATGTATTGCTGTAAAAAGAAGTGAAAATTAAACATTTATTATCATGTTTGCCTGATAGACACGTTGCAGAAACTAACAGGAGAACCGAATGTCTTGCTCCACCTTCACCACACTCATTTGTTTGTCCCTTTAAGGTGCTTAATTCAACTTCTCTGTCACCCCATCATGTGACTTACATCAAAAGCTTATTTTTCTTTTTCACAAAAATATAAAATCATTCAAAACTATAAGAACAGGTCACTAAACATCTAATGCATCCACACACATTATTAAAATAAAAACGAGACCTTTATCACAATCACAGACACATATGCAGCAATTCAATGTTGTCATGGAAACATATACATGAAAACTCCACTGTGGTTATTAAATATTTTTAATGTGCTCACTTTGAAGGATTATGGTGAAAGCCATCAATGTGCATCAAATATGCATGCAGCTTTCATCGTTCAGAGTCAAATTAAAGATAATTAAATTTTGTTTAAATAACTTTTTTGGTCATCGCAAAATCGTCACTGATCGGTAGCAGTTTTAAAGATTTTCAAGCTCTAAATAAAAATACATGCTGATGAACAGAAGACATACATCCAATAAATAAATCCACTAAATCCAATAAAAACATTTGGCACCACATTACAATAAGGCTCCCTTATAGATGTTAATAAATTATATGTATGTATTATTAATTCCTCTATAAACACTTTATAAATCATTAATAACTGCTTATTATGCATTAATTAAGGACGACAGAGACGAAACTGACCAGCTTCTTGTCAAATAGTGAGTCAAATGTGTTCACCTATATATTTAATCTAGAGTTGTTATATTAAACATTTCAGAATACGTTACTACCTTGTAAGCACAATAAGCATTTGTAAACCCAATTTTTAGCATATCATATTGTACTTTTTTCACTGAATTATAAGTAGATACTTATACAAGTTATTAACAATTTATAAAATGTTTATAGATGAATTAATAACATATCTATAAACTATGTATTAGCATCTGTAAGTGGAGCCTTATTGTAAAGTGGTACTAAACATTCTTTAGACACATTGATTTATTGTTGTTGTGGTGTCAGTCAATAGAAATCATGAGCTGCTGAAAAGATGAAGCAAAATATATTGTTCCTACTATACAGAGACCCTTTAAACATTATATTGATATTACTGTTGACATCTACAAGAAGCTGCAATATTTTGGTTTGAGTAAAATAACAAAAACAATTCAATGCTCTCAGGCTTGAACACTGTTCTCCCACATGTAAGGCAAAATTGGTAATTGATCAGTGATTATTGGACTGAACCATTGTTAGGCATATAAGGGAAGAACATACACTGTTTACAAAATTAAAGGGAACACTAAAATAACACATCCTAGACCTCAATTAATTAAATATTCTCACTGACAAACTTTATTATTAGCACAGTGGAATTGATTGAGAAGAAAATAACACAAAAATTATCAATATAAATCAAAATTATGACACCATGGAGGTCTGGATTTGGATTCATACTTAATATGAAAGTGGAAAATAACATGACATGTTGATTCAACATCAGTGAATGTTCCTCAAGACAAGTCTAAATGAGGCTCAGTAGTGTGTGTGGTCTCCACGTGCCTGTATAACCCCCCAACAACTCCTGGGCATGTTCCTGATGAGACGGCGGATGTTCTCCTGAGGGATCTCTTCACAGACCTGGATTAGAGCATCAGTTAGCTCCTGAACAGTTTGTGGTGCAACATGGCCTTGGTGGACTGACCAAAACATGATGTTCCAGATGTGCTCAATTGGATTCAGGTCTGGTGAACGGGCAGGACAGTCCATAACATCAATGCCCTCATCATGCAGGAACTGCTGACACACTTCAGCCACATGTGGCCTAGCATTGTCATGCATAAGAAGGAACCCAGGGCCCACTGCACCAGCATATGGTCTCACAATGGGTCTGAGGATCTCATCCTGGGACCTTATGGCAGTCAGGGCACCTCTGGTTAGCACATGGAGGGTTGTGCAGCCATCCAAAGAAATGCCTCCCCACACCATGACTGACCCACCACCAAACGGGTCATGCTGGAGGATGTTGCAGGCAGCATAATGTTCTCCTCGGTGTCTCCAGACTCTGTCACATCTGTCACATGTGCTCAGTGTGAACCTGCTTTCATCCATGAAGAGCGCAGGGCGCCAGTGGCGAATCTGCCAATTTTGGTGTTCCCAAGCAAACACCAGTGGTCCTGCATGGTGTTGGGCTGTAAGCACAAGCCCTGTATGTGGACGTCGGGCCCTCATACCACCCTCATGGAGTCTGTTTCTGACAGTTTGAGTGGAAACATGCACATTAGTGGCCTGCTGGAGTTAATTTTGTAGGGCCCTGGCAGTGGACCTCCTGTTCCTCCTTGCACGAAAGACGAGGTAGAGGTCCTTTTCATTCATTCAACCTTTATTTAGACAGGTTAATCCCATTGAGCCTTGAGGACTCATTTACAAGAGAGACCTGAGTCCTTAACAAAGAGTGATGACAACAATGGACAACAACAACAACAATAGACAGACATAAAATAGGCATACAAATTTAAGTTTCTCTTTTTTTTATTTAAGAAATTGAAACAAAATAGCAACCAAAAGGACAATCAAGAGGAATAGCAGCAAAAAACAATTAGATCACAAGGTGATTTAGAAAACCCAAAACAGGAACATGTCTGCATTGGCTTTTGCCAGCTACTTAACAGGGTTTTAAAGTCACTTAGAGAGGTCAAGGTCGAGAGCTTCAAAAATCTTTTTGTAAGATATTCCAGGAAACAGGAGCAGAGTAGGAGAAGGCCCTTTTGCCTAGTTCAGTCCTCACTGAGGGAACACTGCAGGTAATAATGTCCTGAGAGCGCACGCTGTAGCTGCACTCACGCAGAGACATTTAGGAGGAGATGTATGAAGGCAGCAGACCAAGAAGTGATTTAAAGATGAAAATGTACCAATGGACGAGAAAATTGCTTCACAATAAGTGTTACTACCTAACTGGTGACACTGATTCTACAAAGGTGTGACATTTGGAGTTACATTGTTTTGTTTAGGTGTCCTCTTTATTTTTTTGAGCACTGTATTTTTTCAAAGCCATAAAGGCATCATTTTGCCTCTATAAATGGTGGATATGCTTTTTCTTTATATTGCTTAAATTTAAAGTTTGGTCTAATAATTTGTGTAGGATTCATAGGATTTTGGGGATAATCACTTTTTCCACAGCTGACAATCATTCAATCATCCACCCTTCCACACCAGCACCTGATCCTGATGACTGCTCTGCTGTGGACTGAAGCACTTCACAGTCAACCATCCGACACTGGAACATAATGATACCTTTGGTTACTTAAGTGACAGCCAAAAAACGTTCTCTTGCAAATTTATAAATAAACTTTGAATTTTTTTCTTGCGCCTTCCAAGTCCTGCTCCTCCATGTCTCCTGAGTCCTCCTTGTTCCTTGTCACCTCGCCTGTAACCCTCTTGTTCATGCAAACACCAAACATCAGCATGTACCAAATACCAAGCACCATCAACCTGTACTTTCTCCAACATTAGTCACATTTCTGGATCAAGTCTTCATCTCCCCTCGGAATACTAGGACCCCCCCCCCCCACACCCCCACACACACACACGCACACCTTTACAATGCTGCCTACAAACAACCAAAAACAAGATTAGAACAACAAACAACCTCGAACCATCAAGCACCTTTAAAGCTGCCCATACTCACCTTCTTCCCCATTTTCCCTTACTGCAAAGATATTAAAAATTGCAGCCACATCTAATCATTGTTATCCATACATCCATCTTTTATCTGTTGATTGTTCTGCCAGTGGGCAGCATGGTGGCTCAGTTGGTAGAGCTGCTGCCTCTCAACGAGAACATTGCCGGATCGAATCCTGTCCGGGGGACTTTCAGCGTGAAGTTTACATGTTCACTCTGTGCATGTTTGGGTTTCTTTGGGTGCTCTGATTTCCTCCAACAGACCAAAAACATGCATGTTAGGCTGATTGGTAACTGTTAATTGAGAGTGAATGGTTGTTTGTCTTGTTTGTTTCTATGTGTCCCTTTGATGGACTGGAGACCAGTCCAGGGTGTCCCCCACCTCTCGCACAGTAACAGTTGGACATGGGCACCAGTGACCCCCTTGACCCAAAAAGGAAGAAGTGGGTAAAGGTAATGGATGGATGGATGGATGGATGTTCTTCATAAATTCTATTCATAAAATGTTTTAAAACACTGACATTAAAAGTGGCAGGTAATATTAATTTCCTAAAATAATTCTAGGTTTTGTGTATAAAGGGGTAATTACAATATGCCTGGTTCTAAACTTTATGATTTTATGTAAACCACCAATTTTAGAAGAACTACTAAAATGAAGTGATGTTTCTGTAATCGGTGATAGTGCAGAGGAAAGAATGGTGAGGCTTTTCTCCACTTTACTACAAATATTTGCTTTTGTTAAAGACTTTGTCATTTGTATAGAATGATTGTAATGGATTGTCAGGTTATTTATCACACTGAAAGTATGAAGGAGATGTTCATCAAGTTGAAACATCTTAAAATGTTGTAACCAGACCTGAGATGCATTGTTTCCAACTCCCAGGTGTTGAGTCCAAAGTTCTTTAAGTTGGTACAGCTGGAATGATGTGCCTTTCCAGAAACCAGGGCTTGCAGGTGTGACGTACCTGTTTCGATCTGTAGGATGCCTCCATCCCCTGGAGTCAACCGAGGGTCAGCTGAGGTCAACAACTGTCTGAACGGTCACTTGGCATGCAAGCAGAGAGTGGCAAAGTTCAAGCAGGTCTAGAGTTCTTTGTCTGATGAAGCAGGAGACAGATTTGTTGGTTCCCCTAAGGGTACAAAGCTATTTCTAATTTTATGTTTCTATTACTTTATCTATTTATATTTTAAATGTATTTCTTTACTTTGACTTTAACAAAAAATACTAAGCAAACATACAACAATGTTAAGTCAGGTTGTCTGGATGGTTTCTTTTAGTTGAAACGTTTCGTCTTTCATCCAAAAGTTTTCATCAGTCTGAGGAGCAAGAAACTAAGCTTTTGAAAGAGGCAATCTTTCACAAATAAACCCATCCCTCACTTTAAAACTGTTTATTTTTTGTGTCTTGGATAGTGGGGTCATGAACAAGGAATAAAAGAGGGGTGAAGAGAAAACAGGAAGGAATTAATGGTAAAGGAGATCAAAAGATAAAATAAAAGTAGAGGCAAAAAACAAATATATGTATAATATGTTTGTTTCATCCACCATTCCATTCTACAAGAGTTTTATTTTTTAGCTAAGCATCGTGTTGATAGTTTCTAACTGATTTGAGTTGATATTGTTGACTGTTTTTTGGATGTTTCAGAGAAAAAAGATCATGCTGAAGCAGGACGGTAAAGTCATTAGGAGAGTTAGAACATGGACGATACAGTGGCAAAATGAGAGAATCAGCATCTGAATGGTAAAAACCCAGATGCCATAAAAATACAAAACATATCCGGTCAGTTTGCATGTAGAGATTAATTTTAACTGACTTGAATATTTATCAGTGTTCCAAAAAAGCCTGCAAATATATTGTTTTAAGAAGACACATTTCTTTTTACTTGTTTTAATTTCACTAGCAGCTGCATTGCAGTAGCAGAAAAAAAAACAGCTGATCAAAGCTAATGTGTTGTACATTTTATACATTTTGCATTCATTTTGCTGCATATCTGAAAAGAAAACCCAAATCTAGCACTAGAAAATGTCTCAATTATTGTGCCATAAAACCGCAAAGTAAGTAAACAAACGTTGGTTACGTACTGTAACCCCAGATTCTATGAATATAGGCGTAGCCCTTTAAGGCTGTCGCTTAGTGGGTTTTAATCCCGTTATGCGAAGCATTGCACTGAAAAATTTAGTCCACGCCCACCTGCTGTCTGGGCCCAACCAGAGCCCTGTAAAGAGAGAGTTGCGACACTCTTTGAACTCGCCGATACGCGGTCACGTGGTTCATGCAGCTCCCAATAGTTCCAAAAAGCTCATCGCTGTCAGTCAGTTTGAGCAGCTGCTGGTGCAACATAACACCAAAATCGACTTTTCTTACTTTACCTGGCGTCTTTCAGTAATTGCTGAGCAGTAACGAACTGATTACTTAACCAATTACTGATTATTTCACAGACTATGCATTTTATCAAAGCATTTTTAGAAGCGGCTCATACATTTATCATTAAATTTTAGAAGGAAACGAGACTGCAAACACATATTTGTTAGAAAAAAAGTATATGCAATACAGTGATCAATATAGTCATGTCTGTGTTTTATAACGTTACACACGTTAAAAAAGATCAGAGTAACTCCTGTTATAAAGCTCTTTCTGATGTTCTCTGCATGAGAATGCTCCACCTTGTCCTCCATGCAGCAGTTCAGATCTGCTCCAGCTTACCTGAGATCATCTGGATGAATTCTTGATTTCTATAGAAGATATTAATTCAACCTTTATTTAAACAGGTTCGTCCCATTGAGCCACGAGGACTCATTTACAAGAGAGACTGAATATAATTGTTGTATTTGTTGTTTTTTTATGGCAACCAAGTACCTGATAACTGAGTTGATTGTAGCCTGACAACTATTGTAAAACTGTAATTCATTGATTAAAATGTTAATTTAAATGAAACTGTTTCTAGTTAAAATCATAACAGATGACAAAATAAGTGTTAATTGTGCAAAAATAAATTTCCAAACAATTTATTATAAAATATGTAAAATGTAAAGCAAGCTTTAATAAAGTACTTTTACTACTATTTATACTGTTTATTAATGACATCATCTCAAGTCAGCAGGAGCACCATCATCATCATCATCATCATCATCATCACAACAACACAAAGTGAGAGCTGTAAATTTAATCTGCACAAACATTTTCAATCAGGACTCAAAATGTTTAACTGTCAAAGAAATGTGCAAGAAAATAAACTAATGTCACTCTACAGGCACATTTAGAGAGAGGACAGTTCACAGAGACACAGTGAGGACGAGTGAGACTGAAGGAGGTTCAACCATTTGTTCATGGACCAGAACCAGATGAGAAGAACAGCAGAACTTCCACTGACCAGTGACCTGACCAGTGACCTGACCAGTGATCTGACCAGTGATCTGACCAGTGATCTGACCAGTGATCTGACCAGTGATCTGACCAGTGATCACACATGTTGTTCTAAATTAAACTTTGGTACGAACAGTGTTAAATAAGACATGTCATATTTTTTATTGAACAATAATCTTCATTCTAACAGTGACGTCGTAATTTCAGAGACTGAGGAAGAAACAGAAATGAGGCGAGTGAGATGAGGGAAAGATGAAAATGTGTCCTCAGAGGACGGGGACATGTCAGGATCTGATGATCCAGGATCAACAGGACCAGGAGGATGGATCAACAGGCAGTCAGGGAACAGATGAAAAACCTGAGGGAACAATTAGAACACAAAAAATACATAAGCAGGACAGAAGAAACTCAGACAAGAAAATTAACTCAGTCCAGTGAAGAAAAATGTTAATGGAAAATAAATTCTGACATATTTTTACAAAAGATCAGATGAAGACAACTGGCATGAAGAAGAACTTCCAGCTCCATCTCAATGTACCTGTGATAGTTTAACAAGTTGTTTTGTTAATGTCCTACAGTTTATTGATGCTGATATATTCTTGTAATAATTCTTATTTCTTGTTCTGTCTTCAAAGAGTCTCATCTCAACTTGACCCATGATTACCAAACACTAAACTAATAATATAAAACTAATGTAAATGAACAGTCCTGCAGTAAATACCAACTTTGTGAAGGTTATGGTGTTAAAGTAATTTTATTCAAACATCTTGATTAAGCTGTTATTGATTAATAGAAGACAGAAAATGAGATCTTGTACCTTTGTGATACTTTGAATGCAACATTCAGTTCATGAAGTCATTCTCCTCTGGTTTACCTGGAAAACATAAAAACATTGACTCATCTCCACAATCACGTTTTTCTTTAATGATAATGTCACAATTTATGCTGCAGTCTTTGACAAATGATCTATAACTTTAACTAAATTACGTCAATCTTGTTGTCATGTTGTCATCATTCTTTGTTAAATCAGGTCTCTCTTATAAATGAGTCCTCGAGGCTCAATGGGATTTACCTGTAGAAATAAAGGTTGAATGAATCTCTCAGGGAAAAAAGGCCAAATATTTTCTAGTTTAGTTCAGTAACTGGAATTACCATAAATGTAAAAAAGACCACCTTTCAAAATTTAAGCAGTAATAGATATTTTAAAACGTTGAATTAGAAATAGACCCGTTTAAACCGTCATGTTGCAGAGCAGCTGCAGTTAAAACACAACTAGCAATTTAACACGTTTCATTAACTAAAACTGGCGACATGAAGTATTACTGTTGATAAATTGTGGTACAGAACAGTCAGATAACGCTTCACAATGGAGAAAAAGTGTCGCATTTGCATTAACTTACCAGAAAAACACGAAAAATGAACTACGTTCAATGCTGAACCCGCTGCTGTTTGGAACTTTTTGCCGCTGCATGACCCACGTGACTTCCGCATTCCATTCTTTCTATGGGAGTCAATGAGAGTGTCGCAACTCTCTCTTTACAGGGCTCTGGGCCCAACCCGGTCCGTATAAATTACATTAAGAGCGGGTAATCGGCTCCCAAATAACTTTTCTTCAGCCATTCAGTAGCCAGTGAGGCCCGACGCTTAAAGGGCTACGCCTCTATTCATAGAATCTGGGGTTACAGTACGTAACCAACGTTCTATTTCATATAGGCTTCGCCCTTTAAGGCTGTCGCTTAGTGGGTTAAGGGTGAAGCAGATGTGGTCCTCGCCTCACTGGGTTCATTCGAACACCGTATGAAGCAGAAGCTTGCCCAAAAAACGTCTTGTCACTCAGCTCCCCATGTACGTAATTACGCATTGCGTAATTATGTGTGCCATGCACAGACGCATGTTGTGTAAGTATGCGTTCTGAATGCATGAACGCCCCGGAAAAAAATTTCAATGGGGAGGAAAAAATGCTGAAAAGAGCCATGAAACAACCGGTTTATGGCTGAACAGTATGAACAGATTAATAATAACAGGAGAGCTGATTATTAATCAAATGAACTGATTGGTAACAATAGTCATGAACTGATTAGTAACAATAGAACCAAAATAACAGACACAACTTGTGACTTATAACAACATCTCACACTGTAATGCATGCAGACAGATGTGAGTTAAACAGAGTTCCATGAAACAACAATATTAATTCTGTAAAACACTAAGGACAGAATGTGTCATGGAACGGTCCGTCACATCACGTAGATAAGAGCGAATGAATGAGCAGGGTATTGACCACGAGGTCGCAGTGCAAACATCCTGCATTGTCATACCATTATGCAAAGCAGTCGAAGATGCAACACCCCTGATCGAGTGTGCCCTGAGGTTGATAGGAGGCTCTAAATCTGATGCCCTGTAGGCTTCAGAAAAGGCCTCACACAGCCAGTGTGACAAGCGCTGGGTGGATAACGGGCGACCTGCAGATGCATCTCTATAATGCACAAACAAATGTTAAATTTGATGCATTGCAGCTGTGCGTGCTATGTAACACGTCAACGCCCGCACCGGACCGAGAAGATGGAAAACCGCTTCTTCCTCTGATTTGTGGGCGAAGGGAAAACCCCTCCAACGATATCGCTCTTGATTTAAAAGAGCTTGTGATGTTTTTAGGCATAAAGCTGGGTTTGGTCTTAGATCAGCTGAGCTACCGTCAGCCTGAATTCTGAGACATGACGGAGCGACAGAGAAGGCAGATAATCACTCACCCTCTTAGCGGATGTTAAAGCCAGCAGCAGGGCTGTTTTAAGAGACAATAATTTAATTGGGACCTGATCCAGAGGCTCAACTGAAGCTTTGATCAGGGCCTGCTGGACCAGCGTTAAATCCCAATGTGGAACAAGTGGGTGTGAAACAGGCCTGCGTCTTTGTACACCTTTTAGAAAACGCTTCATCAGCAGATGATTAAAAGCTGTTCTGTCTCCGAACCCTTCGTGGCAGGCAGAGATGGCTGCAACATACGTTAATTGTGCTGGACGCCAAATTTCTGTCCATCAGCTGTCGCAGAAAGGACAGCATATCGCCCAATGGACATGAAGGTGGCCTCTACACCTTTCTCTGTACACCAGCGCTGAAAACTATCCACTTTGATGTGTACAGCGCTGTGGTAGATGCAGCACGTGAATCCTGGATTGTGCACACTACATCCTGTGGGAGACCCATCCCTTCTAAGCGGATCCGCTCAGCGGCCAGACCCACAGGTGCTGGCCTATTTCTGGGTAACTCCTGATCGCTCCACCTGCCTGAAGGAGAGCGTCCTCCCTCCACGGCAGTTTCCATGGGCGTCCTGATAGCAGGTGTCGCAGGACTGGGAACCATGGTGCGTCCACGCGCTCGGGGGCCACCAGGAGAGCTGTCAATCCCTCCTCCTGAACTCGGTTCAAGAACCGTAAACTCAAAGGAGGTGGAGGAAACGCGTACAGAAGCGTTTTGGGCCATGGGCTGTGGGCAACGCATCCATCCCCAGCAGTGGTTCGTCTCGCGGGCTCAGAGAAAACCGTAGTTGACACTGAGCATTTTCTCGTGTCGCAAATAGGTCCACAGCTGCTTGCCAAATACCTGCCACGTCTGGGCCAACAGGTCTGGATGGAGAGTCCAGTCACCGTGACGTGGGCCGCCCCTGGACATCACATCTGCCCCTTTGTTCAGAAAACCGGAACTGTACACTGCTCTGATGGAGAGCAGACTTTGATGTGCCCAACACAGTAGTTTTTGCGCAGTGTGTAACAGCTGGGCTGAGCGCACACACCCCTGCCGGTTTATGTACGCAGCAGTAACCTTGTTGTCTGTGTGAATCAAAACGTGTTGATTCTGTAGCACAGGAGGAAAGTGTTGAATCACGTTCAGCACCGTGCGACACTCCAAAAACATTTATGTGGGCTGATGTGTGATGGGGCCACATCGCCCCTACAGCTTGAGATAGGCATGCTCCCCCCCCAACCTGACAACGACGCGTCTGTGAAGACTGACCCGTGTGACGTGGGTCTGCTGACGGGGACCCCCTCCGACAGAACCAGGGTCTTTCCCCAGTGTCGGAGGTCTGCTCTCACGGAGGGAGGAACAGTGATCATCCGTCTCTTTTGTTTTACTGGATCCACACACAGACGTGCAAACCACCTCTGGAGGCGTCTCATGTGTAATAAACCCAGCGGGACCACTGTGTGAGCCGATGACATCATTCCTAACAGCTTCATGATGGAAATAGCTGTTACTACTCTGCCAGGTCTTACGTGGCAGAGCTGGTCGTTCAGAGTGTCGAATCTCGTTTGTGATATACGAGCCCTCATGGTGGTCGAGTTTACCTCCACTCCCAGATAGCAATTGTCTGGGCCGGGAGAATCGAGCTTTTCTTCCAATTTATGGCTAAGCCCAGATTTAACAGGTGTGATGTCAGCCCCTGGACCTGTCCCGCTGCTTCTTGTCTGGAGCATGACAGCAACAACAGGTCGACCAGGTAAAACAAAACTCTCATCCCTGCTCTGTGTAACGGTTGCAGGGCCG
The DNA here is from genome assembly GCF_014905685.2 of Nematolebias whitei. NCBI lineage: Eukaryota > Metazoa > Chordata > Actinopteri > Cyprinodontiformes > Rivulidae > Nematolebias > Nematolebias whitei. The sequence goes on from NC_056503.1 coordinate 15,743,294, forward strand.
TCTCCACACACTTTGAGAATGTACGAGGCGTGAGGGTATACCCGAACTGCAGCCTGTTGTACTGATACTTCACCCCTTGAAAGGAGAAACGCAGGAATTTTCTGTGTTTTGGGATGATCGGTATGTGAAAATAGGCATCTTTTAGGACGATGGAACAAACCGATCGTTTCTCTGGATGTTGTCCAACAGCTGTCTGGTTGTCAACATATGAAACAGTCAGTCCATGATCACCTTGTTGAGAACTCACAGATCCAAAATGGGCTCATTCCTTCGGTCCGTTTGGGAACCAGGAAGTAACGTGAGTAAAACCCCGTGTTTTCCTCTCCGTTGGGAACTCTGGAGATTACCTCTTTTATCAGAAGTTCCTGGACTTCTGCATTTAGGGATGAGATTTGGTCTGGTGATGACAGGACTATCTCTAAAATTCCTCCAAACGGAGGGGGTCGGGTTGCAAATTGCAACGTGTAACCCTAGCTTAACACCCTGGCCATCCACATCTGTCTGGCGAGCATGTTTTTAGCCACTCCGCGTAACGTTCGTGGAGGGGACGCGTGTTTAAGTGATGCGTCATGTTTTGTACGGATGTCATCCAGTCCACCGCCTCAACCGCCGTCATGTGTCGCAGGAATGTTTTCCACGCGACCAGAGGCGAGGCTTCCTCGAAAGGGCTCTGAACATGCCCGTGTGCTGCATTCGGACCGCGGATCCACCTTCATGTGTTGGTGAGCCGGTGTTTGTTGAGGGGAAGCATGTGGCAGCTGATGACGCCGTGGGGCCGCGCGTTTGATGCCACTGCGGTGAAACGCATGTCGCTCCTGCCGCGAGCGGTGTCCCGCGCTGGGTTCGCTTTGAGATCTTGCATCTATGCCGCCATGAGCGGGCGAGCACTGCGAAGCGGTGAGCGTGACTTCATCTACGCTGTGCCGTTTGAGTGAAGGCTGCGAGCCCCGTGGGAGCACACGTTTTCTCTGGTGGGACGCGCGCCGCTCTCGCTGGAAGCGAGGTTCATCACTGGGTTCCCACAGCTGTCTCACGCTTATGCTGCTGTGAGCGGCTGAGCGCTGAGACGAGGTGGATAAAGGCTGTCCGCGCTGCGGCGGCACGCATTTGCTTCGGTGCGGCGTGTGTCGCTCTCGCTGAGAGCGAGGTCCTCCACCGACCCGACCTGCGGTCCCACATTTATGCCGATGTGGGCCGGTGAATGCCGGGGAGCTGTGTGTGCACCATCATCAATGCCGTTTGGGTGAAGGCTGTTTGCGTCGCACGAGTGCACGTTTGACACCGCTTGGGTAAGGATCGTGCAGCTCGGGTTGACAACGAGTTATTTCACTTTCCATTGTGTCAAGTGAGCGTCTCATCATGTCTTGGAGCAACGGTGAGTTTAAAAAACAACAACCCTTATTTAAGGACACCGGCTCGTTATGTGTGGAGGCTGTGTGCGCAGCCGCTATGAGTTCATCCGAGCTTACAGACTGGCTAAAAATAGACACTTTGATCATTGAATGATGTTTTATTCAACATTTGTGTCATATTTACACACACCCTCCGCAGATCGTCATTTTGAATCTTTTCCCCCATGAGCTCTGGGATTTGTTGGCCCAGGGCGCCGTCTGCTGGGGATCTCTGGGAAAAACGTTGGATACTGTTGCCGGGATGAAGGGGGCTGGTCTCTGATGGATGGGGCTGAAACTCAGTGAGACGGCCATGGAACGTCTTGCCACTAGCTCATTTCGTGTGGAGGATGTGAGAGGGAGCCACTGTCGGGTCATCTGAGCTGACAGACAGGCTAAAAATAGACACTTTCATCATCAAATGATGTTTTACTCCAAACTCGTGTCACCTTCACACACATCCTCCGTCAAAACCATCATTTGCTCTGCCATTTGTTGTCCTAGAGCGCCATCTGTTGGTGGTCTCTGGGAAACGCTGAAAACTCCGTCCTCCGGCTGTGATGCGGGCCGTCAGACAGCAAAGAGGCTCACCGGTTGGGGATGACGTCAGCTGCCCTGCAGACGGAGCATACGTCTCCTCCTGCCTCTGAATGTGTACGCCAACAGCGTAACGTGTTGTTTGCTGCGGCCGTCTGGAATGCATGCTGGTGAGCTCAGTTGGAGATCGGTGTCACCGTCTGGGTTACGTTAACTGGAGGCGCGGGACGCTGGTCCACCTGGACATCTTGCTCCGAGAAAAGCCTCCGTCAGGCTCGGCTCCAGGTGGCACTGAGGGAATTTCCGCTCAGTGAAACCCCTGCTCTGGAGATGGGCACGGACTGTGGAGAGACCGGCCCCCCAATCTACCAGGAAAGCCGGCTGTGGCCTCGTCCCGTAGGACGTCCTGTTTGGAAACTGAGGCCAGATGGGATCAGGACGGTGAGCCGAATGGAGCCTAGAAAAAACCTTCCCGCCGGATCATCCGAACTGGCGGGAAAGGCACGGGACGTAAAAAAGGGTCCCTTAATGTCAGCAGCCTCCTGGATTACGCCGGTCAACCCCAGAGGGCGCCGTCGGCCGGGAGCAGTGTGATTGCCGATGCAAAACGAGTTGGGATGAGGTGAGCAATCACTCAGCCCCCCTCCACCGACACTATGCTCTCCAGGAGAGAATGAGCAGCTGAACGCCGCCTGTCCCGGAGGAACCATCCGATTCGCTCTGAGGGTCGGCGATAAGAGGAAAATTACAAGATGGCGTTGTCCAGCGTGTAGCGACCTGTCACTGAGAAATACTCCTCGGTGCTTACCTTGAAACAAGACTGCTCGTCAGCTTCTCCTTGGGGAGGAGAGCTCACCAGGACGACCGGAGGTCGACGTGACGGGCCAAGCATTCTTAACAAAGGTTGGTCATCTACACAACTTTCCTTCTTCGTTCTTCTGACAGTGCTATTAGCTTGCTGAAAAAAAATGGGAGCCGATTACCCGCTCTTAACATAATTTATACGGACCGGGTGGGGCCCACACAGCAGGTGGGCGTGGACTAAATTTTTCAGTGCAATGCTTCGCATAACAGGATAAAACCCACTAAGCAACAGCCTTAAAGGGCGAAGCCTATATGAAATAGAACAAACAAACAAACAGAAATCCAACATTATTTTTTTATACCTGCCCACAACTTGACCTGAAACCACATAGATCCACCTTCATTATTTCCCTGCCTGTTTTGGAGTTGCCAAAACAAGGATGTGTGCCTCTCACACAAAATGTTCAATTATCAACCTCACTTTATCGTAAGAGACAGGTCTGATGTCTTACATCAAATTTAGCTCATATACCAGGAACACATTATTGTAGTTTGAATAACGAAGTGATTTGGAAACAGATGTAAATGAGTTACCAATAAAAGTAGCATTCCTTAATGGAATGTGTACATTCACTGCATGCCAATGTTTAAACAAAGATTTTATATAATCTTGTTAGCTCTCAGAGTATGTGTTGAGATTAATTCTTAGTGAATACCAAACCAAATTGTAGCTGCACATCTGTAAAAATGACTGCTTTGTAGCCATTTTTGTGATTGCTAACGTTGAATGGTGGCCATCTTGAATTGGGTTGACTCGGAAAGTTAATCAGCTGCAGATGTACAAAAGAATGACCACGTGACCAAACACATGAGCATGAGCCTTCAGGAGCTGATCATAATCAATAATCTAGTTGTTTGTTTAATAAAAAAAAGCTCCTCCAACAGTTTCCGAACAGAATAATGGACTCTTCAGGACAAAGACTCTTCTTGTTCACAGACCTGGCAACACTGTCTCCTTTCTGATTCAAAACCTCAGATGCATGCAGCATCTGCCATTTCCTAACCCTAACATTATAAGGTTTACCTTTTAACTGACTGCTTGTTTTATCAAACCACTATTTTTGATGTTTTTATGTATTTATTTTTTTTCTGGGTAATAATTCAGAGTAACTTTTTTTGTTGTTTTTGTAAATGATATGTTAGAAAATGTGCTGCAAACCAGACACAGTTCAACCTGTCTCCAGTTTGATCTGTGAGAATACATTGTGTGTTCTCCTCCATCTGAGTAAATCACCTCTCACAAACTCTGGGTGATTTGAACTCCTGGGCCACTGATGGCAGATTAATGTGAGCCCTGAGGTGCAAAGACCCAACCACATGTTCCTACAAGTGGTGATGCCCTCCTGAAGCTGTTCCAACGTTCTCTCATGTGTCTGTGGAAAACCAGCCTATGAACATGTCATGTCCATCTTCAGCTCCTCCTGCCGGGGTTAACAACTGTGCACGTTAATGGGAAAGACCCTCTTCAAACCTTCAGATTCTTGCTTGCTCATTATGGTGTGGTGTCGAAATGATTTTAAATTAATTCTGTCATATTTACAATTAAACCTGTTATTCAACAGTTATTTTAACTTTATTATTTTTGAGTAAACCTTTTTATTCTGATTGTCTTTAAGAGGTTAGTCAGCTTAAGGGTTTAAATCCTCTCCATCCACAAAAGTCTAAAATATAAACTTCTATTTTAGACCTGACAGTATTTCATGACCTTGATCACCTCTCTTTACCATTTTTACCAATAAATGGCTAGAGCCGTTTTATTTCTAATCCATTCCTTGGTCTGTAACTAAAACCACATAAAATGGAAGTACTGTCACGGTCAGCGGCCCCCGCTGCCCCCCCATCTGCCCCCCCATCTGCCTAAGCCTCTGCTCCTTGTGTGTTTTCTGTTTTTGTGTATCTGGTCCTGTTATCCCACAAACTAAATCATTTCCTTCCTTTTCAAGGTGCTTTGTAAATGTGTCACTTTAATTACATTCTGAGTTCTGTTTGACAGGTTCTGTCTCTGTCTGCTCTTTATGTTTTTGTTGTTCTGCTCTGTGTGATTTTCTGTTTATCTGATTCTGTTATTTTCCACTCACTCCTCAGTCTGCCTCTCCACTCAGTCTTTATCATTCACACCTGTTCCTCATCAGCCACCTGCCCAGGTGCTCTCATTACTCACTCTCCCTCTGTTATATAAAAAGCCTTTCTCTCCTTCACTCCTTGTCCGGTGATTGTTCTGTGTTCACAGACATCTCAGTCCTCTTCTGTCTTGTCTGTTTTTTGTCCCCCCTGATGATCTGCTCTGCCTTGTTTCTGATCCTGTCTGCCCAAGTAAGTTTTGCTGCACCGACAGCCTTTTGTTTTGTTATTAAAAATAAATTGTTTTTGTTTTTGAACTCCTGCCTCGCTCGCCTCTCTGCAATTGGGTTCCAACACTGAGGATCGTGACAAGTACCATGCCTTTAATTCATGTGTTTGTGTTTCAGAGGGTCAAACTGTGTCGTGAACTTAGATTACAATGCATAAATCTTAGCTAAGGATAACTGAACAAAATCTAATACTCTAATGCATTGTTATGAAATATATTTTATTGGTGTATTACATTTATGTGTTGCAGTTGTTTCTCGATCATAAAGAACATGACAGTGTGTGAGTAAAAACAAAAATCAGAACAAAACAACAGGGTTAGGGAATAAGGACATATTTGAAATAAACCTTGATTAAAAACAAGGAACTGATAATATTGAACACAATAAAGAGTCCATGAACATGAGATGGACCATCAGAGAAACAATAAGACCAAATGTCAGAATGACAAAGAGAATAGAAGAAGAAAACAAAACACAGTAAGGTGGGGTTAGGTGGTGTGTACCAGTAAACACTGGTGAAAGGCATTGAAATTTGGCAGAGAAACCTCAATTGCACTAATATAAGGGAGAGTAGTTTAATGAAAGACATCAAAAACAGGCTAATCAAATTTGGTTTTATGTTGCTGTCTTGTGCAGACCAGCATCCTTCATGACCATCAGGAAGGTAATGAGCGCCACAAATTAAACCAAAGGTAGAAGGTTTACAATGTAACCAGAGACAGAATCAAAGAGAAACAAGAAGCATTGGGTCATGAGCATGTGTGTGTGTGTTGGTGGGAGGTGTGTGTGTTTCAGGGATAGGTTGGGAAGTGGAGGGGGCTAACAAGAAGCTATAACAGGTGTTTCTCATTAAACGTTGAGGAAACAAATCTAGTGCTCAGAGTAGAGGAAGAGCGTGTGATGAGTAAAAGGAGGAACATGGATATATTCCTGTTATTCATTAGTGTCTTACAGGCTGCTGATGTTAATGATTCAATGTCTGTAAGGTTCCCCCGTTCCTGCCATGTACACACACGTGAAAAATGAGCTGAGGTTGACATCTACACTATTTCACCCCACCGCCTGCCTTCTCATCCGCTTTCTGGCCTATTGCATTGTTCCAAGTGGGAAACATATTAGTTTTACTACTCACTTTATTCTTTCTTTGCCAAAATATTTGCCTTGAACCCCCCGTGTTTTGTAGTCTTGTTTTATTTCCCAATTCTACAGCCTCTTTAATGCAACCCTTTTCACACCTGCCCTTTCTTTGCAGTTTCGTACTTGTTCTTGTGGCTCTGGTTTTCTACAGCAAAGGCAGAGCTGTAAATCAGGATGTAATCCACTAAACTGTAATTAACAGGCTATGTATTGCCTATAGAGGCTGTAACCAACCAAGATCACACAGCCAAGAAGACAGCACATTACACATGCATTTACAAACACACACTTACTTTCCACTGATGTCAAAGATGGCTTTTCTTTCAAGGCCACACATTTTATATCTCCCAGAGCCTTTAGCTTTACTAATTAACCAGCTGGACCAATCCATCACCTTGAGAACTGCTCTGATTAACCCTCAACACCTTTAATTCCATCCCCCAGAACTCCCCTCACCTCACCTGTCTCATCCCCAGGCTCTCTTTCCTTGTCATCTAACTCCAGCACCTCACTGCACATGGATACCTCCGTTAAACATTAAACTGGACTGCACCAAGACACGCAAGCCGGTGGGAGAAGGTGTGTGTGTGTGTGTGTGTTGAGGGGGGTGGGGTCCTCATTAAACACTTGAGACCTGACAGAATCAATTACAGTGATGTATCGATTTGTAAGCTGGACCTGGTGGCTCAACCAGAGCACCCAGACCTCTACGGGACTGGAGGGAATGGGAAAGAATCCTTGCATTCATCCTCTTCTGATTTTCTCTATGTCCTCAGAAAAAATGGAATGGTAAAATGAGGCACACATGAAGGGGCAAAGAAAAGGAGGTATGGCAAACAGCGGAAACCATGGAGACGGTGTGAAGACAGACGACTAAAGAAGAGTAATCAGGACAAAATGGTTTTAGGAGGAGTGATGAAATAGGTGTAAAAGGACATCAGGAGAAGAACAGAGACATATATAGGCAGAACCTGTAAAAGTAGAGAATAGAGTGAAAAATACATTTCCTTATTCAGCTAGCATTCGTACTCTTAGTGTCAGCCAATTTCTTTCTCGTCCTCTGTTGACCTTTCTTTAATTTCTATCCTCTACCTCTACAACCTTTCAGTTCTTCATATTTTCTTACTTCATCTCCTGTTCTCCTCCCCTTTAATATAACTTCCTCCTCCTGAACTTTCTGTACAGGGCACAATACTTCTGTCTCAAGTGGATGGGGTCATTGAAGCATAAATGAGGCTGTAAGGCCTTGAAAGTTATAACCAGCCACAACTAAGTTAAAGCTGGGTAGGCTGTAACATCATGAAAACACAGTGGGGACATAGTCATGCAGAAATAGTAATGCCGTCCACGAAGCAGGGATTTGTGTTTACTGAAAAGTGGAATTTTGGTGTCTATCAGTCAATCCTCTAAGATACCCACAACTCATTAATTATGGTGTTCGTACTGCGTGTGCAAAAACAAGATTGTCCATTATCCTGCACCTGCGTTGCACTAGGCTGCTACATCTATTTACAACCAGGGAATAATAAGGCAGATACATAGAGCAGCCAGCACAAACTAAGTAGCTATGAGGCTTTTTTTTATATTTCACAAAAACAGACAAGGCATTGCTTCGTTTTCTTGTAATGAGGCAGCAGGGCTCAGACAGACAACATGGGATATGATTAGATAGCCACATATGCCTCCAACCTGATATCTTCAAAAAGGAAAGAAGCCACTTATTTATACTGCAATGATGTAGTTTGCATACTTGAATAGTTGCTCAAGTAAAATATAAAAGACTGACGTTAAATTCCTAATTCCAAGCACACTGTCATGGATGAGGGTGAATATGCAGTAATTAAGCTTTTCCTGCATCAATAAGCAAACATACAGAGAATACTGAAATCTCATGAACATTCCCATAATTGGTTATAATTTTATCAAAAGTATGATAAAGCTTAAATAAGTAAACCCTCTTTCCCCTCCCATAGACAATTAAAATTAAGCCATGGGTTTTCTTTATAAAGAAAAAAAAACTATCTGACCAGCAATACAGCACGGGTGCAAGGAACTTAACTGTGCTCCATCTTTTGTGAAGGCAGTATATACATATATATATATACATATATACATATACATATATATACATATACATATATATACATATATATACATATATATACATATACATATATATACTGTAGTGAACTAAGCCTCAGGTCAAATCCTGACCTTGAGGGCCTTCCTGGGACAAGAACTGTATTTCATTGATTTGAGTCCAGAAACACAAGATTAAGTTCATCCAGAGACTTTCTAAGTGTCCTGCACTGATCAATTGAAAGAACACTCTCTTTTTTATTATCATTACTATTTTACAAATGTTTTGATAATCAAAGTGTGTTTAGTTCAAACCATTTTTAAATGTTGAAGTGAACTACTCATTTTAAATCAACTGTGAAACAGTATTAATGATTTTAAACCTTATTCAAAGTAGAAATCAAGTTAGAATGTGTTACAGAGTAATTATGCATTTTCTGATTTTCTGTCTGAAATGAGCAAGTGTAAGTTGGTCCAAGGTTGGAGACAAGCGCAAACAAGTTTGTTGGAACGAACTGTCATGTTTTTAAATCCTCTCAGACATAAATAGAGAAGCTGGCACCTGTTTTCCCCCAACTCGCCTAAACATTTCTCTTGTCTGTCTCAAAAACATTTTCTGTCTGTTCCAAAACATTTTTTCTGTTTTTCTGACTTCTAGTGACCTCTTACGTCACAAAAACACACCCCTGATTAGCTATTTCGGCCAATCAGGACTTCCCAAATGAACCGGAAACAGAACTCTTTAAATGTCGGCACTTCCTAGTTCAAACCAGTGCGGTGGAAGAGCAGTTCAGTTCGGAGGGCAGAACCGAACAGAAAAAGTGCTGGAGATAACAGGAGGTTCCAGACATGATCCGCAGTTCTTCCGAGTCTTGTGGGAATTATGGAATCTTCCACATCTGAGTGGAACTCTGACGGACTCACAACTCATGTGAGCCCAACCGAGAGGTGAACGTGTGCTGCACTAAGTACCGTCACTACTCCGGACATTTCCCAACCATCTTACGGAGACGCTGGAAATGGTAGCATTAAATGGAACTCCGTACCAGCTGATTCATCTTCAGAGAGGTAACGAGAAACTGGGTTCGGATGGAGAGTGCCGTTCTTATACCGACACATAACAACCCCTCATCCATCTTCTCTCTCTCTTTAAACTCCCTCAATTTCCCATCTTTAAAACTCTTCTATCGTGCCAGTAATTCATCCAGATATGTTCAGAAATGTCTGTTGTAAAGCTGTGAGAAAACCGTGCTAACTAAGCTATGTTGTTGTTGAAATCAATTTGCCAAATTAATGTAAATGTTTGATGTTAAACTTTGATTCTGTTAATAAATGACCGCATTCATTTGATGGGTCAAAGAAAATTAACGTCTCACGTTACATTTTATTATTCAATGCACGATATTATTCAGTCCAGAAAAATGAAAGAATCCGTTTAATTTATGAATATATCACAGATATATGTTCATCTACAATACATATACATATACATATATATATACATATATATACATATACATATATATACATATATATACATATACATATGTATATATATATATATATCCATCCATCCATTATCTTTACCCGTTTATTCCATTTTGGGTCACGGGGGTCACTGGTGCCCATGTCCAGCAATCACTGTGCGAGGGGCGGGGTACACCCTGGACAGGTCGCAAGTCCATCACAGGGCCACATAGAAACAAACGAGACAAACAACCATTCGCTCTCTCACTCACACCTAGGGACAATTTAGAGTTACCAATCAGCCTAACATGCATGTTTTTGGTCTGTGGGAGGAAACCGGAGTACACGGAGAAAACCCACGCATGCACGGAGAGAACATGCAAACTCCACCCAGAAAGGCCCCTGGACCGGGGTTTGAACCAAGGACCTGCTCACTGAGAGGCAGCAGCTCTACCAGTTGCGCCACCGTGCTGCCCTTGTGT
>NC_056503.1:15768601-15790753 GCF_014905685.2 Nematolebias whitei
ATATATGTATGTATATATATATATATATTTACATACACACATTCATATTTAGTTTTGATGATAGACTCAGTTTTTGGTGGTGTGGAAGATACAAAAATTGCTGAAAATTTGTCAAAGCTTCCTAAATACTTTTTCAGCTTCTCTTTGCAGAATCAGTTGATCCTCTACTTTATGTTTAAAAATATGTCTAAAGGTGGAAAATTTAAGTCAATTAGATATACTTGTCCAGATTTAAATTATTGTTGTTTCTGGCATTGTTTCATCTTCTTTAACAAAAGCTAATTGTGCAGGATTAAGCCAAGACACAAGCAATGATGCTCACACTGTCAGGACTGTTACAAAAACTCAAGACTTCTAGATAACCTCTGTGCTGCTTGAGGCACTGCTTATTCCATCTGTTTTGAGATTTAGACTGTCAGTACAGCGCATTGTCTGTGGCATTTTTTAAGCAAGACAGCCATTGTTTCTGAGAGGTATAATTTCTTATTCCATGTGATGTGATTACCAGTGGTGGAGAAAGTCCTCAAACACTGTAATTAATTAAAAGTACAAATAAACAGACAAAAATGTACTCTAGTAAAAGTAGAAGTACCACATAAACATTTTTTACTTAAGTAAAAGTAAATAAGTACTTGCTTTTAAAATACTTAAAGTATTAAAAGTAAAAGTACTTTCCGAATGTATTACCTAATGCAATGGTCTACAATATCGTTAAGTGTGCCTACCGTATGTATATTTTCTGTAATACATTAATAGTGTGGAGCCATTTTAATGAACAATGCTGCAGATAATACATGTTTTTATTGTGTTTACTCTGTGACACAGTTCACACTTGGACTTGTGATTCTGTGCGTCAGAATTTCAGGGAGGCCATGCAGAGTTAAATGTCATTAATCAAAATAAGAAAGAGAAATGATTTTACCTTTGAAAGTTTCTATTTACCACAAACAAAACCAACGTGTCATTTTAACTGCAGTAAACACATTTAAGTAAAAGTTGTCTGCCTGAACAAAAGGAGCATTAGACACAACTAACAAAGGAATAGACACTGATCATTTCCACTGATATTTCAACTCCAGTTTGTCATCAACTCTAGTTAGGTCTATTCAACCTCGTATTGGGTCAATGGTGAACAATATTTTAACTTCCTGACACCATTTTTAAAACTTGGACCTGAATGTTGAGCCATTTGGAGACATCTATTGTCTCCTAACATCCCATGAACTGACACATTTAAATATTGCAGCAAGAATTTCTTGTTCAAGTTCAGAAGAAGTTGGTTTTCAAAGATTTTTGAGTTCAATCTGGCTCTTTTGGGAGAGGATCTGTCCTGTTGTACTGAGCAGTCTTTCAATAAGGACATGGGTGGAGCATATCTTCTGGTTGACTCTTTTGCAGTGGAATACATTTTGGGTGTGCTAGTGGTGCTGCGGGTGCACCCAGCTCAGTGACATATATACTAGAATATATGTCATTGGCCCAGCTCTTCTTGAAGGCGGGCCTAACGTTACCTGCCCACTTTGCAGTGATTCAGTGGACCAGCTCCCCTCTCACTATTGGTTACTTTCAAACTAACGAACAAATCAAAAAGCCGCAACATGAATGTAACTTGTAACTCAACACATTATAGAAATGTAGTGTATTAGAAAGTACAGATACTTGATGTAAAATGTAGTGGAGTAAAAGTATAAAGTACCCACATTTAACTCTACTTAAGTAAAGTACAGATACATGAAAAATGTACTTAAGTACAGTAACAAAGTATTTGTACTTGGTTACATCCCACCACTGGTGATTACAGCCCAAAGTAATTCTATGTTCTATTTTGTCTTTGTAAAAAGTTGATTTTGAGATTCTACTCAGGGGTGTACTCATGTCTTATGTCTAAGATTTTGAGGGGTTAGAAACTGAAAATTGGAAGGAAACCATAAACAGAAGCTTGTCTGTATTTACAGAATACTGCTGTGCATTCAATTTTTTTTTCCCAGTTACTTTTCTTGGGGCAAAATTTGTCTAGCATCCTATAACAGTTTGTCTATAACACTGTTTGTCCGTCTTAACAAGTCTCACTTGTAAATGAGTCTTTGAGGCTTAATGTGATTTATCTGTATAAATAAATGACATAAAACACAATTCACTTTATTATTATTTTGCTATTTACATATTCTAAAAAGGCTGAAGTATGAATACAAAATAAAGCAAGTACAAAGACATATAATGTTGAACACATAAAGCAATGCTTTCTATTAAAACTCCATACAAACAAGTGGTTTGCCAATGTCCCATGTTGCAAAGTGATTTGAAAAGTGAATGTAATTTTTGAGACGTGTTTTTTCTGATCTGTAATTGAACAAGGAATTCAAGTAAACTTTCATGTATTTGTTGGAAAATATTCAAGTCAGAAGAGTTACACTGTGTGTAAGAACAGAAGGTTATGTTTGCTTATCTGAGGCAGCACATTTTGAAGGATCCTGGTGAGTGGAGGGAGCAGTTTTATCCATAACCATGTGCAATGGTGGAGCCAAGGGGTGGCCAATAGATTAAACTTCACCTACACCACCTGCCACACCAGTAATTTGAGGAAACTATACTTTTAAGCATAATAAAAACTAGATTATTCAAATGACTGGGGTGACCGGTTTGTGGCAATCCGGTTTTCGATAAGGAATTCTGTTACTCCTAGATGCAATCAGACCCAAAAATGGTAGTTGGTATCTCATGCATTTTGCAAGTTATCCAACTCACAAGACGGATGGACAACCAGAGTGTATTTCCAATTCTCATCTTCATGCCACAATGGGAGACAACAAGCCAAGCTTCCAAATGCTCTCTATAGCCTTAAACTTGTACACTGTACTGGCCCACAGCTACTACCAGGAAAATAAAGGTCACTATATTCTAGCTTGTTTAATACAATTAAATACTCCAGTTTACACAGAATGCATCAGCTTTGTGAGGCCAGGAAATATATAACTTATTTCAGTTTACTTCAGTATCTACATTTAAATAATTTTCTATTTCCCCTTTCAGTAGTAGCATTAGTACCAAACTGGTATTGCTCAGCAAGCCTGTTCAGCCAATCCTGACAGCTGAAAAGCAATTATTGCTGTTTTCTTCATTCTCTCTTGCGGTCAGCCAATTAATTATTTTTATTGACTAGATGGAGAGTCTTCTAACTAGACTAAATCAGCTGAAAATAAAACAAGGAAAAGAGGAAAAAAGCCAGCATTAGTCAGCCAAAGTGGCTTTTGTTCATGCAGGGTTTTTTTTTTTCCCGTGCTTTTATCAGTCTGCAAATTTCTTCTTCTAATTTGCTGCACCATGGCTCATCCTAATGCAAGTGTTTACATGCACCTTCCTGTATGCATTTTCTACTCTCTACTTATGTAAGCTGAGATCACTGTTTTAAATATACAGTATACACCTCTTTTAATTTTGTTGTGCTGAAACAGTTAAAAAACAACAAAAGCTGCATGCTGATAACCTTTATTCACACATATATGTTTCCAACTCACAAGATGGATGGACAGGCAGATGAACAGATGGATGGACAGACAGATGGACAGATGGACGAACAGACGGATGGACAGACAGAGTGTATTTCCAATTCCCGTCTTCGGTCCACAATGGGGGACAACAAGCCAAGCTTCCAACTCTCTCTCTACACACACACACACACACACACACACACAGATACAGATATTCTTTATTGTCGTTCGCACCACATGTGGTACAGGTGGTGGAGCGAAATTATGTACACAGTGTCCCAGTTACATCCAACAATAAAATGTAAAACAAAAACAGTAATAAGATCTAAGGTATGAACTAAGAAAAACATGAACTAAATATACACTAAGCACTAATAGCATACAAACAATACGCTGAACATGAGTCTGTGTGAGCAGAAGAACACAAATGAATACAGCAACATGAAACAGATCAGCAGCAACATGAAACAGATCAGCAGCAACATGAAACAGATCAGCAGCAACACGATGTGATTCTTCACAGTGATTATCCTGGTTAAAGATTCATGAGTCTAACAGCCTCAGGGTAGAAGATGTTCCTCAGTCTATTGGTTCTACACTTAATGATCCTTAATGTCCTTCCTGAGGGGAGCGGGGCAAAAAGTGTGTGTGCTGGGTGAGTGAGGTCCTTCATGATGCAAATGGCCCTCTTCCTGCATCTAGAGGTGTAGACGTCTGTGATGGTGGGGAGGCTGACTCCAACAGACTTCTGTGCAGCCTTCACCACTCTCTGCAGAGTTTTCTTACTGCAGCTGTGCAGCCTCCATGCCACACGTTGATGCTGGAGCACAGGATGCTCTCCACTGCACACCTGTAGAAGGAGGTGAGGACTGAGCTTCTCAGACCAGCTTGTCTCAGCCGTCTGATGAAGTAGAAGTATACTGCAGATGCTGCACCAATCCGTCTGTCAATCTCACGCTCCATTTTTTACTCACTAGTGAACAAAACCCCAAGATACTTGAACTCCTCCACTTGAGGCAGAAACTCATCCTCGACCTGAAGAAAGCAATCCACCCTTTTCCAGTTGAGGACCATGGCCTCAGATTTGGAGGTGCTGATTCTCATCCCAGCCACTTCACACTTGGCTGCAAACCACTCCATTGAAAGCTGAATATCAAGGCACGATGACACCAATAGGACCACTTCATCTGCAAAGAGCAGAGATGGAATCCTGAGGCCACCGAACTGGAATCCCTCCGCCCCCTGGCTGCACCGAGAAATTCTGTCCATAAAAGTTATGAACAGAATCAGTGACAATGGGCAGCCCTGGTGGAGTCCAACTCCCATCTTACTACCGGCAATGCAAATCAAACTCTCGCACCGCTTGTATTGGGACAAACGGCCCGTAACAACGGGCACCCAATCCCATACTCACGGAGCACCCCCCACAGTGTACCTCAAAGAACACGGTAGAATGCCTTCTCCAAGTCCACAAAACACATGTAGACAGGATGGGCAAACTCCCCTGACCCCTCCAGGACTCTATTGAGGGTAAAGAGCTGGTCCAGTGTTCACCAGCCAGGACGGAACCCGCATTGTTCCTCCTAGATCTGAGGTTCAACCAGCGATCGGACTCACTTCTCCAGTACCCCTGAATAGACCTTACATGGGAGGCTAAGTAGAGTGAGGCCCCTATAATTGGAGCACACCCTCCGGTCCCCGTTTTTGAAGATGTAGGTTATTATGTATAGAAAAATTGTTTTGGCATTCAAAGGGCATTTGTTTATGCCTTTTGAAAAAGAGGGAAAAATAATGTTGAAAAAGAAAAAAGAAGGCACAAGACATACAGAACTCAAAGAGGACAAGAGAAGAGACAGATGGAGGACATAAATGAGTATGAAGTGTTGTCAAGGTGAGCTTGTTAGGTTGCCAGGTGTTGCTCTCCTGTTACCTTTCACTTTCATTACCTTTGGAGCTTTAATAATGGTGGCAGAGACGATGTGGGGTTTGGTGAGTGGCTGGCTGCATGGTGTGAGGACTGTAGTGGCCCACTTACTGGGAGATTCTTAATTCTTAATGTCGGTCTAATTCATTCCTTATCAGAATGACAACAAAACAATAAAGCTGTTTGAGGAAAACTTAAAAGATGTATTTTTTTTTAGTTTGTTATTCTACCCCAAAGAGTTTTTTTTCCCCTTAAGAGTTAACATAATACTTAATTTTAAAATACCTGTAACTCAACAGCCACTGACAAGTGAACAAAGTGTAATGAGCACCATGTAGTGGAATTATAGCATTGGATTTAATATCTGTAGAACTAACCAAGGCCTAAAAAAAAAAGTCAAACTGGTCTTTCCATTTTTTAAGGGTGTAAATGGCTCATGTTTATAGTCTACAAAAAAATAAATATGGCCAAAAACATAAAATGCATCATACCTCTAAAGAGCCTATGCATCAAGTTTGTTTTATTTTTCCCTGTTCTAGTTTTAAATGTTGTTTTATATGTTCTAGTCACAATGTTGACTGAAGACATAAATCATTTGTGTTGTTCAACTCGTTTTAACTCTTTACATTTCACTCTTTTGAACACAACGTATTATGGAAACCTGGAGGGAATTTGATCAAATTTGTTACAAATGTGCAACATGAATGAAAAGATTGCATTTATTTGCCAGATGTTGTGACAGCTTACAAAACAGGCTTTTGTCAACAACTCAATAATTTATAATAATTATAATTTATAATTTATTTGTTTTTATTCAATTTTTGGCACAAATGTTGTGCAGGATAAAAAATAAATACAGTAAGAACACTGTACACCAAAGCTAAACTTCACAGTGACATAAAATACATTGTTTTTCATTCATCAGAGGAAACCAAAAAGTTTTTCTCCTCTTTACTTGACACTATAGACGAGGAGAGAACAAATAAATATATTTAAAATGTAATTTAGGCAGTTCTTTGACATTTTATGCTTTTTTGCATGCTTTTATCACTTCAAGGCTTGACTAATGCAATTCCCTATATGCAGGAATCTCCCAATCCTCCTTTAAACGCCTTCAATGGTCCAAAATGTTGCAGCTCGACTTTTAACCAACACCTTCAGACGTAAGCACATTGCCCCTGTTTCATTTTCTCTCCACTGGCTTCCAGTCGATTTTAGAATTATATTCAAAATTTTATTATTCACTTTTAAAGCTCTTAATGGTCTTGCCCCACTGTATCTGACTGATCTTATAGCTGTTCGTGAATATAGGAGAACACTGAGATCATCCAATACTTTTCTACTCTCTGTCCCAAAGTCCAGCTACAAACGATGGGGTGACCGGGCCTTTTCTGTCGTTGCACCCAGACTCTGGAACCATCTACCTCAGGACTTGCGCTCCATCACTGATATAGAGCATTTTAAGTCTAAACTTAAAACCTTTTTATTCAAGAAGGCTTTTAATACCTAGTAGTTCTTTGGCAATCTTGCTATGTTTTAATTGTTTGTTTTTAATTTTTAACTGTCTGTTTTTTAATTCTTAATAGTTTATTTTTAACTCCTGCATTGTGCAGCACTTTGTGCTCCTTTGGCTGCTGGAAAAGGCTCTATAAATAAAGTTTGATTGACTGATTGATTCAAAGTAGTGCAAGTTTTACTGTTGCTTTACTGATCAATTTACTACAGCCAAATAACAATAGTGGATACTAGTCCTACAGATGATACTGGTACATATAAAGTGCTCTTTTTATTTTGGCTGTTCCCTTCTGCAGGGGTCACCAAAGTGAGCAAACTTGCACAAATGTATGGAAATTATTTTAAACTGGATGACAATTTGCATGAGCTCAACCCTGCAGCGTCAGAATTATAAGACTGCAAAACAGACTACGACAATCCTGCTTGATAATTCTATTTTATTTGAAGACATTTATGACTAACTAGTAAGTGACAATAAATTATTACTTTGAAATAAAGTCAGCTTATTTTGATCTTATTATCGTTAACTTTAGTAACTTTTTATGGGTACAACTGGTACAAATATGGCAGCACAGTGGCTCAGTTGGTGGAGCTTTTTCCGCTCAGCAAGAAGGTCACAGGATCAAATCCTGGCCCAGGGCCTTTCTGGGTGGAGTTTGCATGTTTTCTACGTGCATGTGTGAGTTTTCTCCTGGTACTCCAGTTTCCTCCCACAGACTAAAAGCATGCATGTTAGTCTGATTGGTAACTCTAAATTGTGTGTGGGTGTGAGTGAACGAGTGAATGGTTGTTTGTCCCGTTTGTCTCTATGTGTCCCTGTGATGGACTTGAGACCTGTCCTCTCGCATAGCGATTGTTGGATATGGGCACCAGTGACCCCTGTGACCTGAAAAAAGGAATAAATGGGTTAAAATCCCACTGACAAGGGGAGTGGTGGCACAGAGGTTAGGGAAGGTGGGCCTGTGATTGGAAGGTCGCGTGTTCGACTCCCCAGACTGACAACATCAAAATGTGGGTGGAAAAGGTGAAACACTCACACCTGCCTCCACCCTCATTTGCCCCACTCTGGGCCCTTGAGCAAGGCCCTTAACCCCCACCATCTGCTCCCAAACAAATCTCTCTTGAAAATGAGTCCTCATGACTCAATGAGACTACCTGTATGAATAAAGGTCAAATTAAAATAAAAAATAAATTATTAAACTAAGCTACAGGGTTAGGGTTAATCTAAGTAAGGTGGAAATTAATCCCAAACTAAAAAGTCATGGGATAAAACACATTTAAAGAGATTTGTTAAAGTAAAAGTAAAATATCGTTTACATCGATGTGAAGGACACAAGCATCATTATCTCTATTTCTAAGATGAGGGGAAAAAAAGACAAAAAAGGATGTGTTATCTGTGTATGAGTTCCATTGATGGATTCACAGTATCTGTGTGGGGCTGGGAGAAGTGGCGGCTGGGGAATGACACCTGTGTCTTGATCTGTTTCTCCAGGAACTGAACAACTAAATACAGATATAAAGAAACGCACAGGCTCAGAAGCACAGGCAAAGACACAAACGGATACACACAAAATAAAAAGCGCATTTGAGAAAAGCTCCCTTTGGACCCAAGAGAAGTAAATTGTCTGTGTTGTCCCCCATCTCTCTCGTTTCGCCAAGCAGCCAGCACTCCTTTGGGTTTTAAACTCATTTTCATGTCTCTTGTAAGCTCTCCATTTTTACATATTTGTTCAAAATCCTATTATGAGGCCTTTGTGATGTGAATAATGCTGGTAAATTGGAAAGTATTTCTCCAGGAAAAGTTGGACACAGAAGTAATCTGTACAATCTTTGTTCTCAATCTCTCGATCGTTTCAGATGTAGTTTATAGACAACATGAAAAACATGATTCAGATTGGTGAAACCTGAAGAACCTGAAACATAAAGATTCAAAAGTAAAAACACCAGACATGAGAACAGTCTTCTCTTCTTTTAACTAACCTGTTGAAGCTGAGTCACACACTGAATGTTGGCCTGAGTGAGACTGGTCGCAGTGTTCATATTCTGGTGAGTTTGAGTGACCAGTATTCGTGTCCAAACCTAAAGGCAAAAACTCGTCCAGATCACAGAACTGCTCTGATCCAGGCCCAGCACTCTGTTGTTGCATCACCTGAGGGGATACAGAAACAGATGGAGGGACAGTGGAGAATGAAGGACAGAGGGAAGATGGTGGAATGAAAAATTAAAAGAGAAGCACGTAATGTTACAATGAAATAGAATGATGCTATACAAACGGAAGTAATGACAATCCAAAAATAAATATTTCATGACAGAGTAACACAACAAAATAGGCAATAAGTGTCAATAAAGTGCAATAAAATAAAATAAATAGATTTAGTTTGAAACTTGGCTTACTTTAAAGTCAGTTCACATGATAAATTGAAAATGCATCATTGTGATTTTTGAAGTGCCTTAAATGTGCATTTCTCAATAATGTAAATATAAATGCATATTAATAAGACAATGTTCTTTACTAGAGATTATTCCCCTCCATCTATTTCCTTTGCTTCCACTTGATGAATTGATTTTTAATTAACCCCTGGAGCTGGTAAGAGCATATCGCAATTGTTTTGTGTTAGCTGTTCCTCCCATGGAAGTGTCCTCCTGTGAGACAGGACTAAAGTGAGGAGGCTCTGTTTAGTCAAGATTAGATCTGATACATTAGCATGCTAGTCTTGCATGACACTGCAGATGGGCTAGGAGGATATAGGAAAAAAAGACATGAGAGAATAACACTGCTCCGAGCAAGGAAGGAGCGTGGACAGGGAGACACAAGAGGAAGATGGTAAAATATACATAAAGAAATGGCAGGAGACCGTACAAAGTGATGCTGCACAACAGGAATAAAATATTGTGTCTTTGTGCTGAACAATATTGTCTCTGTGTGAAGGATGCAGCAGTTCATTTGCAATTAAAACATAACGGCAAAACAAAAATGAAAAAGAGCTAAAGTCGGGGGGGGGGGGGACATTAAAAAGTACAGAAGGTGAAAAAAATGTAATAAATTCAAATGAGAAAAAGAGATGGAGAGCTAAAGTTAGACAAAAAACAAACAAACTATATTCTACTCATTCAAGACTAGCTTGATTTAGGTCCACAGCTCTCAGATAACCACCATTTTTACAATCACGTACATATACTTTTATTTTATTTATTTTTTAGCTGGCTCCTCTTACTTTTTAATTCATCTGTATTACTTGAAAGGATTTGTGTAAAAGACAAAGAGGAGCTAGATACATATACAGGACCTTCTCCTACTCTGCTCCTGTATCCTGGAAGATCTTGCAAAAAGATCTGAAGCTCTCAACCTTGACCTCTCTAAGTGGCTTCAAACATCTGCTAAGTTCATGGCAAAAAACAACACAGACATGTTCCTGTTTTTAGTATTTTATATCACTTTATAATGTAGCTGGTTTTGTTTCGTTTTTAACATCAATTTATTTGATTTATTTTTCAATTTATAAACTTCTTTTATGATTGTCTTGTTTGTTAAAAACAGGTGTCTTGTAAATGAGTCCTCGAGGCTCAGTGAGACTAACTTGTATAAATAAAGGTTGAATGAATGAAAAATATGGATGCAGTTAGAGAGGACATGGAGGTTGCTGGAGTGAGGGCACAGAGGGCAGAGTGAGCTGGAGGAGGATGACTCGCTGTGGTGGCCCCTGAAGAGGAAACAGCTGAAAGAAGAAGAAGACTTGAAAGGATTTGTGCAATTAAATAACCAGTAATTCATTTGAACCCATTTAAACTGGTTTTAATTCACTCTGCTTCATTTTTTCTTCTTAACAGTGTGCACCTTTAACACACCAGCTTTACAACTCTCTGTGGTACAGATAAAAAATATGTGAACTAATTAGAGCGATACCAGCGTTATCCAACTGATGATCAGCTCAGTGGCAATAAAAATTCCAAATAACTGAGTCACTGAGTTCCTCTCACTTTATGCAGTAATTATGTTCAAGGTAATACATTTCTAAAACTCTAGATAATATTTCCCTTCTACTGTCTGATGTATTTTCAAGATAAGGTTTACAACATGAGCAGCAATGGCATGATTGTCTCAGAGGAGTTGACGGGGAGAGGGTGGGCTCTGGATGCCATCTTAGCAACAGCAAACTACCCCCCCACCCCCACCACCACCACTATGGAGTATGCTGTTGGTGGAAATCAGTTTGTTTGATGTCTCCTCAGATTGAAGAAGTAAACATCTCAGCAAAAAGAATAAACCATCCAGATGACCTGACTGAACATTGTTGGATGAGCAGTGATATTTATCAAATTAATCCATTAATTATTTTTTTTATTAACTTGAACTAAATTAATTTCAAATTAACTATTCATTTGTTAGATGTAAAATAAACTTATAAAAAAGTGTACTTTAATCAATAATCAATTTGATAATTACTAATATGTACAGACCGTCATGGAATAATTTTATTCATATTTGTAGTCACTATTTTGACAGTTGTGACCCGTGGTAACTCCTTAAAATAAATTTTAAAAAGCATATTGAAATATGAAAATGTGTTACCATGAGTGGTTCCGTCTGCTGCTCTGGCTTATCAGTGTGCAGATCTGTCTCTGTGTCTGCCTCTGCCAGAACAAAGAAACCTTCCAGATGAGACGCCGCAGCTCTGTCTTCCTTTTCTGTAGATTTCGTTCGTGTTAGACACTCTTGCATTTGGGCTTCCTCGCTTGAAGAGTTGTCTTCGTGTGGAGCCAGACTCAAGCTATCGCTGGACATTTCATCTTCACTGTCTTCATGGAGAAAAAATAAAAATAAAAAAAAACACTTTCTCAAACACACACAGAGAAACTGAAAGGTTTTCTTAGAAATGCAATCTGACTTTTATTTTTTTAAAGTGTGTTATTCAAACGACTCGATGGTAATGCAGCATGATATCTTTGTATTTGTCTCATTCCTACATTGTGGGGCTTTCAAGGTGAAAAGTAAAATAAAATAAAACATTGACTGTCCTTGCCTATCTAGCTTTGAACCAGTGAAGCAAAATTTTCATCTCTAATATCCGGGGAACGTGAAGTGATGAGAGCGTCCTTGACACTGTAAGGCTCTAATAGGCCGATAAAGTTGGCATTGAGTGTCTAACTGGTCAAAGAGCTGCAGGAAGAGGTGGAAGTGAAGGATGAAGGGAAGAATAGAGATGATGGATAAACAGAGGAATAGAAATAGATGTGTGATGTAAGAAAGTGGAACTGAGATAAGGTGACAGAGGAAACCTTTTTATTTCCCTCAATTGTCAGTCCCGTTTGTAACAACTTTTTCTATTTTTTGCACGTGTGAATTACATTTGACATTTTTTTACAAAGATTGTCATTATTAGCAAATCAGCATATATAATTTGCCATAACATGGCAAATTATATGAGAACACAAAATGTTCATCCATTTCAAACCGGTAGGCAAAACTAAATTCATAAGTGAATTTTATGAGCAAGTAACAAATGTAACTTGAAAACAAAAACTCTTTGCAGCTGTACTTAGTTGCTTAAATTAAATTAAAGAAAGTATAATGAAAAAACTAGCCAATGTTATGTGTGGTATACCTGGTGCAATAACATTATTTATTATTTATTTTACATTATTATTGTTAACAAATTATTTTTAAAAGTTATTGTTATTATTGCATTACTTATGTATTATTTGTACTATAACAAAAAGCACAGACCAGAAGACATTGGATTGGTTGTCTGCACCAAGGCCAAAGCAAATAGTCAGCAGTGTTTTGTAATTCAACAGATACAGGTGAGAGTTCAATATTTTTACCTTTTTACTCATTTAAAAATCTTAATTTAAATAGGTTTTTGGCTGTATACACCACAAAAAGGGGCCAAAATTAAAAGTTTTTTCAAACTATGGGTCAAATTCAGAAACTACAGAAACTACTACTTAACTCAAACCAGATACCCAACATCTTTTCTTGGTCACAGATTCCTCAACAAACGTTTGATGTTCTCTGTTGTGCTTTGGACATCAGAATCAAAGATTACTGAAAATAACTCAAATTATAAAAGTATTTTATGTTTCATATATCATCTTGGGTGCACGATAAGATGTCAATGAGGGCCACATTTGGCCCCAGGGCCTTGAGTTTAACGCATGTGGATACACCATAGTTTTGATATTTTCTGTTCTTCTGTCTCCCCTAGGAACGTTGTGAAACAATTTTACAGGATACTCAAATAATGTAATATAGCAATTCATGTGCAAAGTGACTTTTGAGTCAAAGCTTGGTTTGATTAGGTTTAGGCTATTAGGTGTTGTGGTGATACAGGCTGGAGTAGGGGGCCATAGAAACTAATGTGCTCAGTGTGAATAAGAGGAAACATGAAGAAACGTGTGTGTGTGTGTGTGTGCTTGTGTCCATTCTAAAGATATTCAGGGCCATTCTTTATAGATTAATCACTTTTCTGTCTATTCCATTGTTATATTCCCTTAAAATCCAACTTTGATTTTCATAAATAGCAAAAGAACACATTTTATGGTTGGATCTAAATTGCTTTTGACAGCCCAGGGGAATGAAAGGAAGCTATTACTTTGAGATTCACAAGCCGTTTATTCATATAAACTGTGAACTGCGTTTAAACTGTGGCATGACAAAGGGCTTTTGTTCAGTAAATGTTTCTCATGCAAGGACCAGGGTTTCTTCATTTTTCTATTCTTATTTTGCATTTAAGTGTTGTGTTTAGAAATTGCTATCTTACTTCTGTGAATAACAGCAAACAAATTAGTGTACAAAATATTTAAAGCTAGCTTATGAAAATGATAAATACAACAGCTTCCTGTGTGCGAAAATGTAAAGTAATTTAATAATTCTGATTTTCATAACTTTTTTAGAGTTGTTTAGGCAGATAGACATACATATTTTCCATTCAACTAGATTTTGAGCAGAAAGACTTGAATGTTAACAGGTTTATCTACAGTAGATACATCCTGTTACCATCCACTGCTGGTTTAAAATGGTTTTGAATTATTATCTGAGCTACTTAGAAACTAATTGCCACAAAGAGACATAAAACACATTTATTTCCACCTTGTAAGTGGGTGAAATTATATAAAAACTTGACTGAAAAGATATATGGCCTGGGAGCAGGGGTTGGAATTTTCTTTTGAGCTTTCACAAATTTGGAGTTGCTAACTCTAATCAGTGTAAATTGGCACTATTTTATGAATAATAAGGTCAAGAAAAATGTGTTTTTTTTTCATCTTTTCTCACTTATCTAATAATAAAGAGCTTTGGTGTTCATTTAAGGTGACAATAAGCAGGATAAAAGACAGAAGTTCCAGTTAACACTTCCAAAAATAAATAGGCACACACAATAAAATGTTTCAATTACCTCCTGGTAGCTCCTTGTCCTCATCCAGCTTCCCAATATTATTGATTATATCTCCAAATTTTAGAGGTGGCATGCTGTGGGAATATGCAACACCACAACACTGCATGGGGCTGTTTATTGATAGAACTGGTTTCAAGGATTTTGGTGGTGGCTGAGGTCTGGCAGAAACAGGTGATGAAGGGTGCCCCAGTAACTCAGGGTCACTCAGGGAATGTTGGAATTGCTGTGGGGAGAATAGATTGCCTGCTGGAGCCTCACAAAGCTCTAGAGATGAGATTGTTTCTGCAAATAACTGGGAGGATTGGAAGCTTTCTGACAAAGGAGATGAGTCTGCAACTTTCTGTTGTGGAGCTGAGTGGAAAACCTTCGGCAATAAGTTTGACTGAGTAGAACTTAATGGTGAAACTCTGAAGGTAGACCTCAGGGAAAAGGGTGCGGATAAAGAGGAGGAAATAGGCTCTTTTGGGATTTCTGTCAAGTTACCATCCAAAGTTGAAAGATCAGCTGAAAATAAGCCAGGGGATTGTGAGAACTTGGGGATCCCTGACTGTAAAAGTGATGATGGGGACAAAATTTGGGGTGATCCCCGTTTAGCTTTTAATTTGTGGACACTGTGAGAGCTAAAGGATATAGGTGATTGTAAGGTTGGTGTCTTGACTGATTCCTTCGATCTCCCAGAAGTCTCAAAAAGAGGACAAGCTGCTGGACTACTTTTGGAAGGCAAATCTATGCAAAAGATACAAAATAAAAATATTAGATATATAGTTTAGCTTTCCAAGCACAGAGTTTAGGACTGTTTACAATTATGAAGATCCAAAAGGGGGCAGCACGGTGGTGCAACTGGTAGAGCTGCTGCCTCTCAGTGAGCAGGTCCCTGGTTCAAATCGCGGTCCAGGGGCCTTTCTGGGTGGAGTTTGCATGTTCTCTCCGTGCATGCGTGGGTTTTCTCCGGGTACTCCTGGTTTCCTCCCACAGACCAAAAACATGCATGTTAGGCTGATTGGTAACTCTAAATTGTCCCTAGGTGTGAGTGAGAGAGTGAATGGTTGTTTGTCTCTATGTGGCCCTGTGATGGATTTGCCACCTGTCCAGGGTGTACCCTGCTCCTCGCACAATGATTGCTGGACATGGGCACCGGCGACCCCCGTGACCCAAAATGGAAGAAGCGGGTAAAAGATAATGGATGGATGAAGATCCAAAATGTAGGATGTTCTGCAGTTATGATCTGCTTACTTGAGAGTAATTTTACTTTAGTCATGAGAAATTGTAACAAATGGTTATGTATGATAATATCGATCAATCCATCCATCCATCCATCCATCCATCCATCCATCCATCCATCCATTTATCCAATCATCCAGTCAGCCATCCAATCTTTTTATCCACTTCTTACTTTCCGAGTTTTCACTGGTGCCCATATCCAGCAGTCACTGTGCAAGAAACGGGGGACACCCAGGACAGGTCTCCAGTCCATCACAGGGACACATAGAGACAAACAAAACAAACAACCATTCACTCTTTCACTCACACCTTGAGACAATTTAGTTACCAATTAGCCTAACATGCATGTTTCTGGAGTACCTGGTGAAAACCCACACATGCACAGTGAGAACATGCAAACTCAACGCAAAAAGGTCCCGATCTTGGACCAGGATTCGATCTAGCAACCTTCTTGCTGAGAGGCACCAACTTTACCAACTGAGCCATTGTGTTGCCAGTAAAAAATAAGATAATTTGGAAAACACAGTAACCCATTTATGTGTTTGAGGGCTGTAAAACGCGCACCTGTTACATGATTTAAATGAGTTAAATTTTAAATCTGACAGCACATTGTCATCACTGTTCATCCCTCTTTCTTCTTAATCAGCTGCATTATAACAAATCTGTTTACATGATGAAATGGGCTTAAAGTCACAGTGCCAAGCCATGTCTAAGCATATTGCAAATCTTGTGCAGACAATAAAGAGCTTTCTGTGAAAATAGCAAGGCTTTACATGTCACAGTAGGAAGTATTAGTGTATAACATACAAACTACCTTTAACTGATTGTTCTGGTTTTGGAGTCTGACGATCAGCTAAATGAAGCTTCTTGGCTGTGTTGGACATCAGAGTTTGTTCTTTTCTGTCAAACTGCTGAAAAGCAGAGCCCCTGTGTGAAAAACAAAACACTTGGTGAGCTCATATCCTCTGATAGTAGCAGCATTAAATATAAAGTATTTTCAACGATCTTTTAGGTTATTTCTTTTTTCTTTTTAGAAAAAACTGTATTTTTTCCTATGAAAGGATGTCAACTCTAACTTACAAGTAGAGCAGTGATTGTCAAAACACCAGACCAATGACTTCAGTATACATAAAACTGATATTTGTCACAATGTTCACAGCAATACTGGATAATAATAATAAGTGATATGTGTTGTTGTATGTTCCCATACTATGGCAAAATTGGTTCTCTGCATTTAACCCATCACAGCTGAGATACACCCAGGTGGAGCAGCGGGCAGCTATGTAGGCACCCAGGAAGCAATTAAGGATGGGGTGTCTTGCTCAGAGACACACATGTGGGAATGGCTGGGGATTGAGCCTGGGACTTCCAGGTCTCGAGTCAGCTGTTCTGCCTCTACCCCACCTCGGTCCCAAATAATAAATATGACCGTAATTATAATTCCCTTTTTTTGGAAGCTAAAAGGGAATCAAATCAAAAAGACATCTTTGATTCACCTGTTTATTTACTAATTGCTTAAAAACAGCCATGACTAATCCTGTCTACTCTCTAAACAATTTAGACTTATTGTACTAATCTGTCATACCTTTGCATGCATTTCTAAAAGAATGAACTATTTTTATGATGCAACTATGTTTTATTTCCAGTAAAGCCCTTCAGTAAATTGAAGGTGATGAGTTTATGGTACATCATTGCTTCAACTTGTATGTGAGGTATTACAGCACTGAATGACTCAAATAATCTATGTATGTGTAAAACATCACTGACATAGTGTCACTGACGTAAAGTATCTATGTATATTGTCTTCTGTATATGTTACTCCCAAAATTTATTATTAAGAGATAACAATATTTAACCTCAGTGAACTGGAATAAATACAAGGTTAAGATCTTGGTATATAATCACACCAAGACAAGACGCTTGCATTTCTTAGAGGTATAAAGTTTTATAATGGAATTCTGTATTTTCTTCAATAAATAAAGAAAATCAGATAAGCTTTATCTGATCCAAAATAAACATGTAGCATTACAATAATTTATTATTTTGTTGCTTTAAAATTATTCAAGTTATGTTGTTTAGAGGTTAAATCACTTTACCATGTGTTTAAAAAGTCATAGAAAATATATATATATATATATATATATATATATTTTTTTTTTTACATGAATCTTACTCTGTGTTTTCAGTCTTCTGTTCAGCATTGTAGACTCTTGTGTCTCTGCATAACTGTGAAAAACAGAAAAGATCGATATTTTCGCACAAAGAGAAAGAGAGAGAGAGATGCAGAAATGCTCTTCTGTGTGGTTGTGTTTTGGTTGGTCATGTAATTAAAATTAAATAAATAAAATACTTCAGTCACTCTCTCTTCATCCAGGACTTCTATGACAAGGGTTTCAGGTGTGTAAATCTGCGGCTCAGTTTTGCTTCTGCTGACAGGAACTATGAACAGTGAAGCGCAGTAGTTATGAAAATCTTCTTCCTCGGCTGTAAAAACAGAGGCAAATCAAAATTAGGCCAAAGAAAAATAAACATTAGACAACATTTATGCTACAACCTTTTAAAGTATTTATCTTGACAGACTTGTTGTACTGTATTATTTTTATTATTTGTATGACATGCAAAAAAAAGAAATGTCATATTAACATCTTACTAAAGGACAAATAGCTCTATTTTTTCTTTGAATGTAAAATTATACACAAGTATAAAATGTATAAAATCCAAATGTGTAAGTAATAGATTCAACACGATTTTGGCTAAAGTGCCGTACTAACTGTAGTATCAAATGACAAATAAAATATAAAAAAACAACAACTGTGCAACTTTGATTTTAGTTTTCTCTGTTTAATGCAAAATGTGGTAAGTGTTAAAACAAAAACATTCATATTTTATTTAAATGTGTAAAAGTGTATTGAATATTTCTTGGTTACTTTCAGTAGTTTTACGTTCCATTTTTAAATGGTATTGTTTATAATAAAGTTATATTTTTATATATAACAACACATATGAGACATTTCATAACTTCTGATTTACCTCATTTTGTATTTTGCTTTGTGTGTTACCTGTTGTTATGTCTGTACAGCACTTTGGTTGGCCTTGTAGCTGTTTTAAGTGCTTTATAAATAAAGTGGTATGGTATAACTTTAGTCAAACCCTATAGACACCTTTGGTAACAGAATATTTTGAACAGTTGTATTATTTTTTTCATTTATCCTTGGTTTTATTAAGACATATGGCTCCAGATATTTTAAAATAAACAGGCTTCTTTGTTTTGTGTACATTTACTTAAAGATTTTTCATTTGAAAAAATAAAATATAAATTTGTGTAAACCATGTATGAGTTAATTTGTCATAATTAACATAATCTAATTTCTTTATTTATTAATTTTTTGGATTTGCTATTTTTTTTCACAAGCGGAGCATTATTGCCAAGTCGTAACGCTCCGCTTGTGAAAGTAAATCTGTTGGGCCTCACCTTGACACTCAGACAACAATTCGGGGTGCCACAATGTCAGACAAGACACATACATAAAAATATATATATATATATATATATATGTATATGATTTCTAAATACACTAGTTTAACTTTCACTACTTTTCTCAAATTTAATAATTGATGCTTCTTTCTTGTAGTTGAAAATAGACAAAACCATCAGTGTCTTTGGGAAATGTACAGCTGTTCAGTATTTGATAACCTATTCCAACCACCTGCCACAAACTCTTACTCAAATCCATACCAGATACAACAGGTTGCTGAACATCTCCTCCCCCTGCATTTAAACATGAAAGGGTGGGGAATGAATAATAAAAGCTGTTTACTTGCATCATGTAGGAAGCATCTCCTTGTTTTAAATTTTTATTTCCTCATGCTGTCAGACCCATGAGGTGACGTGACATATAAATAATTTATTTGCAGGTAAACATGTCCCTGTCTAAAACACTGGAAAAATAAATCAAGACATCTATAAGGATCTAGGAGACTAATACTTTAAAGACTGCCATAAACTCAGGATCTTAGTCAAGCTATCTTGTTACAGTAAGAAGCAACTAAAGTCCACACATTTTTAAAATAATCCTGATCTCCCATCTTCTTCAGGCTTTGTGTAGAAAAACAGAATTGTGCTGACTGATGAACTGCAGGCAGTGAGCTCCAAACTACAGGACGATCCTTCAGTCTCTTCATCTGCCCCATTCCTTACTCTGTCAGCTTTAGGCCACCTATAACAGCCCTCTACCCACACAATCACAGCCAGTGATTACCTGTCACACTGCCATGGATGGATGGGCAAGCACTGATATGTCTGACCCACTGAGAAAAAGAGATTTTGCAATTGTGTGTTTGTATACCTGACTGCAACGTGGGTGTATATGTGAGTCTGTGCAGGTCATCTGTCAGACTACTGTGTCCAGAGCTGAGTGTGTTTGGTTTGAGAGCTTGTTTGCACTATGCGTATCGGAGAGGCAAAGTGTAGAGCAAAAGCACTAGGTTCTGAGAGGATCAATGCCCTTTTTCAGTTTCAAAAGGTTAGCATAGACATAGAGATGGATATGTGGATGTGGTTGAGTGTGTTTATTTGTATTACCAGTTAGGCTGCTGATCGTCTCCTCTGGGTCTGAAGTAGTTAGAGATTTAACATGTATGCCAAAGTCCAGTGATGGATGACTTTCAATTGGTGCTCTGCAAACACAAAATAATTGTTTAATTGGTGAAGACAGGAATAAACAAAAGAGGAACATCATTTTTTATTGCCCTTTACCTTGAATAGACGGATGATAATGTGGTAACATTCTGCTAAAGCTCCTTATACAGGAACTGTACACTCCAACGCTAAAGTTTTAAGTCTGATGAGTCTTTCCACACAATAGAGATGCTTGTAGTTTATATCTGATCTTCTTACTCACTGCTTATTATGATCAGGCCTGAAGATATTGGATCTTTTTTTGTCTTATGTACCCGAATAACGTGCCATTTCTCAGACCTACAACCATTTATCTCTTCTCTCTACATATTACTTTATATGCAGTATCCTTACAAGCTATGGACTGTTTCCATTTGGGACCTCACCAGAAAGCAATAAAGAGATACACGTTGCTTTGTTGGACTGTACTGGCCTTGTATTTTACATTCCTTTGGTGATACAATTTTAAATTTGTTCTTCCTTACAGACGATAATAAGAACAAAACCATATTCTCCTCCCTATTGGATGGAATTACTCTCAGAGATCTAGAGCAGCAGTACATCTACACAAAGATACAGTGACACAGTTTTAATCTCTTAAATAGTAAAAAAACAAAAAAACAACATAAATTATTTAGGAGCTGTATGAAAACGTTAGGAACCTGTGTGACTGAATGGCTGATGACATACTGATGTGACGTAGCCTTGTTTCATCTATTTGTTGCACAATTAAAGAAGCCCCCCTAATTAATCAAACAATTTGAACAAAAAAAAGTTATATAGTTTTTATATTTGCATTAAAATTTTAACTTTTGGTATGACAGATGGTGAAACAAGTGGCTTGTCATTCCTGACATTATTTCTTAACACAACTGACAGTAGATAGAAACGAGTGTACATCCCAAGGCTTACTGAAGAAACTGTACAAAGATGATGACTGACAAGAATAAAACCCCAACAGTTTTTTTTTTGTTTGTTTATTTTTCTGAAACAGTTGCTTGGAGACATACAAATAAAATAACAGCTTTCTTTTTTTTTTACGTTGATGTATTTTAATTCCTTTCTTTTTCTTATTCGATAAGAGACAACAAAATCCTCCTGTTGAAATTAAGTTGAACGAGTTAGTCATTTATTCATCATATTTTAAACTATTTATGTTTTGGTAAACGATTTTTTAAAAATTATTATTTTATCCAAACCTAATATTGAGCGGCATGGTGGCGCAGTTGTTAGAGCTGCCGCCTCTCAGCGAGACGATCTCCAGATTGAATCCCGGTCGGGGATCTTTCTTGGTGGAGTTTGCATGTTCTCTCCGTGCATGCGTGGGTTTTCTCCAGGTACTCCAGTTTCAGAGTCAGAGAGATTTATTTGTCATACACACCACACATGATACATGAGGTGGGACGAAACTATGTACACAGGGTCCCAGTTACATCCAACAAAAATACACATTGTAAAGAAAAAACATTAGTAAGATCTGAGTCATGAACTAATAATATACTACATTCACTAAACTAAGAATACACAAGACTAACAATAAACTAAGCAGTAAAGGTACAAAAACAATGCGTGTTTCCTCCCACAGACCAAAAACATGCATGTTAGGCTGATTGGTAACTCTAAATTGTCCCTAGGTGTGAGTGAGAGAGTGAATGGTTGTTTGTCTCATTTGTCTCTATGTGTCCCTGTGATGGACTGGAGACCTGTCCAGGGTGTCCTCCACCTCTCTCCCAGTTATGGCTGGACATGGGCACCAGTGACCCCCACAACTCAAAAAGAAAGAAGCGGGTAATGATAAAGATGATGATAATGAATGAATGAATGAATGAATGAATGAATGAATGAATGAATGAATGAATGAATGAATGAATGTATGAATGAATGTATGTATGTATGTATGTATGTATGTATGTATGTATGTATGTATGTATG
>NC_056503.1:15790763-15800997 GCF_014905685.2 Nematolebias whitei
ATGTATGTATGTATGTATGTATGTATGTATGTATGTATGTATGTATGGATGTATGTATGTATGTATGTATGGATGGATGGATGGATGGATGGATGGATGGATGGATGGATGGATGGATGGATGAATGAATGGACGGATAGACGGATTTATAATGAATGTTTTCTTTTCATGTAAATCCTGATATACTGTAAAAATTCAACAAAGATCTACACTATCTGAAGACACGCATTGCTTATTCTAAATTAGTATATTTCATATGAAGTCACATTGTTCAAGAAAGGGTAAAAAATTTAGATTGGGCATCAGACTAGACACAGTGAAATACTAAATGTGGTACAAAAGCTCTAGGGTCATTAAGTCAGTCTCTAAAAAATGCAGAAAAGGGCCAGTTCACATCTCATGCTGTGCAGACTTATTTCAGAGTTCACTGCTTAGTGTTCAGACTCTGCCTCTTGATGGAAAGGTGAGCGTTCACTTACCCTTCCTGAGTCAGCTCAGGGAAAAAGACTAGTGCTGCCTTGGTCACAAGCTTGCTTTCTACAACCTGCAGGCCATGCACAAATCTACCAAGGTGATAGAGTTTATGACTTTAATATAGCTGAGCACTCTTAGCAGATCCTTTAGAGCTCCCTTCTGCGCTGTACTCCCTCCTTCTTCCACTCTTTTCCCCATTATTATTGAAGCTTGTTAAAATTCAACCTCTCCTTCCATCTTCCCTCTAGCCGGTAAGTCTCTCTGTCTCTCCATTAAGCTCTGCCGCCATCACTGCTCCAGGCTCACTGCACTCCAGATTGGCTCTCTAGTCTATTCCAAAGTTAACGGCTGCTACAGCTGGGGACTTAGAGCATTCCTGTTCAGACAGTGAGAAGGCCCCAAACTACTAGCTCACTCCTTCCTGCTGACATTGTCTCCAGTGGGATACAAAGCCCGAAAGAAGCTCCTTAAATAAAGGTTGTAATAATGGGACCAGCAGAAACTCACCCTGGAGGTAACGTGCAGAAAAATTGTTTTGTACACCAGTAACTTATGTGGGCTGACAATAGAGGCAGGAGAGGCACATGTGGTGATCAAAATAGTGTGTAATAAAAATGCGTCAGTGTTCCTGTGTGTTCACACAAAAGTGTAAGCTTGTCCTATTATTGGAACTTGTAAGAGAAGGTGTGTTAAGCTAAGAGATAAACTTGAGAAGAAGCCAGTTGTGTACATTTTTGTTTGTTGTTGTAGTGTTAACCTCAACAAGAATTCAATGCTGAAATATTCATACAAAATTTTGTGATGGTAAAAATAATGTGTTTTAATAGTACAGCTATACGTGACAACTAGCATGTAAATCTGTCATTTTAAGAGCTAGACACATCAAAACTGTTGTAGATTGTGCTGTTCTAACAAGACTTGTGCTTTGGTTAGCAATCAGATGTTAAAAAGGCATAAAATGCATAAACACTGTTTTCTCAGGTTCTAAAATACTTTGATCTCTACATGATATCTAAGACAAAAGAAGAAAGAAACAAGTTTCCATTGATCCTCTTGCCCCAAGTCCATGTCAGAAGCTTGAACAAGATTCAGATTATGTAATGCAATGTTATCTTAAAACATGAGAGCACCAGAAAAAGTAGATTTCAGACATTGTACACAATAGATTCCTTTTCATTTTTGCTCATGCAAAGTTGAAGATATAATTTTAAAACCTGTCCTCTCTGCACAACAGTATTCTAAAGCGGGGTCTGGCAGAACAGGTAAAAACTAGAGTATAGAAATATTTGCGTTTTGTTTGCACAGTTTTCAGAATGATGGATGGTGCTATCAACTTGCCAACAATAAAATCTATATTACACATACAAGCACATATCCTCAATATTGACAAAAGACTGGAAAGCAAAACACAGTCAAAGAGGTAAACAGAAAATGCCATCTGCATATCCACTTGTCACCAATTCTCTAGACTGTCTACTCTATTCATAACCTGGACTCATTTGCACAATAGTTGAAATCAATGTTTAGATAATTTCTCTGCTGCAATATCTGAAAAGTGTTTATTGCTGTGCATGCACATTATTATATATACCTGTGGTGCTTCTTGAGAAGCAGTCTATCCATGTAGGTAAGGCTGCTTTCTGTAAACTCAACATTGACAGTTAGCTTCTCTTTTGCTCCTTCTCTTCGTTGTCCTTCAGCTTCTCTGTCTGGAGGAAGGTCAGACTGGGTCGCTGTGGCTGACAGTAAAACTGGAAAAAATATGGGAAGGGGAATATAAAATACAAAAAAAAAATCATGAGAAGAAAAGGGAAAATAGCCCAAAGGAAAAAAAAGAGAAACAAAGCAAGAATAAAACACAGGACAACATAATCTGCAGCTTTCTCAACACACCTTCCTTCAACAAGTGAGAATCTACCTTGTCACCAGAATGAAAGTGCCAAAACACAAACAAGAAAAGGCCCCATGGGAATAAAAAAAAGATTTAAACAATACAAAAGAAACATGGTGAGAGGAAGAAGATAGAAGTAAGTAAAAGAACTGTTATGATTTTATTCCAGACACTTTGGCTACTTTAAATTGGGTCTTGGTGCCATTGGCCTGACAGAAATAATTAGGGCTAGAGGGGCTAGCAGCAATTTGCAGAGTGAAGGGAGATGAGCAGAATTTGACCAAGCAGTAAAGCAGAGAAAATAGGAAGTTTAATGATAAGCACAAACATCTAGATACAGACACACACAACCTAGAATAGTGGTACTGAAACACACCCACATAAACCTTTGACACACAAACTGTCACACTTGCAAAGATGTAAAAACACATCTTGTTGAAAGGAACAGAAATACCTTATATTGTTTCCACATATGCACACAACAGAGGACATTATTTCAGCTAACCAATCTCACTCTCATTATCTCAGTATGCAAAATCCACCCACCCATTATCATTGCAGATGAAAGTACTTTTCTTTGACATTTATTGATATTGATTAACTGATAGGAACAC
This sequence comes from Nematolebias whitei, assembly GCF_014905685.2. Lineage (NCBI taxonomy): Eukaryota > Metazoa > Chordata > Actinopteri > Cyprinodontiformes > Rivulidae > Nematolebias > Nematolebias whitei. The sequence continues at coordinate 15,793,743 of NC_056503.1, forward strand.
AGACAGAAAGACTGGAAGCAGCAAAGATGTAGAGTAAATAAATAGCATGTGAGACTGAGAGGGAGCTTAACTATGTAGTGAGCAGAGGTTAAACATTTTAAATTTATTTCAAGATTTCCCCCTATACATATGCATCTAAAAAAACTAGAATATTGTGAAAAACTTCTTTTTTTATTTTGGCGGTCATTCCAGAAAGTGAAATTCATATACATTCATTACACATAGAGGGAAAATTTCAAGCCTTTATTTCTTGTATTTTGATAATCATGGCCTAAAAGTAATGCAAAACCAAAATTTTGTGTCTCAGAAAGACTGAATTTGGGTTTTTCATTATTTATAGGCCATGAACATCAAAATTACAAGAAATAAAGGCTTGAAATTTTCACTCTATGTGTAATGAATCAATGTAATACAGGAGTATACATTTCTGAAATGAAGGCTAAAATAAATTGAACTTTTCACAATATTCAAATTTTTTTAGATGCACATGTATACATTAAATTTGTGTGACTCCCTCCAAGTATATTGCTTTTAATCTAAAATGTGGAAATCATGCCCCTTACTCAGGCTGTATATACATTCTGTTTTTATTCATTGATGTTTCGGACCCCAGGCCTTCCCTCAGATCACTGATAAAAGCCTGAGGGCCTAAACATTTATAAATAAAGTGGAAACACAAAAAGAGCTGCAATATGCAACACTTTTTTAAATTCAGTTCCCAATGACCTGCACCACTTTTGGTACGAGAAACTATCTCTGTATGAGCTCAAAAACCCTTATGAAAATATTTGTCTGCATACACTTTTTTTCTTTTCTTGGCACCACAAATGTATGTTAAAACTCTTGGTTTGAGTCTGAGCTCATTAAAGATCAACTGAGACAGAGTGGAAAACTGCCTAATGGTCTGATAAATCAATATTTGATTTTCCCCACCTTTTAAATAATGAATGCTGTGTCCTCTAGGCTAAGGAGAAGAACCTTCTGATTTGTTATCAGGGCACAGTTCAAATACCAGCAGCTGTGTCAGTATATGGATGAACAAAAAAACATGTTGTGGATAATCTGCATAACTGTGAAGATAAAGTAAGGAACTCTATTTTGGTTCAGCAGTAATGCAGTGACATTTGTCTTTGTTGGGGGTGATGTTTCAAGATAATGCTGAACCCTATTAGGTACATACTATATGGTAAAAGTGTTTTTGTTCAAATAAACTGGGTGCTAAACCTATCTGCATTTGAAGTAATATACAGTATCAAGCACAAAACATTTTGCTTATAGACCTACTTCTGTTTGTCTCCTCAGAAACACCACTCGTGTTGACCATGAAAGAAGTTAGGGTTAGGGTTGAAAGAAGTGGTATACTATGTGGATACCTGACACTGTGTCTGCAGTTTACCTGGTCTGGCAGGTTTCCACATTCCATCCATAGTCATGGTTTGTTCTCCTCCATCCCTCGCCTCTCCTCTCCACTGAATCAGAGTCTCCTCGAAAGATCTTGCAAACTCTTCCTCATTGTACTCTTCTCTAAGAGAAGGAGAACCCAAGCCTTTCTTTTTATCTTTGGTGACTGCCACTTTTTCCTCCTGACTATCTTTCACAAGAACCTAAAACAAAAATAATACCTCATTAGGCAAAACAGATTGTCAAAATGTTATGCAAGAATGTTATTACTAAAACACAAATATACATCTAACACTGCTCCTAAAAATTTATTTTCTGATGTAATGAAAACAGCTTTTATCTCAGAATAACTAAAAACGTTTTTTTTTCTTTGCTGAACATTCATTTGTGAATAACTTCATCAACACAGAGTGAACTGGTATTACGTTATGCAGTGTTAAAAGCATACAACTATCGGTTTATTCTCAACACAAGGACGAGAAACAATAGATCTAATATGTGACACCTTTACGCTTGACTATAATATTGATAGATCAAATGGCAATTGAAGAAGTTAGAAGAGTTGGAATCATAAATATCTACATTAAGTCTATAAAAATTGTTAGCAATGCAGAATCCAGCTCGGTATCTGGAATGGATACATTCCAGATATCTTAACCAGTAAGTACAGGGTATCAGGTCACTTCATAATCCAGCCCTGTCCCCCTGTAAGTAAAAAGTATGCACCCTGCAAGTACCAGGTGCCCAGTATATATATATATATATATATATATATATATATATATATATATATATGTCATAGCTCTGCTCTCTGTCAGCTCCTCTGTCATGCTGCACACTCAGTAATCACTCAACTCATGTCACCTGTCACCGCTCATTATCCCACAGCTCCACCACCTGGTCCAGTCAGTACTTAAGTTCACTCATTCCTCTCAGTCTGGGCCAGATTCTCTATCCTGTCTCATCAGCAGTAGACTTTCCAGCATTCCATTGATTGACTCATCACGTTCATGACCCTTGCCTTGACCACGACCACGCTTTTGCCTCAGCCCTCGTCTGCTTTTGCTCATCTGATCAGGTACCGACTCATGCTCTTGTTTTTTGACTCTCTTTTTGGATCACGTACTGGATACTTCTGCTGAACAACTGACTTCACGGTATGAACTCTGCCTTTCCCTTCTGACTGTTTTTTGGATCACGGATTAAAGGTCAAGCTCATTCTGTATCACGGACTTATCCTTATCCCTGAATCTGATTCCCACAGATTCATTTCCCCAATTAGTCTCTTTCCCCCCTGCATCTACTAACCTTTATCTTTTAGTTGCAAGCCTGTTGGACTCCGTTCCAGTGGATCTTAACATCAGTTCTACTTCTACTGGCAGCCCGCCACTACAACACTACCCAATCACGAACTACCAATCAGAAGATCGGAACCAGCCCAGAACAGGACCTACTCCAGAGTTTTACTTTATTTCACAATAAATCTTTTAACCCTCTCAGTGGTTGTTGTTGTTGTTTGCGATCCGGCCTCTGGTTCATGACAGTAGAATCTGGCCATTATGGATCCAACACCAACCCGAGAGTGGTGCTCTAAGGTAGAAGGGGCTGTTAGTAAACTTGAGAAAGGGCTTCAGGAAATGGTTGTTTCTCTTCAAGCTTTGTCCCAACAGTCAAACCAAGTCATCAACCAAACCCTGTTGACTCCTGCACCAAGAGAACCACGGTTAGCCCCCCCTGAACATTTCAGAGGTGAGCCTGAGCAATGTCGACCATTTTTGACTCAGTGTGACATTCAATTTCAATTGCAACCTTCATGTTTTCCCACTGAGCATGCTAAAGTAGCTTATGCTGTCTCACTTCTCGCTGGAAGAGCCAAGACATGGGGCACTTCTGAATGGTTAAAAGGTGGCGTGGTATGTCGTAATTTTTCTGAATTTTCCAAAGAGTTGTGTCGGGTTTTTGACCCCATCCTCCCTGAGAGAGAGGCAGCCCGAAGAATTTTTGATATTAAACAAGGCAAGGATTCTGTAACCAAATACATCATTCACTTTCACTCTGTTTCAGCAGACAGTCATTGGGATGAACACGCACTCACTGACGCCTTCTTCAGGGGGCTTAATGAAGATGTTAAGGATGTGCTGGCAACAATGGACTATCCCTCATCCCTACGCCAGCTGGAGGAGGTGGCCACCCGTGTTGACCTTCGCCTGCGTGAGCGTGACCGTGAACAGAGTCGAGGCAAGGCCACAGCCATGTCCAGAACCAGACATCACCTTGTGGATCATGAACCTAAAACGGAACAAACCAAGAGCCCTCAGGATCCTCTGTATGCTACGGAACCCATGCAACTAGGAAGAAGTCGTCTGACCACCCAGGAACGAGAACGTCGGAGGAGGTACCATCTCTGTTTTTATTGTGGTCAAGGCGGTCATGATTGTCATCATTGTCCAGTAAAAGACCAGGCTCAGCAGGAGAAGAGAGGCTCCTGTTGGGTCTTAGTCATAAGATCAAGTCCTCTCCACCTATCATGTCCAAGTCCAAGGTCAAGTTCATAATAAAGGGTGGTCAACCCGTCATCGTCTCAGCTTTTATTGATTCAGGGGCCGACACGGAATTCATTGATAAAACCTTTGCCAAATCCATAGATCTGACCATTGTTCCATCACCTAACAACCATAAGGTCCTCGCTTTAGATGGTCATCCTTTAAGTCAATCTAGTCTTGAAACTGTTCCAGTCACCATGGTGTCGGCCAACAACCATTCGGAACTGATCAGATTCATTGTTATTGATTCACCCCAACTCCCAGTGGTTTTAGGTTCCACTTGGTTACGCAAACACAACCCCCAAATCGATTGGAGGAACCAAGAGATTGTAGGATGGGCTAATGAGTGTTATTCTACATGTATTCAGAGCCAACCCAGTTCACCAGCCCTTGTCACAGCCAATGAGGAGACCTATCCTAATCTAAGTCAGGTACCTAAAGAGTACCATGATTTGAAAGAGGTCTTTAATAAATCAAAAGCTACGTCCCTTCCGCCACATCGTCCATACGATTGTGGTATTGACCTGATCCCAGGTTCTACCCCCCCTCGGGGTAGATTATATTCTTTGTCTGGTCCCGAGCAAGAGTCCATGAGGAAATATATAACAGAGTCCCTCCAAGCTGGTATCATTAGACCTTCAGCATCCCCCGCTGGTGCAGGTTTTTTCTTTGTAGGGAAGAAAGATGGGTCACTTCGTCCATGCATTGACTATAGAGAACTTAACAAAATAACCATAAAGAACAAGTATCCTCTGCCCCTCATGAACTCTGCTTTTGATATAATCCAAAATGCTAAGATATTCACCAAACTGGATCTTCGCAACGCTTACCATTTGGTCAGGATACGGCGGGGAGATGAATGGAAGACGGCTTTTAATACCGCAGATGGCCATCATGAATATCTTGTTATGCCATTCGGCCTCACCAACGCTCCTGCCGTTTTCCAAGCCCTGGTTAATGATGTCCTTCGTGATTAACATTTACGCTTTTGTTTACCTTGATGACATACTTATCTTTTCACAAGATAGCATTTCTCACCGTCGCCATGTCAGAGCTGTCTTAACCCGCCTTTTACAGAACAACTTGTTTGTCAAGGCAGAGAAGTGTGCTTTCCACCAAGTGTCCACCTCATTCCTTGGGTTCAACATTTCTCCAGGTCAAGTATCCATGGAACCCGGGAAGGTATCAGCGGTGGTGGATTGGCCCAAGCCCAAGGATCGTAAACAGCTGCAAAGGTTTCTCGGTTTTGCAAATTTTTATAGGAGGTTCATTAAGAACTACAGTTCAGTTGCAGCTCCTCTTCATTTTCTCACCTCATCTAAGACCAAGTTCATCTGGGACTCCGTTGCCAACCAATCATTCCAGAAGCTCAAAACATTGTTTTCCTCTGCTCCAATCTTGCACTCTCCAGACCCCGAGAAACAATTCATTGTGGAGGTCGATGCATCCAGCACCGGGGTGGGCGCCATCCTCAGTCAGCGCAGCACAGATGGTAAGATCCACCCCTGTGCTTACTTCTCCAGGGCACTCTCCCCCGCTGAGAGAAACTACGACGTGGGAGACCGTGAGCTTTTGGCAGTCAAGATGGCCCTGGAGGAATGGAGGCACTGGCTGGAAGGTGCGAAGAAGTCCTTTTTGGTATGGACCGACCATAAAAACCTGGAGTACCTTCGCACAGCAAAGAGACTCAATCCCCGTCAGGCCAGGTGGGCTATGTTTTTCTCTCGGTTCAGTTTCACACTCTCTTACAGACCCGGGCCCAAGAATGCCAAGCCGGATGCCCTGTCCCGGGTCTTTGAGGTCAAGGAAGGGCCCTCAGAAGAGGTCGAGTTCATCCTGCCTGAGACCGTACGTCTTTCTTTGACTCAATTAGAACTCGATCTCCAACAAGTCCAACTCTCCGAGCCACGTCCACCCACCTGTCCTAGGGGGCGCCTGTTTGTCCCCAATCAAAAGGTAAAAGAGGTTCTTGAATTATGCCATTCATCAAAGTTGTTCTGTCACCCAGGAATCACCAAGACCCTCCAACTCATTCGCGCCCGATTCTGGTGGGCTACGCTTACGGAGGACACCAAGCACTTTGTCAAGTCATGTCCCGAATGCAATCGTGCCAAGTCTTCCAATCGCCCACCTGCCGGGCTGCTACGACCACTGCCAATTCCTTCACGCCCATGGTCACATATTGCTATGGACTTTGTGACTGGATTACCCCCTTCTGAAGGTAATTCAGTGTTATTGACCATTGTGGACCGTTTTTCTAAAACGGTCCACCTGGTTCCTCTCCCCAAGTTACCTTCTTCCAAGGAGCTCAGCGTTATCATGGCCAAGGAGGTTTTCAGGCTCCATGGGCTCCCCCAGAACATTGTGTCTGACTGAGGTCCCCAATTCATTTCCAAGTTCTGGAGGGAGTTTTGCAACCTGCTAGGGATCTCGGTCAGCCTCTCGTCAGGTTTTCATCCCCAAACGGATGGACAATCTGAGCGTACCAACCAGGAGGTGGAGACCAAGCTTCGGCTCCTCTGCGAGGGGGACCCAAGGAAATGGACGTCCAACCTCCCTTGGATTGAACAAGCAATCAACTCTCTTCCATCCTCTACATCAGGTATTTCACCCTTTCATGTTGTCTTTGGATTCCAACCCCCTGTTTTTTCAGTCCAGGGGAGAGAAGCTCGGGTTCCCTCTGCACGACTCGCAATTTTACGTTGCCAGCGAGTCTGGAGAAAAGCCAGGAGAGCCCTAATTTTGGCCACCAAAAGGTACGTTCGGGGGGCTAACCGCAGGAGAACGCCTCAACCATTGTACAAGGTGGGCCAGAAAGCGTGGCTCTCCACCAAGGACCTTCCTCTCCGTGTGGAATCTAAGAAACTAGCACCACGTTTCATTGGTCCTTTTCTGATTACCAAAATAATCAATCCTGTCTCTGTTCGCTTACAGTTACCCAGGTCCATGCGCATTCATCCAACGTTTCATGTCTCAAGACTCAAGCCATTTGTCCTGCCACGTTTTCGACCCACCACCGACCTCCCACCACCCGCCCGACTCATTCAGGGGAGCCCAGCCTACACGGTCCGACGCCTTCTTCGATCCAGAAGGTGGGGGAGAGGACTCCAGTATCTGGTAGACTGGCAGGGGTACGGCCTGGAGGAACGTTCCTGGGTGCCCTCACGCAATATTCTGGACAAAACCCTCATTAGAGACTTTCATCGACTGAACCCTCTCCAGCCTGGTGGTCCTTCAGGAGCCGGACCTTGAGGGGGGGGGTTCTGTCATAGCTCTGCTCTCTGTCAGCTCCTCTGTCATGCTGCACACTC
>NC_056503.1:15801397-15804271 GCF_014905685.2 Nematolebias whitei
AATACTTTATTAATCCCAGAGGGAAATTATTTGTTGTTGTAACTCGTTATCCTCATTTCATTAAGAGATGTCATAGATGCTGATGACTGTAAACAGGAAGGATCTCTTGTAAAGGTCCATCCCACAGTGGATCCTAAGAAACTGGCTGCAGATGTCGTCCGATCCGTCCATCCAAACTTGGCTGGCCTCTCGGTTCCCTCGGGCTGTAGGACCGCCCAAATGCTGGGCAGAACTCCTCCCAGAGCAATGGCCACTCCTCCCAGCAGTCTGCCAAGCTCCTGTCGCTGCGGACAGCCAACTGTAGGTGAGAGGGATGATCCTGTCCTTCCGCTGTCATGAGCCATGTTTCCTTCTAGTTCCAGGATCTCAGTGGTCAGGCACTCAAGCACAGCTGGCAGGCAGATGAGAATGTGTTCACAGAACATCCTTTTCAACTCACTTGTAATTTGGGGCTGTGGTTGAGATATTATTTGAGCTTTTGAGTTGTTAATCAGCTGCTGTTGGTTGTAGAAAACTGCCTTGTTGCCATGGTTACGCATAATAACAAATGTCCAAAACTAAAAAAGTTTCAGTAAAAATCCTTCCAGCTGCACAGCATCTGATACCAGAGGAAACAATCATCCAAAAAAATTGTGATTTACCTCCAGAAAAAGAGGAATTAAAGTTTCCAAAAGCAAAATCTCAAAATGAATGTAACAGAGCTGCTCCAACATGCAGCCACCTTGAGCGGCACAATTCTAGAACATATATACACACACACATACAGACCCTTTCTAAACAATTACAATATCACGGACAAGTTGTTTAACTTTCATAATTCCATTAAAAAAGTTAATCTTTAATAGATGATAGATTCAGGGCCCTCAATTTAAACAATTTCAAGTATTTTGGGCTTCCAACTCATGAAACCCACGAAAACAGGATTTCAAAAAATTAGAATACTGTGGAGAAATCAGCCCAAATTTTGCAGGGCATGAATGTTTTAAACTAAGTGTGACACACTAATCATCTATTAAACTCAAAGCACCTGCACAGGTTTCCCCAGGAGTCATTAAATTGCTTCAGTTTGGTTCAATTGTCTCAGTTTGGTTCAATATGGGAAAGACTGCAGACATAACTGACCAGAAGACCATCATTGATACCCTCCATAAGATGGGTAACCCACAAAAGTTCAAAGCTAAGGAGGCTGGATGTTCACAGAGTGCTGTGTCCAAGCATATCAATGGAAAGCCTAGTGGAAGGGCAAAATGTGGCAGGAGAAGATGCCATGCACCAGCAAAAGAGATGACCGTGGGCTTCAGTGAATTATCAGAGAAGATTCTAAAATCTGGCAGAGATCCAGAAAGAGTGGAATGAGGTGGGAGTCACAGATTCAAAAAACAGCACATTCAGACGCATCCGGGAGATGGGCTACAACTGTCGGGTTCCTGGGGTCAAGCCACTTCTGAACCTGAGCCTACGTAGGAAGAGTCTCAACTGGGCCAAGGAGAAGAAGGGCTGGACCGCTGGCCAGTGGTCCAAGGTCCTCTTTTCCAATGAAAGTAAAGTGTGCCTTTCATTCAGAAATCAAGGTCCAAGGGTTTGGAGGAAGAAGGGTGAGGAACAGAACCCATACTGCTTGAGGTCCAGTGTGAAATATCTACAGTCAGTCATGATTTGGGGTGCAATGTCCAGTGCAGGTGTTGGTAAACTCTGCTTTCTTAAATCCAAGGTCACCGCATCAGTCTACCAGAATGTTTTAGAGGGCTTCATGATTCCTTCTACTGAGGATCTATATGGAGATGCAGATTTCATCTTCCAGCAGGACCTGGCCCCTGCCCATGCCACCAGAAGCATGAAAACCTGGTTTGATGCCCATGCCACAGTGCTTGACTGGTCAGCCAACTCACTGGACCTAAACCCCATTGAGAATCTATGAGGTATTCTCAAGAGGAAAATTAGGGAGGGGCACCAGACCCAACAACAAAGAAGAGCTGACAGCATCAAGGAAATCTGGGCTTCCATAACTCCCGGTCAATGCCACAGGCTGATTGTCTCATTGCCACATTGCATCGAGGCAGTGATTAAGGCAAAGGGATTCCCAACCAAGTATTGAAGATTGACATATTGTTTTGAAAGTACCATATTTTGATTGATTTGTTGTGATCCTAAATTCTTTCTTTTTATCTGCAAAAACTGATAAGTAGTGTGGGCTGATGTCTTCACAGTATTCAAATTTTTTGAATTTGGGGAGTGGTGGCGCAGAGGTTAGAGAAGGTGTGTCTGTGATCGGAAGATCTCCGGTTCAAGCCCCGGTACCGACAACATCAAAAATGTGGTTGGGATAGGTGAAGCACCCACACCTGCCCCCACCCTCATTTGTCCCACTCTGGGCCCTTGAGCAAGGCCCTTAACACCCACCATTTGCTCCTCTGGGTGTCCTAGATAGCAGCGCTCTGCTCCACACAGAGGGCTGTGGTAGCTTGGTGGTCTGTGGTTGCGTCAGGAAGAGAATCTGGCGTAAAAATAACAGCAAAGTCTTCGTGCGACTTAGTTTGCTGTGGCGACCCCTAACACAGGAAGCAGCCGAAAGGAAAAAATAAATAAATAATTCAAATTTTTTGAATTCCTGTTTTCATGGGCTTCCCGAGCTGGATGCACAAATTATGTACAAATAAACCAATAAATACTTGAAATCGTTGTACAAATAAACCAATAAATACTTGAAATCGTTTAAATAGTGAGTCCTGAATCTATCATCCATTACAGTTTAACTTTTTGAATGGAATTTTTTGGAAAGGGTCTGTATATATGTGTATATATATATATATATATATATATATATATATATATATATATATATATATATATATATATATATATATATAGTTTAAG
>NC_056503.1:15804371-15823800 GCF_014905685.2 Nematolebias whitei
TTCAGACGTGAGATATATATAGTTTAAGTATCAAATCCACAGCATTGACACAGCTTAATAGTTTGCCCTTCTGGATTCCTATTTTAAATAAAAAACATCTTTAAATTTTTCTAATCCAAAGAAAAACTTTAGACTACAGTCTTTTCAGAGTCAGAGAGTCAGAGTCAGAGTTTCTTTATTGTCATTCGCACCTCACGTAGTACATGTGGTGGAGCAAAATTATGTACACAGGGTCCCAGTTACATCCAACAATAAAATGTAAAAGAACAACAGTAATAACATCTAAGATATGAACTAAGAAATCATCAACTAAATATACACTAAACACTCATGACATAAAAATATTACGTCGAACATCAGCACAAACATGAACAGGAGTCTGTGTGAGCAGATGAGCATGCATGAACACATCAACATTGAAACAGATCAGCAGCAACATGAAACAGATCAGCAGCATGATGTGATTTTTTTTTCACAGTGATTATTCTGGTTAGAGATTCATGAGTGTAACAGCCTCAGGGTAGAAGCTGTTCCTCAGTCTAGTGGTTCTACATTTAATGCTCCTCAACCTCTTCCCTGAGGGGAGTGGGGCACAAAGTGTGTGTGCTGGGTGAGTGGGGTCTTTCATGATGTGGTGGCCCTCTTCCTGCATCTAGAGGTGTAGATGTCTGTGATGGTGGGGAGACTGACTCTGACAGACTTCTGTGCAGCCTTTTCCTTGTGTTGATACAATGGTAACATTATTGCCACTACAGGTTTAATAAGTTTGTATATGTAACATAATTCAGCCTTATACCTGCATTTAGAACTTGAAGCTAAAAAAGTTATTGTGGCTATTGCTTTTTGCTTTTCTGGCATGTTTAAATATTTTAATGTTTCAATTTTTATGCTGTTTGACATACTTAAAATTTCCTCCATACTCCATGACTGTAGTGGTTTGAACCATCTGCTGTTTGTATGAGGCCAACTGGGTTCTGAGGTGTAAAGAGTATGAAATGTCAATTTAACTGTTCTTACCAGACCTACATGACGTTCACAAGCTTGCCTTTAGATACAGCCTGTGGATATTGTGTCAATTAGGGCATGTTTGAAGTTTTTTTTTCAGTTGAGTCTCAGGGTGCAGAGGTAAAACTCAGACCATGTAGAGGGTTGGTTGAAACCTTTTTACTGCAGTGCAAAGGAGTGTGAACTAAAATCAAACAGATTTTATCAACTGAGGAAAACCTTAAAAACATATTGTGCTGTAATTATTCATTATTAATAATCATTCACAGTAGCAGTTTTTATCAAGTTAATTGCTATGATCCAAAATATTTTAAAAGACTAAGTGAATTAAAAACAAATAAATAAATAAAAAATGCACTAATACAACAAATATACCATTCTCTGACAAAAAAGTTGTACTTAAAATATTTGGCAGTCGAAGACCATGAGGAGGGAAACATGTCAGGAGACAAAGGGAGACAAGTCAAGAATGTAGGACTGAGGGTGATGAGTCTGAAGGTAGAAGTAGAAGGTCTGAGGCTAAATATTGTCAGTGGTTATGCTCCATGGGTTGGACGTGAAATATATAGAGAGATTTTAAAAGGATCTGAATACAATAATAGAGTATCCCAAGGGAGGACAGAGTGGTTATTGGAGCAGACCTGAATGGACATGTTGGTGAAGGAAACAAGAGGGTATGAGGAAGTGATGGGTAGGTTTGGTGTCAAGAAAAAAATAACAAGAAGGGCAAATGGTGGTGAACTTTGCCAAGAGAATGGTAATGACTGTAGTCAACACTTTGTTCCATAAGAGAGAGGATTGACCTATAACAGTAGAGGAAGGAGTACGCAGGTAGCCGTCATTCTGTGTAGAAGAGGAAACCTGAGGGAGATTCAGTTTATTTATAGAGCATCAAGTCACAACAGAAGTCCTCTCAGTGCACTGAACAGAAAAATTCATATATAAAAATAATAAGTTAACACTATTTATCAGAGGAGCATAGTGCTTTGAATTTAACTCCATTGCAGAACTCTCATCTTGAGCAAGCACAAAGGTGACAGTGGAAAGGAAAACCTCCCTCATGAGGAAGAAACCTCCAGCAGAACCAGGAACAAGCAGCCATCTACTTTGACCAGCTGAGTTTGAGAGAACTGGATCAAGAATCATTTTAAGACGGGGGTTTGGTGGGGGGTTAATACGCTTGACAGAATCGTAGCTGCTCTATTCACACACAACCTGTTGTTGCTCTCTAAAATAGTTATTGAATCAAGTGTTTACAAATGTAGGTAAACTGAGATGTTTAACAACCTGTTAAAATAGGCTACACCAAAATGCAAGAAATAGCATTTACTTTATTCAAAATTTAAGGGGGAGGATGATCCACAAGCCCCCTCCACTCCCCCTCACCCCAGACGACCCGCCCACTATTTGTGTTGTGGCATCAATCAGTTTGCAAATTAGTCCCTGAATAATACAGTATATTAAACAGCAGCCCAATCAGTGAAAATCAGTGGAAATAATAACTTCTGTGTTAAATGAGGAAAGCATACAAATAAATCTCTGTTTGCATAGTTTACATGTTTTCCTAATTGTAAATCATATACAGTAACTATGAACATTTTGTATGTACATTACATTATTACAAATTTCTACTTAACCGTCTTCCGCTATAGTCAGCACTTACCAGGCTGCAATCACTGAGATTTATTTTCTTTATTATTATTTCCATTATCTTTTGTTCCTTGTTCAGGGCTCCCATTTTTGTCTGGTTATGGACTGGTTTGTATTTGTGTGATTGGAATCAAAGCTTTTACCAGAACTGGGATTAAAGATACTGAGAAAAGAGGCAGAGATAATCTCCCTTGGAGAAGCTGACCATGTCTTGACTGCCCTCATAAATCAGTAAGTCTGGCTACCATATAAACTCATAGGGTATGATACCAGATTAATATTACTACTACTAAAATAGAATGGAAACATTTAGACTCTTTAAATTAAATTAATTCAGGGGTAAATATGCAAGTACTACATTTTTTTTAAAGGTAACTCTTGTGTATCAACACGAGTTAAGGGCTTAAGACTTTCATTTTTGATTAATCTTATAATTAGGGTTGACTTGTTATGCTGCTATAGGCTTAAACTACTGGATAACAAATTGACGTCATTTCCTTAAATGATTTGCTAAAATTGAATAGTTTTCATTTTATATTATTTCTATCTTAACATGTGATTCTTGACCAGCCATTGTGTTTTTGTCCCTTCTTCCTGTTCCTCTCAAACCCAGCTGGTCGAAGCAGATGACCGCTTGTCCTGACCTGGTTCTGCTAAAGGTTTCTTCCTCATGAGGGAGTTTTTCCTTTCCGCTGTCGCCTTCATGCTTGCTCAAGATGAGAGTTCTGTGATGGAGTTCAATTCAAAGCAGTCTGCCCCTCAGATAAATAATGTTAAATTATTATTTTTATATAAGAATGTTTCTGTTCAGTGCCCTGAGATGACGTCTGTTGTGACGGTGCTATATAAATAAACTGAACTGAATTGCATTGAACGTTGTTAAATGCCATTGTTAAATATTTAAATTACCAAAATAAGAACTGCTTTTTTTTCTCTCAAAAATTAAAAATTAAATTAGTAGTAGCAAAATAGTGTATTTTTTTAGAAACAACTAGTAAATGTCAGTCAATTTACAAAATGCCAACTAATTCAAATATATCAATGCATATCAGTTCACTTCAATTTAAAAATTATTCAGATCAATATAACATTATTTATGTTACCAAAATTCATACAGTAACAGAAGAAAAAAGTAAATCAACTCAACAGCGAGTGGGAGTCTAATGACTCTTCTTGTTATATGAAGTTATATTTTAATGGTAATAACAGTGTTTAATTTAGTAATTTAAGCCGGATCCTGCCAGAACAAGATCCGGGAACTCCCTCATTCTGACCGGTTGCGCTCTGGTAGCTGTTTGCTTGGATCCGGCAACCCAAATCCCTGCCTTTAAAAGTCCAAAGTCTTCACGCATTTTTATTTTGAAAAACACAAGAGGAGATGTTGCCCACTCTGTGGAGTGGGTGTTCCAGCCACACTACGCGCACCAGCTCGCACACATGCTCCTGCCCAGCAAAGACGTCTTCATCCACCTTCAGCTGTGCGCCCTGCAGACAGTATACATTTTACTACAGGCGCGTCTCCAGACAGCTCTGCAGATTGCGCACAACTGCTGATGTATTGGAACTCCAGCACATAGACATTTACACACAGCTGTAGGTGGATGAAAATGCGCCCCATGGGACATGCGGTACGAGTCTCTGCTGGGCAGGAGCATGTGCGCGAGCTGGTGCGCGTAGTGCGGCTGGAACACCCACTCCACAGACTGAGCAAAATTTCCTCTTGTTGTATTTTTAATAAATAATCAAAATAAAAATGCGCAATGACTTTGGACTTTTAGGGAGGAGATTTGAGTTGCTGGATACATGTACAACGAGAGGAATGTTTGATGAGTATCATTCACATTACATCATGTTTCAAAACAACAGCACTAATTTGTCAAAATAGCAGCGATCAAAATGTAAAAAAAGACAGTCCAATTTTTATCTAAGATGGATGGATGGATGGATGGATGGACGACTGAGAATTGATGCACTTGAAGGCAGTGGCAATCAAGATTGGAGCAGCAGCAACAACTGAATTCAGCTGAGAAGAGTCCGGGTAGGACAGTGAAGTGTGTGTGTGTTTGGGGGGGGGACGTCCCGTTTGACAGAATCAGAGCCGTCCTATTCACAGGCTTTTCTTCTTGCACTCTAAAATAGCAATTTCAATTCAACCTTTATTTATACAGGTTGTTAGTCTTATTGAGCCTCGAGGACTCATTTACAAAAAAAAAAAAAAAGACCTGTTTTTAATCAATTTAATCAAATGTTTACAAATGTAGGTAAACATAAATGTTTAACAACACATTAAAATACACCAAAAATGCAGGAAATGGTATCTCTTTTATTCCAAATTTTCAGGGGGAGGGCCCACAGACAACCCCCCCACACACACACACCACCACCACCACCACCACCACGAGACCGCCTGGTTGTCTTCCAGCATCAATCTTTTTACAAATTAAGTCCTGGGTAATAATAAAGTGAAAAGCATTGGCTGGTGTTGACCGTGGGGTGAAAAATCTCTCTTGCCAATTTTACAGGAAGTCCTCCAGTGGAACTGGTTTTTGGGACAGTGAACCTCTGCTGGAAAAATATGAAACTTAGAAGTTTTTTGGACACAATGGAACTTGTTTTTTAAGGACTTTACAAACAAGAAAAAAAAAGAGTTAGTCAATTCTGATTTTTACTGAAAGCCAAAACAGACTACCACTGATAGATATGATCTTCCCTTCTACTTCCTGTCAAACCTCTCATTACAGATTTTTGAATCAGTTGGGGTTTTCTGAAATTTTGGAGGACAATTCTTTAACAAAAAAGAACCTAGAACCTAACTCAACCTAGAATTAACAAACTGTTCTGTGTCACTGAATTAAAAAAAAACAACATAAAAATATTCCTAAAAACCTCTACTGTCTACTCTACTTAAAACCTCTACTGTTTAAAGGGTCAGAAACAATTACAAGATTTTTGTCTTGCAAGAAGCCAAGTTAGTGCCATTTAAATTACCTATATTAAACATTATGTTCCTAAAAGCCAGTGAATGTGATCAACAAGAATTAGCATTCCTATTGTAAAAAGACTGCAGACAAGAGATTTAGCACTCACAACTTTTACACAAATTAAAAGTAATAAATACTCAGCAAGCCTAATTTGAAATACACTGATGGCATAAAGGCAATGAGTTAATGCCACTGCAGGCAGCTTTCATGACCCCATTTAGAGGGTAAATCCTAATCATTTTAAGTGCTTGCACCTACATCCCTGGCATGACCTTGAACATCAATACAGAGAACTTAATTTTATAGAGTTAAAGTATGCAACTCAATTTTATCTAAATAAAATCACTAAAAATGCTGTACTGAGAGATGTGTGTACTGCAAATGACAAACCAGTCACTACAAACAGCCAATATCACTGTGTCTACTGTAAAAACTCTACCCTAAAACAAATTAAAAACAATTCTAATCCAGTGTTATTATTTTAAAAACAGGGTCTTCATAGTTTGATCAGATAAAAATCCATACATATGAGAGAAGTGTTGCACCCTTACAGATTGCTGAATGATTTCCCAACAGTAGTTACTAATGTCTTTTCATTAATTAATAAAAAGTTGGGACACCAGTTTTATCTGTACATTGATAGCTTGTACTCCACAAAACTGTGAGATAGTGAAACTGCAAGAGAAGAACCATCAGTTTGGTTAAAGCTGTAAAGCAACAGTTTACTTCTAGTCACTTATTATCATTACTAATATTGCAAGTATTACAACTACTAACTACTTTTTAAAATATAATGAAAATTAATCTCTTTTTTTCTTTTTTTTCCTCTCTTTTTCTAACTGGGATATTGGGTACACAATTTGGTTCCACCTCATGTACCACATATGATGTGAATGACAATAAAGAACCTTGAACCTTGAAAATTGTGGTTACGGGCTTTATCTTCTTGCAGTTAAGCTAGTTGACAGCAGGTCATGCCTCTAATGGCAAGACACTGTGAATAAGAGGTTACACTTGTTTTAATTAAACAAGTACCCTAGACATGTTTTTTTAGACAAAAAAGTTCAAACCCATTGCCATTAAATCAGTTAACATGGTGACTGCAAGATTTAGCCCTAAGGATCCAGACAGAACATTAATTAGGACAGTGTAGACTTTTTCAATGTCAATATTAAATTAAACAACCTTTGTGTGATCAAACATTTGCTTTACCTTTAGCTATCATGTCAAAAGCAAAGTTTCTTTATTTGTCATTCGCACCACATGTGGTACATGTGATGGAACAAAATTGTGTGCACAGGGTCCCAGTTACATCCAACAAAGGTATAAATTGTAACGAAAAACAGTAATAAGATCTAAGATATGAACTAAGAAATACAGTAAACTAAGAATATGCTAAACACTAATAGTATAAAAACAATATGCTGAACAGCAGCAGCATGAACATGAGTCTGTGTGAGTGAATTCTGTGATGTGGGAATGAACAATAAGAAAGTATTCAATTCAATTCAATTCAAAAATACTTTATTAATCCCAGAGGGAAATTATTTGTTGTTGTAACTCGTGATCCTCGTTTCATTAAGAGATGTCATAGATGCTGATGGCTGTAGACAAGAAGAATCTCTTGTAAAGGTCCATCCCACAGTGGATCCTAACAAACTGGCTGCAGATGCCGTCCGATCCATCCACCCAGACTCGGCTGGCCTCTCGGTTCCCCCGGACTGTAGGACTGCCTGAATGCCGGGGAGAACTCTTCCCAGAGCGATGACCACTCCTCCCAGCAGTCTGCCAAGCTCCTCATAGCTGCGGACAGCCAACTGTAGGTGCTGAGGGACGATCCTGTCCTTCTACTGTCATGAGCCGTGTTTCCTGCTAGTTGCAGGATCTCAGTAATCAGGCACTCAAGCACAGCTGGCAGGTAGATGAGAATGCGTCCACATAACATCCTTTTCAACTCATTTGAGAGTTGGGGCCGTAGTTGAGATATTATTTGAGCTTTTGAGATGTTAATCAGCTGCTGTTGTTGTAAAAACCTCCTTGTTGTTATGGTTACGCATCATAACAAATGTCCAAAACCAAAAAAGTCTCAGTAAAAATTCTTCCTGCTGCACAGCATCTGATACCAGAGGAAACATCCATCCATCCATTATCTTACCCGTTTATTCCATTTTGGGTCACGGGGGTCGCTGGTGCCCATGTCCAGCAATCACTGTGCGAGGGGCGGGGTAGACCTGGAGGGGTCGCAAGTCCATCACAGGGCCACATAGAGACAAACAACCATTCACTCTCTCACTCACACCTAGGGAAAATTTAGAGTTACCAATCAGCCTAACATGCATGTTTTTGGTCTGTGGGAGGAAACCGGAGTACCCAGAGAAAACCCACGCATGCACGGAGAGAAAATGAAAACTCCACCCAGAAAGGCCCCTGGACCGGGGTTTGAACCAGGGACCTGCTCAATGAGAGGCAGCAGCTCTACCAGTTGCGCCACCGTGCTGCCCCAGAGGAAACAATCATTCAAAAATTGTGATTTACATCCAGAAAACCAGGAATTAAAGTTTCCAAAAGCAAAATCTCAGAATGAAAGCAACAGAGCTGCTCCAACGTGCAGCCACCTTGAGCGGCGCAATTCTAGAACAAAAAAAAAAAAAGAATGAAGGCTTAAGGTGTGGCACACATTTAACTACTCTAAAATCTGACAAACCAGCAGCTTAGGTGTCATCTCATACAATAGCTCACCTGATAAAACAACCTCTATGAGCACTCGTGGATTGTCTGTGGAGCCTAACTGGCAACACTGAACAATGTTGAAGTCTGGTACCCTATACGTCATGATAACTTTATTGCTAACACCTTCAATTGGACTTATAGCACCCTAACAGGGATCTACACTGCCTGACAAGATTCTATAGGACACATGAAGACCCAAGAAACAGATCGTATTGCAAAAAGAATCAGGCTGTTTCTGTGGGGAAAAAAACAACTTTTTTTTCCCCATTGAAAAACCTGTTAACTAAATGGGCTACATCATTCAGGGAACACAGGGTGTTTAAGTGTTTGTATCAGTGGTGATAAATGTAAATGCCTAATTGGGCAATGAAACTTGTGCTTAATATGAAACATTTTTGCTTGCGTCTGTAAAACAAAATGCAGCTCATTAAATGATATTACTCGTGTGTTGCATTTAATATATAACACAAAAGTTTCTTGTGGTTCTGACATTTATTATTAAAATAAATTACTTTGTATTCCTGTTCAAACACTTCTACACATCTGGCAAAATTACTTTGTGTTCTTAAGACAATCTAATGGCTGAATCCAAACAGACAGACTGAACAGAACAAACAGAAAATTGCTTGCTTTTCTTCTCTTTCAGAACACTTTCCAGTTGTGTTTATAGGTGCACTCTGACGAACACTGAAGGCCTTTGAGTGTCTAAAACAAAGAGCCTGTCAGATCATCTAACAGCATCAGAAACCTACTTTGCGTTAGTGTGATTGGAGTGTACTCAGTCCAACTTACAAACGTGCAGGACAGAAAACAAACACAAGGACCACTTGCGCAGATGTATGGGAGCAGATGTGGCTTTAAACTTTTTAATCAAGGTCACAATTTTCTATCTTCAAACAACTTGTTTTGTTTTCTTGTGTGCAGCTACTCAAAAATGCACAGTGTTATCAAAATACTTTTTTTCACAGCTGCTCCCTCATGCAAGGGTCGCCAGAGCAAGAGAACTCACACGGTAGATTAGGCAAATGTTTAACATCGGATGGTCTTTCTTGTGCAGCCTGTGCTCAACCCTGCAGCCTTAGGATTACTAGACTGCAACACTGACCACTGAGTTACAGCAACCCCTCAAATGAGCAAGAGAAAGGGGAAAAAAATGAAATTTATTAAATTAAATCACTTTTACCTTTGGCTAAACCTGGTTCTGCTGAAATAAAACTCAAACTACAAAGATAGAATACAAAAAAAATTCTAGTGTAAATTCATCCTGTATTTTTCCATCCATACTTTTATGAACATGTCCATCAAAACAGTGGTAATTCATCTAAATGAGGTAACTTACACTAACATTAGTTCCAGTTCTAACAAGGTTGAGTCAGGTCCTCTGGACAGATTCTTCTTCATTGAAACATTTCATCTTTTAGCCAGCAGACTTCTACAGTCTAACAAAGAAGAATCCGTCCAGAGGACCTGACTCAAGCTTGTTAGATTTTTCTACCTGGATTATTGAGCATGCATCGGGACATTAATTCCAGTTGTTAACCAGTTGTCTACCTATTATTTTAAAGTAAAAAAATAAAAAATCTAAACAACTTCTGAATGCTACAGAATGGAAGTGTTGGGCATTATGTTTACTGGACTTTGTGCTTGTCATGTGCTAAAGCACACACAGCACCACAAAATAATTGCTTGCAGATTTAATCTTTTGTTCATCCTTAATTAAAATAGAGTTAGATATTCCATGTACTCACATCTGGATTGGTAAAGTAATACGACATGTTAAACAAACTTTGTATGGTGCTAAAAAGTAAACTGGCAGTAAATATTGGTAAAAATCAATAGAAGAAAAAAAAAGCATATTTTTAAGGCTCAGTTAATTCTCAATTAAAAAAATTCTACACAATATGACATGTGGATTGTTTTTTCTGTAACAGACCTCACTTATTTGTTACTGCATATGGTTTCAACTTATTACAAAGGATGACTGATTATTGAACCTTAATTGAACCAGTTCTGTGTATGTACGTGTCCGTGTGTGAAAGGTTGAAAACACAAACTGATGAGATACAGAAGAGAGCCTTCACTCTTCATAATGATGAAATTAATATTCTTGTTTTTTTTTTCTCTTCCTTCATCATTTATTCCAAAGAAAATCAAACAGGATTAGGATGGGAGTGAGGCAGATATGTCTATGTCAGCTGCGTGAGCATAATTCCTACTCTTTTTTTTTTTTTTTTTTTTTTTTTTTTTTTTCTTCTTTTTCTTCTGATGGCCTCCCTTCTCCCCTTACAGCCATCCTCTCCACACCATTATTATGAAATATTTATTATAGTGACTATCTAGTGTAGGGTTTTTTTTTTTTTTTTTTTTTTTTCCAATAGGATAGAAAGAAAGAAAAGACAAAGTAAGACTCCAAAATATAAGAAATATATACAAATAGAGCACACGTCAAAACACCCGGCCACTGTCTGTTCACCTGCAAAGAACATGACAAAACATAGCAACAAAATACATATGTATAAAGAACTTAAAATATTCATGGCTTTGCAGTAAGTTTCCATAAATATATATACCCATACCTACGCCTATATACATACATACATACATACACATGAATATACACTCACATACATATCTATATATCTACATATAAAGCCTAAATAAGCATCCCTGCTTCTATTTACTCTTTATATCCTGCCAAAATACACAGTTTTGCATTACTGGTGGCTAAAGTGAGGATCGAATCAAGTAGAGCACTGGAAAGACAGAGAAAAAGAAAGCCATCGACTATGGTTTCATGAAGCTTTATTGGTGCATGATTTTTGTCTTTGTCCATGTGCATGGATTTGTCCCATTTTGTTGGCTCTCAAGTGTGTTTTGGTTTGCCAACACAACCAGGATTCAAATATGAACAAAAAAATTGAACAGAGTCCCTCAACAATAAAAGACCAAAATATTGTATATTAATAAAGAAACATCTTCATTTGATTAGACTAGTATGCCAGCAGGGTATCTGATGAGTGGCACTCAATATGTGGCAATGTGTAAATTATGTGTATACATTATGTGCATTGTGTATACACTATTCCCTCGCCTCTGTGTGCTCCCGGAGCACCGAGGCAGCAAATACTTTTGAAATACAGCTGATTTGACCATTTAAGTCCTTTTATTAAGTAAAAGTTCAACTGATACACACCTTTACTATAAAATTGAGCAAACAAATAATTGTTTTTAGGTGCTTATCTTGTTAAAATTTGAAGAAATGCACAGCGAGTCCTCCTGTGCACACTCCTGTGGCCGCGAATCAGCTTTAGAAATGCAGCTGATTTGACCGTCAAAGTGCATTTATGAAGGAAAAGTTAGACTGAAACACACCTTTACTATAATTTTGAGCAAACAAATAATTGTTTTTAAGTGTTAATCTTATAAATTCTTGTTAAAGTTCTCCCGTGCACGCTCCCACGACCGCCATTTGGCAGCCAATTGATTTTTGGCACAACACCGGTCCACATTCCCGGGTTGTGAGCGGTGATGCATAATATATGCGACCTATACAGCAAAGTGACATATTTATGGAATTTTCCACTTTTTTAGACGTATTTGGACTAATGCGACTTATAAGACGTTGCAACGTGTACAATGGAAAATACAGAATATATAAAGGAGTTTTAAACACTTCCCACACTCTTGCAATATTATAAACAATGTTTTTAAACTCTAAATACTTTAAAAGAGCACAGAATGTCATGATTTCCCCCTCTCTGCCTCTGCTGCTCTCAACCACCTGCAAGCGCTCTTGGTCACGCCCACTTCTCCGCTCTGCACGGTGAACAGCTGACCAGCTGCAGCAGGAAGTTTATTATGCAGTATGGGCTGCACAAAGTGCAGGAGGAAGCTTTAACTGCAGTTCTGGGCTGCACAAATGTGCAGCAGGTGCTAAATAATTTAAAATAATTTACTTTAAATAAAAATTCCATGCCGATCGTGCAGCTCATCCATCAATCAGCCAATTGTGTGTCATGTTCAATCCTATTTTGAAAAACCGCGATAGAGTGAGTCTGCGATAAACGGACTGCAAAGTTGCGAGAGATTATTGTAATGCATACACCAATCCCTGGTCTGCAAGTGTATCAAATTACATTTAAATCAAACCATTCTTCTGCGTGTTGAGTTGTTATGTCAGTGAGTGTGGGGGAAAAAAATCAAATGGTTACTATCAACATATTGAGAAATATATTTGGGGGTTCTTTTTTAATTTATTAATATAGTCAAAATGAGATTACTTGGACCAGCTCTGTCTTGTGCTCTCCTTACATCTACTGTTAATTCTTAGTTGATTTTTTGTGTCTCACTGAAAAGATAGCTGCTTACAAGGAGGGTGCAGGTCATTTAAGTTTGCATGAGGATGCAAGCCGGTGTGTGCATGTCAACATCTGTGTGCATGTCAACATCTGTGTGCATGTCAACATCTGTGTGCATGTCAACATCTGTGTGCATGTCAACATCTAAGATTGCCAACACATGTAATGTTACAAAAACTGATTTATTTTACATGTATGTCTCAGTAAGGCTAGCTTTGCTGAGAAACTTCAGATACATTATTAAAACCAAATAAAACACAACAGGTAAATATATAGTTAAAAGTATTTGTAAAAGAAGAGGCAGATAGATAGAAACTCAGAGGGAAAAAAACTTGATTCTCATGTGACAATGCTCACCTGACTGGAGATAGCGCTGTGGAGCTTCAGTGTCCCCCTCTGGTGACATCTGGAAAAACAGTCTGTGCAGTGGTTTTCATTGCATTCACAACACATCTAGAGCAAAGAAGAAGAAAAATCCCATTTGTGTTTGCACATAGGAGTGTGTGCATATTATGAGTATGAAAGACACAGCGCCTGTATGAATAAGATGGAGATAAAACATTTGTTCACTCAACATTCACATAAACAGAAAATCTTTAAAAATGCTAAGTGTGCATACTGTGAAGGTTCACATTCAGTTAACTTTCTGAAGAGAAAGTCTGAAAAACCTGTTTAAGATACAAATTTAAATCTAGATATCTCTCTGCCCTCTAACCTCATCCTTGCCATACAAACTTTGACAGAAGGGCTGGATAATGAAACTGGTTCTTTGGTAGAACAATGCCAAAATGTTTGTGCTGGGTATATGTGTGTGTTGCTTTTTTGAGTGGATAAAATGCATGTGAGGATGTTCAAGTGAGTACATGTACAGCCTGTCTTCACATAACAGTTTTGTCTTTTCCTCATATGTATGTGTGGCTGTGAATGCATCTTAAGGGAAGTCATTATCATTTCTATCTAAAAGAATCAAGAGTTTTCTTAGTGGAGAAGAAGTCCTTGCATCAGCAGCTTTGGGAGATATGTCTGGATCAGTTTGTTAAAGCACAATGGCCCTTTTGTCTCCTACCCAGGAGAGTTGGAGACAAAATTATAGAAGGGTCAAAGAGACAAAGGGACCAGACTTTTTAACCTTAAACAGAAAAATGAATAAATAATTTACTTGATTCTTATTTGCCAAGGCTTTTGTCCCCCTCATTTGTTTCCTTGCTATTATCAAGCCAAAGTAAGAAAGTACAGAGCAGTGCACTGGGAGAAAACAATATTATTTTTGTCTTTTGAGGGAGCAGTAATTATTTACTTGCCTAATGACTTATGATATTCACTTTCATTTGTTTGGTTCTGTAATTAATATTTCTCAGTCTCATTGTATAGTGCTCATTTTATTAGATAGAGATAAACAAGATACTAAAATAAACATTATTATTGCTGATTAAAAAAGGTCCAACAGGACAAGTGTCTACAGTTAGATGCACAAATTACTCTAGCCCTTTCTTACACTTGTTTATCTTAATGTTTTTCCTTTTAGTTCTTTATTATTGTTGTAAATAATGTACTTACAGTGTGGGTAATGATGTGGTAATTCTTTCTTCTCACACATTCCACTAAGTGTCACAGTATGTGTGTGTGAGTGTGCGTGCACATGCAAATCTACAGCTGTGACACAGTAGTTTGATAGTCTGCCATAAAACACGGCCTCATTTCCTTGCTCAAGCCTGGAGATAAATTACAGCCACTCCCCTGGGACGAGGCATCCCTATCAGGCTGCAAGCGGCATATTACTGCACTCTCTATGCAACACAGAAAGTGATGAAATACATCTCCCCTTTTTTATTTTTCTATAGGATACTGAGGTACTGTGCAGTGTTTATATAAGTGCAATTATAACCAAGTTCTAATTCAAAACACGGCCAAATGTGTATATAATTATTTGTTTGTATTTGTTAGTGTGTCAGCAGTATGTTACATGTATCAGTGCCTGCACTTAGCTTCTATGCTTGCCAACATAAGTTTTTGCAATGATATTAGACATCCACTGTAAAAACTTGAGTTTCAAGCTCTTCAGCTCTTCATTAGACAGTTGCACTCAAATGCACTTTCAAACATAAACACACGTTTTAAATGCATCCCACAACCTGGCTTTAAATAAAGAATCAATAATAAAAGAGGCAGATACATCTTGGATGCCAGCTCAACTAAATTAACCCTTTTTATTTCCTTTATACTATATTGTATGTCTGTCTTGCTCTTAAGCCACTTGGTTGCATTTTCTGTTAGGCAGACCTCTGGAAGCATCATTTGTTCTACACTAAAGTAAACTGGATTCATTATGAAACAACCAATCCTCAAGCACACATTACTCTGCTTAGTTCATTTTAAACACATACAGTAAAGTCCATTTTCTTTTCTTATTCACGCAAACATCTTTAAGCTGTGATCCCTCTTCCTGAGTTGTAGGAAGGCGAGCAGGAAAAAAGCAAACAATGGCGTCCTCAGGGGTCTTCAGTATCGATGAATAAATTCAACTAAACCGTTATCTGTGCAAACACAAACACTCAGATTTACCATCAGATGGACAGCTGAGCACAGTGATACAGAGAAAGAAGGTCAAAGAAAAAACACAAGTAAACATGACAGAAGAAATGCAAAATGGAAAGCAATTTAGATGTATGAAAGATGTAAAAATGAGAGGGAGGACAAAAGTGGCAAAATGGAGAGAAATGGACAAGTCGAATAATCAGGAGGGAAAACAAGTTGAAGAAAAATGAGCAACTGAACGACAGAGGCTGGTAACAACTGATGCAGGACGGAAGCAAAAAGCAGAAATATATCAAGAAACAGAGGCCAGCACAGGGAACTGAAAAGCTCCAATAAATAATATAAAATTGTAAACAAATACAGAGAAAAAGACAAGTTGAAAAGTGGAACAAAGAGTAGAAGAGTAAATATCATTCTAATTCAAATATTTAAATTCTGCATGCAGCTTATAAATTAATTAAGACCTGGGTTGTTTTATAACCAAATGCAAATGTTTGTGTTTGCAGTAATCAGAAATCAGATTAGTCAATTTACATAAATCTTTAGTCCAAACTCAATCTATGAAGAAATAACAAAATAACTTGACTGTTAGTGGCCTACTTATCATTTATCTCACATTCCTTCACCAATTTTTGTCCAATACAAAAGTAAAACAATCACACTTATTTCCTTTGGTTGTGAATATTTTCTTACCAATCCAGCAGGACTAACTCCACACTGTCTGCATTGTTCTTTCTGTTTTCCTCTTCTCATCATCCTGAGGTCAGCATGAGAAAATGAAGGTGATGGTAGAGGCTGAGAAGGAGCTAAAAATAAGCAAACACGTTGATGCTGACATTTGGCAAAATTTGCTATTATTATTGACATTTTTATGATACCTAAATGCCTGAAAAGTTCAACACAACCATAAGAAAAAATACCATTTATGACTCAGTAATCATTTTAACATTGATAAAAAGTCTATGCCAGTGGAATTATAATGTGCATAATTTTAGAAAGATGTGTACACATAACTGAAGTTCTTGAAGTTAAAACAAACAGGACACATTTATTCTTGGGTCAAATCATTTTCTGTGCAAATCTGTGTCATATTTATGCATTGTAGATATCTTGCATTTGAAATTCATGTTATGGTTATAAACCTCTTACCTGTCAGTGATTCGTCTTTCAGCACTCGGATCTTTACTTTGCCTGCTGACAGCTATTAAAGTGAAATGAAGAAATAAATTAGAAGCAAATGTTTGTGTCTATGCTCAAAATATACATGTATTTGGTGGAATGTCCTTGAACTACTGTGTTCATATCATATACTTCATATCATATCATATAATTATACTTATATCTTATTGCACATGTTATGAAATAAACTAATTTTATTTCTTAACTGTGCTTGTTTGGAAAACTGTCAACAAGCTGAAGACTCTCAGTGTACCACACTGTGGGACATTTGAACGTATGAATTAATGCTACAGTCTTGATTATGTGTCATTATGAATGGATGTACTTTGGTTTTTGAATAAATTAAGTCGTTTTGTTTTCCTTTCTGTTTTAATGTCATTTTCCACCACCCTTTTGGGGGTACAAGACACATTTAAAGTTGATTTTGAACAGTAAATCAATTAGCAGACTGTAACTTAAATCTAAGGTCCAATGTGCAATATACTCCAAATAAGTGATGTGATGCATCCGAATCATAGATGAAAACAAAAAAAAATAGGAAATACAGACCCTTTCCAAAAAATTAGAATATCATGGACAAGTTGTTTAACTTTCATAATGCCATTAAAAAAAAGTTAATCCTTAATAGATGATAGATTCAGGGCCCACAGTTTAAATCATTTCAAGTATTTTTATATATATATTTTTTTACCTAATTTGGGCTTCCAGCTCATGAAACCCACGAAAACAGAATTTAAAAAAATTAGAATACTGTGGAGAAATTAGCCCAAATTTTGCAGGGCATGAGTATTGTAGTGTGACACACTAATCATCTATTAAACTCAAAGCACCTGCACAGGTTCACCCAGGTGTCATTAAATTGCTTCAGTTTGGTTCAATTGTCTCACTTCGGACCATCATTGATACCCTCCATAGGATGGGTAAGACACAAAAGTTCATAGCTAAGGAGGCTGGCTGTTCACAGAGTGCTGTGTCCAAGCATATCAATGGAAAGTCTAGTGGAAGGGCAAAATGTGGCAGGAGAAGATGCACCAGCAAAAGAGATGACCGTGGGCTTCAGAGGATTATCAAACAGAGAAGATCCCAGAATCTGGCAGAGATCCAGAAAGAGTGGAATGAGGCGGGAGTCACAGCTTGAAAAACCACCACATTCAGACGCATCCGGGAGATGGGCTACAACTGTCGGGTTCCTCGGTCCTCTTTTCTGATAAAAGTAAAGTATGCCTTTCATTCAGAAATCAAGGTCCAAGGGTTTGGAGGAAGAAGGGTGAGGAACAGAACCCATACTGCTTGAGGTCCAGTGTGAAATATCCACAGTCAGTCATGATTTGGGGTGCAATGTCCAGTACAGGTTTTGGTAAACTCTGCTTTCTTAAATCCAAGGTCACCGCAACAGTCTACCAGAATGTTTTAGAGGACTTCATGATTCCTTCTGCTGAGGATCTATATGGAGATGCAGATTTCATCTTCCAGCAGGACCTGGCCCCTGCCCATGCCGCCAAAAGCACCAAAACATGATTTGATGCCCATGCCATCACAGTGCTCGACGCCAGCCAACTCGCCGGACCTAAACCCCATTGAGAATCTATGGGGTATTCTCAAGAGGAAAATGAGGGAGGGGCACCAGACCCAACAACAAAGAAGAGCTGACAGCATCAAGGAAATCTGGGCTTCCATAACTCCCAGTCAATGCCACAGGCTGATTGTCTCAATGCCACGTTTCATCGAGGCAGTGATTAAGGCAAAGGGATTCCCAACCAAGTACTGAAGATTGACAAATCGTTTTGAAAGTACCATATTTTGATTGATTTGTTGTGATCCTAATTTCTTTCTTTTTTTGTTGTTGTTGAAAAACTGAGAAGTGTGGGCTGATGTCTTCACAGTATTCTAATTTTTTGAAATCCTGTTTTCGTGGGTTTCATGAGCTGGAAGCCCAAATTTTGTAAAAATAAAAAAATAAATACTTGAAATTGTTTAAAGTGTGGGCCCTGAATCTATCATCTATTAAATATAAACGTTTTGAATGGAATTATGGAAGTTAAACAACTTTTCCATGATATTAAAATTTTTTGGAAAGGGTCTGTATATAACACATAGGACATGAGCTTGAGGGTCAATTCTCATAAAAAACACAAACTGAATTATACTTGAGAATATCTGAATATGGCTTAAATGGACATAAAATCTGACTGCATTTTTCCGACTAAGAGTTAAAGCAAATATACATAAATACAAAATGGCACGCACATATCCAAAGATGTATAGAAATATTTACATTACTTTTTGTATTTTGTTGTCCTTGTTTTTCTTGAAGTTGTTTGGTAGAAAATGGCTGTTTGAAAAAACATTTTGTCCATAGGCCCATCTCAGCGGTCTTGAATGTCTAACAATAAGATTCACAGAGAGGGAGAGAATTTAAAAAGTGTCTTGATTACATTTAATATAATTGTATTATTATTATTATTATTATTATTATTATTATTATTATTAATAATTTTGTGCATCTCCAAACTCCACCTTAAACTTTTAGTTCACATTTGAAATGTGTCTATCAAAATATTTCATTAATTAGATAAAGCAACTCAAATTATTCTTTTCCAAAACAAATCCATAAAAACTGAAGAAAACAACTCATCTAATAAACATTAGCTGAAGAAAAGCATTATTTTCTAATTTCCAGTTGGTCATGTTCTTCATCCATCCATCCATTATCTTTACCCGCTTATTCCATTTTGGGTCACGGGGGTCGCTGGTGCCCATGTCCAGCAATCACTGTGTGAGGGGCGGGGTACACCCTGGACGGGTCGCAAGTCCATCACAGGGTCATGTTCTTCAGATGCAGAACTTTGTTACATTAAACAATGTTTTTAAATCACCTGAGACAACTGTCCTCATATAGGGAATTTGGCTTCAAAGCATTCAAATACTTTAGGATGTTTGTGAAATTTCTGTTTTTAAAGATATTTTTTACTTCTATTTTCAGTTGGTTTT
>NC_056503.1:15824200-15843180 GCF_014905685.2 Nematolebias whitei
CAGTGGACATGCACCTAAGATGAAAATTTCAGACCCCTCCATGATTTTTAAGTTGGAGAAATTACAAAGTCGCAGGGTGTTCAAATACAAACCGGATTCCAAAAAAGTTGGGACACTAAACAAATTGTGAATAAAAACTGAATGCAATAATGTGGAGATGGCAAATGTCAATATTTTATTCGTAATATAAAATAGATGACAGATCAAAAGTTTAATCTGAGTAAATGTAACATTTTAAAGGAACAATATGTTGATTCAAAATTTCACAGTGTCAACAAATCCCAAAAAAGTTGGGACAAGTGGCTGGAAAAAGGAAATTGAACATATAACGAACAGCTGGAAGACCAATTAACACTAATTAGGTCAATTGACAACATGATTGGGTATAAAAAGAGCTTCTCAGAGTGTCAGTGTCTCTCAGAAACCAAGATGGTAAGAGGATCACCAATTCCACCATTGTTACGCAGAAAGATAGTGCAGCAATACCAGAATGGTGTTACCCAGGGTAAAATAGCAGAGACTTTTAAGTTATCATCATCAACCGTGCATAACATCATCAAAAGATTCAGAGAATGTGGAACAACTTTTTTTGGATTTTTTTACCTGGATTAATGAGCATGCATCAGGATGCATTCTCTCAGTTTAAACTTTTGATCTGTGATGTGTGTTCTATTCTGAATAAAATATTAGATGTTGGCACCTCCACATCATTGCATTCAGTTTTTATTCACAATTTGTTTAGTGTCCCAACTTTTTTGGAATCCGGTTTATATATATATGTGTGTGTGTGTGTGTGTGTGTGTGTCCTTGTTTATGCTACTTTGTGAGGCCCATTTTTCCAACTTATACTACATTGTGAGGACCAACTGCTCCTTATGGGGCCCAAAGCCCGGGCCCCATAAGAAGAAGTCCCGTTGGTGGGTTACGGACTAGGTTTAGGACTAAGGTGTGAATTGAGGATGTGTTAGGTTTAGGGTTAGGTATGTACTGGTAATGGTTAGGTTATGGATAAAGGTCATGGTTAGGCTATAGAAATGAATGAAAAATGAATGGAAGTCAATGCAAAGGCCCCACAAAGATAGCAAAACAAACCTGTGTGTGTGTGTGTGTGTGTGTGTGTGTGTGTGTGTGTGTGTGTGTGCAAATCTAATGTATGCAAATTGGTGTCCTGGTAACCAGTCGTAATTGGATGGGGGGGAAAAAACAAGGAGGTGAACGGGGATTGGCTGACTGATGAGACGTGCCACATAAAGATGAGCTGTAGTGTAATGACTTGGGGGGTTTCCATTCTACATGACCTGCTGTGACATGTCAGCCACTAGTTCCAATTTTAAATAGTTTTGTGAGGAGTTTGTGGTGAGCTACAATTTATTTTGAAGATATTTTTCTCTTGTTTTTATTAATCCAGGAAGGTAATCAGATTCAGAATCAGAATAAGCTTTATTATAGAATAAGCTTTATTATCACTGTTACACATACGACATACAGCGAGAATATGTCCGTGCAGTCGTCCGAAAGATGGGTGGAGTGCATGTAGCTGCTGCTCTTTGAGAGTGCAGCCTCTTATCCTTTTCAGAATACATTTTTTAGTTTGAAAAAGGGACAAAGCCATGAGGAGAGGACAGTGGCATTACAAAAAAGATCTCTCCACACCTTGTCCTAACAAGACACAATTTAAGACATCAAAAAACTCTGCCAGCAAGCACATTTATGAACATGTTGCATATGCATTTGACGACAAGGCGGTCCATGAAGCACTATCAGATAGTCCATTGTCCTGATAAGATGATGGTCAGCTGACATAGTTCTGATAAACCTCCCAAAAATGTTGGGGAGGGGTGGGGGGTTGCAATAGACTAAGCTTTTCCTTAGTTTACACATTTCCCAGGAAACGTTGAGACGTTGGTTTGTTTTCAAGTCTAACTGGGGGAGATTCAGATAAGCCACGATTGTTGATTTTTACAGGCAGACTATTTTTCTTGTCAGTCTTGAGTCTTGCTGGTACTTCCAAGATCCAAAATGGCCAGATTAGGGTGCATTCTACTGGTCCGTGCTTACGAGCCTCTCTAAAGTCATTTCATGCTGGCGAGTCCCAAAACCGCAGGTAGCCTGCGATTCTCACAAATCACTTCCATCTTATGGTTTAGCTCGTAAATCAGCTGGATTTGAGTCCTCAAAGCACGAACCAAACCTTAACATAGGTAGCAGCCTGACCAGGCCAGATAGCTGCGGCTGTATTCTTTGTATGTTGATAAACCAGGAAACAGACAATTCCAAAAACAGGAAACCTGTTATCATAAATCCAATTATATGCAATTTTGGCATCCACGATCAACAGCAGAGACAGACACATTACATCCCACTTCCCCAGAGACATATCCAGCTGCAAACATGTCATCCGGGCAGACATGAGGGTTCTCCAGGACCCTGTCGCTTTGTTGAAAAGGTTTTGTCATTTGCGTCAAAACTCCAGTTGGTCAGATGCATAACAGTAGTTTTCATTTCGGAAGATGTGTAAAAATAGGAGCTCTTATACAGAGAGAGAGCAAAAAAAGCAGGAGTAGAACAGGAAGAGGAAAGAGAATGGATGCGCCTCACACCAGAGAGAGTGAGAAAAAGTATATAAATTTGTGTTTTGTTTATTTTTTAACATAGGCACGGGATTTAATGAGATTGTTTATATTTTGTTTGCTATTTTGGCCTCAGCTGACTCTGATGCTGGTAAGACTCCATTTTATAACATACTCAACAACAACAGCAACAACAAAATCACTTTTTTTTTCTCATAAAGTCCTCATCCTGTCTCTGTGGATGCTTGAGTTGTGCAGAAGTTGGAATCATCATGATGTTATGGGGGACCGAGATGGGGCAGAGGCAGGGCAGCCGACCTGGGACTAGAAAGTCACAGTTCAACTACCTGCCATGCCCACATGTCGTGATGTCCATGAGCAAGACAGCCAATCCCCAATTGCTCCCCGGGTGCCTACACAGCTGCACATTGCTCCACCTGGGTGTATCTCAGATGTGATGGGTTAAATGCAGAGAACCAATTTCTCCATTGTATGGGAACATACAATGATGACAACACAAAGCACTTATAATGTTCCAGATACAATTTTTTATTCTTTTATCTAAAACATTGTTTTTGTGACAAATGTCAATTTATGGTGAAACATTAGTCTCACGTTTGCTGAGCAGTTAGATGACATACAAATGTATGAATAACATAAAAGTAAAAAAAAAAAAACATACCGTATTTTCTGCTACAAAAGTCGAACAGCCGTATAAGTCGCATCAGTCCAAACACTGCACCACCTGGTGGTGGATGGGTTAAATGCAGAGACTAATTTCGCCATTGTATGGAAACATACAGTGCTGACATTGTGATGACATTATTATTATTATTATTATATGTCCAATAAAGTGGAAAATACATAAATAAGTCACTTTGCCTTAGAAGTTGCATCTATTATGCCTCACTGTTGACGCAACGCATTTGTTATACATCACCGCTGACCACCTGGAAACATGAGCTGGTGTTGTGCCAAAAATCGATGGGAGCGCACACGGGAGGACTTTAACAAGAATTTAACAAGATTAACACTTAAAAACAATTATTTGTTTGCTCGAAATTATAGCAGAGGTGTGTCTCAGTTGAACTTTTCCTTAATAAATGCATTTTAATGGTCAAATCAGTTGCATTTCGCCGGGGCGGCGTGGCAAAATGCAGCTGATCTGATGTTTGATCCAGAAGTTCCGGAGCCAGACAAAGGTGGCTTATTAATCTAATTAATAGCCACTTTTACCTATTAATGAGACACTTGGCTTGCCATAATACTTGAGGGCCATCTAGTGATAATGTTTAATATTTTTCATGTCAGAATGAATGAAATCATCACCTCAGCCAAAAACTGGGGTATAAATATTGGGGGAAAAAAACGTATATTAGTTGTTTTGGTGTATAAGTTGCAGGACTTGCACATTTATGCAAAAATGTGTGACTTATAAAGCAAAAAATATGGTACATGGTAATGCTGAGATTCAGCTCTGTTAAAGTAAAAGAAGTACAAAAAGCTGATATCTAAACCTCAGTCCCACGCAACACATTGACCTTTATAATCAATGGTATATCAATAAGTACATTCAAAATCCAATTATTTAGGTAGTGCTGAATCTAAATAAAGTTCCTTTTTCAGTTTCTTTAGGATGGTGTAATAAAAGTAAGAGTTGAAATCCAGAAAACACGCGTCTTTTGTACCCTGTGTAGCACAATAGAGATTAAATTCCTGTGGATTAGTTGGACTCATACGAAAACTGGTTCTCAGAAAGTTAAATTCAGCGTGGGAAGCATATATTCTCTTTTACAAAATGTTGTGTTGTTACTCCACACAGGTTTGTGTTCAGGGAGGCTAAAGGCTGGCATGCCACTCACAGCAGGTTTCTCCTGTGTCACTGAAACTGAAGTGTATTTTCTGTACATTGTACATTATGCTGTCTTGATCTGCCAAGATGGATTCATTCTGACAGTCTTGGGTTCAGCCTCATTACCCACCTTAAAGGCAGTGTACCTATGGTAGTGAATTAAGGTGACACTGACATTCTCCCAGATTCGCTCGTACAGTTGGAATTCCATATTCTTTACAAGTTGTGTTTTATTCTTAAATAGCCAAAGAATTGAATTTATTCTGTCTTTCTGTAAAAATGTCTGTAGTGGTTGGATAGCTGGGTCTCATTTAAAAAATATATATATTTCTGTCAACGTTATTTGTTGTGTGAGATGGAATGAAAGAAATATATATAGGATCATCCACTTTCTAAGAAACAAAATCTTTCTTCACATAAAGCCACATATGAAGGTTGCCAGATCAAATCCTGACCTGGTACCTTTCTGAGTGGAGCTTGTATGTTCTCCATGCATGTGTGGGTTTTCTCCGGGTACTCTGTTTTCCTCCCACAGATCAAAAACATGCATGTTAGGCTGACTGGTTACTCTAAATTGTCCCTAGGTGTGAGTGAGAGAGTGAATGGTTGTTTGTCTCTATGTGTCCCTGTGATGGACTGGAGACCTGTCCAGGGTGTCCATTCCTTTCACACCCTGACTACTGGACATGCGCGCCAGCGACCCTTGTGACCTGGAATGGAAGTAATGGGTAAAGATAATGGATGAATGACATAAAACACAAACAGTGAGGAAAAGAAGTACAAACCAGATTCCAAAAAAGTTGTGACACTAAACAAATTGTGAATAAAAACTGAATGCAATGATGTGGATGTGCCAACATCTAATATTTTATTCAGAATAGAACACACATCACAGATCAAAAGTTTAAACTGAGAGAATGTATCATTTTAAGGGAAAAATCTGTTGTTTCCAAATTTCATGGCATCAACACATCCCAAAAAAGTTGGGACAAGTCCATTTTTACCACTGTGTGGCATTCCCCTTCTTCTTACAACACTCAACAGACATCTGGGGACAGAGGAGACCAGTTTCTCAAGTTGAGAAATAGGAATGATCTCCCATTCATGTCTAATACAGGCCTCTAACTGTTCAATCGTCTTGGGCCTTCTTTGTCGCACCTTCCTCTTTATGATGCGCCAAATGTTCTCTATAGGTGAAAGATCTGGACTGCAGGCTGGCCATTTCAGTACCCGGATCCTTCTCCTACGTAGTCATGATGTTGTGATTGCTGCAAAATGTGGTCTGGCATTATCGTGTTGAAAACTGCAGGGTCTTCCCTGAAAGAGATGACGTCTAGATGGGAGCATATGTTGTTCTAGAACCTGAATATAGTTCTCTACATTAATGGTGCCTTTTCAGACATGCAAGCTGCCCATGCCACAAACGCTCATGCAACCCCATACCATCAGTAATGCAGGCTTCTGAACGGAGCATTGATAACAACTTGGGCTATCCTTGTCCTCTCTGGTCCAGATGACATGGTGTCCCAATGTTCCATAAAGAACTTCAAATCGTGACTTATCTGACCACATAACAGTCTTACATTTTGCCACACTCCATTTTAAATGACCCCTGGCCCAGAGCAAATGTCTGAGCTTGTGGAGCTTGCTTAGAAATGGCTTCCTCTTTGCACTGTAGAGTTTCAGCTGGCAACGGCAGATGGCACGGTGGATTGTGTTCACTGACAATGTTTTCTGGAAATATTCCTGAGCCCATTATGTTATTTCCTTGACAGTGGCATTCCTGTTTGAGGTGCAGTGACGTTTAAGGGCCCGGAGATCATGAGCATCCAGTAGAGTTTTATGGCCTTGACCCTTACGCACAGCAATTGTTCCAGATTCTCTGAATCTTTTGATGATGTTATGCACGGTTGATGATGATAACTTAAAAGTCTCTGCTATTTTACGCTGGGTAACACCATTCTGGTATTGCTGCACTATCTTTCTGCGCAACAATGGTAGAATTGGTGATCCTCTTACCATCTTGGCTTCTGAGAGACACTGACACTCTGAGAAGCTCTTTTTATACCCAATCATGTTGTCAATTGACCTAATTAGTGTTAATTGGTCTTCCAGCTGTTCGTTATATGCTCAATTTCCTTTTGCCAGCCACTTATTGCTACTCATCCCAACTTTTTTGGGATTTGTTGACACTGAAATTTTGAATCAACATATTTTTCCTTTAAAATGTTACATTACCTCAGATTAAACTTTTGATCTGTCATCTATTTTATATTACAAATAAAATATTGACATTTGCCATCTCCACATTATTGCATTCAGTTTTTATTCACAATTTGTTTAGTGTCCCAACTTTTTTGGAATCCGGTTTGTATTTGAACACCCTGCGACTTTGTAATTTCTCCAACTTAAAAATCATGGAGGGGTCTGAAATTTTCATCTTAGGTGCATGTCCACTGTGAGAGACATAATATAAAAAAAACATCTGGAAATCACAATGTATGATTTTTTTAAAAGTTTATTTTTGTGTTACTGCTGCAAATAAGTAATTGAACACCTGCCAATCAGCAACAATTCTGGCCCTCAAAGACCTGTTAGTCCGCCTCTAAAAAGTCCACCTCCACTCCACTTATTATTCTAAATTAGAAGCAGCTGTTTGAGGTTGTTAGCTGCATAAAGACACCTGCCCACCCCACACAATCAGTAAGACTACTAACATGGCGAAGACCAAAGAGATGTCCAAAGACACCAGAGACAAAATTCTAGACCTCCACAAGGCTGGAAAGACTTATGGGGCAATTGTCAAGCAGCTTGGTGAAAAAATATCAACTGTTGGAGCAATTATTAGAAAATGGAAGAAGCTAAACATGACTGTCAATCTCCCTCGGAATGGGGCTCCATGCAAAATCTCACCTCGTAACGTATCAATTATCTTAAGAAAGGTGAGGAATCAGCCCAGAACTAAATGGGAGGAGCTGGTCAATGACCTGAAGATAGCTGTCACCACTGTTTCCAAGGTTACTGTGTTACCCACAGTAACCTAAGACGTCATAGTTTAAAATCATGCATGGCACGGAAGGTTCCCTGCTTAAATCAGCACACATCCAGGCCCGTCTTAAGTTTGCCCATGACCATTTGGATGATCCAGAGGAGTCATGGGAGAAAGTTATTAGGGATGGGGCCGATCCGATCCAGTATAGGCCTCTGATACCAGCATAATTTACATATCTGATTTTTCCCATCCACCTGCCGATATTTCCGATCCATGATGCATGTTGGCTTCAAACTACAGAATGGATTTCCTGAACGGCGGCGTGTCTCATGAACCCAGAGTAATAAGACCCGCCTCACATTCAGGAAATCCAGTTCATAGTTTGCAGCCAGGTACAACATGAGGACTGAGTTAGCAGCACTGTGGCTAACAGCTAACAAACTTTTCATCTAAACATGTCTGCTGTGTGGAAGTATTTTACACTAGAAACACCACAAAACAAGACAGCAACGTGCAATGTCTGCAGAGCTATAGCACCACATTAAACCGCGGTAACGTTAGTTTTATGTTGGACATTCGAGCTCCGTGGCTTCAGCAGGGCACTGCTCTTTGCTCAACCGGAAAGAGGTGACTCGACCCAGGCCAGCCACGTCCAATCTGCCCTGCTCAATCTGCCTGTCTCTGAGGAGGGACAGACTGAGCGCGGCTGCCCCAAATCAGGCTGCTTGCTTCGGATTGAACAAGAAGAAGAAATCGCAGAAACCACGGAGCTCAAATGTTTACCGAGAAGTTGTTGAACTTCATCATGATTCATGACCAACCACTATCAGTTGTAGTAAATGAAGGATTTCACAGCTTGATACTTGCATCCAAGATATACAGGTCCTTCTAAAAAAATTAGCATATTGTGATAAAGGTAATTATTTTCCATAATGTAATGATAAAAATGAAACTTTCATATATTTCAGATTCATTGCACACCAACTGAAATATTTCAGGTCTTTAATTGTTTTAATACTGATGAATATGGCATACAGCTCATGAAAACCCAAAATGCCTGTCACAAAAAATTTGCATATTTCATCCCACCAATGAATGACAAGTGTTTTTAATACAAAAAACGCCAACCTTCAAATAATCATGTTCAGTTATGCACTCAATACTTAGTCGGGAATCCTTTTGCATGAATGACTGCTTCAATGCGGCATGGCATGGAGGCAATCAGCCTGTGGCACTGCTGAGGTGTTATGGAGGCCCAGGATGCTTCGATAGCAGCTTTAAGCTCATCCAGAGTGTTGGGTCTTGCGTCTCTCAACTTTCTCTTCACAATATCCCACAGGTTCTCTATGGGGTTCAGGTCAGGAGAGTTGGCAGGCCAATTGAGCACAGTAATACCATGGTCAATAAACCATTTACCAGTGGTTTTGGCACTGTGAGCATGTGCCAGGTCGTGCTGAAAAATGAAATCTTCATCTCCATAAAGCTTTTCAGCAGATGGAAGCATGAAGTGCTCCAAAATCTCCTG
Organism: Nematolebias whitei; assembly: GCF_014905685.2. Lineage (NCBI taxonomy): Eukaryota > Metazoa > Chordata > Actinopteri > Cyprinodontiformes > Rivulidae > Nematolebias > Nematolebias whitei. Next base: position 15,833,140 of record NC_056503.1, read on the forward strand.
ATAGCTAGCTGCATTCACCCTGCCCTTGATAAAACACAGTGGACCAACACCAGCAGCTGACATGGCACCCCAGACCATCACTTACTGTGGGTGCTTCACACTGGACTTCTGGCATTTTTGGCATTTCCTTCTCCCCAGTCTTCCTTCAGACTCTGGCACCTTGATTTCCGAATGACATGCAAAATTTGCTTTCATCCGAAAAAAGTACTTTGGACCACTGAGCAACAGTCCAGTGCTGCTTCTCTGTAGCCCAGGTCAGGCGCTTCTGCCGCTGTTTCTGGTTCAAAAGTGGCTTGACCTGGGGAATGCGGCACCTGTAGCCCATTTCCTGCACACGCCTGTGCACGGTGGCTCTGGATGTTTCTACTCCAGACTCAGTCCACTACTTCCGCAGGTCCCCCAAGGTCTGGAATCGGCCCTTCTCCACAATCCTCCTCAGGGTCCGGTCACCTCTTCGTTGTGCAACGTTTTCTGCCACACTTTTCCCTTCCCACAGACTTCCCACTGAGGTGCCTTGATACAGCACTCTGGGAACAGCATATTCGTTCAGCAATTTCTTTCCGTGTCTTACCCTCTTGCTTGAGGGTGTCAATGATGGCCTTCTGGAGAGCAGTCAGGTCGGCAGTCTTATCCATGATTGCGGTTTTGAGTAATGAACAAGGCTGGGAGTTTTTAAAAGCCTCAGGAATCTTTTGCAGGTGTTTAGAGTTACGTCATTGATTCAGATGGTTAGGTTAATAGCTTGTTTAGAGAACCTTTTCATGATATGCTAATTTTTTGTGACAGGCATTTTGGGTTTTCATGAGCTGTATGCCATAATCATCAGTATTAAAACAATTAAAGACCTGAAATATTTCAGTTGGTGTGCAATGAATCTGAAATATATGAAAGTTTCATTTTTATCATTACATTATGGAAAATAATTACCTTTATCACAATATGCTAATTTTTTGAGAAGGACCCGTAGTTTACCCTCCAGGAGATATTTATCAGTACAACAGTAGACAATCATAAAAAAAATATGATTTGAAAATTATATTAAAAACAAAAACAGCTACATTATAAAGTGATGTAAAATACTAAAAACGGGAACTGGTCTGTTGGTTTATGCCATGAACTTAGCAGGTGTTTGAAGCCATTTAGCATTTTATTTTATTTTATTCATTCATTTAAAAGAAACAATTTTTTTTTTTAAATCATGAAAAAGAAAACATTGAATGAAAAGAGTGCAGAAAGAAGAAGAAATTTCTTATATCTGCCCCTTATTTAAAAAATATAAAATAACTTTAAACAATCACTTAAAATTAATCACTTTAATATCCACTTTAAAGCTAGGAATAAAAAGAAACATGTTTTGTGTTAGCAGAATTTAATTCTAACTTTAAAACTTATTCAAAATTAATAAAACTTGCCTGAAGTTGCCTGAAGTTGCCTTTTTGGACATGCATGCATATATTTGTACAAATTGTACTTGAGAGGAGATTATTACAGCCTCATATATAATCAATGATGATGATGATATCGGAACTGGATCGATATCGGCCGATACTCAGATCAAGGTATCGGGATTGGATCGGAAGTTTAAAAAGGTGGATCGGTGCATCCCTAAAAGATATGTGGTCAGATGAGGCCAAAATAGAACTTCTTGGTCTTAAATCCACTCGCTGTGTTTGGAGGACGAAGAATGATGAGTACCATCAAAAAAACACCATCCCTACTGTGAAGCATGGAGGTGGAAACATCATGCTTTGGGAGTGTTTTTCTGCACATGGGACAGGACGAGTGCACTGTATTAAGGAGAGGATGACCGGGGCCATGTACTGCAAGATTTTGGGGAACAACTTCCTTCCCTCAGTTAGAGCATTGAAGGTAGGTCGTGGCCGGGTCTTCCAACATGACAATGACCCAAAGCACACAGCCAGGATAACCAAGGAGTGGCTCCGTAAGAAGCATATCAAGGTTCTGGAGTGACCTAGCCAGTCTATAGATCTAAACCCTATAGAAAATCTTTGGAGGGAGCTCAAACTCTGTGTTTCTCAGTGCCAGCCAGAAACCTGGCTGATCTAGAGAAGATCTGTGTGGAGGAATGGGCCAAAATTCCTGCTGCAGTGTGTGCAAACCTGGTGACAAACTACAGGAAACCTTTGACCTCTGTCATTGCAAACAAAGGCTACTGTACCAAATATTAACATTGATTTTCACAGGTGTTCAAATACTTATTTGCAGCAGTAACACACAAATAAATTATTTTTAAAAATCACACTGTGATTTCCAGATTTGTTTTTTTAGATTATGTCTCTCACAGTGGACATGCACCTAAGATGAAAATTTCAGATCCCTCCATCATTTCTAAGTGGGAGAGCTTGCAAAGTTGCAGGGTGTTCAAATACTTATTTTCCTCACTGTAAATAGATGCAAATAAACATTTAAATGTGAAAATGTGCACATACATTACATGTGTACAAATACACACACTAACTGAGAAATACTTGTTCCAGTTGCAAAAAAAGTTTGGGTGGAAAGATTTGTATTTAGATGTGATATTCATACTCATGTTGCTGAATTATTTATGGCATGTATTCTGTTGTGATGTTGGGCTACATATGAAAGTTAATTTTAGACTGAGCTGGCGACCTGACAAGGCACAAGTTGGGCTCTGAATCTATATGTGAATGTATGTGACAGAAAGTGAAGTTAGCACCTGGTTGTTGCTGTGCCATGATGGCACTAAGGGTAGCCGTCAGGTAATCATCTTACCAGCATCACCTATAGGCTACTAGACTGTTGCTAGAGGTGACAGTTGAGATGCACTTCCTGTCACTGAAGGATGATGGCATGTCCCTTTAGGACAAGCAACCTGGAGAGATAAAAGCGTGTGTGTATGTGCGTGTGTGTGTGGGGGGGGGGGGGGGGTGCATGCAATAGAGCGAAGCAAACTAAAACTAATCAATATACTAATTTAGACTAATGAAACACTTTTAACTTTGAGATATGTATGTATCTTCTTAGGAGTGGTGGTGCTGAAGTCACAGAAGGCGAGCTTGTGGTCAAAGGTTCTCATTCTGGCCTCTCCAACTTTATCTCCCAGTTGTTCAACCTGTGCTGTACCTCTGATGATCTCATTCCTAATCTTATCCATCCTTGTCACTCCTAAGGAGAACCTCAACATCTTTATTTTTGGCACTTCCAGTTCTTTCTCCTGTATTTTTGTCAACGCCACTGTCTCCAGACCATACAACATAGCTGGTCTCATTACTCTCTTGTAAACATTTCCTTTGGCATTTGCTGTCACCCTTTTGCCACAAATCACACTTGAAACTTTTATCTATCCACCAAATCCTGCCTAGACTCTCTTTCTTCACTTAACCACACTCCCAGTTTTCCTGGACATATGACCTTAAGTATTTGAAGTCCTAAACCTTTGTGACCTCTGCTCCTTATAGCCTAATTTTTCCACTTTCCTCCTTCTCATTTACACTAGGGATGGGGCCGATCCAGTCTGATCTGGTATCGGTATCGGCCTCTGATACTAGCATAATTTACGATTCAGATCAGATTTTTCCAATCCAACCTGCAGAGATTTCCGATCCATGATGCATGTTGGCTTCAAACTATGGAATGGATTTCCTGAACGGAGGCATGTTTCATGAACCCAGAGTAATAAGAACTGCCTCACATTCAGGAAATCCATTTCATAGTTTGCAGCCAGCTACAACGTGAGGACTGCGTGAACAGCACTGTGGTTAACGGCTAACCAACTTTTCATCGAAACGTCCACTGTGTGGAAATATTTTACACTAGAAACATCACAAAACAAGACAGCAGCATGCAATGTCTGCAGAGCCATAGCGCCACATTAAACTGCGGTAAAGTTAGTTTTACTTTGGACATTCAAGCTCCGTGGCTTCAGCGGGGCGCTACTCTTTCTCAACCAGAAACAGACAACTCGACCCCGGCCAGCCGCGCTCAGTCTGCCTGTCTCTGAGGAGGGACAGACTGAGCGCGGCTGACCGAAATCAGACTGCCTACTGCAGACTGAACAAGAAGAACACATCGCTGAAGCCCCGGAACTCGAATGTTTACCGAGAAGTTGTTAAACTTCATCGTAATTAATGACCAACCGCTACCAGCTGTAGAAAACGAAGGATTTCACAGTTTGATACTTGCAGCCAATATATAGTTTGCCATCCAGGAAATATTTATCTGTACAACAGTAGATAATCAAAAAAAAAAAAACGTATGATTTGAAAATTACAAGAAAATTATATACATTTTAAAAAAAAACAGCTACATTATAAAGTGATGTAAAATACTAAATGACATGAACTTAGCAGATGTTTAAAACCAATTAACATTTTGTTTTATTTAATTCATTCATTTAAAAGAAAAAATAAACAAAACAAATTAATCAAAGAGAAAACATTGAATGAAAAGAGTGCAGAAAGAAGAAAAAAATTCTTATATCTGCCCCTTATTAAAAAAAAATAATAATAATAACTTTAAACAATCACTTAAATTAATCACTTTAACATCCACTTTAAAGCTAGGAATTAAAAAAAAATGTTTTGTGTTAGCATAATTTAATTCTAACTTTAAAACTTATCCAACATTAATTAAACTTACCTCAAGTTGCCTTTTTGGACATGTATGCATATATTTGTACAAATTGTACTTGAGAGGAGATTAATACAGCCTCATATAAAATCAATGATGATCATGATATCGGAACTGGATCGGTATTGGCTGATATCCAAATGTTGGTATCGGGATCGGATCGGAAGATAAAAAAAAAGTGAATCGGTGCATCCCTAATTTACACACATACACTGTAATTTAACTTGTTACAACTGACTTTCATTTCTCTTCTTTCATACATGCATGCATGTATTCCTGTATGTATGTATGTATGTATGTATTAGGGCTGGACAATAATTCGATATCGATATATCTCGCAATATAGTGAGTGAGTGAGTGAGTGAGTGAGTGAGTGAGTGAGTATGTATGTATGTAAAAGTAAAATCAAACTAAAATATAGGAATAAAACCTGGAAAACAGCTGATTTAAAAGTTCACTTGAACAGATAAAGAAAAGAAAGAAGACGAAAAGTAAGGACACCTTTACTGTACTTTAAGATATGACAACAGCTATTATATGTAATCCTTAACGCCTAAAGACAAATTGAATCTCGAGGCTCAAGCAAGGCACCTTTGAGAACGATCCTTTACGTTTGCCACAAGCATCTTATTATTGCCTGAGTACCTTTTGCAAACTGATTTTACTTTACTTTCCTTCATCAAACTGAATGTGTCTGCCTGTTTTATCTGTGCATATATGAGGGTGTGTGTGCTTGTATTTTTACAGTAAGACAAATATGAAAAACAAATCTGCCTTGGGCATGTTGCAACCAAAAGAAAGAGAGAACTAGAGTTGTATCTTACAGATACAGAACAATGTAACATCTGAGAATAAATCACAGCATGACGACCTAGAGTAAAGGCTTGTCAAAGATGCAGTGCTATGCTCTGCAAGGAAAAGGTAGAAAAAGGGATAGTGCTTATAGGAAATTCAGGTGTTCAGGTATAAAAAGAAAACTACTGAAGAACTACATTATTTTTATCTTCAAAAGATTTTTAAAATTATTTTAAATAAGCAATGGAACCTAAGTGTAAAATTGGATCTTCAGACTGTTTCACCCCTACACACCAAGTGTAGATGGTAAATTAAATTATCTAAAAGGTGTTATCTAAATACCAATAACTAACTATAAAGTAATTTAATCAAGTAAACAATAGTTGTATTTAGTATTGTTTACTTAAAAAGTGCTCTTCTTGACTAGTTTCACTATTTTCTTCTCAGAAAATTCAACAAAACCAGGATGATAACACATTTTGAGTACTGTGATTGCGGATTATGCCTAATACTCTACATTATTTACTGATAAAAGGTGCATTTTATTAAATTAACTTGCATATTCTTACATTTAAGACGATAGTAAACAATTTCCCAGACAATTTAGAATTAATTTGTTAAAATCATAATTTACAGTTTTCCCTGATAAACTGGTAACCAATTACCCTATCTACAAAAGCAGGCTAGCACCACAGATGGCTCTTCCTGCCAAATACTTCTTAATTATTAGTATTTATTTTTAAAATTCCTTTGACCCAAAGACCACAAACTTCCAACTTCAGTATACAGTTTATACACAAAATATGAGGCAAAGAAAAACCAATAGGTTGTACATTATTTAATGGATGTAAAAACACTAAGAAAAAAAAAAGTTTTTGTAAACTAAGGTATTTATTTATAAGGTGTTTTTTTGTCCACCATAATTTAGCTTACTTAGTTTGTTTTAATGCCTTTAAACTTGTATTAGAGTGTTTAGCTCCACATCAGTCAAATAAACTTTAACTCCTGTTTTGGCTTTTTTTTCTTCAGTTTTTTGGCATTTAGATTTCCTGTAAAAAAAATTAAAAAAATCTTAGAAGTGGCTTTGGTTTAGTTCTGTATGTGAGAAATACACGTCTAAAGGTTTAATTTTACTAGCTGCCCCTGTGATAAGCCTGATTCTGAACCTTTGTACAAACTGAAGTGTGGTAAGCAGTGTTATACAGTATATATTATCAGTTCTCACCTCGTCTTCAGGAATCAGTTGTAAAAAATGTGAAACTGTGAAAGTTGATGTAACACTGTATCATCTTTTGAATAGCATTTATTTTAAAAATGTATTTAAATTTTGATCACTTTTTTCTTTAAATTAAGATAAAACACTATAGGGCATGTACCTTATTTATCTATAGGGCAATATATATATATATATATATATGTATATATATATATATGTATATATATTTAACAGAAAATTGAGCTTATGGACAATTTATTGATCAATTCACTCGTTATACTGTATGCTGCAGTCTTGGCTTTAACAAGAGGAAAAAACTTCTATTTTTATTCCTTTTGTCCCACAAAAATGTCTCTTTTTTAAAAAAACTTTCCTTCAGTGTACTGCTTTGATAAACTTGAAAGTGGCTTGCAATTTGGTGCCTAATGGAAAAGAAATTGTCATTATGTATATTTCCTCTTAACTGCCATATGATAAATTATGAATAAGAAACCAAAATCAGATTTATGTGCTGAAAGCTCATATTTTGTTTCTTGCTAATTTTCTTCTGTGAAAGCAGATTTCTTTAAACCTTTACATGCTGGTTTGATTTACATAGCAATATAGTTAGTTCTGCTGCTTCTGCCTCTTTCGTATTTGTTATCATGTAAAAAAAATGTCAGTGGGAAAACATTGTATATATTGTACCAGGTGACTGAGCCTTTTATGTCTGACATAGAAACACAGCTCCACATGTGTAGTGAACCAGATGACCTGAAATCTACCAGATGGACAGAGACTGTTATTTTCATTGATCTGAATAAGTCTGATCCATCTGATGACTTTCTTTCTTGAATTAATCAAGCAGAAAAGACAATCCTCTATAATCATTACTGTCTTACAAATGTTTGATAATCAAATTGTGTTAGTTCACTCAATGCTTTACAGGTTGAAAAGAACTACTCATTTTTTACATAAACAGTAAGTAATGATTTTTATTCCTCATTCAAAGGAGAAATCACCTGAATATGCATTTCTTGATTTTCTGTCTGAAATGAGTCAAGTCGTAAGTGTGTGAAAGTTGAAGCTTCGGTCAACTAAATGTTTACTGAAGAAGAAATGTCATGTTTTACTATTTGAAAAGATTACCAAGTGTGAGACTCCACGAAGTCTGGTCGACTGCAATAATCTTTTCTGTATGTTGAAAACAATCCTTGACTTTTGATAATGTAAAATAAAAATGAGTAGTTCTTTCCAACCTGTAAGCATTGAGTGAAACTAACACAATTTGATTATCAAACATTTGTAAAACAGTAATGATTATAGAGGATTGTCTTTTCTGCTTGATTAATTCAAGAAAGAAAGTCATCAGATGGCTCAGACTTATTCAGATCAATGAAAATAACAGTCTCTGTCCATCTGGTAGATTTGAGGTCAGATAAGGGTCAGATCAGGTTCACTACACATGAGTTGACAAAGAGACGGCATATATGAAGATAGAGATAGACCATAGAGGCTGACCAATTTTTCTTAACCAGTAATGGTCATTTTAAAATTAGCAATCGCCCATGCCTGTATACACAGCCATCATACTAATTTCTAAAGATTAACTTGAGCATCAACCACAGAAAATCTGATATAGGTCGACCTCTAGTCAAACTGACAAATAAAAGTTTTGACCCTCTATCAATTGTCATGTGGATTTCATAATCAAATAAAATGAAATGTGAGCACAAGAAAAAAAAATTCAGGAATGAAATGTTTATTAACGAGATACTCTTGAAATAATGCACATCCAACTTCAATGCTGCTCAGCTTTCCATACATTTAGGTGAAATTACTGCAGACAGAGAAATCAGTGCAGAAAGAGATAGACTGCATTTTTTCTTCATAGCAGATGGTGTTTTCCTGGGAAAGTTGCAAAGTAGATGTTTCTTTCCACGCTGGATATTAAACTTAAAAGAAAAATGTTCAATGTTTAAACTAGATTTTAAATGGTAAATGGACTGTATATATATAAAGCTCCTTTCAAGTTAAAGTGCCTAACAACACAATCGGCACCCTCATTTACCCATCCACACATATTTTCACACAGCATTTTGAGAGTGTGCTCAGTTAGCAGTAAACTATGGTACACCATGTTCATAAAAATGTTATGCATAAGGGGTATAATTGTATTTACAGTTGGTTTTGTGTATCTTTAACTGTCAATTTATAGTGAAGTAGGGACCCCAAAACATATCCTGCTTAGGGCCCCTAAATATTCAGGTCCAGCTCTGACTAGATTTGAGATTAGGGCTGCAACAACGAATCGATAAAATCGATAAAAATCGATGACTAAAAGCGTTGGCAACGAATTTCGTTATCGATTCGTTGTGTCGCGCGATTATGCATCTTTCACGGCGCTGCAGAGCTGTTTCGTTTTGTTCACGGGCAGTTCATTGTCAATGCTGACTGACTGAATAAAGTTTGAAGAAAAAAAAACTGCAGCGCGAGTCGAACAGAGCGAGAGGGGAGCAGAGCAGAGGCGTGTTTTCAAAGGAAATTTAAGTAAATTTTACAAATGACCGACGCAGCGAAAACTGTTCGACCCAAGTCCTCCAAAGTGTGGGAGAACTTCACAAAGATAAAAAATGAGAAGCATGACGCTTTGAAAATCGCCGACACGACACGGTAGAACCACGGAGATAAAACGTAAACATGTCGGAGTCACGAGGAGGAGGAAGGAGCTGCAGCTGATACAACATGTTTCACTCCCAACTCGTGTTGCAGGTGAGTCTCTACAATTTAACACATTGTTCTGTTTCAAGAGAGAAAACGTAACGTCAGTCTCTCTGGTAGATGAAGCTGTTTGTTTGTTTGTTTGTTTATCTGATTAATGACGGTGATAGAGAACGTGTGTTACTTTTTATTTAATTTAATTGGTACAAGCAGTGTTTAAATGTGATTTATAAATAAATCTAACACAAAGATAATAATTTAATGGTTAAGCTTCAACTTTTAATTTGCTGGCAAAGTCTGAAGACACTGCAGGTATGGCAGGATGAATTGCATTTAAACAGGAATTAAAGTAATTTATTACATCTACTCAAATGTGTGTAATTAAGTATTTTATATATGTGTGTGTGTGTATGTGTGTTGAATTGCTCTTTTAGCTACTTTTGCCTGAACCTAACGCTGTAAGTGAAACAAGGCATTTCTTGAGTTGCTGTAAATTATGATATAATACATGTTTACTCTCTCATTCCAGAAAACAACAACAAACAATGACAGCTTCATGATGGACAGACATCATGGACACCACAGCAGCAGCTGTCTTCACTGAAACATCCTGAACATGATCGTCACTGACACGAGGCCTCTGTCGATGGTTGAAGACGAAGGCTTCACTACAATGATCCACACTTTTAATCCAGGTTACAATAATCCACACTTTT
>NC_056503.1:15843190-15873230 GCF_014905685.2 Nematolebias whitei
ACTTTTAATCCAGGTTACAATGATCCACACTTTTAATCCAGGTTACACTCTTCCCTCAATGACACATTTTACAAAGTAGCTACATATTGTGCAGGTATAAAGACACATTTGTATATATTTTTGTGTACATTTATTTTTTTAAGCTATTTGACTAACTTTTATTTTTTATTATTCAATATTTTACTAACAGAATAGTAAAATAGCAACCTGTTTTTTGTGTGAATTGCTATGTCAGTCAAATGTTCAATTTTGGAATAAAGGGGTGGAAATTAAAACGTTGTGGGGTTTTTTGCTGATTCATCGATTAATCGAAAAAAATAATCGGCCGATGAATCGATTATTGAAATAACCGTTAGTTGCAGCCCTATTTGAGATTTAAATTTATCAGGGATTCAAGAGATGAAGTGGATCTTAATCAGGGGCATACATACAATAACAGCAGGGGAGAAAATAATAACTCAAAAAGTGATCTGAATGATGTTCACAATAAGTGTTAAAGACAGTGTATTGACAGTGCCATTCACTGACATGGATGATCCTTTAGACCAAGTTACTGAGAAAGCTCCTTGATCTTGACAAAGTGTTTAAAATGTAGGTATCAGATCAAGTTAGTAGTGGGTTCCATCTGACTGTTAAAACTGTTAAAAATAAATAAATTCATGCTGCAAATTGCCATCTGAAAGTAGGACAGTGTTTTACCAGATACAGTATTCTATGGAAATCTAGAGGCATACACTTTGAGGCATATTGAATGACCCCAATACTTTTCAACATCTGAGTTAGTTATACAAGTACATTTTTAGGTACAACAGTAACATTTCTTATATGTGTGTATACACTAATCCAGGGACACCCTGGACAGGTCTCCAGTCTATCACAGGGCCAAATAGAGACAAACAAGACAAACAACCATTCACTCTCTCACTCACACCTAGAGACTATTTAGAGTTACCAATCAGCCTAACATGCATGTTTTTGGTCTGTGGAAGGAAAAAAACCCCTCAACCACCCACCCACACACACACACACACACACACACACACACACACACATATACAGATAGATGGATAGATACACATAGATAAACAAACAGACAGTTATAGACAACAAACGTATGCAACTTTTAACTTAAATCCAATGGAATTACATTTAGTTACTTTGTTACGAACAACAAATAATACATTCTAAATAAATTTAGTTTAGTGTCTAATGATGTTAGTATATATAATATATAAATTATGAAAACAGGCAGTACCGTACATGTTCCACAAATAACCAGGTTCCGTAGGTATATATATTCCCTGGGACTTATAGGCTGAAGCAACATAGTTATGGATTTTTTCCCATATTTATAAACAATTTTTGGCTGAGATATGACCGTTTTCATTCATTCTGACTGAAAAAAATTGGACACTGCCATTTTCAGCCACTAGATGGCACTCGAGTAATGTGGCATGCCATTGTATCATGTACTAGGTAAAAGTGGCTATTAATGACACAGTCAGCTCGTCATAGTCTGCCACCGTCATCTGCCTGGAGCAACCAAATCAGATTCATTTCACTGCGCTGCCCCGGCGAAATGCAGCTGATTTGACCGTCAAATTGCATCTATTAATTAAAAGTTCAACTGAGACACACATTTCCTATAAAGTCGAGCTAACAAATAATTGTTTTAGGTGGTTATCTTGTAAAAATTTTGAAGAAATGGACCGAGTCTCCCTCTGCGCATTTCATGTTTCCACGTATTGGCTTTTGAAAATGCAGCTGATTTGACCGTCAAAGTGCATTTATTAAGCAAAAGTTAGACTGAGACATACCTTTACTATAAAGTCGAGCAAACAAATAATTGTTTTTAAGTGTTAATCTTGTTAAATTCTTGTTAAAGTCCTCCTGTGCACGCTCCCGCGGCTGTCATTTGGCAGCCCATCGATTTTTGGTACAACACTGGCTCACAATTCCGGGTTTTCAGCAGTGACGCATAACAAACGCGACACGTCAGTGGTGACACATAATACATGTGACGTATATGGAAAAGTGACAAATGTGTGGATTTTTCCACTTCATTAGACATATTTGGACTGATGCGACTTATTGGGAGGTGCAATGTGTACAGCAGAAAATATGGTAATCACTGTGGAAAAATCACATCATGCTATTGATTTATTTCATCCTGCTGTGTTCATTTGTGCTCATCTGCTCACACAGACTCATGTTTGTGCTGCTGTTGTTCGGCATATTGTTTTTATGTTACTAGTGATTAGTGTATTTTTAGTTAATGTTTTTCTTAGTTCAAATCTTAGATCTTATTACTGTTCTTCTTTTACAGTTTATACTTTTGTTGGATGTAACTGGGACCCTGTGTACAAAATTCTGTTCTACCACATGTGGACATGTGGTGCGTATAACAAATAAAGAAACTTGAATCCTTGAACGGTCTCTTCTTCTTGTGTTACCTACTCATTTACAGTTGTGTTCTTTCCTCACTTACTCTACATCCAGCACTGTGTTCATGATTTCCCATTAGTCATCTCCTCCACCCCACTCATGGCTCAAGTCTCAAGTCTCAGTTCTTTTTATCAAGAGAAAATCTGGAGGAAAAAATAAAAGCCTACAATTCTGAAGGATTACAGACACCTTTGTGTGAGAATTTAAAGTAAGATCAGTTTATAATGAGAAGGGACAAAGTTATATTCATTTTGGTCTAACCTTGTAAAATATATTATGCACAATCTTGTTCAATAATGCAACAGCTTGCCTAATGGTAGCATTCAAAATGATTCTCAGCTCCTGTCACATCAAACCTTAGTTCAATGCATGTTGATTTGACTGTTATAGCAGTTTGGTGTTGGCTAAATTTATTTTGCCGTGGCGTCCATTTTGAATGAGCTTGACTCCATAAGTTCATGAATTGTATATGTACAGTATATCTAATGATTACTTTCAGAGTTTCATAAAATTTTGTCCACTGGCAAACACACAGGCGAAAATATTGTTGCTTATTTGCCTTTTAATATAGTTTATTTTGGCTTCTCTCTTCTGCAGGGGTTGCCACAGCAAGCAAACTCACATGAAAGGTTGGACAGTATTTTTACGCTGGACACCCTTCCTGACAAAACCTGGGCTCAAACCCACAACGTCATGATTACAAGACCACAGCACTACCGTCAAGCTACCGCAGCCAGTTGCCTATTGCCTTTTAATAAATTAATTTAAAAAAAATGTGAACTGAGATCCAGCAAAGGTCCTGGTGAAAAGAAAGTAAAACATGGTACTTTGAATAATTATCATGGTGTGGAACTTTAAAGATGTTTAATTATGTCCTTTCACCCATTGTCGATGGTTGTTTCATCCTATTTATATGTAAAGAAAGTAATGCTGTCCCATTAAGGGTTAAACATTTCAGGATGTACACCATTTTAGGGGCTGTGTAAGTTGTGTACTGCAGCCTTGTAACCCTGGGGCTGCCTGTTTGAGTCCAGGTTGCATCAAGAAGGGCATCTGGTATAAAAAAAAGAACTGACAGAATTTTCATGAGTAGACTCTCTGTGGCAATCCCTGCAGAAAGAGAAGCCAAAATAAACTTACAATGTGGGCCAATTAAAAAAAATACACTAAGATTTCTTGCAGGTAAAGCTCATCGTAACTTATCGTGCTCTGGCAGAATGTTAGCTTTAACGATCAACATTATGCAGTTTTCAAAGTATTTGGCAGACAGGTGTATCTCAAAAAAAAATAATATTGTGAAAAAGTTTCTTTTTTGTCAGTCATTTCAGAAAGTGAAACTCTTGTATTACATATATTCATTACAGAGTGAAATATTTCAAGCATTTATTTCTTGTCATTTTGATGATTATGGAAAACTGAAAAAACAAAACTCAGTGTCTCAGAAAATTGGAATATTCCACAGCCAGCTTTTGGTACCATTGTGTGGGCAGCTACTGAATCCTGCTGGAAAATTAAATCAGAATCTTCTTAAAGCTCGTCAGCAGCAGGAAGCATGAAGTCTCTAAAATGTCCTGGTTGATGCTGCATTAACTGTGGTCTCCTCTCTTCCTTCAGACTCTGGGACCTTGATTTCCAAATGACCTGCAGAATTTACTTTCATCTGAAAAGAGGACATTGGACCACTGAGCAACAGTCCAGTTCTGTGTCTCCTCAGCAGGCAAGATGCTTCTGACGTTATATCTGGTTCAGGAAAGGCTGGACTTGAGGAATGAGACTTTTGTAGCTCATGTCTGAGAGTTAATCAGCTGATTTGGGTGTGATACCAGGACTTTAAAATATTGAACCTCTTCACAATATTCTAATTTTACGAGACATTTAATCTTGTGATTGCTGGACATGGGCACCGGCGACCTATGTGACCCAAAATGGAAGAAGCGGGTAAAAGATGATGGATGGATGGATGGATGGATGGATGGATGGACGGATGGATGGATTTAATTTTTTTCATTATCTGTAAGTCATAATTATCAAAATTACAAAAAAAGCTTGAAATATGTCAGTGTGTAAAAAAAGTACTATGTGTTGTCATCATTGTATGTTCCCATACAAAGACAAAATTCGTTATCTGCATTTAACCCATCACATGAGAGATACACCCAGGTGGAGCAGTGGGCAGCTATGTAAGCACCCTGGTAGCAGTTAGGGATTAGGTGTCTTGCTCAAGGACACAACAACATGTGGGTATGGCAGGGAGTTGAATCGGTGACTTTCTGGTCTCAAGCCCTACTTCTACACCTTCTCAGCCCCCGAGTAATGAATCTATATAAAATGAGTTTCATTTTCTGGAATGACTGACAAAAAAAGCTGAATGTTTTCACAGTATTCTATTTTTTTTTTAATGTTCTTGTATTCACCTACTCAAATATTTTTTTGAACACATTTTAAGACTTTCAAACTTCTATGTCTTCTATGCAACACAGAGTCCTCCTCCAGTCACACTGCAAGTTGCTATGATCAGGAGAGTGGATAGAAACCACTTTTCAGTGGCTGGTAGAGGCCACTACTCCCAAGAACATGCTGACATTCTGATCCATGTGGACTCATTACTACATGTTTTACACAAAGTGTTAGTATACTCGAGTCAAGCCACACTAATTTCTGAACTCACTGTCATTTTGATTTCAGCCTCACATCTTGCCCACATACAAATGCATGCTTAAACCTGAGGAATGCATCATACCACTACAGACGTTGAGCAACAACTATAATGACATAAAATATATTGATGGTATCAGTAATTTGAGTTAAAAATTAATGTAGGAAAATGTCTCCAGTCTTTTGCATTTTCAGCTGTCTATCCTGCACATTTCTTCACCATCTTTTCGATATACCAAGCTGACTGGATGTTCTATTTCGTATAGGCTTCGTCCTTTAAGGCTATCGCTAGTGGGTTTATCTCTTCACGTGCAGCGCAGCACTGAAAACTTTAGTCCACGCCCACCCACTGTGTGTGCCTCACCCCCGGTCCGTATAAATTACAGTGAGACCGGGTAATCGGCTCCCATTTTTTCTTCAGCCAGCTAGCTAGCACAGTCAGAAGAACAAAGAAGGAAAAGTTGTCCAGCTTTGACTCGCACAACCTTTGCTAAGGATGCCTGGGTCTCTGCCACGCCAACCTCCTGCCGTCCCGGTGAGCTCTTCTTCCCCGAGGAGAAGCAGAGACAAGCAGCCTTGTTCAAGGTAAGCGCCGAGGAGTGCTTTTCTGTGGAGGGCCGCTACCCACTGGACGACACCATCGCCCTTTCTAACGTTTTTTCCTTGCGGTAATAGAATGATTTCCTCGAAAAAGGCGTTGTTCGCAGCAGCCCCACTTAATGTTTTTCCGTGGAGGGTCGCGACTCGCTGAACGACGCCACCGCCTTTTCTAACGTGTTTTTTTCTCGCGGTGAATTTGGATGATTCGCTCAAAAAAGGCATGTTGGCAGCAGGTCCGCTGAGTGTTTTTTTGTTCTGTGGCAGGACGCTATGCGCGGAACGACGCCACCGCCTCCTTTGATGCAGAGTCACGCAGTGTATCGAATGATTTCTCTGAGAAAGGCGATGTGGAGCTGCCCCCTCCCTCCTGGAGAGTGTAGTGACGGAAGACGAGCGGCCGAGCGGATGCTCAGCGACCTCGGATCTTCCCAAGTTGGGACAACACCGCTCCCAGCTGTCGGCGCCCTCCTCTCGAAGCTGCCCGGTATAATCCAGGAGGATGTTAACACAAGGGACTTTCCGTCCCTTGCCTCCCTTCACCCTGATCGGATGATCTGGCAGCAAGGTTGGCTCCGCCCCAGCTCGTCGCCCTGACCCCATCTGGCCTCTCTGTCCAGCTGTGACGTCACACTGGAACGAGGCTGCAGCTGGGCCCGGCAAGCTGAAGACATCCATCTCCACCTTCGCCTCCATCTCCAGAGTGGAGGGTTTTACTGCTCGGTGTTTTTCCCCCAGTCCCCCCCCCCCCCCCCAGAGTCATGCCTGGTGGTGATACTTGGGGCAAAAGCTTCCAGGATGGACCAGCAACCTGTCCCTACAGGGAAGCATGACCAGATGGTGACAAAGGTCTCCAACCGAGCTAACCAGTGCTCATTCCAGATGGCCGCAGCGAACAACAACGTCGCCCTGCTGGCCTACAGCATCTCAAAGAGGCTGGAGGAAGCAGACCTGTTGGAGGAGACAAAGAGCTCTCTCTGTAAAGCTGCTGATGTCATCTTAAACATGTGTTACCTCTGCGGTCTACCTGTCCCGCATCGCCGCCTGGATGACCATGGTCCAGAGGACCACTTGGCTCCGCCTTTCGCCATCCTTGTCCGAGAGGCTGCAGAAAGACCTGCTGGAGGGCCCCATCACCCCAGAGGTGCTGTTCAGGGCCAACTTCAGGACCATTTTTGAGAAATCGCAGAGGTCTGAGGAGGTCTCAGAGACTGTACACCATCTGGTGACGTCACAGTCCTCCTCCCGCCCCTCCGGCTGCTGGAGGGACCACCGTGGCCAGCAACAGCGGCGCTCCACACCTGCCAAAGCGACTTGACACTCCGCTCCTCCGCCGGCCCCCTCCACCAGGGAACAGCTCCTTGAGGGGAATGAGTGTGTTTTTTGATGAGGTATGTTTTGCAATATAATAGAAACATCTCTGAAAGTAAAGTTTCATCTGATTCCAGCTTGACTGTCAGATCAACTAAGCTCACTGCTGCCTCTCTTCACACTTTCCCCACACAGAACGAGACGGTAACTTCTAAACAGCGTTTTAAATGGCACTGCAGTTCTGTAAATATCACAAAACACTCGTCTGTCACGTTAGCTAAAAACTGGACAGATGGACGGTCCATCTGATCAGCAGAGGTTACACACTGCAGTTTGCATCTCAACCCACACCGTTCAGATTGATTATAGAGACGGTCCTGCATTCTCAAGAACAGAGCTCATCTCTCCAGACAGAAGTTCAGGAATTCCTAATGAAAAACATGATTTCCAGAGTTTCCAACGGAGAGGAAAATATGTTTTTTTTCATCCCACTACTTCCTGATTCTGAAAAAAAACGGAGGGATGAGACCCATTCTTGACCTGTCCATGTTCAACAATTTGATCATGGAGAGACAATTCCACATGCGGACAATCAAACAGCTGCTGGATAACTTCACCAGAATGACTGGTTCACTTCCATAGATCTGAAGGGCGCATGATTTCACATTTCCATCATTCTGAAACACAGGAAATTCTTGCATATTTCTCCTCCATGGGATTCCGTATCAGTACAACAGGCTACCGTTCGGTTATTCCCTCGCCCCACGCACGTTCTCAAAATGCGTGGAGACAGCTCTGCAGCCATTACACGTGGCAGGAATGAGAATTATTTTTTATCTGGAGGATCTGCTTTTATTAGATCAATCCAGGCAGGAAGCAGCTGCACAGACCAAATGCTAGCGTTACACCTTCTAAACCTGGGTTTTCTATAAACTGGGAAAAGTCCCGTTCGCCCGTCCCAGATGATTGTTTATCTGGGAGTGGAGCTAAACTCAACCACAATGAGAGCCCGTTTATCAGCCGAGAGCAGAAGCTCTGTAAGCTCAGTTCTGCTGTGTCAAACCCGGCAGTGTAGTGACAGTTCTGCCTGTCATGTAATTCCTGGGACGGTGTCAGCGGTCCACATCGTGGTTCCGCTGGGCCTACTTCACATGAGACGCCTTCAGAGATGGTTTGCCCGCCTGCGCATAGATCCTGTGTGCCAGAAGAGGCGAATTATCTTTGTGCCTCCTCCCTGAGAACCGATCTAAATCACTGGGGAAACCTCCTTGTTCTGTCAGAGGGAGTTCCCATCAGCAGGCCTACGTCACATGTCTCAGTTTTTCACAGATGTGTTCCTGTCAAGCTGGGAGGAATGTGTCTGTCCCAAGCAGTGGGAGCACAGTGGCTGGACCACATGTCGCTTTACATAATGTGCTAGAATGTTTTCTAGGTCTGAAACGTGACTCAGCATTTTGCCCCCTGCTGCGGGATCAGCATTTTTTGATCCACACAGACAGCTGCGACAGCTGAAGAAGGCCAAGCTGCCGGCCAAGCTGATGGTGCAGTTCTACACGGCCATCATCGAGTCCATCCTCAGCTCCTCCATCACGGTGTGGTATGCCGGGGCCACTGCCAGGGACAGACTCAGACTGCAGCGCGTTGTGCGCTCAGCTGAGAAGGTGATCGGCTGCAGTCTTCCATCCCTCCACGACCTGTACGTCTCCAGGACTGTGAGGCGAGCAGGTCGGATCACAGCTGACCCTGCTCACCCTGCACATGGTCTGTTTGAACCACTCCCCTAAGGCAGGAGGCTTCGGTCCATTTGGACCAGAACCTCCCGCCATAAGAACAGTGTCTTCCCCTCTGCTGTTGGACTCCTGAACACTCATAATGCTACCTCATAATTTCTGCTTTGGTCACATTACATCTGTATTATAATTGAATACTCCATCTGTACTGTTTTCTAAGCTTTTTTATTGTTTTCTATTGTATGGGTGTACATATGTTTATGTTTTTAATTTTACTTTATTTGTGGGTGTACACAGGTCTTATGTCTTATGTAATGTTCTCATTTTTACTTCATTTTTACTTTATTTTACTTTATTACTATTCGCACCTTATGTCGAAGCAAATTCCTAGTTTGTGAACCTCGTTCATTGACATGGCAATAATAAACTGATTCTGATTCTGACAACAAAGTGACAAAAGTTTGTCACAATCGGGGGGTGGTTGAGACCCAAATGCAAGTAGGACTCCAACAAGGTCACAAAAAAGGCGTTTTAATCACAAAAAGGCAACAATAACAAATAATGCTGTCGGGACAGCGATACTACTTACATTCGTAAGAGAAACATGAAATACCAAGGCACTAGGAGACGACCGTGAAGATGTAGCTTAAGCACCTAATGCTCCCCTGCCTGAGATGCAGGAGAGCACAGTATATAAAGGGGAGTCTCTAATTAAACCCAATACGTAGCACCTGAAAGTCATTAACTATCTGTACAGAGCAAGGCAGGTGCAGATCCCTACAGTATCCCCATCTCTAATGAACGGCACCTGATGTTCTAAAATACCCCAACCCAACTTGGGTGGGTGGCGGGGGAAAAAACTAAAGGTTGGAGGGCGCCAAAAACAAAAAATCTAGGAGTAGGAGCGGAGTCCGTCTGGAACCCCATGGAGCAGGAGAGGTGAGGAGCGTCCGCCGGGACCCCCTCAGAGCAGGAGAAGTGAGGAGCATCCGCCGGGACCCCCTCAGAGCAGGAGAAGTGAGGAGCATCTGCAGGGACCCCCTCGGAGCAGGAGAAGTGAGGAGCGTCCGCTGGGACCCCCTCGGAACAGGAGAAGTGAGGAGCGTCCGCCGGGACCCCCTCGGAGCAGGAGAAGTGAGGAGCGTCCGCCGGGACCCCCTCGGAACAGGAGAAGTGAGGAGCATCCGCGGGGACCCCCTCGGAGCAGGAGACGTGAGGAGCGTCTGCCGGGACCCCCTCGGAGCAGGAGAAGTGAGGAGCGCCGCCGGGACCCCCTCGGAGCAGGAGAAGTGAGATCCACCTCGGGGGCTGCGTGCAACAACAGGAACCAGTAGAGGAGCAGCAGCAGCTGACATGGTGACCTCAGGAGTAGCAGCAGTAGCGGCTGGCACTGGAGTCACTGGAGGTGTAGGAGTAGCCGCCGACAGAGGAACCACTGAGGACATGGGACCCTCCGGGGGCGTGGACTCATCAGAGACTGCAGGAGCTTTAAAAACTACGGAGACTGCGGTAGGCCTGGAAGCGACCACAGGGGCTACAGCAGTGAAGTCCCCTGGTGGCGGAGCAGGAAACCTTGAGGGCGTGGAAGCCGTCATGGAGTGTGCCAGGTAAGAGCGAGGCGATCTCCTGTCCCACTCTCTTCTCTCTCGATACACAGTTCTTTCTGTGTTATTTGAAAAACACTCAAAAAAGTGGAGCTGCTTGCTGGGTCTCTTTGAGGAGGGGAGCATTCTGTCACTATCGGGGGGTGGTTGAGACCCAAATGCAAGCAGGACTCCAACAAGGTTACAAAAAAGGCGTTTTAATCACAAAAAGGCAACAATAACAAATAATGCTGTCGGGGCAGCAATACTACTTACATTCGTAGGAGAAACATGAAATACCAAGGCACTAGGAGACGACCGTGAAGATGCAGCTTAAGCACCTAATGCTCCCCTGCCTGAGATGCAGGAGAGCACAGTATATAAAGGGGAGTCTCTAATTAAACCCAATACGTAGCACCTGAGAGTCATTAACTATCTGCACAGAGCAGGGCAGGTGCAGATCCCTACACAGTTTACATAAACCATCAGGGAGGTGTGCGCTCAGCCCAACTGTTACGTATCGTGAAACAGCTGTTGTGTTGGGCACACAAAAACCTGCTCTCCATCAATGCAGTGTACATTCCCAGTGTCCTGAACAGGCGAGTGGATATCATGTCGAGGGGCGGTCCCCGCCATAGAGACTAGAGCCTCCATCTCGAGCTGATCTCGGTTTTTGGAGCAGGTTTGGCCAAGCAGCAGTGAATCTGTTCGCCACACGGGAGAACTCCCAGTGTCAATTATGGTTCTTACTGAGCTCACGAGACGATCCACCATTAGGAGCGGATGCCTTCGCTCACAGCCCGTGGCCAAAAATACTCCTTTATGCATTCCCTCCAGTCCTGATGATATCACGGACCCTAGATCAGGTCCAGGAGGAAGAACTGTCAATCATCCCCGTAGCTCCCGAGCGCATAAGCGCTCCGTGGTTCCTGAATCTGCAGCGATTGATATCGGGTCAGCCGTGGAAACTGCTGTGGTGGTGGTGGTGGGGGGGGGGTTGCTCTCCTCCAAGCAGGAAGAGCGATCAGGAGTTACCCAGACATAGGTCAGCATCTTTGGGTCTGGCCACTGAACGGATCCATTTAGAAAAAGATGGGCCTCCCACAGGATGTGGTGCGTACGTTTCAGGGCACACGAATTGCTTCCACTACAACGCTGTACACATCAAGTGGACAGTTTTTTCTGCGCTCGTGCGCAGAGAAAGGAGTGGAGGCCAACTCATGTCCACTAGGTGGCGTGCTGTCATTTCTATAGCAACTGATGGACAGAAATTTAGCGTTCAGCACAATTTAAATATATGCTGCAGCTATTTCTTCCTGTCATGAGGTTTTTCAGTGACAGAACAGTTCTTAACCACCTGCTGATAAAGAGTTTTCTGAAAGGTGTACAGAAACACAGACCTGTGTCACATCCACTAGCTCCACAGTGGGAACTAATGATGGTCCTGCACGCTCTGAAAAAGCTTCTTCTGAGCCTTTAGATCAGGTTTCACTTAAATTTCTGTCATTTAAAACAGCCCTGCTGTTAGCAGACGTCGGCACAGAGAGTGAGTGATTATCTGCTCTCTCTGTTGCTCCCTCATTTCTCAGAATTCAAGCTGACGGCAGTTCAGCTGTAAAGCGTTTTAACCCTGCTTTGAAAAAGCATCACAAGCTCTTTCAGATCGAGAGTGATAACCTTGGATGGGTTTTACCCTCCTCCTCATAATTCTGAAGAGGAAGCAACATCTCACCTCCTCTGTCCCATGCGTGCATTTTAGTGTTACATGGCGCACTCGGCTGCACTGCGCCGTTCTCAGCGTCTGTTCGTGCATTACAGGGACAGCTCTTCAGGACACCCTCAATCCACCCAGCGCCTCTCACACTGGTTGTGTGAGGCTATTTCTGAAGCTTACAGTTCATCTGGGCTGGACCCTCCAGAGAATCTCAGAGCACATTCCACCACAAGGTTTTCATCCTCCATGGTTCTGTATGGAGGGATGACAGTGGAGAATATTTGTATGGCGGCTGCCTGGTCATCGCCATGTTCAATTATTCATTTTATCTACGTGATGTTTCTACTTTCTCCATGACCCATTCTGTTCTCAGGGTTCTGACAGAATGATTATTATTTGTTTCATGGAGCTTCACGTTTGAACTCACACCTGCCTGCATGCAGTCGCAGTGTGAGATATTTATTATCAGTCACAAGTTCATGGCTGCTGATTTTATTGTTATTAATCGGTTCATCCTGAGGAGCTGTTGGTCTGCTTTGTTCATCGTTACACTGTTACAATTCGTATCCTCCATTGTTCCTATTCACAGCAGCAGGTCTGCTATCTCAGCCTTTTTTTCCTCACCAGAGATCTTTTCTCCGATGCGCTCCTGCGCATGGAGCACGCAATTACACAGCGCGTAATTACGCACACAGAAGGCTAAGTGATGACATTTTTTCTTGCAAGCAGGTGCTCCATTTTGTGTCTGAGTGGACCCAGTGAGGCATAGACTACATCCTGCTTCGCCTTTAACCCACTAGCGATAGCCTTAAAGGGCGAAGCCTATACGAAATAGAACGTTGGTTACGTACTGTAATCCCAGATTCTGAGTATAGACATAGCCTTTTAAGCTCTGGGCCTCACTGGTTCCTAAATGGCTGAAGAAAAAAGCTATTTGGGAGCCGATTACCCGGTCTCACCGTAATTTATATGGACCAGGGGTGAGGCCCACACAGTAGGTGGGCATGGACTAAAGTTTTCAGTGCTGCGCGCGAAGGGATAACCCCACTAGCGATAGCCTTAACGGGCTGCACCTATACTCATAGAATCTGGGGTTACAGTACGTAACCAACATTTTTTTTAGACTCCTTTTGTTTATTCCATTTCTAATTTTGTTTCCCATGTCAAGGTGCTTTATTTAAATTTGTGTATATCCTTTTCTTTTCACCTCTTTCTGCTTGCTGTTATTGTTTTCAAGGACTGTAACAGTCGACTCACCCTCTCTCAGCTTTCTCCTTACACATGTTGTTTTTCAGCAGCTGCAGTTTCTCTTCCATGTCCTTGCTCTCAGTTGCCAGAGACACACTATCCTCCTGCATTTGTTGCAGGTTCCTAGGACAACAAAAACACATGAGCATATATGCATTCAATCAACAACAACCAGCCATACCAATGACATATTCTGTCAGAGTGAACAGTTGTACATTCATCAGCATTGTTCAATCCATCTTCTGTACTAGTGATCCCCGTCGTCATGACTAATCAATACTTTAATCACTTAGTCACTGCATGATTGTACTACTAATCCAGGCATCAACTCAAACATTTGTTTGCAAATAAAAACTGCATTATATAACAGAACAAAATCTTGCATAATCATGTGAGGATTTTGCACTCCGAACTGCAGAATAAACCTGACAGGTGTTGGCTTGCCTGTAAGTGCTTTTTAGTGAATCAGGCTTCTCTGTATGAAAGTGGAATGGCAACAGATGAGCAGCAGATAAATTGCATGGCAGTGAAGGAAGGCAAAAGGGCTTCTATCAAGTGCCTTAAATCATATTATTGATATTATCCTACCTGGCATTGAGCATGACAGATCTGGCCTTGTTGTTGGAAAGCACAAAGTCGTTTAATTTCATACTTCTCTTTTTCTGTGGCTGAGGTTTATCTCCCATGTCTGTTGTTGTGCTTTAACAAGAAGACTTTCCCTGCAGTAAAAAAAAAACACAGTAATTGTGTAAAACTGGTAACCGTGAATGGCTTGGAGTGAATAATAGGGTAAATAGTGCTGCAGTGAAATGAGGAGAAAAACAGGGAAGCGTCTGCTGACGTGAATGACAATAAGATGGATCTCTCAGCCATGTGTTTATGTTTTATAGGTCTCATAAATGTTTTAAATGCTAAAAGTTTGTTATTAATTAAAGACCTAGCTTTCCTCGGAGAAGCACATATCGTCCGTTGCCTTTTATGCCGAGAGTTAAACTGAGATCATCTTATAATGAGAAGGGCCAGTTATAGCCATTTTTGTCAAAGTCAGTGTTGGCGGTGTTAAGCGAAGGTATTGCGCAAGCCATAGTACTTGGGGTATGTGTTGTGAATGACTCTCAGCTACCACCACACCAAATCACAGCTCAAAATCTGGAAAATTGTTTTAAGTGTAACAATGTTTAATGGTTTTTTTTTTAGGATCAGTTGGCTGTGGCAGCCATCTTAAATTAGAATGACTCCAAAAAGTAATAATCTGCAAATATGCATAAATATTACTTTTTGAAAATGTCATTGAAATCCATTTATTGGCTTACAAGATATTTTGCCAACAGGCAGCAGACTCCAAAAATGATTGGCTGGTTTTTTTTGTTTTTTTTTGTTCAGAACTGAACTAATAATCAATTAGCTGTCAGAATATAAGACTAAATTCAGACTGTAGGCAAAAGTGGCACAAATTAACCAATTTGTTTCTTTTTTTTTTAGCTATTATTTATTAACATTTATTTAACCAGGCAAATCCCATTGAGATCACAGATCTCTTTTGCAAGGGAGGCCTGGGCCTAAAGGCAGCCTAACATGCATGTTTTTGGTCTGTGGGAGGAAACCTGAGTATCCGGAGAAAAACCACGCAAGTGCAAGAAGAACATGCAAACTCCACACAGAAAGACCCCAGGTCCAACCGGGGATTGAACCCAGGACCTTCTTGCTGTGAGGAAACAGTGCTAACCACTGAGCCGTCGTGCTTCCAATTCTCAACACCCGAGTCTGATTGCAGTATAAATTATAATAAGAACAACCATTCAAAAAAAATCAGATGAAGATGTTGAGGTTCTCCTTAGGAGTGACAAGGATGGATGAGATTAGGAATGAGATCATCAGAGGTACAGCACAGGTTGAATAACTGGGAGATAAAGTTAGAGAGGCCAGACTGAGATGGTTTGGACATGTCCAGAGGAGGGACAGTGGGTATACTGGTAGAAGGATGTTAGAAATGCAGCTGCCAGGAAAAAGACAAAGAGGAGAAATATGGATGCAGTTAGAGAGGACATGGTTGGAGTGAGGACAGAGGATGCAGAGGACAGAGTGAGATGAAGAAGGATGACTTGCTGTAGCGACCCCTGAAGAGGGAAAAGCCGAAAGAAGCTCCTCAGCTACTACCACACCAACTTTTGGCTCATTATCTGGAAAGCTGACTGGGTTAAAGAAATGTCTATGTTCCATAAAGTTGCTTAGCTGTGGCAGCCATGTTGAAGTGGAATAACTTTGAGTTATTTAGTTATACATGAAAAGCCAATAGTGTTTCTTAGAGTTTCATCCAAATTCATCCAGTGGTTTATGAGATATTTTGCTTACCCAACAGATGTTTGTCACAAGAAAAAAAAAAAAAAACATTATCATCCCTTCACCATTGGATAGCGAACAATAAATGGCCTGTAAGGCAGACATTTTAATGATGTTTTAATAACGTTTTTTCATCCAACCTTAAACATCGAAAGAACAAAGAAGGGAATAATATGGACCATTTTGTTACAATGTAACACTATGCTGAAAAAGTTTGAGTCCTTCCCTTTAGGTGAATGTTACTTTGATGTACAATATTAATCTACACAGTGCAGTGTTAAAAGACTAGCTCAGCCCTAACTCTGACATTTCTCCCTGAAGGACACCGTGTCACAGCAAAAACTCCTCTAGCATTACTCAAGAACAAGTCAAAGAACTTGATCTCAAAATGCCTAACATTTACAAAATGCATTAAATAAACTGAGTACCACATTATTTGTCCCAGAGCCAAGCGCCAGTTTATTTGAAAGCCTGTCCTGACTGGGAATCTACATAATATTAACCAGGTAGGTTCAATATTTACCATGAGGAGTGTACTGTATAACAGAACAAAAATGTGGGTCACAGTAAAATGTTTATTTACATGATCGGTGATTTTAAAAAAAAATATCAGACTAAATCAGATGAACCAAACATGATGCTGCATCATAAACCAAGTATTACTCAGAGTAGTTCAAATTCACTTTTTTCCCAGATTTTAATAGAAAAAAATGTCCTTTTGAAAGCAGGTTATGCAATAAATTCTGAATAAAAGAACGCAAAAACCTCGTGAAAGCCGGTGTACATTTCCTAACCTAGTTTGCTCACACCAACACAGACCAGCACCGAAACCAGCAGTGACGTCACAAGCAGCGCAGGTGTTTTAAATTTAATGACGGCTGACTTCAAACTGCTTTATTTATCGCAATAAAAGGATAACTTAGCGCGACACTCCACTTTAGTTGGTGTTGGGTTTTTTTCCTTCTTTTTGTTATCGTTGTTATTTACGCGAGTGCTTTTCGCGTTTCGCTAGCAAGATAAACTGAAGCTATGTCAACACACTGCAGCCACGTTACAACTTTTACACACGAAGGGAATAATAAACTTACCACTCTGGCTGTGACTTTCTGATTTCACACACACACACACAAAACTTTTGTGAAACTCCTCGTTTTCTTAAAGTTGACCTAACTTCCCTTGTAATATATTTCTTTTCCTTCGACGGATAATGGTGCCGTCAGTGCGTGCTCTCTGTTGGGAAAGCCGTCGCCATGGCAACCGGTGGCTCTGTCTCTCTTGTTTTTAAAGAATTTTATTAACAACATTAAACAGAACAACAGAACGATGTGATAAGATACAAATACAAAACTCTCCTAAAGGGTGTCATAATTTGACAAAAATAAGGCGCTTTACAAAATAATGAAAGATAAAAAATAAAATAAATATAGGAGCAAGACTGTATGAGAAACTTATAAGTTTTTAGATATCTGTTATGAGATGATTCTAACAGTTTTCCAGTGTTTTATTTTTTATTTTTTAACTACTTAATGAAGAATAGCATGACTTAAATTTGTTCATAAAACAGGGGAAGGAGGGCTTCTTATCCCTCCACTTACAGTGAATGTGGTGCATTACTTTGCTATTAAGTACAACTGTATTTATGGTATCAGAGAAAGGCTCTCTCCCTCTCTCGCGACAGCAAGCTCCTGCTCCACGTGTGCGTCCTGATCTCCCAGTCTGCGTTTGATATCTAATTTTCAACATTGGACCGATTATTACCGCATGACTTCTGTTGTTAGGGCGAATAAACATCGAACTCAAAGGCGTTCATTCCCACATTGCCTGAATAATCATGAGTCCTGGGAATTCTGTCTAATTGATGTCTACTCGCGGCATCAAGATAAATTTAATAACACTGATTAAAGCTTTGAACCACTTTTTTTTCTTCCTTAGCACACTTTAGAGTTGTCTTTAGTCATTGGAGATGAAGTTCTCCAGATATTCCATGTTGACAAGCTTTAAAGATCAGAAGCAAAATAATTTCCCATTAGTCTCCATCAAAATGTGAAGGAATTAATTT
This sequence comes from Nematolebias whitei, assembly GCF_014905685.2. Taxonomy (NCBI): domain Eukaryota; kingdom Metazoa; phylum Chordata; class Actinopteri; order Cyprinodontiformes; family Rivulidae; genus Nematolebias; species Nematolebias whitei. The sequence continues at coordinate 15,860,873 of NC_056503.1, forward strand.
GATAAGGCCAAAGTAAGAAAACATTGTGCATCTGTGCACAAGAGGGTTTTGGTTTGTTTGTAAATGTTACTATCTTCTTCTTTTTTTTTTTTTTTTTCACTATAAAGTGTGTCATGTGCCTTTAAAGTTCTGGATCTGAATAAATTATTAGAGTTTATTTAACATTTTTAGGTTTATCAGTAAATGTATGGAATTGTGTAACTACCATTAAAAAAACAAAGACGGTTCTTTTTAGTGAGCTTAGCCAAAATAGAATAGTATAAGGAAAGAAATGTTTGAAAGTCAAAAGAAATGGTTCATTTGAGCCAGCTGAGCCCAATCCCTGAAAAAGTACCAAATAATCCAGAAGTAATATTAAGTGCAGAAATGTTTGCGAGACAAAAAAGACGCCTGCTTTTGTAAGTTGAGCCAAATGATCCACACCCTGTAACAAAGCTGGAATTAGCATCACTGTCAAAATGAAAGCGGAGCCAAATGAATGGACGTCACTTATGAGCAAAGACAAAATGTATTCAGGGGTAAACATAAATAAATACAAACATTATCTGATGACTGCTAAAATGACTGAGGAAAAAGCTTTTCTTACACGTAAGAAACAAGCTTACTTAAAATAATTTAAAGCTTTATTAAAGGTTTGTTTTTCATACCAAACCTTTTTGCTCTGTCATAAATCATTATAGTCTTGGAATTTGACCATCTTAATTTATCATATTAAGTTATATTATTAGTTGTATAGCTGTGTCAAATATATATTCTTTAAAACTCTACAGACTATTTAAATAGTGCTGCTGTGTTCATTCGTACTCATCTGCTCACACAGACTCATGTTCGTGCTGCTGTTGTTCAGCTTATTGTTTTTACTACATGTGCTTAGCGTATTTCTTACTTCATATCTTAGATCTTATTACTGTTTTTCTTTACAATTTATACTTTTGTTGGATATAACTGGGACCCTGTGTACACAATTTCATTCCACTACATGCACCACATGTGGTGCGAATGGCAATAAAGAAACCTTGACCTTGACCTTGAAATGAAAACCATTGCAGTTGCTTTATATATAAAAACATAAAGTTTCCCTTTTTTATCTTTAGTTTTGTTTTGTTATGGGACTAAATATGCATGGTATGCAGTGTGAGGTCTCATTTGTTGGGCTTTTTCATTGGTGTGAGAGAAGAGAACCTGTTTTGCTAAGTGCATAATTGGCATCGTTATATACTGATAATCACGGGCCTCGGGCCAAGGGTCCACCTTTAGATCATTGTGCACTAATGATGCTGTCCATGTACACATTCAGTTCCATGTGAACTAACACAGTGGTTCTCAAATAAAATTAACTTGAAAAATGATCATCAATAGCATAGCCTTTGCTGTCACAAAGAGATAAACCAGAAGATGTAATGGAATAATAAAAAACACGAGAAGCTTTGTTAATTTTTTATTAGCATTTTGTTTACCTAAACCAGTCGTGTGACTTAATTTGCGTGTACAAATCAGAAACGTTTGTGAATCTCTGCATGGATACATCCCACACTAACCCAGTACAGATTAGGGGTTTTAAATCATGCCCTGAAAACAAGCTGAATGACTGAACTGTGGCTCAGACTGGACAGTGCAGCAACCACAGAATCCTGAGTGAGTAAATGAAGAACAACTAAGCAAACTTAAATCTTGATTAGTATGAAAACAAGAAGAGCTGCACGGTGGCGCAACTGGTAGAGCTGCTGCCTCTCAGCGAGAAGATTGCTGGCTCAAATCCTGGTCCGGGGGCCTTTCTGGTGGAGTTTGCATGTTCTCTCCGTGCATGCATGAGTTTTCTCCAGGTCCTCCAGTTTCCTCCCACAGACCAAAAACATGCATGTTGGACTAATTGGTAACTCTAAATTGTCCCTAGATGTGAGTGAGAGAGTGAATGGTTGTTTGTCTCTATGTGTCCTTGTGATGGACTGGAGACCTGTCCAGGGTGTCCCCCGCCTCTTGCACAGTGATGGCTGAACATGGGTATGTGACCCCCGTGGCCCAAAAAGGAAGACGTAGGTAAAAGATAATGGATGGATGGATGAAAACAAAACACAGTTCCACTTTGTTCAAGAACATCCTCATGAGTTTAATCCCAGATGAAGGAACAGGTTCCTGTGTGTTTTCTGTTACCTGCTGTATTTGTAACTCACATTGTTTGATGCAACAACAAACTTTGTTCACTCAGAATGAAGTCACAAGTTTCCTGAGCTCAATCACTGATCTTTTATTCATAACTGTTTCTGTTTTTCATGGAAAGAATCCCCAAATAAAATCAATTCTCATTTATGGCTTTGACTCTTGTACATATTTGTTTTATTCCTGGGCAAAGGACCTTCTGTAACTTCACTCCTGTTTAGCTCCTCTATCCTTGTCCTATCCACACCTTAGCACAGTAATGCCTGAGCACACGTCCATACTTTCTCTTTCCCTTTGTCTGTCTCGCCTTCTCTTCCAACATCGTTGGCATATAACCTATTGCTACTGCCATAAGGGGAGTGTGGGAATATGACTTACTGAGCGTGCCTTGGAGTGTGTGTGTGGGTGTGTGTGTGTATGGTCATTTAGGGTTGTGACCCTCCAGCTGGATTCTGTCTGCGCCGCTAAACAGTGACTCCCTCCTGCTCCTGTTCTCCCTCAGCCTGCCTGCTCAGACAGCAGGGTGTGCAGCGGCATACAGATGAGCGGACAACAGAGGGGGGTTGGAGGAAGGTGAAGAGTTGGGAGGGTGAAGACATGGGCTGTGTTGGCAGAGTGTTTGGGGGGCTTGGTTTAGCAAGAAGCCAAAAGGCGCATGAAGGAGCGACACAAGAAAAAGAACAAGAGAGCAACATGAACGATGAACGGAGGCTACAACAGCAGAGAGGTTGCAGGAAAAGGACAAGCACTGTTCTGTGAAATGTCAGGGCCATTTATTTCATTAGGAGGCAATCATTATGGCACTGCACCGAATGTCATCTGCTGGGTTCAACTTCTTCTAGCAGCCAAATGTTGAATATATTGTATACTGACCGATTAGCAATGACTGGGAACATTTTAGAAACAACAGACTGGGAACAGTCAAGATGGTGAAAGGAAAGTGGTAAAATATCTAGTGTGCTAAGGGCTAGGTTAGCTGCACCTCCACTACAATATATTTAAATAAACCGGTTCTCTCTTTTTCGAGTTAAATTACTGCCATGTGACCGAGGTAACTGTGAGTGGATTGTTTAATCAGTGACATGATACGTTAATTTCCTTTGACCCATCAGAATAAATGCGGTCATTTATTGAACAGAATCAAATTTAACATCAAAACATTGTACACATTCATTTGCTGATCTGGTTCGGATTAATAAAACTTGGCACGTTTTACTTAATAAGACAACAGAACTTGAAGAAGGCATCTAGACTAATGGCAAAATAGGAGTTTACAAGAGGAGAGATTTAGAGGTTTAAAGAGGAGGATTTAGATGGATAAAGGAAAGTGTGTTGACCAGTAATGGCACCCTTCATCCGACCCCAGCTCAGCCCCGGTACACTCGGTGCATGACGACTCATTACCTTTGCAGAAGATAGATCAGCTCTGGTACAGAGGTCCATTTTAACGCTACCTTTCAGCATCTCTGGTCAGGGTGGCTGAGAATCGTCCGAAGTAGTGACGGTACTCCGTTCAACAGAATAAGCTTCCTTAGAAGTTGTAGGGCGTTACGCCCGGGTGAGTTCACAGCGAGGCGCTGTGACTCCAGCTGGGATGGACGGACCCTCGTCTCACGGTCAAATCCATCAGCTATTGATTAAATCTGAAAGTTCTTTAGGAACTCTCAGGAAGACTTCAGTCAGAGATTCCACTCAGAAGTGGAGGACTCCATTAAAGACTGAAGAAGACCTTAGGAAGACTCCGGTCAAAGACTCAAGAAGACTGAAGACTGCTTGAGAATTTCCAGGAAGTGTGGACTCTTAAAGAGTTCTCACTTCCGGTCACTTCGGGACTTCCTGATTGGTTGAAACAACCAACAGGGGGTGGTTCTAGTGACGTCAGAGAGTCATTACAAGTCAAGAAAACAGCAGAAATGTTTTAGAAACATCCCGTACAGACAGAAGACATGTTATGGCGGAGTGAGAGGAAGCAGGTGCCAGTTGCTTCTTTTTACCGTCTGCTAGGTTTAAAAACAAGACACTTCGTCTAATAACTTCTTTCTGACTTTCAACCGACATCACTACTCCTCATTTCAGACAGAAGATCAAAATGCATAATTACTTTGTAAATATACATTTAACTTGATTTCTAATTTAAATGAGGATTAAAAAATATCATTAACATTGTTTCACAGTTTATTTAAAATGAGTGGTTCACTTCAACATTTAGAAATGGTATGAACTAAACACACTTTTGATTTATCAAGATATTGTAAAATAGTAATGATAATATAAAAGAAGAGTGTTCTTTCAATTGATTACTTCAGGATACAATTAGACAGTCTCTGGATGAGCTAATTTGTATTTCTGGATTTAAATCAATGAAATAACAGTTCCTGTCCCATGAAGGTCTTCAGAGACAGGTTTTGGTCGGAGGCCGAGTTCACTACAAATCATTCGCTCTGTATTGTCTGTGCTGTTCTGTTGAAATCTGAAAAATCATCTGCTGTACATTAAAAATCATAAATATCACAGGAGATTAGAAGAACAGTGAGTTATTCTGCAGTTGTGTCATTTTTATGTCAAACATTTTTGATGTTTGTTCTTTAATGTTTATTTTCTGTAGATGATATTCATGTATTGTTCGATGCAGTTTTGTAAATTATGTTGAAAACTCAAAAGCTTTATAGTTCAACATAAATATAAAAGAAAAAGTTAACCCCTTAATGTCTGTTTAACTTTATGACCAATTTCCTTAGAGGAACAACTTATTTAACTGCTTAAAAATACAATTTTAACAAATATTTTTTTCCACATAAAAGAAAAACTAAATACTAGTCAATCTTTTAGAGCAATCACAGCTTAAAAGAAAAACAAATGTTTTTTTTTTTTTTTACTCTAAGTGTCTTAACCCTTACCTCTGCATTTCAGGTTTACTTAAAATCAACAAAATGTTTATTTTATTGCAATTAAAAAAAAGTTGGAGGAGGATAATTTCCCCCCAATTATTACTCTTAAAATCATTTTTTGACAATGTTTTAAAAGTTCAGGTCCAGATGTTTGTGAAGACCCTCCAGCTGACTCTTCAGATTCTGGAGTTGAAAATGAGGTTTTGTTTCTGCTCAGACTTATACGTGTTCTTCTGAGGATGAAAATGGAGGGGGTTTTAATCTATTTTTGTTTTATTATCACAACAACAACAATAATAATAATAATAATTATTATTATTATTACTTAGTAGTAGTATTAGTATTATTGATATTATTATTATTATTATTATTATTATTATCATTAGTGTAGTAATTATATTTATTTCTAAAAGCCTTCTTGTGCACAATACCCGTTTTGTTTTAACTTTTCATTTATTCCATCTTTATTTATTATTTAGTTACAAAAAGTCACCACCTTTATTGTTTTGACTTCATGTTTGGCTTTTAATGACCTGGATATGCTGCCAGCTTGGTGTACGGTGGAGCATGGTGTACCTGCTAATGACGTCCTGCTTTAGGCAAAATCAACAGGAGTCAACCGATGGCTGAGCCGTCAGGCGTCCAATTCTGCAGCCTGCATGTAAGTGGACCGGATTTTTCTTATATTGAATGTTACTTCTGCAACTTGCAAGTGTGTTTTTTGCTCTTTACATTTAAACTAAAACAGTTTTGTTGCTCAAGAGGAGAGGCAGAACTCAGCAGAAAGTTCAGATGGCATTTAGGCATCTCCTCATCTGAGGTTAATGAAATATCCATCCATTATCTTTGCTCACTTCTTCCTTTTTGAGTTGCAGGGGTCACTGGTGCCCATATCCAGCAGTCACAGTGCAATAGGTGGGGACACCCTGGACAGGTCTCCAGTTCATCACAGGGACACATAGAGACAAATGAGACAAACAACCATTCACTCTCTCACTCACCGACAATTTAGAGTTACCAATCAGCCTAACATGCATGTTTTTGGTCTGTGGGAGGAAACCAGAGTACCCGGAGAAAACCCACGCATGCACGGAGAGAACATGCAAACTCCACCCAGAAAGGCCCCTGGCCGGGATTTGACCCATCGACCTTGCTAAGAGGCAGCAGCTCCACCTGCTCCAATGTGCCACCCGTGAATGAAATAATCTCTGGTAATTATTTCACAGAGTCTCTCAAACATCAATGCAGAGCACCACAGAGATAAAGATACTAATAAGTAAAACATTTTGGGATAAATTTAAGAAGAATTAAAACTGCCAAAACCTTGACACTATCTCTGTATAAGATACTTCTCAAGGCACTTTCGCAAAACATAATAAGCCAAAAATGAGATCCCCCTGGATGTCTCGGAGTGATTTCTTCCTGTACTGAGAATATAAGGGGGAGTTGAAGTCATCCCACCCTTGCTCCACCTTTGAGCCACGAAGAATGGTATTAAAAGAGCCATAACAGTCGACGTGAAAAGGTATGCTTTATGGAAAGATTTACATCAGAAAAATAAGAGGAATCTAAGCTGATGTAGCGAGGACTAAATTGAGTTAATCTAATTTTTAACATGTCTGATATACAGTACTTGTTACATATTTCCTGTGTAGTGCTCCGTGTTGGTGCAGCTGAGTTCTCCTTCATGTCTTTTTTAGTTACTCAAAACTCATTTTATTTCTAATAGTTCACAGTTATGGAGGATGGGGCAAGCTAAATTAATGATTTATAAACAATCAGAGGCAACTTCAGGGGCGATTCTAGAATCTGCCCCTTAGGGGTGCTTAGCTCCCAGTGTTGGCAATGGCTCTTGGCTTCAACAACGCATTGGCCATTGGCATCAGAAGCATTTGTAATGTAACACCAAGTACTTGTAACTAACTGGAGACCTGTTCCACTGCAGATCCTCCTATGTTGGGGGGGGGTGGGGGGGTGGGGGTAGGGGGGGTAGGTGTGTTTTTTCCTTCTGAAATCCATGATCATCTCCTTCATCTTCTTCATATTGATGTGGAGGTTGTTCTTCCTCTTCCTGCACCAGCTCTCCAGGTGTTCCACCTCCTGCCTGTAGCTGACGTCATCATTATTTGTGATGCATCCAACCACCGCTGTATTGACAGCAAACTTTACAATGTGACAGCTTGGATTGGTAGGTGTGCAGCCATACGTGAGCAGAGTGAACAGAAGGGGGCTCAACACACAGCCCTGATGAGAGCCAGTGCTGAGGGTTATGGTGGAGGAGGCGAAGTTGCAAAATCCTAACGATGGTTTATTTTATTTTGGGGGTGCTGAGTTGCTGAGTTAAAATTTATGGGTGCTTCAGCACCCCCAAAAAGAGACTAAAATCGCCCCTGGGCAATCTTACAACTGACTGGTGTTTGTGTCTACGTATTTTGCAGAACAGTTTTGTGAAAATACCTTCAGTAAAGACTTCAGACTTAAACCAGAGTGTGATGCTACACACCCAGCTGTGTTCAATTATAGCCTTGCAACCTTCACTTTCACCTTCAGAAGTCCTCCACCAAGCAGGTACACACAACAGAAGAAGGAAAAGATGTGAGAGGCGGAGTAGAGAATGGTGTTAGCAGTGGTTAATGTTATTTACTACAACCCAACTTTTTTTAAAGGGATTTTTCCAGAGCTGTTGCGCTTTTATGACTAGAGTATTTTGACTGTTGTTACAAAACACCACACATTGTCTCCATTACATGAAGCAACATTAATAAATTGTTATTCTGCTACAAAACAAGCAAAAATGTGAACAAAAATGGAGCAGGATAATTGCAATCTAAAGAACTGAGAAAATGTAATTCTACAAGGCCCTTACAACAAGAATCTGCTAAAGTCCAAAACCAAGAAGTAAATATGTTGAGGAAGAGAATGGATAAATGTTATAGGTGTAATGTACAGGCATTTGATTAAGGTATGAAATGGTTAAGCAAATTAAAAATATGCCAATGCAACTACAATTTGTTGCACTTATTAAAGTTTAAATGGCAGCGAGATCCGAACAAAATACCACGAACTGAGAAAAACTGGTAAAGGCAATGAAAATAAACTTTTCTGAAACATCCAAAGTCGTGTGGATGGGGCCTGTGTTGATGCTACAGAAATATTCAACGTAGTGTAATGATTTATTAATGATAATAAGAAAAAGGCAGACATTTAGCATAGTAAAATATACAAAGCACTTGTTAAATCTGCTTTAGGCGTGGATGACAGCCCAACTTTGATTCACCACTTTAAGTTTGAGCTTAATCCCATATAACGAAACCTCAATGTCCCATCTTTCAACTTTTTCTTGTCTAACACATTTACTACAAGTCAAATATTGATCTTAAATTAGTCAAGATATTAAAGAAGCCTTAGTGATCCTAAAAAAAAGAAATAGCTTTGCATTTAAAGCTACAAAAGAGTGACAATCTTAAAGGAGATGAATAATGCCACTAAGAAAACCTTCAACCCGACTGATGCAGAATCAGGGGAGGCTGCCTGCCACTAAGAAATGGCGAAGCTTGCAAATTATGTGGCTGCTTACTTACTGAACCTTCTCTAGAAAAAAAATGTTCCTCAGGTACTGAGGCTGAGGAAAGTCCTTCCAGCTACAATAAAGGTGACACTGATTCAGACCTGGAAGAATACTTCTTGAAGTACTCGTGAAAATGTATACCAACTCTACAAAAGTGAAGCCTTCCCAAAAGAGACAGCAGAAGAACTGTCCAACAGAGCTGCCAAAAAACCTCTAAGATACAAGCATATGTTTACACAAGCTATCAGAAACACAAGATGAGACAAACTAAAGACAATGTGCATTGATAACAGCTCAATTTCCTCTTGAATGCCAAAACGAAAAGAAACTGAGGAAAGAAAATGTTTGAGACAAGGCTGCTTCAAGATCAGCATAATTTTCAAAAAGTTGAAAATGACACAAAAGACAGTTCTTCAAGAAGTGCTTGCAGAAGAAAAAGTTACCTACTTGAAGGCAACTCTCACTATTGAGAGGATGATGATGAAACAGGCAGAAAGGAGTTTGGCCCAGCAAGAGGAGGAAAACTCCAAGACAAAAGCTTATCTGGTGCAATTAGGAGAAAAAAAATAACAACAGCAGCAATGGAAAAAATGAAAGGGCCAGTCTTTTGACTGAGCAGGAACAAGAAAAGCAGTCATAAAAAAAACTAGCAGAACCTAAACCATCTGAATAAAAGGTGCAAGAAAGTAGACTTTTTTCTTCTTCTTTTTCACGATCCTCCTCCATCTCACTCTGCCAAAAACTCCTCTGTCCTCACTCCACCTCCATGTCCTCTCCATAAATCTCCTCTATGTCTTTTTCTTGGCAGCTGCATTTCTAACATCCTTCTAATGTCCCTCCTTTGGACATGTCCAAACCATCTCAGTCTGGCCTCTATAACTTTATCTTCCAGTTGCTCAACCTGTGCTGTACCTTTGATGATCTCATTCCTAATCTTATCCATCCTTGTCTCTCCTAAGAAGAACTTCAATATTTTAATTTCCACCACTTCCAGTTCTTTCTCCTGTCTTTTTGTCAATGCCACTTTCCAGACGTCATAGCCAGTCTCAAAACCGTCTTGTAAACTAGTAAACTTGTAAACTTGTCCTTTGAACTTTTCTGTCACCATTTGTTGTAAATCACTCCTGAAACTTTTCTCCATCCACTCCATCCTGCCTGGACTCTCTTTTTCATTTTTTTTTACCACACTTCCCATTTTCCTGGACAGTGGACCCCAAGTACTGGAAGTCCTGCACCTTTGTGATCTCTGCTCCTTGTAGCCTCACCGGCCTCCCTCACATACACACACGTACTCTGTCTTACTATGGCTGACTTTCATTCCTCTCCTTTCAAGTGCATACCTCTCCAAGTTCTCTTCCACTTGCTCCCTGTTCTCACCACAGATCACAATGTCATCTGCAAACATCATAGTCCACATTGATTTCTGCCTGACCTCATTTGTTAGTCGATCCATCACCAGAGCAAACAAGAAGGGGCTCAGAGCCGATCCTTGATACAATCCCACCTCTACTTTGAAGGTATCTGTCACTCCTACAGCACCTCACCACTGTCCTGCTGTCTTCATACATGTCCTGTACCAGTCTAACATACTTTTCTGCCACTCTAGATTTCCTCATGCAAAACCACACATCCTCCCTCAGCACTCTGTCATATGATGTTTCTAAATCCACAAAGACACAATGGAGTTCTTCCTGACCCTCTCTGTACTTCTCCATCAGCATCCTCAAAGCAAAGATGGAATCTGTGGTGCTCTTTCTTGGCATGAAACCATACTGCTGCTCACAGTCATCTCTAGCTTAGAGGCAAAGGTATTGAAACACTAGAAAAGAGGAAAAAATGCTGAAAAAAAGCTAAAACAACTAAAATAAGCACAGAAGAAGCTGAAAAACATAAAAAGCTAAAATGAGTAGATAGATGCTCACAGAGCACATTTGCTGAAATAAACACACATCCTCAACTGGGAGTGCTGGGGATTCGATTCCACCAGCAGTCACATGTTGAAGTGTTGCTGGGTAAGACAACAAACCCCTCATTGCCTCTGATGTGTGTCCCATTTGTGTATAAATGGGATTAAAAAGTACTGATTAGTCTCTATAGAATGATTTCTTCAGAATATCTTTGTAGAGATGTAGTAGAGCACCTCGAGCAGCAGTACAGCTGCTAGAATGCTGTATGAATGTGTGTGTGGAGGTAAATGAGGCCACACATCGTATTGTAAAGCACTTTGAGTATCTTGATTACATAGAACAGAGCTATACAAGTACAGTCCATTTACGGTTTACCACTTTTAATGAAGTATGCTGAAGCAGTGACAGTTCAAACAACAGTAAGATGTTAAAGGATTTTACAGAATCTTGATGTATTTTCCATTAGAAAAAATATTGCTGAAAAAGCTGAATTTTTCTAAAAAGTTTAAAAGCTATCGATACCAAAAGTCATAGCAAGAGAGTCCTGAACGAGCTGAACATTTTGATAGCTTAATTGCTGAAGACGCTTAAAAACTGCAGGATGAGTTAGATGTTGAAAATCGTACAGATGTAGGATTCCTGGGTCTTCTCTGCCACACGCTCTCTCTACAGCTGCACCAATCAACCAACTTGCACCACCAGCTGCTGATTGAGAAGGACTGCTCTGCTGAAGTATAAAACCTCCTGCCAGACTTTCTTTCAGTGCTCAGACATTTACTGCCATTCTGTAAAACATGGACAGCAGACTAACCTGTTTCTCAACAGCTAGTACTAAGCTCCTGTGATCTTCTCCAAAGATTTCCATGTCCTTTTCATTCGAATCTTTCCTAAAACCGCCTTGCTCCTTCGTGGCTGTCCTGTGGATCAACAGTCTCCCTTCAATTACCAAACCACAAACACTTCAGTTTGAATCAAACTGCTCCTCTCTGCATTGCTACTCACCTCTGCCTGGATCTTCATCTCCTTCCTTGAAGCCCAGGACCTCATCTACTTCTCCTCCTTGACTTCTTCTACAAATAAAACAGTAAGAATTATTTACCGTTTGAAAACCATTACTTCAATATCTCTGAGTGAACCAAAACACTCACCTTGTCCCTTTTTTGCCTTGCAGCACCGAAGCTGCAGCTGCACCTGTAAATAAAGATCACATACTTTTGTAAGTCTGGCTCTGTCATCCTTCTCAGTCTGCTAACTTGGGGCTGACATTACTGTAAACTTGATAACAGAAGACACTTGAAGAGGATCTCAGTGGTAGAGAGAGTATCATCGCTTAACAATATTCTCACGTTTACGTAATGAGTATTCAAAAACTGCTGTTGCATAAATAAATGCCAGCCAGATGCACTCGATAATAGCTGTGAATGTGAAATTATGAACAACATACATTTTAGGTAGAGTAGTGGTGGAACAGAGGCTAGAGAAGTTGAGCCTGATATTATACTGACAACATCCTCCACCCTTGTTTGCCCCACAATGGGCACCGGAGCAGGGCCCTCAACCCTCACCATCTGCTCCCCCAGGCACCCTATGTGGAAGTCCCCAGAGCTGTCGTAGCTCAATGGTTTGTGGTTGTCTCAGGAAAGGCATCTGGTATAAAAACAATTGGCAAGTTTCTGTGCGAGTTAGTTCACTGTGGCAATCCCTGGGGAAGGGAGCAGCCGAAAGAAGAATACACACACACATAAACATATATATAGCTATTCATATATATATATATATATATATATATATACATATATATATATATATATATACATATATATATATATATATATATA
>NC_056503.1:15873330-15875563 GCF_014905685.2 Nematolebias whitei
ATATATATATATATATATATATATTCATTCAAAATTTATTTAAACAGGTTAGTCCCATTGAGCCACGAGGACTCATTTACACAAGAAAGACCTGATTTTAACAATGATGACAAAAGTGGACAACAATGACAACAATTGACTTTCACAAATAATGCATACAATTTATTTATTTATTTTTTACAATTGAAAAAAAAAGATAATTAAAGGGTTAATTAAAAGGAAATGTAGCAGAAAAAACAGCTGGATTACAAGGCAGTGTAGAAAACAAAAAACAGGAACATGTCTGCGTTGGTTCTTGCCAGGACTTTAGCAGATGTTTTGAAGCCACTTAGAGAGGTCAAGATCGAAAGCTTCAGATCTTTTTGCAAAATATTCCAGGAAACAAGAGCGGAGTTGAAGGCCCTTTTGCCTAGTTCACTCCTCACTGAAGGAACGCTGCAAGTAATAATGTCCTGAGAGCGCACGCTGTAGCTGCACTCACACAGTGACATGTAGGAAGAGATGTATGAAGGCAGCAGACCAAGAAGTGATTTATAGATGAAAATGTGCCAGTGAGAGAGTCTGCATGAAGTTAATGATGTCCAGTTAACCAGTGAAAACAGGGGGCAGTGATGGGCATGACAGTTACAGCCAGTTATAAATCTTAGTGCACCATGATATACAGCATCCAACATCTGCAGAGTGCTTGTAGGAGCGTTTTTTTTTTTTTCATTCAACCTTTATTTAAACAGATAAATCACATCGAGCCTCTAAGACTCATTTACAAGTGAGACCTGTTTGGACAGACAAAAACAGTGGTTAACTGGACACATGTAGGAGTTTGAATTGAAAAAAATTCCTATCAGACTTTTTTTTTCTTCCTGAGAAAAAAATACTCTAATAATAAAAAAACAAACACCTCGCACAAACAAGCACATACTTATGTAGACAATCAACAGACGGGGGAGACGAGGGCAGTGAGCAATGTTCATAGATGCTCTCGAGGTCACTGTAAGAGTTCTGATAAGGATGTAATGATCAGTCAATGTCCTCCGGTGAGATCCATAAACATTCTCGAGAGATGTCGAGGAACGGCCAAGAATAACGTCTATGAGAATCCAAGAGTCCTGAAATGATGACACAAGTTTATTCAGCAGGTTTCATCTGGTTATCAGTTGGAAATTCCTCAGGAAGGGGGTGGTGAGCATCAGATCACATGTTCTCCAGGTGAATTCAGATAAGGTGACCTTCAAGGCCAGCCAAGGGAGACAAATTCAGATAAACACACAGTTGCTTTGGGGACAGGCAGAACTTAATGACATCTATCTTGAGTCTGTGTTGGTCGACTCGGTTCCGAAATGTCCAAATTACATGGCCACACCGATGGAACGTGAATGAGTAAAATCCCCAAGATCTGATCCATTCTGCCCAAAGCATTTGAGTCCAGGGACTCGAGACACGAACCAAGCCATCATAAAGGCAAGCAGCGTGATCGGGTCCAAATTTGCTGCCGATGACTTCCTTCACTGTAGATAAAACCAGCAACCAGACAAATCCAAAAAGCAGGAACCAGTTATCATGAATCCAATTAAATATGCGTCCTTAAAATCCACAGATGGCAGCAGAGATAGACACATCATCAAGTCTTCCAGTCGATGAGATATCCAGCTGCGTGCGTGCCAAGAGGGCAAATTGGCTCACCTAAAGCCTGTCTTCTCTTCAAAAGAAATGTTGTAAATTGTGTTGAGTGACCAACTGATCAAAACAAGTCCATAATTATGGTTCGGAAGAAATGCAAGAGAGGCTCAGAAGCAGTTTCACAGACAGACAGAGCAGTGTTTATGTAAATAATGTCACCTTAGTCAATGGAGGGACGAAAGTTGCAGTTACAAGGCGTTTCCTAGGTTTCAGAGATAGACAGGATCTATTTCTGAAAAAGAAATCCAGTTTAACTTTCAGTTTCTTTACCAAATTTTCCACGTGAAGCTTAAAAGAGAGATGGGAGTTGACCAAGATACCCAAATATTTGTAGGAATCGACAAATTCACTAGGGACACCATTAAAGGATAAAATCAGAAGAACTGCTGGGACCGGCTTTCTGCTTGACAAAAGCATCCCTTTGGTTTTGTCGGCATTTAGGACAAGTTTGAGACAGAACAAATCTGAATGGATGATGTCGAAAGTCGAATGCAAAAGCTGGAAAGTCTTAGTAACTGTTTTAGCTCAACAGTAAACAACTGTGTCATCAGCGTAT
>NC_056503.1:15878563-15883705 GCF_014905685.2 Nematolebias whitei
AGGATTAGACACAGGTGTGACAGTGCTGGAACACAGGAGGAGAAATGTTGAAGGGACTGGTAAACATGAGAGAAAAAACACAACATGCAGGACCAGACTGCAGAAACCCTACACTAACAGAATGTTTTAGAGGACTTCATGATTCCTTCGGGGCAGCACGGTGGCGCAACTGGTAGAGCTGCTGCCTCTCAGCGAGCAGGTCCCTGGTTCAAACCCCGGTCCAGGGGCCTTTCTGGGTGGAGTTAGAATGTTCTCTCCGTGCATGCGTGGGTTTTCTCCGGGTACTCCGGTTTCCTCCCACAGACCAAAAACATGCATGTTAGGCTGATTGGTAACTCTAAATTGTCCCTAGGTGTGAGTGAGAGAGTGAATGTTTGTTTGTCTTGTTTGTCTCTATGTGTCCCTGTGATGGACTTGCGACCTGTCCAGGGTGTACCCCGCTCCCCGCACAGTGATTGCTGGACATGGGCACCAGCGACCCCCGTGACCCAAAATGGAATAAACGGGTAAAGATAATGGATGGATGGATAATAATAATAACAATAATAATAATAATAATAATAATGTGTTATGGGTTGTAATCATTGTATGTTCCCATACAATGGCGAAATTGGCTCTCTGCATTTGGCCCATCCACCCCCAGGTGGGGGGGTGGCCGGCTGTTGGGGGTGCCCGGAGAGCAGTTGAGGATATGTTGTGCTGCTCAGAGACATCACAAGATGTGCAATGACTGGGGATTGAGCCTGGGACTTTCAGGTCCCAGGTCGGCTGCTCTGCCTCTCCCCCATCTCGGCCACAGTATTATGTCATGCTTTTTACCTCAAAAGCAGTTTGTTTTTTTCTCACTGTGTTTTCTTCAAAAAATTGCACAAAATTGGCAAGTAGTTTCTTCATTGTTGTGGGACTTCTGCTCGGCCAGCTCCTGAACCTACAGCTAAACTCTAATCAGCAGCAGCTGAGGATCATAGGCTTGAGGAACAAGAGGAGCAAAAAAGGCTGCAGATGTTATCCAGTCAGCGTTGGAGCATTACCTGCCAAAGGTAGTTCTGTTCTAGTCTTTTACTTGTGTCAGACTAAACTACATTATCATCCCTGCCAACAGACCATTAACCATCTACTTGCTCTTCAGGGTTCCAGTTCCCTCTGTGGCACATTTGATGATTTACTGTCTCACAAATAAACATTGTAACTTGTTTTGAGTCTTGGTTTCTGCTCTCCTCGGTCCTTGACTTGGTATAGCCACAATCATTACAATGATCTAATAAAGTTGTAGTAGATCAATGGTTGGTGTCATGGTCTTCTGACCTTGAGGCTGTAGGTATGAGCCAGGTTGAGTCAGGAAGGACATCCGCCGAAAAAATAAATACCAAATTTTTCATGTGGTTTGGTTTGTAGTGGTGATACATGCTAAAAGGAAAAAATAAACAAAATTAATTTAAGACCAGTATAACAGATGGGATCTGATTTGGGGCCCGTGATGGACTTGCAAGCTCCCCATGACCAGGGAAGAAGAAGAGAGTAAATAAAACGGTGAATGAATGGATCCGTTTTGCACTAAAGCAGTACATTATCAGTAACGTCACTTATTTATTATTAATGGGGAGTGGTGGAGCAGAGGTTAGAGAGGTGGGCCTGTGATCCAAAGATCGTCGGTTCACGCCCCGGCCCCGACAACATCAAAATTGTGGGTGGGGAAGGTGAAGCACCCACACTTGCCATCCTCATTCGCCCCACTCTGGGCCCATGAGCAAGGCCCTTAATCCCCCCATCTGCTCCCTAAACAGGTCTCTCTTGAAAATGAGTTATCGTGGCTCAATGAGACTACCTGTATAAATAACACCCACTTTGGATGTTATCAGCCATTAAATGGCCGTTATTAGTCATCATCCCCATATGTAGCGGTCAGACGGCCCCTCCTGTACCTCCCAGTGGGTTTAAAGGTACATTGTTAGCGTTGTTAGCTATGATAATAGGCTCTATTTTTAGCTTTGTTAGTGCTCATAATAGCTTCACATGGTTAGGTTTAGAGTTAAGGGTCTGGCGGCTAGGTTTACGGTCTTGGTTAGGTTTAGGCGCAAGGGTAAGGGGGTTAAGTTTAGGGTTGGTTCTCTGGGTCAGATGTAAGCTTACGTTTAGGAAAAGGGTTACATAAGCTGAAAACAACTAAAAAGACACTTCCTGGTTTACCCCCATGTGACGCTGCCTATTATCAGCAATAATAACGATAATAACGTACCTTTAAACCTACTAGGCGGTAGGTGGGACAGTTTGACCGCTACAAATAAGGATGATAACAACTAATAACGGCCATTTAATGGACTGATAACAGCCGAAGCCTATCTAAATAAAGGGTAAATGCAATTTCCTCCGCTCCTGTCATTGCATTTTCCTGTACCCACCATCAAACACTGAAGTCTTAACTACTGCTTTGTGATGTGATATTGTATTTAATTAGCTTTATTAATCTGTGTGTTCATTTATTCAAGCCAGCTGGTAAACATCCCTGATTTTATCCCCTGTATCAGGCGACACCACTCGAATACTGATTAGCTGTGGAGCACTGGCCATTTTAACAAAAAAAGCTGTTACCACACACATGCACACGAGCAAAAAAAAAAGAAAAAGAAAAAAGACCCAGAAAGATTCAAAATATTTTCTCTTTTATCACTACTTTTCATTTATACTCATAATCATACTGTAAAGTGCATACGTGCACATATATAGGCACAGTACTCGGTATGGGCCGTTTTTGTCATCACAGCACTTCGCCAAACAGGCGCTGATTAAACAGCAGCTTAGAGCGCTTTAATTTCATGGAAGACCAGACAGCGAGGGAGGGAGTGACAGAGAGAGGAGCGCAGAGAGAGAAAAAGTGGATAAATGAGAGGAGGCAACAGATGTGGCGGACAGGGAGAGGGAAAAGAGGTGGAGGTGAGCACAGAAGCGGGAGGATGGAACAAGCTGCAGAGAAAGAAAGAGAGATGATGGAAGTGATGGACAGAAGATGAGAAAGACTAAGAGGGACACATTTAAGAGGGAGATTAGGCAATGGAAGGCAGCAGTGATGGACAGAATATGGAGGGAAAACATATTGAGGAGGAAGGCAGGAGAGGGGAGATAAAAGAATTCAAAAGTAAGGAAGAAAGTGAGAGTTAAATAAAAAAGGAAAGATTTGAAGGACTGTCCAAATTAAATTACAAAAAAATAAAAATAAAAATAGAACAGGAGAGAAGAGGGTGGAGAATCTATTCGCTGCTGGCAGGTAGTGGGCTTCAATTTTTTAGTCGCATAAAAGATTCAAATCCCTGCTAAAATCTGTGAGCTCTGCATATTTCTGAATGGTCTTGTGAGCTGTCACACAACACTCTCTTCTCTTATATCCTCCTGTCGATACATTAAAAAAGAACTATAATGATTTCAAAGCACATGTCCCCAGTTTCCAGTTGAATGACAAATGGAGAGAGATTATTAGAGGATATCAGGGATGCAACCAGGAGGCCAAGCCCCGTTGTGAGCAAACAAAAAGTGAGCAAATGCATGAGCAGAGCCATAAAACTCGTAAGAGGAGGGAAGCCATCAGCCTGCAGCACTTTAAACATGCAAGTATTCATTTTTGGTGGGAATTTCTCTCTTTTCAAATGCATTATTCCATAGGTGTGCACACTTCACAGGTTTAAAGAGATACAGCATTCAGAAGAAAGAACATGATCTCTAAATGCACACGCACACACACACATACACACTTATACTCTCATACACTGGAACAAAGAGCTCTAAAAATACAGTAAAGCATTACAATATATGTTAAAGCACTTTATCGTTGTGCTTTGAAGAACCCTCTGTGACCTTATGGAGAACTGTGCAGTAGCTTTAACTGTGAACAATATATTCATATATTGCAGTAGCAATATATGAATATTGATGCCACATCCTTTACTTTTGAACTGCCTGTTCTGTCGACTTGACTCCTGGATGCATGTGGACTATATAAGTTGTGCACAAAGCGTATGTGCTTCTCTTTACCTTCACTCTCTGAACCTTGACAAGAATAATTTAGCACAAACGTTTCACTGATCTGAGCATAGACCTTAACATCAAACATCAGAGCTTCCAGGCAATCAAACTGTAATGTTTGCAACTTTGAATCTTTTATATTTTTGATCTTCTTCAACCATCGAGTCCAATTTATCAATCAAACCCATGTTTGAAAATATTTCTGCATGTTAGATATGAAGCCCAACTCGATCGTCTTTTTAAAAAGAAGCCGCAAAGACGAAAATACCACACGAGAAATCATGGAAGATGACTAGCAAGCAGGTCATTACCTTCTGTTTAATGTATGAACCTTTGAACATGTGGAGTAGAATGCTTGCATTTGAACATGCTTCCCTCACAGTACATAAAATTAATATTAATAATTGTGAATCAGCATTCACAATATTGTTTTACTGTGTTTTTTATTGTACAATATTTGCAATGTTACTACATCTACATACTTTGCTCTTTTAGATGTGTGCTACGACTTATCGTTTTTCTGTTTTACACCATTCACAATATCAAACATTTTTACAAACTTTTCCTCAAAGCACTGAGATCTTTTTAACTCATTTAAAACATTGTTTTCTTTAAAATGTATTTTAAACACATTTGGTCAGTGTCTTCTTGTGTTCCTACTGGTTTGTATCTATCATTCTGTTACTTTTAGCTTTAAGCTGCCATTTGTTACTTTTAGCTTGCCTTTTGCTACTTTTCATGTTTAACTAGTCATTTGCCACTTTTTGTTTTTAGTTACCCTGTTGCAGCTTTTAGCAACATTTGTTTGTTTGTTTTGTTTTTGTTCATATTTTGCTACAGTTGTCACATTTGCAGAAAATGTGTGATTTGTAAACTTGCTTTTTGCAAAGATTATTTCATTTTTAAATACCTAGATATTCAATTCTTTATCCATCCATCCATCCATCCATCCATCCATCCATCCATCCATCCATCCATCCATGCATACATACATACATACATACATACATACATACATACATACATACATACATACATACATACATACATACATACATACATACATACATACATTCATACTTACATACATACATACATACATACATACATACATACATACATACATAC
>NC_056503.1:15883715-15887914 GCF_014905685.2 Nematolebias whitei
CATACATACATACATACATACATACATACATACATACATACATACATTATCTTCTGCTTGTTGTTGAGTTGAGTCGTGGGGGCAGCAGCTTAAGCAGGAAGGCCCTGACATCTCTTTTAGCTCTTCTGGAAGGACGTCAAGACATTTCTCAGGCCATCCGAGAGACATATGGCACTTTACCACTGTCTCAAGTTTCATAAGTCCACACTACACCAGGTAAGGCCTGCTCACAGTTGGCATCCACCCCCCACTCAGCCTGGTTTATGGGACCACCTGGTTTGAGGTGCCAATCAAAATGCTCTGAGTTGCTGATTTTGACGTAAGCAGACAGCAGCCGTTGCAGAGCAGCAGAGCTATGTCACTGGTGGACCCACCCAGCAAAACTGCAAACTATCTGAACCTCAGTTTCCTATCTGATCATGTTAATGGATGGCTCACAAGAAATGAGTACATTTAGAGAGAGATATTGGAGATGATGGTGCAACATGGCTACACCTAGACTTATAAGTAGTGCCTAGTTAAGATAAATAAACTGAAGTCCAATTATAGGGCGATTAAGGACCACAACGCAGGAAGTGGCTTGAGCACAATGACCCCTTATGATTCCAGTGACTTTGCATTGATAATCCTGCTCATAGAGTGTGAAAACAAGTCACAGTGGCAAATCATCTACACCTGCGACCCAGGAACAGCTGATAAGTAATTGGCTGTGATTATTGTACCCACCACTGCACCCTGTATTCACTGGTTAACTGGACCTCATTAACTTCACGCAGACTCTCTCACTGGTACATTTTCATCTTTAAATCACTTCTTGGTCTGTTGCCTTCATACATCTCCTCCTACATGTCCCTGCCTGAGTGCAGCTACAGCGTGCACTCTCAGGACATTATTACCTGCAGTGTTCCCTCAGTGCGGACTGAACTTGGCAAAAGAGCCTTCTCCTACTCCGCTGCTGTTTCCTGGAATATCTTGCAAAAAGATCTGAAGCTCTCGACCTTGACCTCTCTAAGTGGCTTTAAGAATCTGTTGGACTCCTGGAAAGAACCAATGCAGACATGTTCCTGTTTTTAGTTTTCTATATTCGCCTTTTAATCTAGCTGTTTTTGCTTTTTTTTTTGCCATTTTATTTTAATTTATTAAAAAAAATTATCTGTATGCCTTTTTATAATTGTCCATTGTTGTCATCATTCTTTGTTGAAATCAGGTCTCTCTTGTAAATGAGTCCTCGAGGGTCAATGGGATTAACCGGTCTAAATAAAGGTTGAATGACTAAGACAAGAGCTGAGTGGAGTTGCACTTATCAATGACAAAGCAGCTATAGTCTCTCCAGCATATCCTGGGTCTTCCCCAGGATCTCCTCCCAGTTGGATATGCTCAGAGAACCTCCCTAGGGAGGAAACCAGGGCATCCTTACCAGATGCCCGAACAACTTCAATTAGCTCCTCCCGATATGGAGGAGCAGTGGCTCTACTCCAAGTCTCTCCTGGATAACTTAATTTCTCACTCTATCTCTAACTGAGGGTCTAGTTACACTGTGGAAAAAAACTCATTTGGACCACCTCTATCTGCCGATTTCATACTTCATTCTTCCATCTATCCATGCATCCATCCATGCATCATCTTTACCCACTTCTTCCTTTCCGGGTCTTGGGAGTCACTGGTGTCCATATCCATCTGTCACTGTGCAAGAGGCGGGGAACACCCTGGACAGGTCACAAGTCTGTCAGAGGGTCGCATAGAGACAAATGTGACAAGACAAACAACCGCTCACTCTCACTCACACCTAGGGACAATTTAGAGTTACCAAGCCTAACATGCATGTTTTTGGTCTGTGGAAGGAAACCGAAGTACCTGGAGAAAACCCATGCATGCACGGAGAGAACACGCAAACTCTACCCAGAAAGTCCCCTGAACAGGATTTGATCCAGCACCTCACTGAGGTAACAGCTCTACCAACTGAACCA
Organism: Nematolebias whitei; assembly: GCF_014905685.2. NCBI lineage: Eukaryota > Metazoa > Chordata > Actinopteri > Cyprinodontiformes > Rivulidae > Nematolebias > Nematolebias whitei. Next base: position 15,885,683 of record NC_056503.1, read on the forward strand.
CCATGTCACTGCTTCATTGTTCCCTCACTTGTAAACAAAACCTAAGATACTTGAACTCTTCCACTTGAGAGGCAGCACCTTACCTTGAACCCAGAGTGGGCAATCCACACTTTTCTGAAGGAGGACCACAACCTCAGTTCTGAGCCTTGTTCCAGCCACTTCACACTCACCTGTGAACTGCTCTACTGAGAGTTCACAGCACCATGATTCCAACAAGCTCATATTATCAGCAGAGACAGATTCCTGAGGCCACTGAACTGAACTCCCTCTGCCCCCTGCCTGCACTGAAAAATTTTGCCCATAAAATTTATGAACGGAATTTGAGACAACGGGCAGACCTGGTGTAGTCCATCACATTGAAGGGGTCTGGCTTATTACAAGCAATGAAAATCAAACTCTTGGTATAACCCACTCTTGTATAGGGACTGAATGACCTGTAGCTTTGGACCCCCAATCTCATACTCATAGAGCACACTGTTTTTCAGCACCTCCGCTATTGACTTCAAAAAGGCTGACCCATCGAGGACCCTAGTGAGGGGAAAGAGCTGGTCCAGTATTACAAGGCCATGATGGAACCCACATTGTTCTTCCTGAATCCAAGGTTCAACCAGTGATTGGATTCGCTTCGCCAGTGCCCCTGAATAAACTTTACCAGAGAGGCTAAGGTTGCCCCTGTAATTAGAACACACCCTCTGGTCCCCCTTTTACAAGGCTGGAACCACCACCCCAGTCTGCCAATCCAGTGGAAATGTCTCTGATGTCCATGTGATTTTGACGTTTCATAACCCAATGACATCACTAATTGAAGTCGACCACTATACACAGTGTTGATAAAGTGCTGCTTTCACCACCTCAACCAAAGTATGATTTAACATATCTCTTTTGAGCTGATCAAGAATCTCCATCCAAGGGCTCACCAAACTCCTCCCATATTGAAGCATAGCTGCTTTCAGAGCCCTACTTGCCAACAATGCCTGATAGGACTCCTTCTGGAGCTTGATGACTTCCCTAACCCAGGGTGTCCACCATGGAGTTCAATGATGGCCGCTGTGAGAAGCACCAAGAACTTTGTGGACACAGCTCAATGCAGCCATCTCAACAATGGAGGTGTGGAACATGGCCAATTCAGACTCAATGTTCCCAGCCGGAGCACCTTTCAGCACCCCAGCTAACTACTCCAGGAAGGCTGAGTACTTCAAAATGATGTTAGGCATGTAGGCACAAACAACAGTCACCTGAAGGCCCATGGAAGCTTCCCTCTTTTCTACCTGATTAAACTTCAATTGACAGGCAACAAGTTGGTGGCTATAAGTAAACCCACACCAGCTCAGCAACATGGGCAACTCCAGAGTAGAATAAGCTCCAGCCCCTCAAGGAGTTTGGTTCCAGAGCCCATGATGTGCATCAAGGTGAGCCCGAATATATCTAGTCTATGCCTCTCAACATCATGCACAAGCTCAGGATCCTTCCCCACCAGAAAGGTGACAGTCACAGACTAGCCACTACCCACTGAGCAAGGAGACGTCTAAATGACGTCTTTTTTAAGTCGTTTTTGCACGTCTAATTTGGGTCCCTTCCATGTGCAGACTGTTACGATAGACAACGTCTTTTTCCGGCGTCCACTGGACGGTCAATATAGACGTATTTTCTACATCAAAATTTAACTTTTTTTATTCACTTCAGATAATAATATAATTAGTAAGTGCTTTGTGTTGTCTTCATTGTATTTTCCAAAGCAGTGTTTAACACATTCACCCTCAGATGGATGTTGGAATGACTGGGGTTCGATTCCAGGACCTTCGGGTTTAAAGTCAGCTGCTCTGCGGCTCCACCATCTCTGTTCGGCAAACAAAGCTAAAGAAACAGTATATTTGACCATCTATTGTGCAACAGGAAACCACACACTACAAATACTATGTTTATAATTAAATCATCACTCTTTAAATGTCACTAGAAACAGATGGACTAAGTTTTACAAATAAATCACTCCTTAAATAACACAAAGTTTGTTTTCTCAGTCATCCAGGTATATAACAACAAAAAAGGTTGAATCATGTCATCTGGACTTCGTTTTTTTGTTAAAAAGAAACGTTTCGCCCCTCATCCAAGAGGCTTCGTCAGTCTGAGGCCTAGCCATCTGGTATTACCCAGAAGCCACCCTGACTCTTGTGTTTCAAGCCTGCCTCAGATACCCCTGAGGTCTGGCCTTTTCACTAATGGTTTCAAAAACAC
>NC_056503.1:15890914-15900251 GCF_014905685.2 Nematolebias whitei
AAGTCCAGATGACATGATTCAACCTTTTTTGTTGTTATATACCTGGATGACTGAGAAAACAAACTTTGTGTTTTTGAAACCATTAGTGAAAAGGCCAGACCTCAGGGGTATCTGAGGCAGGCTTGAAACACAAGAGTCAGGGTGGCTTCTGGGTAATACCAGATGGCTAGGCCTCAGACTGACGAAGCCTCTTGGATGAGGGGCGAAACGTTTCTTTTTAACAAAAAAACGAAGTCCAGATGACATGATTCACTCCTTAAATGTTTTCCTTTATCCTCTTTACTATAACAGAAATAGCTTTGAGAGAAAATAGCAACAGTTGGTTTATGAATGAAGCCGTGCAAATTTGATTGTAAATGTTTTGAATTATGATTGTAAATTTTTTGAATTATGATTGTAAATTTTATGGTTATAAAAATTACTATTCACTAAGGCACACCTGCACCTGTTTTGGATGTCTATACGACCTCCAAGTCCGACGTTCAAACATTCGACTTTATATCGACGTACAAGTGAGGTCATGGTTAGACGTCCAGAGTGGACTTTGTTTGCACGTCGTGGAGACGTCCAGAATTGGTCTAGACCGACGGACTCTATATAAACGTGATCTGCACATCCATTCGACGTCTAATGTTTAGTGGGTAGCTGGTCAAAAATAAAATCTGTCTCCAAACTTGACATTCAATGAGCTATCTACAATAGGTAAGATGTTACTTGTTTATTTACACAGTGGTCTACTTCAAACAGTCTCAGCTATGGCTTTTAATTTTGCATGTTTTGTATGGAATTTGATGTTTCTTGCATAGTTTTTTTTTGTAATAAAACATTTTTTTTAGAACAACACCATACCAGTGGTAATTTACCCATATGTCAGAGTATTTTTGTAGTATGAGCATTTCCACAGACAAATGTAGATTTCTTAGAAGCAGCAGAGCCTTTACCAGAAGTTATTCCATGTGCAGATCTACTCATCTCACCGCTTCAACCTTTATCTCACCTCCTTCTTGTCTCTGTCCATCCTCTTCAACTGCAATTTCTTTTTTGCCAATCTCTGTCTAACATACGTCCTCTCACATTTACGTTACTCCTGCATTTTCCTCCAATTCTGTATACCCTGGCCTCTTGTCCTTTGTATCTCTTCATCTACTGTCTCTGGTGTCTGTTCTTGTCATCTTCCCCTCACTTCTTGTCATGTGTGCCCTCTATTTACACTCTCTCATCAGCTCTTCTTGATTTATTTCCTTCCATTTATTATTATTGTGTTTTCAGTGAATTTTCTCACATTCTTTTCTCTCTGCATGTCAAGAGGATCACTGTTTACAACCAAAGTGAGTGTGTAGCCCCTGATCAGAGGCAACCCTATAGCCCAGGGAAGCAACGTGCTGTCAAAGTGGATTTATTGACCTACACTTTCTCACCATTAAGACTCTTTAAAACCACTGGTTAGCATTCTGATAGCACACATCCTTATGCTTCAAGTCAAATGTTCACTGACTTGTTTAGTACAAATCAAAAAAGGGCAGAAATACAAGGATAAACACTCATATCCTCTTTCTTGAACAGAATTTTATTATGTTGTTATGAATATGGTAGCTTTCTTCTCAGTCTTTTATTTTGTGTTCCTGTTTTTCAAGTACAGCTTTGCTCAAATTTACCATAATTAAACTGCTGCATGGATGGACACACTGACCACACCCCCACACACTCATATTTTTGTCTCTAGGGGATGATCAGACAGCGCATCAGCCCGATTTGAATAATGGTTCTTCATTATGTTGTAGTCCTTGTATAAAACATGCCAGAATGGGTTGAAAATGCGTGTAAATGGTAAAAAATTTACTATGTTCCCTTGACACGCTTCCTCTCATAAAATATGTAATATCCAACCATTTCCAGCTTTACAAGTGCAGTGGTAATCATAATGCAATTAAAAACGCATTCAGGCAGCATCATCATGAAATGTAATGTTGTGAGAAACAAAAAAACAGAGCAAATAGAAAAGCAAGCAGGAGTCCAGGCAGACTATCAGTATATTTGTAATCCCAAACAAGTGCACTGTGCATAGGAACATATGTTTCAAAAATGTAATGATGATCTCCAGATGTTAACTGCCACTAATCTAATAGCAAACTACAGATTGATTGGATTGGATATTATGCATACAAAAAGACAAAGATCAAATTAGTTTTTCTTTGGTATAATTTTACAGCTGACAGGTTGTCAGTCTCCATCCGTATCTGGACTTTTTTCCCATCAGCACATGTGATTAAATCACCTTATTGCCTCTTCATTAGTAGGTGCTTTGCCTATGTGATTAGATTAGCTAATCATTTCCTCGAGTTTTGAAGGCAATTAAAAACGTTAGAAACAACAAAAGCATTGCAAAAGACATTAGGCCGATGCGCTTGTGTAACTTGTAGTTTAACTAATATTAATGACAGATAATGGAGATACGCAGATGTGTTCACTTGCTGCCTCCTGCAAGTGAGATAGGAAAAAAATGCAGGGAGGTTCAGATGTTGCCAAAAAGCTGACAAAGAGAAAACTTTATAAAGTACATACAGTCTTACTTGTGACTGAGTAGAAATTGTTAAAGTAAAAGTAAAGCTCAAATCATTTGATTTGTATAAGGTTTATTAACAATTAATATCTTACCTGTTGTAGATAGTTCTATGACTTCAATCTGGCCAACTTTTTTTTTTTTTTTTTGCAGGGGTGTTCTGGGTTTGGATTCTGTTTATTGCACTTATGATTCAATGTAATAAAACAAACAAATTTAAAAGGTACCAGATCATTGTAAAACTTGGTTTATTTACATAATGACTTTAATCGCTGGATGTCCGGCTCCCGAGCTGTTGGCTTTCAGAAACTGTGGCCCCCTTAGCAGTTTTGTTGAATAGCCTGCTCTATGAACAAACTCAGTTTGTAAAATTAAAAGTCATTTTTGTCAGCCCGTCCACCTCAGACTTTAATTCCACTATGGTCCTGTGCAGAGCCCCCACCTCATCTGAACACACAGACAGTCCATTTTCAGCCTCTGTGACACTTAGCTTAGTTTGGTCAAGTTCTGCTCTGAGCGATGCAGTGTTCACAGAAAGCTCTGCTGTCACCGCTTGCAACTCGCTCCTAATAAAATTAACATCATCCGTCAGGGATGCCTTCATTTCCATCCTAATTATCGCTGCGACTTCAGACTTAATAAAAGCCAGAATAGCTGACTGCAGAGCTGACCCAACTGTCTCTCCAGAGCCCGGCGAGGGCGGGGGCGACACACCTGTTGAAGTCATCCCATCTGCTGCAGCAGGCTCACTGTGGACTGAAACAGCATCTCCAGGCTGCATGGGCGGGGACATCGCTGTATTCAATTTTTTGTTAAATTTAGAGGCCATATTACAGCTCTGTCGGATCAATCATGGGACGAACACCAATCCCAGAAAATCATTCCACCACAGAGGCAGCGAGAGTATAAATACATAAAAAGGCAGTTTTTCAGTTGGGTCTGACAGGAGCTTTACAAAACGCTGTTAACAATCTGCCGCCATCTTGCACTCCCCAAATAAAAGGTATTTTTTGACAATACTGGAAAGTTGATGGCTAGTCTAAGCAAAGATATGTCGTGTCAGTAATGAATTTAGCAGAGGACACAAAAAGTCAACCAGACACAGAGCATGTTCAATAAGTTTTACTTTGAAAATACTGGTGGAAGTCAGCACGTCTGTGAAAACACACGGGGAAATCTGAGGAGGAAGAGGATGAGTTAATGGCTGTGAAGGACTGGGAGCTTGATCAGAGTTCCGAGAACATAAACACTAACCTTCTTTAAAAGCTCAGATCGGGTGATTTGATCCAATGGTTAAATTCACTTTCTCAGAGGATTGGAGCAGATGGAGAGAGTAGTGATGTCACCATGAGAGTGGAGTCCTGAGTGGACTTGTTGCTTAGTTTGTATACGTCTAGAACTCTGTGGGTTAGTCAGAGAACAGGCAAGAGTCGTACCCAGGAAGACAGGCTGTCCAGAAATCAGAAGCTTGGCAGGCGTCCGACAGGAGCAAGGCGAAACAAGAAAATCCAGGGAAAAAAAACTTGCTCAGGATGAGGAGACCAGTCAGGAGCATGAGATGATCGATGGACATTTACTTGTGCAAGTCTTTCAATAATTTGGTGCCAGATAGAGAACAGGGGAGCGCTTAGAAGAATTATGCTGATCACAGCTGAACAGGTGGGCGTGGTGAACAGACTGCTATGAATCATGACGTGCTTTGTTATAATTTTATTTTTGTCCTTTGGATTATGTTGTTCTCCTGTTCAGTTTTGACATTTCATATTTTTGTAATTCTTGTTCCATCTTCTGTTAACCTCAGGAAGCCTCCTATGTGTTCTTGCAGTCAGCCTGCCACCCTCACCTGTCTCCGATCAATATTCAGCCCAGGTGTGTACCTCTTTCACTCTCTTTATGGTATTTAAATGTGCCCTTCTCTCCACCTCAACAGTGGTTAATTATCCTGAATAAGTTTCAGATGTCTCGGCCCTCTTCATCCTCTCTTGTGCCTCCCTGTGTTTTCCCCTCCTGAGTTTTTTGTAAGCGGCTGCTGCCTCGTCAGCCATTTGTTTTCATTTGTTTAAATCAGGGGTCTGCAACCTTTATGATCAAAAGAGCCATTTTTGCGCCTTCGTTTACTAAATTAAATGTGGCCAGAGCCGCTACAACTGTGGTTATCAACTGGTGGCCCATGGGCTGCTTTAGATTTGTTGGAGGGGGGGGGGGGGGCTTGTGGCCACTAGGGGCCACACATTTTAAAGTTAAAAATATCTAATGATTTTTAACATTCAGTGATATTTTCACAATTTAAAACAGAAGAAAAAGCAGATTCTTGTAAAAAAGGAAAAAAATAACTTGTATTTTTTTTTTACCAATTATTAAAAAAAACAATGAACTATGCACACCTGTGATATTTTATTGTGGACAAAATAATGAAGTATAGAAATAAAGCAGTGAGTATGTTTTACTTCTTGTATTAGTTCTAGTATTCACACATTTGAAAAAGAAATGACCAAAGGGGGAAAAAACTAAAATATGAAAACGGTTGATATAGCCTTTTTTTGTTGTTGTTCTTATAGCAATCAACAAAATTCAGCTTTATGTTAGTTTTGGTCAAAGCTTGAAAGAGCCACTGCAGAGGGACCAAAGTGCCACATGTGGCTCTAGAGCCACAGGTTGCAGGCACTGGTTTAAATAGTTATATTTTTCTTTGAGCTCTCTGAGTCCACCTGCATCTGGTTCCAACTTGTTCTTGTTTTAAGCAAAACTGTCATAAGCTGTGTCAAATTTTACACCCTAAGTATTTTTATAGAAATTCACAGGTTATTAGGTTTATGCTGTTAATGAGATGCACCTAACTAACTGATTATCAGCACGTAAGAGCAGCTTTGTATCTGTAAAAGCAAATGTTTGAAAAGTTTCTCGGTTCATAGCATTCAGATGGCCGTTAACACAATGCCAAGAATGAAAGGCATCAACATAATCTTATGGAAGCAACAAGTGCTACCCATTCATCTGGAAAGGGTCAGGCCATTTCCAAGCAATTTGGAATCTGTCATTCTAAGAAGATTAATCAAAAGTGGAAAACAATCAAGACAGTTGCCAATCTTCTCACTCTTCCAAGTTCACCTGGAGGTCGTACTGTGCGGAGCTGCGAGAGGCGTTTGTTTTCTGTCTCTGACAGGTGCCTCGACTCAAACACAAAGAAGAAAGATCAATGTGAAGCAACTTTCTTCAATTTTTCATATTTATCTGTCAGGCTAAAGTTATTTACACGTCATATTTGATCACAATTTTTGTCCACACAACCTCCCAGCAAATTAATTTTTTTAGCCTATTTATTTATTTAATTATTTTTTATGTTTTTTGTTTTTTTTTAGTTTGTTATATAGGTTGAGCTCACGCTGAGTGTTTTGGAGCATGACTTACTGAAGTTTTATTCTTACTTGTTTTGACTGAAGATGTTTCTGGACGCAGCACGGTGGAACAGTTGGTAGAGCTGCCGCTTCTAAGCAAGCAGGTTGCCCGGGATCAAATCCTGGTCGGGGGCCTTTCTGGGTGGAGTTTGCATGTTCTCTCCGTGCATGCGTGGGTTTTCCCCGGGTACTCCAGTTTCCTCCCACAGACCAAAAGCATGTTTGGCTGTTTGGTAACTCTAAATTGTCTCTAGGTGGGAGTGAGAGAGTGAATGGTTGTTTGTCTCGTTTGTCTCTATGTGTCCCTGTGATGGACTGGAGACCTGTCCAGGGTGTCCCCTGCCTCTCACATAGTGAGTGCTGGACATGGGCACTAGTGACCTCCATGACCCGAAAAGAAAGAAGAGGGTAAAGATAATGGATAGATGGATGGATGGATGGATGGATGGATGGATGGATGGATGGATGGATGGATGGATGGATGGATGCATGGATGGATGGAAGGATGGATACTTCTGCATTGCAGCACTTTCTCTGAGAGTCCAGTGAGGTTTAAATACACTGAAGTCTACTTCAGTACTACGACTACTTCACGTGCTCAGTGTGCAGATAAATTGCTGGTGAAGCATATTAAGTTGTAGAAATATTACAGTTAGACCATTCAGGGTTACATTTTTGGACGTCTGTCCTTTGGATGCATTTGTGTTTTTCCCAAAAGCTATAATTGATTAGCGGGTAATGACGCCTGGGACACATCAATAAAGACAAAAACTCTGATTATATACTCTCAGTTGGGGTGATGATGTTAACTCCCCTGAGACGTGTTGGAGACACGTGTGTGTACAAGTCTTCCAGTTATTAATCTACATCACAATAAATCTTACATGCACTGGGCACTAAAATGAACACCAGAGCCAAGATGAGAGCTTAATTGTGTGACAAATGTAAATTTGATTTATGGTAATTGTGCTGCAATCAGGCAGCCTGGGCTGCAACTTGCATACAGACTAATTCACCTGCCAAACCAACTCATACATGCAATGAAACTATTTTAAACATATATAAACACAGATTCATGCACCACTGAAACGGATAAGGGGATACTGTATGCCTGGGTGCTTCAGGCCAATTATGTGGGAAGCATGCATGTATATGCATTCACTTGCATAGGCAATGCACTGCAATGCTCAAAGTTACTGTAACCTCAATTATGAGCTGAAATTACCAGTAAGTTGAACTAATTCTCTGAAGGCAATATGTGAGAGAATATGCTGTGAAATAACAACGCAGTCATTTCACAAATTAGTTTGTAAATGAACTTGTGTACATTGCACAAATTAGTCTCAAAGTTAGGCTGCAGCATGAAGATTCATGTGCACGCTAAGCTCGTGTGTGTGGAAGATGAGAATTTTACAACTTTAAAAGCTCGAGCTATGTGTCTGGAAAATATGTGAACATACAAACACACACAATAAGTGTGCATCAGGAGAGCTATATAGCAGGGCACTTCACAGAGTTCATTCCCTCTCCTCCCTCTTTTATCGCTGGCGTGCTTCTTATTCATCTTCATAAGAAAGCAGAGGAGGAGAAGCCAGCTCCCCTAATAGCTCACTGATTTACATGATGAGTGGTTCACCTCGTATAGACAAACTCCTCTAAAAGGAGACTGGAGGAGGTACACACACACACACACACTCACACAGTATCTCCACAAATCTTCTCAAACACGTGCAAACATACAGCCAGGAATGTAATTTGCTTTTATATTAAGATAAAGAAACCCAAAGTAAATACACACAATGGGACATCTGCAAAAACATGCATAAAGAAAGAGAGAAAGACGAGGCCCTGCAATAAACAGATGAGTTAGCACTCGCACGCTGCCTTTGCTTGTTTAGCGTGTAAATCAATTTGAAATGCTAACACCGCCGTGCGCTCGGGGTCGTGCAGCGGCAGGCCAACGGTATTGAGCACGCTTCCTCCTAATTTCACTTCGCTCTTTCAACACGGCGCCACTGAGCAGTGGCCCCATATTTTACACACAGTGAATAAAATTAATTGGGAATTTCTGGGCACACATCATTTGCTACGCTGGACTTGCTTTGAATTGCAGATGAGGAACAAGAAGAGAGGAGAAGACATGAGAAGTGTGTGTGTGTGTAGGTGGGGGGGGGGGGGGTACTGTAATGAAATGCTGCATATTTAACTGTGTTCGTCTTTCTGTTTATTACTATCTGAGTATGTGTGTGTGTGTGTGTGGGGGGGGGGGTTCATAAACAATTACCTGTATTTCCATTGTTAGGACTCCTTATGAGCTCATTTATGGGTAGTTTTTTTTTAAAATTTAATTAATGACAGGTGGCCCTGCGATGGACTTGCGACCTGTCCAGGGTGTACCTCACCCCTCGCACAGTGATTGCTGGACATGGGCACCGGCGACCCCCATGACCCAAAATGGAAGAAGCGGGTAAAAAATAATGGATGGATGGATGACAGGTAAGAGGCACAAAAAACACAAACGTAGGCCCCCATTTACCAGTGGATAAACAAAAGTAAACATGAAGAGATTTTTAGGTACAGATGTTATTTACAGTGCAAACCTTAATGAATAGTAGCTTTAGAGTGAAGGGTCGATGTGCCATGTGTGTAATTCCTAAAACGCATTTTACTAAGTAGTGCCTAAAATGACCTTACACTAAACTTGTTCATCCAATTTATTAGGGGAGCTTGGGGGGTGGGGGGTTTGGGGGCTGATGATTAGGCTGCAGGAATTTCGATTAAGCTGAGTGAAGAAGTTCTGCAGATCTGACAGCCCCACGTTTATGTTTGCTGGCTGTCGACAATAACAGGTGGAACTCGCAGCGAGGGCTCCAATTAAAATCAAAATCAACCTGCCTGCCTCTAATTGCATTTCCATCTCCACGAATGTGTGTGTGTGTTTGTGCATGAAGACGATGCTAAATTTAATGACATCTAGATTTCACAGATTGCTTTGCCCATTAGACATTTACCCTCTTTCAGTCCAGTTTGTTAGAATTTCACGTGATCTTCACGGCTTTGTAAAACCACAAAGAGCAAACCCTCTTCTTGGCTTTGCGACAGTGTGCCTCACACAGCAGTGTTTCATTCCTCCGGCGAATGCCATAGTACTTTGTGTTGCCGCAGAGATTAGACCGAGCGCCCAGACCCATCAATATCCATGACTCTTGTAAACCTAAACACACACACACTCATACCGTGATGTAGAGAGTGGAACAGACCTGACACTTTCACTCACTGGTGAATGGCTGCTCTGATGTACTGAGGCCATTTAGACACACACACACACACACACCCACACACACACACACACACACACACACACACACACACACACACACAC
>NC_056503.1:15900261-15922194 GCF_014905685.2 Nematolebias whitei
ACACACACACACACACACACACACACACACACACACACACACACACATACATACAGCTGGTGATGGAGTGAAACCATTCCCTCTCCTCACCTCATGCCCAGTTGCTGGCAAGCAGCCTAATCAAGACTTGCCAATTGGCGGCTCGACTAAAGCAGCCACACAAACGTTTTATTTTTTTGATAAGCTCACTCAGTATATACACTCTGTCACATGCACACGTACAGATTAACACAATCAGTATTGATCAGCCACCCACCCATGAAGACAGTGGGCACATTACCTCCTGTTCACACTTTTCAGTGCGTTTCAGAAGTTGATGGTCGTTCTTTTAAAACGTTGAGTCCTTCGTAGTTTCACTTGTCCTTGGGTTTTAATTTCCTCTCTACATCTATCATTTTCATTATCCTCCTAAAACCATTCTCCTCTGGATTAATATTACATTATCACTCTGATTTCTTACATCTTATCTTGTTGTAATGAAAGTCCTTTAACTACCAGAACAGTTTCTTTTTCTCCTTGTTGGAGGAATATATTACTCCACCCCCCAGCCAGTGTTGTCCATTGTCTGGTGCAGAAACAGTCATTTGTATTTCAAGCAAACAAGACCCACAAAGAGATTTTTATAGTTTGTTCAGCTTACTGATCTGAGTTACTCTTTCTCTTTTATAAATATAGCTTTCCGTGACATGAAAAAGAACATTTCTTCCATTTGTTTTTACATCCAACTTTTTCATTTTCAAGCTCATGGGCGGGGGTGCATTGGATATGTAGTTTTTGTACTTTTGTTACATGCTTTGGTATTTGTTGTTGTTGTTTGGGGTGGGCGGGTTGGCGTGTCAAGATGGTTTTTCTCGTCCTTGGCATTTCATTGCATTGTTGACCTTGTGTTGATTTGCACATGACAGATAAACCTCACCTAACCTAGCTTACATTAGAGCAGAGAGTTTCAATTTGTTGGTCTGCAACCCAAAAGTGGGCACTGGACCAAACCATGTGCATGTTAATGCACAAAAGTCAACACTTTGATGGTTTTGTCTGCCTTATGGTTGATGCATGAATAAGTGACTGAATATTTCTGATAAAACATTGTTTGTTATATATTCCATGGGAGAGGGGAGGCTTCACTTTACAATAAGGCTCCTCTTATAGATGGTTATAAATATTTTATAGATACATTATTAATTCCTCTATAAACACATTATAAATCATTAATAACTGCTTATTATGTATTAATTAAGGGTGACAGAGACAAAACTGACCAGTTTCTTGCCAAATAGTGAGTCAAATCTGTTCACCTATATATTTCATGTAGAGTTGTTATATTAAACATTTCAGACTAAGTTACTACCTTGTAAGCACAATAAGTATTTGTACACCTATTTCTTTAGAATATAATACTGTACTTTATCACTGCATTATAAGTATTCACAACTACTATTATATCCTAAAAAAAATAGGTTTACAAATGTTTATTGTGCTAACAAGGTAGTAACAGTCTAAAATGTTTAATATAACAACTCTAGTTGAAATATGTAGGTGAACAGATTTGACTCACTATTTTGCAAGAAACTGCTCAGTTCTGTCTCTGTCACCCTTAATTATTACATAATAAACAATTATTAATGATTTATAAAGTGTGTTTTTATCTTTAATGAAAAAGTACAAAACAATACAATAAAATGCATTATACAGTAATGATATAACAGACGCCAGGGGGTTACAAACACTGAGACAATAATTTACAATAACATATTACATAAATATATTGAAGAGAGCACATAAGGTGCAAGTTTTTATGGCCTTTGTGTTGGTGGAATATTTAATCATTTTGATGTATTGTTTGACCTCATTTTCAAAAATAGAGTTAGTGGTTTTTGATTAGTGTATTGACATTTATGAATATGCCATTTGGCTAGGTATATAATAAGATTAATAATATAGATATGTTTTTCTTTAGCTGTTGGGTAGTCAGTGAAGCCAAACAAAACATGTTCAAAGCAAAGTGAGAGATCTATTTAAAATGGTTTAAAACAGTTTAAAACTAGAAAATCAAAACTCAGAGCAGAACCTTGGCTGAGTGACGTCACCAAGGCCGTTAGGCAGCAATGTAGGATGGCGGAGCGCATATGGATGAAAGACAGGCTGCAGGTCTCTTTTCAAATACTTAAAGAGAGGTGGCGCCGTTATCAGAAAGCAGTAAAAGCTGCTAAATCCAAATACTTTTCTGATATCATAACCTCAAACTCTCACAACTCCACGTGTCCTCTTCTCTACCCTAAACTCTGTTCTCCACCTCACTGAACCATCACCTCTGGAAGCCTCGACTGAGCTGTGCGAGAACTTCTTACATTTCTTTTTGGAAAAAATTGCGACCACCTGGGCTCTCATTTCCCCTCCAACTCATGACCCATCCATCCCACCTCAAGCTGTAGCACTATTTGACCATTTTGAACCCATCACTCTATCTTCTCTAGAGCAGGTCATGTGCAGCTTGAAACCTTCTGGTTCCCCATTTTTGTGGTCCCCCTCGACTACTAAAGGAGGTTTTTCCTACTCTAGGTCCGTCCATTCTTGCTATTGTAAACAGTAGTTTTGTTGTAATGTGGAGGTACCCAGATAAACAGACTGAGATGAAAACAGAACCAAACTCGAATGTAATTGAAAAATGTTTATTTACAGTGGATGAAATAACTATTTACAATCAGGGTCTGGGGCTGTGGAGACAGAGGAGGAGGATTACTTCACCATGAGAAATCTTATCCAACAGGTGAGTGACCAAGGTCTTGACATGATTACAGTGAAAGGAGTAAGGACGGCTGGTTGAGCAAGGCTGAGGGTTTTTCTCCTCCAAGGATGACGACCAGGCAGACTACAGAGGCAAGTGGTGGAAGATGTGTGAAAGCAGCTGAGCACCAGGAATCACAGGTAAGCTTTGTCCTCCAGGGGTTTCTCCAATACTTCAGATTACAAGACGGGATCCAGGACATCAAGGCTCTGAAAACATGTAAACAAAAAACAAGGTAAGCATTCTCGTTCTTTGAACAATATACAGGGCTGTATATATACATATGTACCGGCAGGTAGAACAATGCTCCAGCAATGACTGGAGCTCAACTGGAGCCTTAAGTAGTCCTGGCACCAATTAGGGAAAATGGTCTCAGCTACGGCTGCTCATCAGCGCTGCCCCTGCCTTCAGGAACCTGGTGGAAAGAGGATGAAAAAACACTACAGACCCCCATCTCAAGAATCGCCTCCTGGCGATTGCTGGCACTTCTCAGGGTGAGCTTTAAATAAATTAGTAATTAGGCTGGTGTCCAGGATGAAGGATCTGGGGATCCAGGACCATTCTTCCGGTCCATATCCTTCGCAGTCCACTAAGTACTGGAACCCACTACCCCTGCGTCGTACGTCCAGAATGTGGCGTACTGAGAATGCAGGGTGATTGTCAATGAGAAGGGGGGGGGGGGGTGGCAGGAGGGCATAGAGGGCTTTCTAAAACAGGTTTGATCTGCGAAACATAGAAAGTTGGATGGATACGCATTGAAGCAGGCAGACTCAATCTGACAGCAGAAGTATTAATGATCCTGACAATAGGAAAAGGCCCAATGAACCGGGGAGCCAACTTCTTGGGGTAATCTTTCAGGGTAATGTCTCTGGTGGACAGCCATACCTTTTGGCCGACTTGATAGGATGGGGCCTTGGAACGGTGGTGATCTGCCATCTTCTTGTTTAGAGCCACGGTGCGAAGTAATGCTGCTTTGGTTTGACGCCAGATGCGTCTACAGCATCTGAAGTGGTGCTGTACTGATGGAACAACAACCTCAACTCCCTGGCTGGGGAAAAGAGGGGGTGTATAACCCAGGGAGGCCTCTAATGGTGATAACCCAGTAGCAGAAGAGGTATGTGTGTTGTGGGCATACTCTCCCCTGATCAGGTGTTGAGACCACGCAGATGGGTTCTCCTGAATGATGCACCGGAGGGTAGACTCAATCTCTTGGTTGCATCTCTCCGATTGGCCGTTAGACTGGGGATGATAACCAGATGTGAGACTAGATGATGCACCCAAAGAATTACAAAAAGCTTTCCAAACCAGAGAAATAAACTGTGGACCCCTGTCAGTCACCACATCAGCAGGAATGCCATGAATACGGAACACGTGTTGCACCAACAACTGGGCTGTTTCAAAAGCGGAGGGTAACTTGGTCAGGGGTACAAGATGGACAGCCTTGGAGAATCTGTTGATGATAGTGAGGATAACCGTATTACCTGCTGATGGAGGTAACCCAGTAACGAAGTCCAAAGAAACGTGCAACCACGGCCGACTAGGAGTAGGGAGGGGCTGAAGCTGACCTGCGGGTGGTTTGTGTCCACTCTTGTTTCTGTTGCAGGTCAGACAGGCAAAGACAAATTCTTTGACGTCGTGACTCATAGTGTGCCACCAAAAGTGTCGTTTTATTAGAGCTAACATGCAGTTGATTCCAGGATGGCAGGACAACTTGTTAGTGTGGACCCAGTCGAGGACGCGGGCCTTCACTGCCTGGGGAACAAACATACTGTCCTTGGGGCCGGTCTTGGGATCAGGCTCCACCCTTTGAGCTTCCAGGACCTCCTCTGTGATGGCCCATGTGAGTGTACCGATCACACAGGACGATTGGATGATGCTGACCTCCCTCTCACTCTCATCTGATGCTGAGAATTGGCGAGACAGTGCATCAGGTTTGACATTTTTGGATCCGGGTCTGAAGGTGAGAGAGAAGTTAAAACAAGCAAAAAATAGTGACCATCTCGCCTGCCTGGGGTTAAGTCGTTTAGCATTCTGAATGTAGACCAGATTTTTGTGATCAGTCCATATGAGAAACGGAACTTCAGTGCCTTCTAACCAATGTCTCCATTCCTCGAAAGCCATCTTGACGGCCAATAATTCTTTATTTCCCACCTCATAGTTTTGTTCAGCTGCAAACAAACGTTTTGAAAAAAAAGCACAGGGATGTATTTTATTATCTTCTTGACATCTCTGGGACAAAACAGCTCCCACCCCTGTATCAGAAGCATCCACCTCCAAAATAAATAAGGGAGATAATAAATAAATAAAGGTAGAACAATGCTCCAGCAATGACTGGAGCTCAACTGGAGACTTAAGTAGTCCTGGCACCAATAAGGGAAAATGGTCTCAGCTGCGGCTGCTCATCAGCGCCGCCCCAGCCTTCAGGAACCTGGTGGAAAGAGGATGAAAAAATCCTACAAGTTTATCCACTGGTGTGGTGCCAAAAACCTTTAAACATGCTGCTGTCCAGCCTCTCCTGAAAAAAACAAACCTTGACCCCTCAGTCGTTTCCAACTTCCGGCCTGTCTCCAAACTCCCATTTGTTTCTAAAATACTGGAGAAAACAGTTGAGTCCCAGATGAAGTGCTTCCTGGAGGACACGCCATCTTAGAGCTATGCCAATCTGGCTTTAAACCTCTCCACAGCACTGAAACTGTCCTATTGAAGGTTTTTAATTACATCTTCAGATCTACAGATACTGGTGATTCTGTGCTGCTTGTCCTATTGGACCTTACAGCCGCCTTTGACACCATCAACCATGAGATCCTCATTGCTAGGTTGGAGCAGTGGGTGGGCATCACAGGGTCAGCCCTCAATTGGTTCAGATCCTACCTCGCTGACAGATCCTTTTGTGTCTCCATCAAGGATTTTAGTTCTGCAGCGACAGAGCTTAAATGGGGTGTTCCTCAGGTGTCCATCCTGTGTCCCCTCCTATTCTCTCTATACCTGCTGCCACTTGGTGCTATTTTCTGGAAACACTACATACCCTTTCACTTCTACGCCAACAACTGTCAAATTTACTTCCCCCTAAGACATAATGGTACATGCTCTATTCAACCTCTGCTTGACTGCCTGGCTGACATCAGGGACTGGATGGCTTTAAACTTCTTAAGTTTAAATGAAAAGAATTCTGAAGTCATGTTGTTCCCTCCCAATGACATGATCACAAACCACTGCATTGACCTTTCCACTTTATCCCTGTCAGAAAAACAAAGACTCACTAATCTGTGTGTGATAATGAACCCTTCCCTGAAACTTAACAATCATGTAAATGTGATTGTTAAATCATGTTTCTTCCAACTGAGGCGGCTGTCTAAATTGAAGCCCATATTGTCCAAAAAGAACCTGGAGACAGTAATACATGCATTCATTACATCTAGGCTTGATTACTGCAATTTGCTCCTGTTTGGTATCAGTCAGACCTCCATTGCACGACTACAACTGGTCCAGAATGCAGCAGACCCATTTTTAACCAGTAGAGGCAAAAGAGAGCACATTACACCAGTTTTGGCCTCACTGCACTGGTTACCGGTTCACCTTCGAATCCAGTTCAAAATACTCCTGTATGTTTACAAATCGTTGAAAACCCCCCCCCCCCCCCATCTCTCTGATCTGCTACAACCGTACGTCCCACCACAATCCCTGAGGTCAGCAGACCAATTGCTCCTTACAGTTCCAGGAAATCGTCTTAAGAGCAGAGGTGACAGGGCCTTCTCTGTAGCAGGACCAAGACTTTGGAACGAGTTACCTCTGCTTGTCAGACTGGCCTCCTCCCTCTCGGTTTTCAAATCCCGTTTAAAAACTCACTACTATTCAGTAACTTTCAACACCAGATGATCTGTGTTTTGAACCTGTACGCTCCACACTGCTTTGTCGTCATATTTATTATCTGCATCGTTTTTATGTCTATATTTTTGATTTACTTCATTTTGTATATTGCTTCATGTGTTGTCTGTTGTTCTGTCTGTACAACACTTTGGTTGGCCTTGTAGCTGTTTTAAGTGCTCTATAAATAAAATGGTATGGTTTGATATGGTATGGTATTTAGAAAGTGCTTATAGAGGAATTAATAACATATCTATAAACTATGTAACACCATCTATAAGGGGAGCCTTATTGTAAAGTGGCACCAACTTTTAGATCTTTTTGAAACTGATTTCAAGAAGTTGCACCTTTTTGTTTAGTTTGTGTGTAAAGGCGTTGTTGAGTTTATTTTAAAGAAATGGCTGAAATGAAGCTTTTGGTTGTAATTAAAGTGCAGCTAATTGAGCTTTAAATGGAATATTCTCTCACTGACCAGCATCACCATTTGCCGGACGTTTTGGTTTATCAATAAGCTTTTTTTGATGGTGATGGCAAACCGTGACATTCTGTTCCCCTATCTTAAGTTCAAATGGCGCCACGTTTTCAGTCAAAAACTTTTAGACATTTTGTTCTTAATTTGGGTGTCCACTTGGTGTTAATTGGTATTATGGTTCCCAAATCCAGATCAGTTAAGAACCACACCATTAGAGAATCTTGTGAATTTAGCTTCATTCTCCATGTTATAACCTGGGGTTAGTTTACCCGGGATGCTGAGATGGGGTAGAGGATGGTCAGCCGACATGAGATCAGAAAGTCACGGCTCGACTCTGCCTTTCCCACATGTCATGGTGTCTCTGCTCCACCTGGGTGTACCTCATGTGTGCTGGATTAAATGCAGAGAATCAATTTCATTATTGTATGAGAACATACAATGTTAACACATAGCACTTATACTTTGATTGTGTGCTTAAATGTTTAATATCTAAGAGAAACTGTATGATGTTAAAGAAAATAAATGATTTGGGAGAAGCGTTCGTCAACTAAAATATGTTTTTTTCTAATTCATTCAACCTTTATTTATACAGGTTTTTCTCATTGAGCCTCGAGGACTCGTTTACAAGAGAGACCTGTTTTAACAAAGAAGGATGACAATAGTAGACAATCATAAAAGAAAGCATATAAATTGGGAAAAATAAATGGAAAAAATTATATAAAAAAAGTGAAACAAAAACAGTTACGATGTAAAGGTCATGTTTTAGGGCGTCATTAATGTGGACGCATGTGCAATGTTGCTGTTTGAAACGTAAAAAGAGAAAAAATGTAAATGGATTTTTAAAAAATCAGTTTGTTTATTCAAAGTTGTGTAGACACTGCCCTGATCCCATGAAGTAATGCTAAATGTTTTCACATTTATATTATTACATTGTATTATGAAAGGAGCTTACAATAAGAGCAGACAACACATAAAAATAGCACAGACTTGACTCTACACCTGGATACAGGTCCTTTTTGTTGTGTTGTTTATCTACATTGTATCCCACTGCTTTCACCCCCAGTTTATATTTCCACCTTTCTTTCCTCTGCAGTGATATTGTGTCCTGGGTTAACATTATTCTGAGGTACTTCCAGCCTGGTGTCTTCTTTCCCTCTTTGTTTCCACACCATTTCTGTGGTGGGTGAAAAATGTCTGAGCTCCAGCAGAAGAACGGCAGAGGAGAAAAAAGGAATCTTAATAAACAGATTATGTGGTTATCTGGATTTGAAAACACAAGCCTGCTGCCTAGTCTCTATGAAAAATTAACACACTAATTAAATTATAGAGGAAAGCTGTTTAATATGAATCACTCTCTATGTATTATTGTGTCTGCTTTAAACACATTCATAATTAACAGTGTATCCTTTGATAAACCTGGGCTGGTGAATATGGATGTGCACTCATTAGCAGAGCTGCTGTGCTGGTAAACACTAGGCACTGAGTGTGTTGGTCCATTGGCCCACTTTGAAATAATGGGGGGAAAAAAATTAATATAGCATAAAATACAACTGTGTTTTTAAATTGCATTTTATTTTATTGCAAAAGTACGTGTGAGCGCGCAGGCACGTTTGCCATCATTCCTGTATGCTGAAATAATTTGTTTCACTGTGTGTGGGGGCCTGAGGCAAGCTGAAATAAGGCAACTGTCAGCAGCCACTGCCCCAGGCTAACTTTATATGAGCCTCCTTTGACGCAAAAACAAACACCTAACCATAGTTTGACACTGCGTTTCACATTTATTTCCCCATCATGAATGCTACGACTCATCAGGCAGCTGCAGAGTTAAAGGTTAGGCTCTGTCTGAGCCAAACTGCTCAACTGTGACGATCTAAGTTAGCTACTTTGACAGTGTGGTAATGGAAAACCTCTCTATCCACAAAATAAGCATTAATTTTAAATCAAGTTTCACAATTTATACTGCTGCTGTTCATTTAAATGACGGAAATGTGTTTGTTTACCTGTCCGAACCAACCAACAATCACGCCCGGCAGGTAGCTCGGAGTCACGCAGCAGTCTGAAGACGGTGACAGGAGGAGAAGCACGTCACCATGTTCTCATATCACAAAAGAAGTCACATAACTGAGGTGGGGATGAACACTATGCAGCAGTTTGGGGATTTCTTCAGTAACTTGTTCCAGGGACTTGAGACATCCATCCATCCACCCATTATCTGCTGCTTCTTCCTTTTTGGGTTGCAGGGCTCACTCGTGCCCATATCCAGCCATCACAGTGCGAGAGGCGGGGGACACCCTGGGCAGGTCTCCAGTCCATCACAGACACACACAGAGACACACGAGACAAACAACCATTCACTCTCTCACTCACACCTAGAGACAATTTAGTTACCAGTCAGACTAACATGGATGTTTTTGGTC
Source organism: Nematolebias whitei (assembly GCF_014905685.2). Lineage (NCBI taxonomy): Eukaryota > Metazoa > Chordata > Actinopteri > Cyprinodontiformes > Rivulidae > Nematolebias > Nematolebias whitei. The sequence continues at coordinate 15,909,800 of NC_056503.1, forward strand.
TGTGGGAGAAAACCAGACAGTATTGTTAAAAGACAGAGAGAAGACATGACCTGATCACTGCTGAGGTTAGAAAAATAAAATTTATTTTTAGATGAACAAAAAAAACTTTCTTTTTTTTTTTTTTACATTCTCTGAATTTTTGTTTTGTTTTGTTTTGTTAGTTTGTTGGCTTGCTTTGATTGTCTTGTCTGCATTGCAATGCTGAATTAAAAAAAGAGAACACTTTTGATTAACCCAACAAAGTTAAGTCAGGTCCTCTGGATGGTTTCTTTTTGATTAAATGTTTCATCTTTCATCCAAAAGACTTCATCAGTCTGAGGAGCCGCAACAAACTCAGTTATATAGATAGCACCTTCACACACAGAAGTGGGTCAACCAGTTTGATGGTGCTCAGGTGATGGTGATTAACTTTTTAATTAACTTTTGTTTGTTTGTCAGTTTAAAGGAAAACTGTAATAAATTAAGATACAAAAGACTATAAATATAATGTACTACTGAACTGACATTCTATTTGAGTAATGAATGGCCATAAAATTTACCAGATGCTAATGTAATGTTTGGTGTAGCATGTAGCATGCCTGTTTGGTTGGCTGAATGTTTAGTTGTTTGGGTAATTGAATAATTGTTTTTTTTAACTGATTTTTCATTTCACAATTTTTTTTTTTTTTACATAACATATTTGAAGAAGTCATCACAAAAACATGAAAATGCAGAATCTTACATTCATTTTGACAAATTTCAAATATGAGGGTCTACAAAAAAAGGACTCAGGAAGAGCCTGACTTTTCAACAAGACCACAACCCAAAACATACAACCATAGTTGAGGAATGATGAACAGGAAGGTTTACCAGTATTTTAGATTCATTCAAAGTCTTGATCAAAATCCCATCTAGCATCCGAAAAATTAAAAACACTGTTCAGAACAGACTAATGCAGTCTGTCGGAACTAGATACTGACAAATAATACCAAGTGCCTCAAGGCCATCAGGGACAACGTGCATGAAGTTTGCTCAAATTATATGGTATATGGTATGAAGTTTATTCATTTTAAAAAAGTACAAAACAATTCCATAACAATATATAAAAAGATACAAAAAAATTTAAAATGAAAGGCAGCAGAAAGAAGAAAAAATCTTATTTTATCTGCCCCTTTTTTCAAACAATTATTTCAGACATATTAATTTTCAAGTAACAAAACAAAATGAATAACTTTCTAATTTTTCTAATTCTAATAAAAAACACACACTAAGCTACTTCATATATACTTTTTTAACAATCTAGATTTGATCTTTTTCTTAAATGTACACATTGACTTGACATTTTTTACATCACTCTCTAGACCATTCCACAATCCAACTCCTTGGATTGAGGTAGACCTTCCCTTCAGACTAGTTCTGAATTTTGGTTTGACAAATATTTCTATCCCCTTAAGATTGTAACAACTTTGTCTTTTAACAAAATTTCTTTGGATATTTAACGGTAATGTGTTGTTTTGAGCTCTATACATAACTGATAAAATACTATAATCTACTAAATCATGGAACTTCAATAACTTCAGTTGATAAAATAATGTGCTTGATGGGTGACTGTAATGCTTTCTGGTGATAATTCTTACAGCTCTTTTCTGTAAAATAAAAATTGGTTTTGTAAATGTTTTACACGCTTTCCCCCAAACATCAATGCAATAGATTAAATGTGGAACAATGATTGTGTTATACAACATGTACAGAGCTTTATCATTTAATAATTCCCTGACTTTGTATAGTACTGCAAAAGATTTAGATATTTTTGTTCTTACAGAATTTATGTGATTTTTCCATGTTAGCTGTTCATCAATGATTACACCCAAAAATGTCATCTCATTAACTCTACAAATCTCAACACCCTCAATTTTAAATGGATCATCAACTGTTCTCTTTTTGTTACTAAATATCATGTATTTAGTTTTATCTAAATTTAATGATAATTTATTAAGTTTAAACCAAGTTTGTATTTTATCAAATTCTGTTTTCATCAGTTCCAACATCCGTTTTACATCTTTACCCAAACAAAAAAATGTGGTGTCATCTGCAAAAAGGACACATTTCAGGAGTCCTGATACATTCACTAAGTCATTCACATATAAAATAAATAACTTTGGTCCAAGTACAGAGCCTTGAGGAACTCCACAAGTGATATTGCACAAGTCAGATCTTACACCATTTATTTGTACAAACTGTTTCCTATCTTTTAAATAGCTAGATACCCAGTGTAAAGCTGGTCCTCTTATTCCATATTTATTTAATTTTTCAAGGAGAATAGTGTGGTCAATAGTATCGAATGCTTTTTTTAAATCAACAAAAATACTAACACAATACTGTTTTTGATCGACAGCAGTAGTTATTTGTTCCATTATTTCCATGAGAGCCATTGATGTAGAGTTTTTTGCTCTAAACCCATACTGACTGCTACTTAGAATGTTTTGTTTAGTAATAAATTTATCTAATCTGGTCACAAACAGTTTTTCTAGAATTTTTGAGAATTGTGGTAATAAGGATATTGGTCTATAATTATTGAACACACATTTATCACCATTTTTAAAGAGAGGAACTACTTTTGCTACTTTCATATTGTCTGGAAATATTCCTTTTGAAAATGATAAATTACAAATATATGTAAACGGCTCGATAACATAACTCATTATGTCCTTTACAAACATCATATCCATGTCCACCCAGTCTTTTGATCTGTTAAATTAAGGAAAATTGTTTGTTCATAGCAATAAAAAATGTTGGCACCGATGACTTAGAAAAAATATGAATAATTTAGATTTTTGATCCTTTGTAAAATAAATAAATGGAAACAATAACAGTTATACAATGTAAAATCTCTAACACAATGTCTCAAATATTTTCTCATTAAATGGATCATTTTCGATGGGGGACGTATTAATCACCGAAAGATTGAGTATAAATTTAGGGTTCGACTGAGTTCTTTGTCTCCACTTGCGATGCGATGCAAAAGTTTAAGGTGAGACCCTAAAATGTGAAGTACTGTGTTAGAGCAGGCAAAGCTGTACACTGTGCAATCATGTTCGTCATCCATCCAATTCAAAAGAATTCTCCAGACTTGCCACAGGACAAGATTTCTCCCAGAATTCTGAACTCGCCTAGCTTCTTCAACTCTGTTACATACATACATAAATCTCCATAAATTAAACTGGAAGCCAAATGAAACATAGCCATCTGAATTCATCCCCACTTATAAACTGTGACAGACGGCTGAGCTCTGAATATTGTGGCAATAATACCCAAGAGGATGTTCTTTTACTGTGATTATAGGCATGACAGTGATGCACAATCCCAGCCTCTATTATTCAAGTCAAAAGGTCAAAATGTTTCTCTGAGATATCAGAAAGTATTTTTGTTTCAAACACGCAACATGAAAATGTGATTAATGAAAACTACCTCTGAATTCAATAATCTATTTGGTTGTAAATGTAAACAATCATGCTCTAAGTATTTTCAGTGAGCTCAATAATATATAATGACACCAAAGAGGATTGGTTATTTCTATTAATAAATCAAGTTGGGTTTTCTCAATGAGTCACAGTCTTAAATGTACTTCTGCAAGCTGCTGAGGTCTCAGAGTGACAGACAGTTTGAACAACATGCCTGATCTAATCCGCTCTTTCTTCACTGTTCATTACAGTACTTGTCTCGATTCGTGTCACCCCCTCTGGCTCCCCAAACTCCATCACTGTCTTTGTCACTTTCTCTCCTCCTGCACAACTGTCGTGGTGGAAAGAATGTTTTGGTGTGGACTAGTGCAGTAGGCTTTTGTGCAAGTGTATCGCAAAAACCTACCTCTATGTCCCATTTTCTGATTGTTTCTTTATTATTGGCTGTAACTAAATATTTCGCACACGAGCTGATGTCCATAACAATAAATCCTAAAGTCCTTTGATGAGCTGTGAACTTTCCCATCAGTTGGCCATGGTGGATGTTCAAGGTTCTTTGTTGTCATTCGCATCACATGTGGTACATGAGGTGGAACGAAATTGTGTACTCAAGGTCCCAGTTACACCCAAAAATAGCAAAAATTCATTCAACCTTTATTTATACAGGGTAATCCCATTGAGCCTCGAGGACTCATTTACAAGTGAGACCTGATTATTTTTTTAACAAAGAGTGATGATAACAGTAGACAACAACAACAAAAGATGATCATAAAAGATGCGTACAAATTTTTTTTTTTTTAAACAAATAAAAATAAAATGGCAACCACAAGGACAATCAAAAGGAAAAGTAGCAAATAACAAAACAGCTAGATTATAAGTGTAAGGATGGTACTTTTCTGTGGCCCGGTTTGTGTCTGTTTCCCTCGTGCTTCCTCATTAGTTTCCATTGTTGCCACCTGTGTCTCGTCCCAGCTGTTTGTCATCATGTCTCGTCTTCTCCCAGTATTTAAGCTGTCCTATTCTGTCTCGTTCTTCGTCGGGTCGTCGTCGTTGGTACTCTTCCTTGGGTCTCCTGAGTCTTTCCCTGAGTCTTCCTGGTCCCTCGAGTTCCCCGTGTCTTTCGTGTCTCCTGAGTTCCCCGTGCCTCCTTCCTTGTTCATGTAAGTTTTGCTGCCCCGTCAGCTTGTTTATTTTGTACTTTAATTTCTCATTAAAAGCCTATTTTTGTATATCTGCCGAGTTGAGTCCCTGTTCTGCACTCTGGGTTCGCTCCTAACCTCAAACCATGACAATAAGGTGGTGTAGAAAACTAAAAACAAGAACATGTCTGCGTTGGTTTTTGCCAAGAACTTAACAGAAGTTTGAAGCCACTTAGAGAGGTCAAGGTCGAGAGCTTCAGATCTTTTTACGATATTCTAGGAAACAGGAGCAGAGTAGAAGAAGGCCCTTTTGCCAAGTTCAGTTCTCACTGAGGGAACACTGCAGGTAATAATGTCCTGAGAGCGCACGCTGTAGCTGCACTTAACGCAGAGACATGAAGGAGGAGATGCATGAAGGCAAGAGACCAAGAAGTGATTTAAAGATGAAAATGTACCAGTGGGAGAGTCTGTGTGAAGTTAATGATGACCAGTTAACCAGTGAATACAGGGTGCTGGCGTTTAGGACAAGTTTGAGACAGAACAAATCAGATTGGATGACAGTGAAGGCGGATTGCAAAAGTTGGAAAACCTTAGCAACTGTTTTGGCTTGACAATAAACAATTGTGTCATCAGCACAGAAATGTAAGGATGCATCAGGGATGCTCTGACCTACATTACCTATGCAGAATGTAAAGAAGGTGGGTCCTAAGACTCAGCCTTGTGGTACACCATTGTTGACTGTTAAATAACTGGAGGAAATAACATTATGTTGAACACATTGCCTCCGATCTGAGAAATTGTTAGAGAACAAACCAAAAAGAAACAGTGTGCAAGGATCTAAGATATATGCTAAACACTAATAATATAATATAATATGGTATATTAAACAGCAGCCTGAGCATGAGTCTGTAGTGAGCAGATAGGTATGGATGCATCAGCTTAAAGGCAAGAGAGCAGCAGCATGGATAATCAGCAGCACAGATAAATCGCATATCACAAATTAAAGTGGTATTACTGTAGTGAACTAAGCCTCAGGTCAAATCCTGACCTTGAGGGCCTTCCTGGGACAAGAACTGTATTTCATAGATTTGAGTCCAGAAACACAAAATCAAGTCCATCCAGAGACTTTCTAAGTGTCCTGCACTGATCAATTGAAAGAACACTCTCTTTTTTATTATCATTACTATTTTACAAATGTCTTGATAATCAAAGTGTGTTTAGTTCAAACTATTTTAAATGTTGAAGTGAACTACTCATTTTAAATCAACTGTGAAACAGTATTAATGATTTTTAATCCTCATTCAAAGTAGAAATCAAGTTAAGGTCTGTTACAGAGTAATTATTCATTTTCTTGATCTTCTGTCTGAAATGAGCAAGTGTAAGTCGGTCAAAGGTCAAGTTTCGGTCAACTACATGTTTACTGGAAAGAAATGTCATGTTTACCTTTTTCAGACAGATATGAGAGAACTGACTCCACGAAGTCTCGGTTTCTTCAAAACATTCTTCTGTCTGTTCTTAAACAAACTTAATCTTTTTCCTTGACTTTTAATAACCTCTTACATCACTAAAACCACCCCCTGTTCGGTCGATCGACCAATCAGGAAGTTCTCAGAGGAACCGGAAGTGACCTCTTTAAAAGGTTCAACACTTCCTAGTTCCACAGAGAATGCGAGAATGCAGAATGCTGGAATGTAGAACGGAGAATGCAGTTCGGAACGCAGAACGCAGAACAAGTTCCGAGTCTCGTGGGGATTATGGAATCTTCCACATCCGAGTGGAACCTCTGACGGACTTACTCCTCTTGTGAGTCCACCCGGGAGGTGAACGTGCTGTTGAACGAAGTACCGGCACTACTCCGAACGGTTCTCTGCTATCCTTACGGAGACGCTGGAAAGCGTTGAAAGAGAACTCTACACCGAGGCCGAACTATCGTCTGCAAGGTAAAGAGTCGATCTTCAACTGCGAAGTGTACCGTGGGATAAGCTGGGTCCAAAGGAGCGTGTTGTTCTGGTTATACAGACACATATTCCCTCATCCATCCTTTCTCTCCATTTAAACTTCATTTCCCATCTTTAAAACTCTTCTATCTGCCAGTAATCATCCAGATATTTTCAGAAATGTCTGTTGGTTTAAAGTTGCAAGGGAAACCATGGCCGTATGGTTTCCTAATTGTAAAGCTTGCTAACTAAGCTATGTTGTTGTTGAAATCAATGTTGCCAAATTAATGTAAATGTTTGATGTTAAACTTTGATTCTGTTAATAAATGACCGCATGCATTTTGATGGGTCAAAGAAAATTAACGTCTCACGTCACATTTAATCATTCAATGCACGATAGAATTCAGTCCAGAAAAATGAAGGAATCCATTTAATTTATGGATAATATCTCACAGATATATGTTCATTTACATTACAATGATTTCAGAACTGGACAGCATCCAAACCACCACAGGACACCAAATCTGCCCCACCTGAAGCAAATTCACAAATAGGTAAAGGCACAGTTCATGTCCTTTAAAATGGGGTTCTGTGAAAATGTAGTAAATAGTTCATGTTACCTGTTGATGATACTCCTTTGAACTCCTTTGTCTTCAGTTTGAGGGAAACTCAAGTTTAATCCTCATCACACTGAGGAATTAACGGCTAATGTGGATTGCTGCTGCATATAAACAACTCCTGTCTTAAAAATTATCATGTGATTTAAACTATCCCTTTAAGTCTGAAACCAGGAAATATATAAAAGTAAATGTGAATTCAAAAGTCTTTTATTTAGTTATAGAAAAGTCTTTTTGTTATAAACCAGTCGCACAAATATCAGAATAACAAATCTTTGCTCTAACATTTTAAAGCGCTTCTGACTGTGTAATTGCACACTGACACTGACAAAGTCATACGCTGAGATTAATGGTGAGTCAGCCTAAAAAAAAACAAGAATAAAAGCAAGACTAAGACACTAAGGAAAAACAGTTTACTTTTTTTAATGCCTCACCTTTAGCTGAAGTGCATTCAGGTATGACAAAGTCTGTTGATGACAGCAGAGCTCTGTTGAATGTAGGGGTCAAGGAGAGGCCCATGATGAGCAAACTGCTTTTAAAAAGTCTAAAAAGGTTGACAAGAAACAGATCAGTGCAAAAAAATAAAAAAATAAAAAGACGAAGTTTACTCTGTTCAGTTGCTAAAGGTGGAAAGCACATTTTTACTAGATAATTGCAGAACACAAAATAAATTTGCATTTGTCAGTGAGACTTCATGCTTTGCTTAACTTTGTGTTCACCTTGTCGCTGCAGTTGTTTTTAGAGCCTTCTCTGTGCTGCTGTTCCACACAATGATCTCTCCATCATCACTTCCTACACACCAGAACAGAGACAAACAAAAGGCTACAATGCCTAATTTTCTCACCATTAATGCAAAAGCTGTTATGTTCACTTCTCTGACAGTAAAAATTTCAGGAGATATGCAAACAAACCACTTTTTGTCAGCCCAACACCATCTTGTTTAGAACTCACACATAACAGCCACTAAAACCACTTTAAGCCCTTAACATCTGTCCCCAGCTGTTTCACCATTCAACTCTTGCCCGGCTCAACCTGAACTTCACCTCACAGGAAATCTGCTTTTACATGATTTACATAACCGTGTGAACTAGTAAACTTAATGTACTGTATGTGCATGCTTATCCAAGAGGAAACTTCTCTGAGGATTTTACAGTGAAATATTAGGATGTGTGCAGAGGGTTAGCTGTTGGAGCTGTGTATGTGTAAATAATAATAAAAAAAAGCTCTAAAGTTTATGAAAGTGTGGGTCGCTTGTATTATTCATGCAGCTCAGAGCCAGCATGTGGATTTCCAATGACTTTTATCATGTAGTTTGTGTATGAGGCTGAACAAAATGTACATATTCACATCCTTTTTGTAAGCTTAACCTTTAAGATGCAGCTGGTTTAATTGTCCTCATTAAGTTGCAGGAGTGCCTTCATGTACTGAGCATGGGTGATTTTGAAAGCACGCACAGTACAGTATGTGGAATAAACTACAGCGCAAAACCCTAATAAGGCGGAACAACAAAAGCGCATTACATTCCTGTAAGTATTTGCATTTTTAAAGGCAAAAGATAAATTTGGCACAACTGTTTTTCTATTTTCTTATTTTTGATTCCTCGTCTTTTTCATATAAGAATTCAGGATCCTGGTGCATAAAACTATAGCGTGCTTCTTCCTTAACCTGATCTTAATGCATAAATGTGCGTTATTTTGAACAGGTTTATAAACTTTGTGCACTTATAGTTCTCTTACAAATCTAATTAATAAAATATTCTATGCACATGCACAAACCTAACTGCCCCCTCCTTGTGACCATGAACACGTGTAGACAGCCTGTTAATTTAAGAGACTGCATCTTTCGCAGTGCTCTTCTATACATATTGCAATAAAGTAACAGCAACGAACAGTAACAGTTTTACATAATGTGAACATTAAGCATTTTAGCAAAAATGAAGGAAAAGGGAATCTGATTTTATTGGATGGTAAATGTTCTGGCATCACAAACACAATAAAAATATGTTAGAAAAAAGTCATGGAAGCAATTAACTCTGTGAGCTCATAACAATTACCCCCAAAAAGTGTATAAAAACATGGGAGTGTATTAAAAACATAAAGTAGCATCTCAGTAATTTCATGACAGAATTGGAGGCATCATTGTTTGAACAACGAAGAGCTGAACAATCTATTTTTAAATTATCCTGATGCATGCTCAATAATTTTAAATTATTTTTAAATTATTTGCGTTTGAAAGATTTTCTGATAAAATCAAAGCAGGACCCGTATGTACGCCCATTATACATGTGAGCATCACCTACAGACATTTATTATAAAGCTAATGAAAATAAATGAACTAAAACAGAAATTTGAAACAGAGCAATATTTTAGATTTTTTGACTATAACATCAGATCACAGGGACAACAGCATGCTGTTGGCTGTATGCTCACATGGCTGTTTTCATGTCAGGAGAGGGTAAAGTCCATTGGGACAACGTACAAGTGATGGATTGATGCAGATTTAAGTAGTTTAAATGTTGTATTTTGTCTTCCAACAAGCTGATGTACAGATGTGGTAACTGGGAGTCAGAATAAAACATCAGCAGGTTGGACTTTACCTGCCATGTGATACATGTTGGACTGAAGAAAGATCAGGAGGACTGGATGGTCATGCAAGCCTTCTGTGTGACACTGGCAGTTTCCAAACACACGTGTAAGCATACCAGGACATGCTAGGACATACATGTCATTTTCTGGAAATACAGACCATTGGTGCCATAGGTCCCCTCTCCTCAGTACCACCATATATGCAAACAATGGTCATACATGTAAACGCAGAACCAGAATTTGTCACTGAACCAACCTTCAACAAAACAAACCCATCATCATGAGTCACTGCCTCCTGATTACAGCAGCACTCCAAGCACAGTTGTCTCCACTCTGGCGATAATGGCATGCATGGGATGGTAAATTCATATTTTGATTCCAGTGATCAAGGTACAGTGCAGGCTGACATAAGGAGTTGTAAAGGGTGCATTGCCACCATGTATACCTTCAAGCGCTAGCTGTGCAAGTACCTTGAATTATGTCAAATTTCCCCTCCGGGGCTTAATGAAGTACCTACCTACTTAACTTACAAATGTAATTATATTTATGTGCATGTGTACCAAAATACATCCAAAAAAACTAAACTGGACTGGACAGCCAACACCAACACCCTCTACAAGAAAGGGCAGAGTCGCCTTTTTCTTCTGAGGAGACTCATGTCCTTTAACGTCTGCAGGACCGTGCTGCAGATGTTTTACCCCTCGGTGGTCTCCAGTGTCTTCTTCGTGGTGTGCTGGGGCAGCAGGGTGAAGAAAGCTGATGCCAACAGACTCGATAAACTCATCAGGAGAGCTGGATCAGTTCTGGGAGTGGAGCTGCAGTCTCTGACAGAGGTGTCTGAGCAGAGGATGCTGAGGAAACTGCTCCAGATCCTGAACATGTCACACCCCCTGCATGACACCCTGGACTCTTACCGCAGCACCTTCAGTCGTAGACTGAGACCACCGAGGTGCTCCACAGAACAACACAGGAAGTCCTTCAAACTTTTCAACTCCTCCCCCTTTCTGCTCAGAGGATAATAAAATGAATCCTGCACCACAATAAACTCCTTAATCTGTTTCTGTCTGCACATGTTTTACACCTTAATTGTTAGTATTTTTATATTCTCTGTTATTTTTTATATCTTGTGTGATTCCTTGTGTATGTTCCTTTGTACTGAAACTCTGGCACAACATCTGCAGGATCAATAAAGTTCTATCATATCTTACCTTATTGTAACTTATTTTATCTTAAGCAGACCATTGACAAGTGTTTGTTTGTTTGTTTGTTTGGTTTTTTTTTTGGGGGGGGGGGGCATGATGATGAGTATTTTCTATCCTCATCTTTGCTAAATTTCCATTGCATCATACTGATTACAAATTGCTTCAAAAACATGAGCACACTTTGCTCTGTCTAAAATTTAGGTTGCACATATTCCCATTGCAGAGTTTCTGTCTTCATAAACACCAGTTTGTGTCAGAACAAACGTAAACATGGTTCTTTAGCACAAGCCTTGTTTTTACATCTCACTCCTGAAATTACCAGGAACACAAGCAAACCACTGAAAGTTCTGTTTGAGATTTGGATACATTGTGCCAGTAGTACTACAGCTGAAGGGCTACAAAGGAGAACTAATATTATCTCAAGTTAAACATGATTTATCTGATTTTATCCAGCACCACTTCGTGATCCTAAAACATTTACTCAACCTTTTTTTTTATGAAAGTAGAAACGCTCTCCAATAAATACACTGACCAAACACACTCTGCTCACAAAGAAAATTCATTGTTGTCAAAGTATTTTGATTGCTGTCCAAGCAATTCCATTTGGGCAACATTCTGGTCATCAATCAAAGTTCAGATGAGTTGGAGCTTGGCTGCTCACAAGTTATTCAGCCACGAGGGATTAAGGGATCCAGGGAAAGTCGGAAGAGCGAAAAGTAGGGTTGCGATTCGAAGAGGTACACAGAACCCCAGTGTACATGTAACTTGCTGTGTATGTGTGTGTGAGAGGGAGTGTTTGTGTGTGAGAAGTCAAGCAGAACCTTGCAAAGACTGAATATGAATGAGGAGGCTCAGTCCCAATATAAACCAAATGTTCCTGCTGCAACTGGAGACACAAACAGACGAGTGTGCATGCACACACATTTAAAAATGCACAAACAAACCCACGGTGCTCTTGAGTGTGCTAGGGTCCAAACAAAACTTTAAATTGACTTTTATCACTGGTGGCCACGATGCCATTACTGTTTTCACTTGGCGGCACTAATGCATAACTTGGCGCCACATGTGCTTGGATGTGACAAATGCAGCCCTGAGGAATATGCTGCCAAGTTCACTGCTTTTAACATGCTGTGGTTGTACTCTGTGCATTTCTGTGGGAAGAATCAGCAAAAGGAAAGTGTTAATGTGAAAGGTGCGCCTTGCATGTTACAGTGTAATCAGATAAGTGTGAACGTACGCGAGTCAAAGGCAATTTACACTATTTTCAAGGATCAAGAAATACCAAAACATTTCACATCAAGACCAAAGAAAGATTTCTGACTGAAGTGTGTTCATTTACAGTCTTTTAGAAAATATACAGATAAAGTCATCCCCAGTAAAATTTAAAAAAAGTTTTTAAATGTGATGAAACACTACAACACAGCAAACACATGTTATTTTCATTGATGCTTGTTTTGTGAATATTGGCTTACTGA
>NC_056503.1:15937194-15949668 GCF_014905685.2 Nematolebias whitei
ATATATATATATATATATATATATATATATATATATATATATATATGGCAGCATGGTGGCGCAACTGGTAGAGCTGCTGCCTCTCAGTGAGCAGGTCCCTGGTTCAGGTCCAGGGGCCTTTCTGGGTTGAGTTTGTATGTTCTCTTCGTGCATGCGTGGGTTTTCTCCAGGTACTCCAGTTTCCTCCCACAGACCAAAAACATGCATGTTAGGCTGAGTGGTAACTCTAAATTGTCTCTAGGTGTGAGTGAGAGAGTGAATGGTTGTTTGTCTCGTTTGTCTCTATGTGTCCCTGTGATGGACTGGAGACTTGTCCAGGGTGTACCCCGCCCCTCGCACAGTGATTGCTGGACATGGGAACCAGTGACCCCCCGTGACCCAAAATGGAAGAAGTGCGTAAAAGATAATGGATGGATGGATATGGATATAAATTGCATAATGTATTGCATAGTATCATGATGCTAATGGAACCAGTTGCTAAGAGAACCTCACTGCCAGCAGAACCACTCTACTAATAGGACCATGCTGCTGTAGATGCATTTTTTTTTTTTTCCACTTTTGGCACCTTGTTTTTGTAATTTTGTTGCATGCTTTGGTAATTGTTGTTGCAAGTAGAGACTGTTCTTGTCATCCTGAGTATTTCATTGCATTGTTGCCCTTGAGTTGATCTGCATATGACAAACCTAAACCTGTGTACTTGCTTGAAGACTGGGAATGTTATGGCCTACTATTTATATGTGTGGTATTCATCAGGATCTTCCTGTGACAGTTTCTTTTAATCTGTGGTAATGTCAGGACTGCAATCTTCTATCAACATCTAGCCATGGTTTAGCACACCATCTTCTGTGTGTATTTGTAGATGCTAGTTCAAATCAACCTGTCAGGAATGGGTTTTGGATGCAATATAAGCCAGACACAGGAGTGCAAAACCAAGAACAGTTTTATTTATTTTTGCTGCTGGTTGCTGGATAGAAGGGTCAGGGTCAAGGTGGGAGTCCAATCTTAAAAGAGAGGTTAGTGACTTTGGCAAGGACGAGGGGATTCTGTGATAATAGTAAAAGTCACTAACCTTCTCAGTCTGTACGCGGCAGGTGCTGTTGTATGCAGCAGCGGAGCAGGTTGAAGCTGTTCGTGGACTTTGGTGGGGCAATCCAGGTTCGTGGTCCAGCAGTCGTAGCAAAGGTCAAACGCAAGGAAGCAGAGATGAGAAACCAGAGCCAAAACATAATCCAAAGGGGAGACAAGGGAGAGCAAGGGCTGTTACTGTGGTCTGATGTGCAGAAAAATCCAGAGAGGGCAAGGCAAGGCGAGGAGTCCAAAAACAGGTTAGGGTACAAGGCAAGGCAAGGGCACAAGAAACTATGAATGGCTTTAATATCAGTGACCATGAGTGGTGCAATAATTCAGCACTGGTGGAGAATGAGAATGGAGCTAATAAGGGTGCAGAGCAGGTGAACTACGAGAGCTGAACAGGTGAGTGGAATCAGGGCTGATTTCTGTGAGAAACAAGGGAGGCGTGGCATGGCTTGGAAGGAGTAGGCTTGAGCTGGAGATGGGTGATAGGCATTACAAAGAAGGGGAAGAGGAACTATGGCATGAGATGCTGAAACAATAGCAGGAGGGAGTGAGTGTGAGATAGGGGTCAATGGGGGTCAGCGCGGGCCGCTGACCATGACACAACAAACAAAAGCACCTTGTATATTCATGTCTTTTAAGTCCATATTTGTGTGATGAATGACAAATACAGAACAGGTATAAAAATATGCTACAAATGGCACAAATATTCCAACAATAAAATATGGACTCAGACACAACCACATGACATCACATTGCCTGGCAAAGAATGAGACACTTTAACAAAATTGTTAGGTCACTTTTGTTATTATGGCCTATGTAAGGTAGTTGAGATGTTGCCACATTTATGCTATGGAATTATTTAGCATGATCAAAACATCCTTGGTGACACGGAATCGCTGAAGAGATCAAATCTCATATGCTACGGTGCCAGGTACATTAAAAGGCAATACTGTTCGTTCACAGCCTCATGCCATAGAATTGCAAGACTCATATTTAATTTGTCTTCATGTGTGTGAGGGTGTGTGTGTATGCGTGCGTCCATGTGCATATGTACGTGTGCATGTGTGTTCACTGACTTTGATTTCTCCATCAGATCCTGCAGTAAACAGCCTTGTCTGTGTACCATACAGGCCCATGGTGGAGATCGTTGCATCACCGTGGCAACGGTTGAACTGTTTGACTTTTTGTCCCATGTCAGCCAGCCAGCAGATCACAGAGGCTGCAGAGTCACTGCTGACAACGTGCCAGTGGCTGCTTCTGAGCTAAAATATTAGTGGGGTGGACATTAATTTCCTGAACATTTTTACAAATTATGTTACATTTTCTGTGGAAAAAAAAAGGAAATATATTTTGTTAGCAAATGATAGAGTCTTAACATTTATTAAACATTACTTCTGTGTTAAAAAAAAAAAAAAAGAAAAACATCAAAATTGTGCTTTGCCAAGCTCATCAATAAAACTAAAAAATGTTGTCAACGTGAAAGAGGAAAAGTGGGGGCAGGTATCACTCTCGCTTTGAGTTACTCATTTTCGTGCTGTGGGTGACAAGCTTCCAGAGCATCATAAAAACAGCAGCGGAGGTGTTGAAGTTATTTATTTATCGTCTCAGCAGCAGAGCAGAACGACGCAGTTCAAGCATGGCTCCCCAAATGACGAGGCAGTCATATTTGTTCATAACTTTATTATTAGTAAGCCTGAGAGTTGCCGGATCCAACCAAACAGTTGCTGGAACGCACCCCATCAAAATAAGAGTGTTCCTGGATCTTGTTCCGGCAGGATCCGATTCAAATTAAGCCCTGCGTGGAACATTTTATCATTCATATCACAGTACAGGACAGAAAGGTCTGGAGTATGATGAGTGCAAATATTACACATTACCTTACCACAATACCACATCCCCTCTGTTTGTTCCAAACAGATTTAAAAACAGAATATCTCCACTGTTGGTCTCAACAGGTTTCACTGCAGACATTCCTGGGTTTGAGCTCATGTCAGGTCTAGGTAGAGGTTGTATCAATACGCTAAAACCAGATGAATGTGTCCACAGGGCTGAAAATCAGACAACCTAAATGAAACTCTGATGGACCTGCCTGTTCGAATCACTGACAGCATGTTCAAATCCACTTGACTAACGCAGGCCATTGAATGGTACTGCCCCATAATGGTAAATAAGTAAAAAAATAAATAAAAATGAAGATTACTGAATCTCTAAAAAAATATATATATATATTCCACTTAAAATAGTCAAAATAGTTGAAAAATACACAGAACAGAACAACCCACAACAAGGTCAGTAAATTAGTCATTTACATCATTGATTAGGAGGAACTACTTTGTAAGGGCAAATTGTTTTTTTTAGCTGGGGTCCCCTATGGACTGGCTGCCACTGCTACCTGCGTAGAGGGTGACTGATGTCAAACGTTGTTAGTCTGAAAGTGTTAATTGAAAAATTGCCCTCATGAGCCACTTCTTGTAAATTCATGGCTAACAGTGCTGTTGAGAGGGAACAAAGTAGTGTATATTGTATCCATTTAATGTGTATGCTAAAAATAGATAAATGCACAGAATGATGTTTGTTTCAGGCATACAGGAAAAGTGAATTTCAGAATTTGTTCAGTATTAAAGGCCTAGCAGTCCTTGAAGGAAAGCATACTACCTTTAACCTTTCATGGCAGAGTTTTAAGATCTGTTTTGCTGTTCAGAAGTCGTGCAGTTGTTTTGGTTCTCCTTGAAAATACAGTTTTGTGCAAGCTCACACAATATTGTAAGATGTCATGCTTAGAATATATGTGTGTTGTGAAATACACTGCTACAATCACATTACTATATATTTTAGCTCCGTTTCTGATAAATTGACTGAGGTGTAGCCATTTTTTGTGTTGGCTAAACTTGGCTAATGATTAACGCACAATGAGTTGTAAACGACTCACAACCAAACTTCATCCAATTTATTTACACCAAGTATAGTCATTTTGTGTTTTCAAAGATGTGTTTGCTCTGGCAGCCATCTTAAATTGTTTTGTCTTGAAACGTTAATCATGTACAAATGCATTGATTAATTCCTAAACATTTTAATAAAATATGTGCTGTGGTTCATCAGATATTTTGCTAACAATACAGACTGCAAATAGCTAACTACAAAAAAGCAAACAAACATTGCATGATCTGTTGCTGCTCAGAAAAAACTGTATGTTGGAGATCATTCTCAGCTACTACCACAACAACCTATTGTTAAACACAAAGTACAGCCATCTTTGTCTTTGTTAAGGTCTGTTGGACGTGGCGGCCATCTTGAATCAAGTTAGCTCTAAAAGTTCTTCAGTCATACATGTACATCCATTAATCTCCTTCTACAAGTTCTATTAAATATGTTCAGCAGTCCAATGGACATTTTGCTAACAGACAAATGCACACACAGGCACAGGTAAAAACAATATCACTCACTTTTACCTTTTGGCAGCTGTCAATAATCTCAAACACAGAGTGCGTACCTGTTGTAAAACTGTTATAAAGTACACAGGTAACCGGATGTTAATGGCTGCTGGTCCTTTTCTCCTTCAGGGTCTCCAGCAGGAGAAGCTGGCTGTTGAATGAAAGCAGAAGCTGTTGTTGCTCCTCGTGGTAAAACAGGAGCACACGTGCATCCTCCTGGGTTGTCGGGAAGATTCCAGCGACACGCTGAACGCACAGCTGGCTGGACACGTCCCACCGACAGAGCACCTGAAAACACGATAAAATCAGAGGCTTTTTGCTGCATCAAGATTTACATACGGTCAAATTGTAAAGGCACCACAACAAATTCAATGTCAAAATCATAATTTACAAACAAACACAGTCATTGCCAGGAAGAGTGGAGCTCTGCCACTTTTCTTTCTGGTACAAAACAACATGACTGTTGCCGTTTCAGGGAGCCCTCCAGAGAAAATTGAGGTAAAGCCTTCTGAGTTTCTTGCTTTGGCAGATGGTGTATGAGCAAAGGGCAGATGGAACATAAATCACCTCTAAAATATTCATTCTCCTCAGAAAAACTAAAGAGAAGGCAAGCATGCAGAATACTACAACAGGGAGAGGAGAAGGAGCATAGGCGTCAACGTCCTCTACATCAGAATGAAGATGAGTCCAAAAGAAATGCGGTCTTTACTCTGAGAAAAACCTGCTTTGTTTTTTGTTTTTTTTGCAACGCAGTGGAAGCCATAATCACTTTCATCTAGGTTAATTATTCCAAGAATGTAATGGGAGGATTACATGCTTCTTTACCTTTATATTATCTGTTTCACACACAGACAGCAGTGCACACACTTGCCTACCTTATCATGGGAGTAGCTGAACAGTTGCTGCATGGATTGCAGGAAACTAACAGCGATGACAGGCCTCGAGTGCCCGATGAGAACACACACTGGCTTAGAAGTCACATAAGGGTTCCACAGTAAGATCTGGTGATCCACACCTGCTGTGGCTGAAAGCAGTATTAATAATCTGTGTATGAGGTACAAGACTTTGTACACAGCCAATTATTCAGTGCTTGATGAGCCATGTGACAGCTTAGGTCGTATAATTTTGATTGATTGTGAACTGTGGTGGCTTCAAGGTGCAAGACACAAAAGCATTATGGACAAAATACACATTTTCTGTACCCACTTTATCCTGTTCAGGGTCACAGAGAGGCTAAAGCCTGTCCCAGCAAGTTGGCTAGCAAGAAGCGAAGGAAAGCCTGGACAGGTCATCAGTCCATTACAGAGACACACAACCCTGCCTTCACACTGAACGGCAATTTGGAAACTCCAGTTAACCTAGCATGCCTTCTTTTTGGTTATTGTGTTTGATGTTTTGAATCCAACAAAAAAATGTGGAAAAAATTCAGTGTATTTTTGTAACTTAATGCATCTTTAAGAAAAACCAAGAAACGAAAGAAGCTATGATCTAATATATAAGCCACAGTTCTTATTGCTATCCTTTAACACAGGTAAAACAATGTGCAATGGACCAGCAGTGGAAGTTTAGCTGATGTTTTCTTAGTTCATATCTTAGATCTTATTACTGTTTTTCTTTATCATTTTATTGTTGGCTATAACTTAGACCCTATGTACATAATCACATTCCACCACATGTACCACATGAGATGCAAATGACAAAAAAAAATCTCTCTGACTCTGACTGACTCTCTGAACCTGATGGTTATGGAACCAAAATGTAAGAGAAAAGGTGAGATCAACCAGGTGTATTGACCGGTTTTACTCTTTGTCAAGGTTTGAATTGCAGTATGATCTGTTGTGGGTATTTTACTTCATAATTAACGACCGATCAATCCATGGAGGAATGCAGGGGTTGACTCCAACAGTTAATACTAAGGCTTTAGGCAAAAACCTTGTGCAATGAGTTTGTGTTGTGCATGACTCTCAGCTACTACCACACCAAGTTTAAGCTTATTATATTGATTGGGCTATTGCCACTGTATTGTCTGATAAGTTGACTCCAAACATCAAAAGGGGTAAATGTACACTCATTTAGTTTCTATGAACTTTACTCAAATCAGTTCAGTGGTTCAATGGATATTTTGCTAACAGAGAGATTAATGATCACTTTTTATGTATGCTGTGACACAGGCAGTTACAGGATCACCAACCTGGCAGCACATGACAATCAGGCACTTTGCTACATCTCAAACAGTATACTGTATTGTTTAGAAAGTATACGTTCTGAAGAGGACAGCACGGTGGCGCAGCTGGTAGAGCTGCTGCCTCTCAGCAAGCAGGTCGTTCTGGTTTAGATCCCGGCCGGGGGCCTTTCTGAGTGGAATTTGCATAATCTCTCCATACATGCGTGGGTTTTCCTCCCACAGACAAAGAACATGTATGTTAGTCTGACTGTTAACTCTAAATTGTCCCTAAGTGTGAGTGAGAGAGTGAATAGCTGTTTGTCTCGTTTGTCTCTATGTGTCCCTGTGATGGACTGGAGACCTGTCCAGGGTGTCCTCCACCACTTGCAGAGTGATGGCTGGACATGGGCACCAATGACCCCCACGACCCGAAAAGGAAGAAGCAGATAAAGATAATGGATGGAGGAATGGATATTCTGAAAAACTGTCTTTCCATGTCAATATTTTTAACTCATAAACCAAAGATAAGTTCTGTCAATAAATCACAACCTTCTGGGCTTAAGGTTATTTACTTATTACTTGTTTTTTATTTATGTGTTTGTTCTTCTCATTTCATGAAAAACTGTAAATAGCCTTGGAATACAAATTGCCTCCTACCTATCAGTCCGAGCTCATGGTGGTAATCCATATCCCACACACCCCTCTTTGTGTCATAGAAAGAGACTCGCAGACTCCTGTTGTCCTTTGCCTTCCAGCCAATTACCAGGCTGCAGCGTGGTGCGGTGCTGCAGGACACGACGGCCTCAAGTGAGCCCAGGTAACGCACTGCAGGAGGCAAGAGAGTTAAAACAGGGATCAGAACTGAGGTGTGGTGGAAAACATCTGGAAAAGCTTTTGAAAGCAATGAAAGTGGAGTCCTGCACACAGTTAGCATTTTAAATTACAAATGTGAATAATAAAATGTATTTAAGTAAAGCACTAGAACTCCTCAAATGTTAGACTAAGATCATCCTATAATGAGAAATGATGGCATTGTTTTGGTCAGTTAAAGAAATTTATGTTATGCGTAAACACTGGATGGGATCTTTACCCTCACTAGGGTCCTTGAGGGATCATGGGAGTTTGCCCATCCAGTTTACATATGGTTTGTGGACTTGGAGAAGCCATTTGACCATGTTCCTCGGGGTACACTGTGGGTGGTGCTCTGTGAGTATGGGATTGGGGTCCTGTTGTTACAGGCTGTTCAGTCCCTATACAAGTGGTGCGAGAGTTTGGTTCACATTGCCGGTAGTTAGTCGGATCCCTTCAGGGTGGGAGTTGGACTCAACCAATGCTGCCCGTTGTCACCGATTCTGCTCATAACTTTTCTGGACAGAATTTCTCGATGCAGCCAGCTGATGGAAGGTTTCCGGTTTGGTGGCTTCAGGACTACATCTCTGCTCTTTGCAGATAATCTGGTCTTGTTGGCGTCATTGCGCTGTGACCTTCAGCTCTCATTGAAGTGGTTTGCAGCCAAGTGTGAAGAGGCTGGGATGAAAATCAGCACCTCCAAATCTGAGGCCATGATCCTCAGTCAGAAAAGGGTGGATTGCTCTCTTCAGGTTAAGGGTGAGGTTCTGCCTCAAGTGGAGAAGTTCAAGTATCTCGGGGTTTTGTTCACGAGTGAGGGAAGAATGGAGCATGAGATTGACAGATGGATTGATGCAGCATCTGCAGTATTGTGGACTCTGTGACAGTCCATTGTGGTGAAAAGGGAGCTGAGCTGCAAAGCTCTTTGTTTACTGGTCGGTCAACGTTCCTACCCTCATCTATGGTCAGGAACTTTGGGTAGTGACCGAAAGAATGAGATCACAGATGCAGGCGGTTGAAATGAGTTTCCTCTTCAGGGTAGCTGGACTCTCCCTTGGAAATAGGGTGATAAGTTCAGTTATCAGGGAGAGACTCGGAGTACTCCTCCACATTGAGAGGCACTAATTGAGGTGATTTGTTTAGAGCTGGATTTGGATACAAAAAGATTTCCCAAGCTTTAAACATCCCAAGGAGCATTGTGCAAGCAATCATATTGAAATGGAAGGAGTATCAGACCACTGCAAATCTACCAAGACCCGGCCGTCCCTCTAAACTTTCATCTCAAACAAGGAGAAGACTGATCAGAGATGCAGCTAAGAGCTCAGTGCTAGGGCCAATACTCTACTTTATATATGCTTCCATTAGGTAAATTTATTAAACAGCATGGGATAAATTTCCATTGTTATGCTGATGACACACAGTTATATTTGTCCATTAAACCCAATGAATCCAATCAGCTACTTAGACTACAAGCATGTCTTAAAGATATAAAAACCTGGATGACCCTTAATTTTCTCCTGTTAAACACAGACAAGACTGAGGTTTTGGTTTTTGGACCTGAGCACCTTAGGAATGAATTTTTCAGTCTTTCTCTCTCCTTAGATGGCATTAATCTGTCCTCCAGCTCTAATGTTAAAAATCTTGGTGTTATTTTTGATCAGGACATGTCTTTTATCCCCCACATTAAAAACGTTACTAGAACCGCCTTCTTCCACCTGCGTAATATCACTAAAATTAGAAACATCTTACCTAAAAATGATGCAGAAAAACTGGTCCATGCATTTGTCACATCTAGACTGGACAATTGCAATGGTTTATTATCTGGGTGTCCAAATACTTCTTTAAAACGTCTTCAGTTGATCCAAAATGCTGCTGCCAGAGTCTTAACTGGAGTTAGTGGGAGAGATCATATTTCTCCAGTTTTAACTTCTCTTCATTGGCTCCCTGTCAAGTCCAGAATAGAATTCAAAATCTTACTTCTAACCTACAAAGCTCTCAACAACCTGGCTCCATCTTATATTACAGATCTTATTGTTTCATATTTTCCTAACAGAGCACTTCGCTCTCAGACTGCAGGTTTACTTGTGGTTCCTAGAATTTACAAAAACAGAATGGGAGGCAGATCTTTTAGTTATCAGGCTCCTCTCTTGTGGAACCAACGTCCAATCTCTGTCCGTGAGGCTGACACATTATCCAGTTTTAAAACTAGGCTTAAGACTTTCCTTTTTTATAAATCCTATAGTTGGGGTCGGCTTGGGTTTCCTGAGCTGTCCCTTAGTTATGCTGCTATAGGCTTAGACTGCTGGAGGACAAACTGACCACAATTTTCACTCTGCTACTGTCTTTACTTACTCTGCTCAACCTGTTTTGGATTTGTAATTATTTTTTCTATCCTTAACATGTGTTTTTTTGTCTTTCAGGTACACCTTGACCTATACCTGGACCTACCATTCTATGTTCCTCTGTCTCTCCTTCCTGTCCTTTCAACCAGCCGGTCAAAGCAGATGGCCGCTTGTCCTGAGCATGGTTCTGCTGGAGGTTTCTTTCTTTTAAAATGGAGTTTTTCCTTTCCACTGTTACCACTTTACTTGCTCAGGATGGGAGACTGCATCAAAGCCAAGTTTCAACTTGTCTGCTGGATTCCTTAGATAGAGAACTTTACTAATTGTCTTTTATGTATTTTACAGGAACATTCCTGTAAAGTGCCCTGAGACAACTTTGTTGTGATTTGGCGCTATATAATAAATTTAATTGAATTGAATTGAATTTGGGCATCTGGTAAAGATGTTCCCTGGGTGCCTCCCTAGGGAGGTGCTTTGGGAATGTCGAACAAGGAAGGAGACCCCAGGGAAGACCCAGGACATGCTGGAGAGAATACAGTGCCTTGCGAAAGTATTCACCCCCTTGAACTTTTCAACCTTTTGCCACATTTCAGGCTTCAAACATAAAGATATAACATTTTAATTTTTTGTGAAGAATCAACAACAAGAAGGACACAATTGTGAAGTGGAATGAAATTTATTGGATGTGTCAAACTTTTTTAACAAATAAAAAACTGAAAAGTGAGGCGTGCAATATTATTCGGCCCCCTTTACTTCCAGTGCAGCAAACTCACTCCAGAAGTTCAGTGAGGATCTATGAATGATCCAACGTTATCCCAAATGACTGATGATGATAAATAGAATCCACCTGTGTGTAATCAAGTCTCCGTATAAAAGCACCTGCTCTGTGATAGTCTTAGGGTTCTGCTCAAAGCTCAGAGAGCATCATGAAGACCAAGGAACACACCAGGCAGGTCTGAGATACTGTTGTGGAGAAGTTTAAAGCTGGATTTGGATACAAAAAAAATTCCCAAGCTTTAAACATCCCAAGGAGCACTGTGCAAGCAATCATATTGAAATGGAAGGAGTATCAGACCACTGCAAATCTACCAAGACCCGTCCGTCCCTCTAAACTTTCATCTCAAACAAGGAGGAGACTGATCAGAGATGCAGCCAAGAGCCAATGCAGCCAATGATCACTCTGAATGAACTGCAGAGATCTACAGCTGAGGTGGGAGAGTCTGTCCATAGGACAACAATCAGTCGTACACTGCACAAATCTGGTCTTTATGGAAGAGTGGCAAGAAGAAAGCCATTTCTCAAAGATATCCATAAAAAGTGTTGTTTAAAGTTTGCCACAAGCACCTGGGAGACACCAAACATGTGGAAGAAGGTGCTCTGGTCACATGAAACCAAAATCCAACTGTTTGGGCACAATGCAAAACGATATGTTTGGCGTAAAAGCAACACAGCTCATCACCCTGAACACACCATCCCCACTGTCAAACATGGTGGTGGCAGCATCATGGTTTGGGCCTGCTTTTCGTCAGCAGGGACAGGGAAGATGGTCAGAATTGATGGGAAGATGGATGGGGCCAAATACATGACCATTCTGGAAGAAAACCTGTTTGAGTCTGAGAGAGACCTGAGACTGGGACGGAGATTTATCTTCCAACAAGACAATGATCCAAAACATAAAGCCAAATCTACAATGGAATGGTTCACAAATAAACATATCCAGGTGTTGGAATGACCAAGTGGGGAGAGTGGTGGCTCAGAGGTTAGAGAGGTGATCTGAAGATCGCCGGTTCACACCCCGGCCCCGACAACATCAAAATTGTGGGTGGGGTAGGTGAAGCACCCACACTTGACCCCATCCTCATTCGCCCCACTCTGGGCCCATGAGCAAGGCCCTTAACCCCCCATCTGCTCCCTAAACAGGTCTCTCTTGAAAATGAGTTCTCGTGGCTCAATGAAACTACCTATATAAATAAAGGGTAAATGAAAAAAAAAAGTCAAAGTCCAGACCTGAATCCAATGGAGAATCTGTGGAAAGAGCTGAAGACTGCTGTTCACAAACGCTCTCCATCCAACCTCACTGAGCTCGAGCTGTTTTGCAAAGAAGAATGGGCAAGAATTTCAGTCTCTCCATGTGCAAAACTGATAGAGACAAACCTCAAGAGACTTGCAGCTGGAACTGCAGCAAAAGGCGGCGCTACAAAGTATTAACGCAAGGGGGGCGAATAATGTTGCACGCCCCACTTTTCAGTTTTTATTCGTTAAAAAAGTTTGACACATCCAATAAATTTCATTCCACTTCATGATTGTGTCCCACTTGTTGTTGATTCTTTACAAAAAAAATAAAATTTTATATCTTTATGTTTGAAGCCTGAAATGTGGCAAAAGGTTGAAAAGTTCAAGGGGGCCGAATACTTTCGCAAGGCACTGCATGTCTCTCGGTTGGTCTGGGAACACCTTGGAGTTTCCACAGAAGAGCTGGAAGAGGTGGCTGTGGAAAGAGATGTCTGGGCCTCACTGCTCAAGCAGCTGCCCCCGAGACTCGACTTCAGAACAAGCGGAAGATAATGGATGGATGGATGGATGGATGGATGGATGGATGGATGGATGGATG
>NC_056503.1:15949678-15953184 GCF_014905685.2 Nematolebias whitei
GGATGGATGGATGGATGGATGGATGGATGGATGGATGGATGGATGGAATGCGTAATCATGTGACATTGCAAAATATCATCAAAGGAATCATCATTAGGAATGACTCACAAATACAACCACATCAAAGTTTAACCTAATATCTGTAGAACTAATGGTGTTATAGCCATTTTTATGTTTGCTAAAGTTGCTTAGCTCTGGCAGCCATCTTGATTTGAATTTGTTCTAAAAGTTAATCAGTTATAGATGTGTGTAATAATTAGTTACCTGATGTTTCATTAAAATCCTTCCGTTGTTTATGAACTTGTTTGCTAACACTCACACTGTGGCAACTCCAACAGTTAGTTAAAGTTTTAAGCAAAGATCTGGTTCAATAACTAGCACTTTTAGTATGCGTTGTGAATTACTCTCAGCTACTACCAGACCAAGTTTGAGCTATCTGATCTGTTAAAATAATTGAGTTTTAGTCATTTTTATTTATTGCTTAGTTTCATCAGTTCTGGTGGCCATCTGGAATCAGGCTGACTGAAAACTTTAATCAGTCGAGGTACATTCTATGAATATTTTCAGAAAGTTTAATTAAAATTCACCTTCTGGTTCTTGAGAAATTGTGTTTAACAGACAGACAGAAAAATAACAAAAAATTACTGGCAGATGGACAATATAAATTTCAAGCACAACAAGTTCAATGTAACCCAACATTGCAACGTGTTCAAGTGTTGCTCTTTAGTTCATTTTTTTAATTCAATGTGCCTCTCTTCTAATGCAAGAACAACAGAAGAAGGACTTGCCATTTTCTGAAATGGCTGCGCTGAATGTGCGATGACCGCAAAGTTGCTGTAGGGTAAACCAACCAACCCACAGGCGCTCAGCGCAGCATGGAATTGGGTCCATTTCCTTTGCTCAGTGCTCTTGCATAAAAAAACTAATAGCTCTCACATTCCCATCTATCTCAGTTAACACATTGACTTAGATAAGTTAAAATGGATGCCACGTGTCTCTGTTAGAAGCTGCTTAGTGCTCAAAGACGTGTTGAGTGTGAGACAGTTTGAGGTCAAAGGTCAGTCTGTGAGCCAGGGCAAATAATTATGTTTGATTGCACTTCGTGCATCAGGACTTCTTTCCCCTCTCTATAAATCAGGCAATCAGTGAGACAGAGTCAGTGATGAGACGTTCAGTCCTTCACTGACACGTAAATCAGACTGTAATATGGACATAAACATCTGCCTTCATCAGCTGCTGTTGTAGCTCATCTCACACTTTTAGAGGCGAGTTTAAAGTTGAAATGGAAGCAGGGCAAAATGTCTAACATCAAAGGAAGCCATTTTATTGCCCATCTCTGAAAGGCTACTGTGTGCTGCTTTGCTGATTTTTCCCTCTGTATGTGTGTGTGGTAGTGGTGGGAGGGGGTCTTTGTATTTGTTACCTTGTAAGATTCATTTTTCCCACACATACTACATTGTGAATACTCCTTATGGGAAGGGGTTAGTGGTTAGGTTTAGGATAAGGCTTGGGTTTAGACTATATAAATGAATGAAAAATGAATGGAAATTAATGCAAAGTCCACGTACAGATAGCAAGACAAACCTGTGTGTCTGTGTGTGTTTTAGTCTGTTTGTTAGCAAATGTTTTTGTACTACTGAACAGATTTGAATGAACCTCACAGAAACAAATCATTGGGTGCCCATCTACCACTGATTAACTTTTGAAATCAAACCATTTAAACATGGCTGCCAAAGCCAAATAATCATAGTAAACACAAAAAAAATGTTCACATCACATTCTCCATTGATAACCAATCACATAAGATCTTTGTATAAAACGCTGGCATTAACTGTTAAGGTCAAACCTAACTGGCTGTTTGCAAAATAGCTTATGTATCACAAGACAGACTAAAATGTCCTACAACATCAATAAAGCTTTCAGAAAATAATAATTATAAGTACAACTCAATAACTTTTAGAGTCAACCCAATTCAACATGGCCACCACAGCTAATTGATTTTAGCAGACACAAAAATGGCTACAACTCAATCTGTTTTACTTACTTTGAACTAAAATTTGGTGTTGTGGCAGCTGAGAGTCATTCACAACACTCCAAGAAAGATAGATTGTGTGAGGTTGCGCATATTGTTATTTTTATGTTTTCAAATCAGCTACAACTCTATCATTTGTAATAAATGACAGAGATGTAGTACAAAGTACATCAAAAAAGTATTCTGAAAAGGATAAGAGGCCGCTCTATCACAGCAGCAGCTACGTGCACTCCGCCCATCTTTCGGACGACAGTACAAACATATTCTTGCTGTATCTCGGTACAATGATAATAAAGCTTATTCTGATTCGGATTTCTCAATTTAAGATTATAGAATTCTGCAATGAAAGGTGATATACATTCCTTCAGGTAATTCAAGGCCTTTATATGATTCTGCAGTGCTCCATATCATCCTTTGTGTTTATTTTCATGTATTTGGGTTAAACTTTATGATTTTATGCTAATACAGCTGGCCTTACAAACATATACACACACCATCCATCTCTCCTTCCTTGTCCTTGCAGCCTTGTGTCCTTTCACATTTCCTCCTAATTTCCTTTCATTTTCTCCTCCATGTTCCCCCCAACACAACCCCCACCTCCTTTTCCTCCATCTCTCTGGTGGCCCACGAGCCCTGAGGTTTGAGAGTCTGGATAACCAGCCATGTCTAATGGTGCACAGCCCACTCATACTGAAGGGGAGGAA
Source organism: Nematolebias whitei (assembly GCF_014905685.2). Lineage (NCBI taxonomy): Eukaryota > Metazoa > Chordata > Actinopteri > Cyprinodontiformes > Rivulidae > Nematolebias > Nematolebias whitei. The sequence continues at coordinate 15,952,415 of NC_056503.1, forward strand.
ACTTCAAAAGAATACCAGCAGCACCCCAGAGGTATGCAAACACACATAGACACTCTCATAGGCTTTTTTTGTTCCCACATTGCATCTACCCCCCCCCCCCACACACACACACACACACACGCGCACACACACAACACACATACACACAGATGCTCCAACACTACCATCATATCCTTATATGCAAACACTTTTTGTCTCCTCTGTTTCTACTTTGCTTTATTCCATTGTTTCCCAATTTGTTGTTGTCAGTTTACATTTTGTGCACGTTCTTTTTTTCCTTTTGTGAAGATCCTCCCTCCTTGAAGCACAGCCTCTGTTGAATTATTATCAAACAGCCCAATTACTCTTCAGAGAAGCTCTGTTCAAATGATGCAATTGAGATAAAACTAAGCATCCTCTTTGTTACACACACCAAGCTGAAAAGGGGTGTCTCAGTGGGCCAGACCCCAACGCCTGTGGCATTTCATCAACTGTGTGGAAAACAAAAATCTGTCTGTGAAGTGAGTGACTGAATGTGTATAATTGAGACTCAGAGTGAATGTGGCTGAGACCCACCCAAGTGTTTTTAAAAGGTGATGCATAAGTAGGTCGGATGGTTTTTATCCCAGGTGTCAAGGTCAAAAATATGTGGGCATGTGTGCTCAACCCCCCAACACCCAAAGTGTGTTTGTATGTTTGTTTGTTTGTTTGTTTGTTTGTTTGTTTGTTTGTTTGCTTGTTTGTTTGGTTGGTTGGTTGGTTGGTTGGTTGGTTGGTTGGTTGGTTGGTTG
>NC_056503.1:15953194-15963741 GCF_014905685.2 Nematolebias whitei
TGGTTGGTTGGTTGGTTGGTTGGTTGGTTGGTTGGTTGGTTGGTTGGGTTTTGAAAATGGGTGTTTTTCACTCCAGGTTTATGGAGATGTACAAGGAAAAAGGTTCAACCTGATTTTATATCAGTGTACAGTAGTGGTTAGAGAAAAATGTGAGTTCAAATTTGGATAGATCTCAGTAACAAATGTTGCAAACAGATGAGTCAAAGGAATAAAAGCAATAAAGATCCATGCAAAGAAACTACAACCAAAATGTTACAATCTAAGTCTTTAACTTGACCTTTGGTTTTACATTCTTTTAATTGAAATTTTAAATACAACATTTTTCAGTCAGGTCATGTGGACAGTTTCTTTTTTTTTTGTGCTGAAACGATTCGCCTTCGGTCCGGAAGGCTTCATCACTCAAGGAAACACCATCCATCCATCCATTTTCTTCCGCTTATCCGGGGTCGGGTCGCGGGGGTAGCAGCCTAAGTAGGGAGGCCCAGACTTCCCTCTCCCCAGCCACTTGGGCCAGCTCCTCCGGCGGAATCCCGAGGCGTTCCCAGGCCAGCCAAGAAACATAGTCCCTCCAGCGTGTCCTGGGTCTTCCTCTGGGCCTCCTTCCGGTGGGACGTGTCCGGAACACCTCACCAGGGAGGCGTCCAGAAGGCATCCTAAACAGATGCCCAAGCCACCTCAACTGGCTCCTCTCGACATGGAGAAGCAGCGGCTCTACTCTGAGTCCCTCCCGGATGATCGAGCTTCTCACCCTGTCTCTAAGGGAGAGCCCAGACACCCTGCGGAGAAAACTCATTTCGGCCGCTTGTATCCGAGATCTCATTCTTTCGGTCACAACCCAAAGCTCGTGACCATAGATGAGGGTGGGAACGTAGATCGATCGGTAAATTGAGAGCTTTGCCTTTTGACTCAGCTCTCTCTTCACCACGACAGACCTGTACAGCGCCCGCTTCACTGCAGACGCTGCACCTATCCGCCTATCGATCTCACGCTCCATTTTTCCCTCATTCATGAACAAGACCCCAAGATACTTGAACTCCTCCACTTGGTGTAGGACCTCCTCCCTGACCTGGAGAGGGCACTCTACCCTTTTCCGGCTCAAGACCATGGCCTCGGATTTGGAGGAACTGATCTTCATCCCAGCCGCGTCGCATTCGGCTGCAAACCGCTCCAGCGAAAGCTGTAGATCACGATCTGATGAAGCCAATAATACCACATCATCTGCAAAAAGCAGAGACGCAATCCTAGGGCCACCAAAACGGATCCGCTCAACACCTTGGCTGCGCTTAGAAATTCTGTCCATAAAAGTTATGAACAGAATCGGTGACAAAGGGCAACCTTGGCGGAGTCCAACTCTCACCGGGAACAAGCCCGACTTACTGCCGGCGATGCGGACCAGGCTCTGACACCAGTCATAAAGGGACCTAACAGCCCATATCAAAGGGCCCGGTACCCCATACTCCCAGAGTACCCCCCACAGGGCCCCACAGGGCCCCACAGGGCCCCCCGAGGGACGCGGTCAAACGCCTTCTCCAAGTCCACAAAGCACATGTAGACTGGTTGGGCAAACTCCCACGCACCCTCCAGGACCCTGCTGAGAGTGTAGAGCTGGTCCAGTGTTCCACGGCCAGGACGAAAACCGCACTGCTCCTCCTGAATCCGAGGTTCGACTATCCGACGGACCCTCCTCTCCAGAACCCCCGAATAGACCTTACCAGGGAGGCTTAAGAGCATGATTCCCCTGTAGTTGGAACACATTCTACAGTCCCCCTTTTTGATTAGGGGGACCACCACCCCGGTCTGCCAATCCAGGGGAACTTCCCCCGATGTCCACGCAATATTGCAGAGTCGCGTAAGCCAACACAACCCTACAACATCCAGAGCCTTAAGGAACTCTGGGGGAATCTCATCCACCCCTGGGGCCCTGCCACCGAGGAGCTTTTTAACCACCTCAGTGACCTCAGCACCAGAGATTGGAGGGCCCGACCCAGAGTCCCCAGGCTCCGCTTCCTCAGTGGAAGACGTGCCGGTGGGATTGAGGAGGTCTTCAAAGTATTCCGCCCACCGACCCACAACATCCCGAGTTGAGGTCAGCAGTACACCACCCCTACTATAAACAGTGTTGGTGGCGTACCACTTTCCCCCCCTGAGACGCCGGATGGTGGACCAGAATCGTCTCGAAGCCGTGCGGAAGTCGTTCTCCATGGCCTCTCCGAACTCCTCCCATGCCCGAGTTTTTGCCTCAGCAACCACCCGAGCCGCATGTCGCTTGGACTGCCGGTACCCATCAGCTGCTTCCGGGGTCCCACAGGCCAAAAAGGCCCGATAGGACTCGTTCTTCAGCCTGACAGCATCCCTCACCAGTGGTGTCCACCATCGGGTTCGAGGGTTGCCGCCGCGACAGGCACCGACAACCTTGTGGCCGCAGCTCTGGTAAGCCGCCTCGACAATAGAGGCACGAAACATGGTCCACTCTGACTCAATGTCCCCCACCTCCCTCGGAACATGTTCAAAGTTCTCCCGGAGGTGGGAGTTGAAACTCCGTCTCACAGGAGACTCTGCCCGACTTTCCCAGCAAACCCTCACGATACGTTTGGGTCTGCCAGGTCTGACCGGCATCCTCCCCCACCATCGGAGCCAACTCACCACCAGGTAGTGATTAGTTGACAGCTCCACCCCTCTCTTCACCCGAGTGTCCGAGACATGTGGCCGCAGATCAGATGAGACGATGACAAAGTCGATCATCGAACTGCGGCCTAGGGTGTCCTGGTGCCAAGAGCACATATGGACACCCTTATGCTTGAACAAGGTGTTCGTTATTGACAATCCATGATGAGCACAGAAGTCCAACAACAGAACACCACTCTGGTTCAGATCAGGGGGGCCGTTCCTCCCAACCACACCCCTCCAGGTCTCACTGTCTTTGCCCACATGAGCATTGAAGTCCCCCAGCAGAACAAGGGAGCCCCCAGAAGGTGCACTTTCCAGTACCCCCTCCAAGGACTCCAGAAAGGGTGGATAATCTGAACTGCCGTTTGGTGCATAAGCACAAACGACAGTCAGAACCCGTCCCCCCACACGTAGGCGGAGGGAGGCCACCCTCTCATTCACCGGGGTGAACCCCAATACACAGGCACCAAGTTGGGGGGCAATAAGTACGCCCACGCCTGCTCGATGCCTCTCACCAGGGGCAACTCCAGAGTGGAAGAGTGTCCAGCCCCTCTCAAGGAAACTGGTTCCAGAGCCTGAGCCATGTGTAGAGGTGAGTCCGACTATTTCTAGCCGGAACCTCTCAGCCTCACAAACCAGCTCAGGCTCCTTCCCCACCAGTGAGGTGACATTCCACGTCCCAATAGCCAGCTTCTGTAGCCGAGGATCAGACCGCCAGGGTCCCCGCCCTCGGCCACCACCCATCCCACATTGCACCCGACCCCTTTGGCCCCTCCCACAGGTGGTGAGCCCATGGGAAGGGGGACCCACGTCTCCTCTTCGGGCTGTGCCCGGCCGAGCTCCATGGGTAAAAGCCCGGCCACCAGGCGCTCGCCCGCGTGCCCCACCTCCAGGCCTGGCTCCAGAGTGGGGTCCCGGTGACCCACGTCCGTGCAAGGGAACACTAGGTCCATTTGTTTGTGTCATCATCGGGGTCTTTGGGCTGCACTTTGTCTGGTCCCTCACCTAGGACCTGTCTGCCATGGGTGACCCTACTAGGGACATAAAGCCCCTGACAGCATAGCTCCTAGGATCATTGGAACACTCAAACCCCTCCACCACGGTAAGGTGACAGCCCAGGGAGGGGCAAATAACACAAAACTGATTCTTCCCCCAACATCTTACTCCAAAGTGGAACAAACCAGTTCTGCTTGTGATAAGATGGTCTCATTGGTACGGCCCCTCCTCCATTGCCGGCCCTCTTCCTTGTTGACAGTCTTGTCAAACTGGTTGAAAACAACAAAGACCATGTTAAGGAAACACAAAAAAGAAACTGTCAATATGACCTGACTGAAAAATGTTGGATTGTATACCTGGATTATGGAGCATGGACTTTGTTGTTTTCAACCAGTTTGACAAGACTGTGAACAAGGAAGAGGGCCGACAATGGAGGAGGGGCGTACCAAAGAGATCACTTTATCACAAGCAGAACTGGTTTGTTCCACTTTAGAGTAAGCTGTTGGGAGACAAATTAGTTTTGTTGTGTATTTCCTTGACTGATGAAGCCTTTCGGATCGAAGGTGAAACGTTTCAGCACAAAAAAAAGAAACTGTCCAGATGACCTGACTGAAAAATGTTTGATTGTATACCTGGATTATTGAGCATGGACTTTGTTGATATTTTAAATAGTTTTGACCATGTCTGTGTGTTTGTGTTTGTCAATGCACAAAACATTTCTTAAACTTTGGATTGATTTGTGGCTGTGGCTGAGGAGTTAGAGCAATCGTTCACTAATGCAAAAGGTGGTGGTACTGTAGATGAACAGATGCTACAAAATATTCATCAATTAAAACGGATTCCTCATTTTTCTGGACTGAATAAAACGTGCATTGATGTTAATGAAATGCAAACGTGAGACGTCATTTATCTTTGACCCATCAAAATGAATGTGGTCATTTATTTTACAGAATCAAAGTTTAACATCAAACATTTACATTAATTTGGCAAAATATGAAAATAACAACATAATTAAACAGCTTTACAGGTAGTGAGAACAATGCGGCGATTGTTTTCACTCTTCAGCAGAACAGCAGACATTAATGAAAACTGTACAATTATGATCAATTATCCACACGGCGGTGGATGAGCACTTTACACAGACATTTCTAAAATATCTGGAAGGATTTCTACTTGAGAGAAGAATTTAAAGATGGAAGTGAAGTTTAAAAGGAGTGAAGTATGGATGAGGGAGAATGTGGTGTGTATGAGTGAAAAGTGTTGACAGGACGACACCCTCCATCCGACCCAGCTTTCCTCGGTACGCTAAGTAGGAGACTAGACCCATTTACCTCTCTAAAGATGAATCAGAAGAAACGAAGTCCAGTTACGCTACCTGTCCAGCGTCTCCATAGGATGGCTGTGACTCGTCCGAAGTGGTGACGGGGCTTCGTCAACAACAGTTCACCTCACCGGGTGGACTCCACATGAGGGGGTCCTTCAGAAGTTCCACTCAGAGGTGGAGGATGTTATAATCCAACTCGGAGGAGCCTTATCATGCTGGACTTCTGTTCTCCCAAACGACTTCTCAGCGCCTCACCGAACTGCACTTCTCCGCGCAGAACTGAAAACCGAGAGAACTAGGAAGTACCGGCATTTTAAAGAGCTCTATTTCCGGTATATTTGAGCGTCCCTTATTGGGTAATATCAACCAGACAGGGGTGTGTTTTGTGATGTCAGAGGTTACTAGAAGTCAGAAAAGAGCAAGAATTGTTATGGAACAGATTAAACTGTTCTCAGAGACAGAGAGAGTTTGTTTTGGCGAGTTTGGAGAACAGGTGCCAACTTCTCTGTTGACGTCTGAGAGGATGTAAAAACAAGACAGTTGTTCCAACACATGTCTGCTTCGACTCCTGACCTTGGAAAACGCACACTTGCTCATTCAAAGACAGAAATCAGAAAATGCATAAAAATCTGTAACAGACCTTAACATGAATTCTAACTCTGCATAAGCATTAAAAATCATTACGCTGTTTCACAGTTAATAAAATTGATTAGTTCACTGCAACATCTAAAATGGTTTGAACTAAGACACTTTGATTATCAACATTTGTAAAATAGTAATGATAATAAAAAGAGAGTGTTCTTTTCACTTGATTTTCAAGAAGGAAAGTCTCAGGATGGGTGAACCTGTATTTCTGGATTCAAATCAATGAAATGACAGCTTCTGTCCCACAAGGTTCTTAAGGTCAAGGGTTTTGACCTTAGGCTTAGTTTTGACATCAGGTTAAGTTCACTACAGTCCCCCCTTTGGAAATCATCACCTGTCCATGGGGATGAATTCCAAACATGAACTTACGCCTTCGATTGTCCTTGAAGCTTGATGTAATCCAGCAAGAAAAACAAAAGTCAAAAGTAATCCAGCAAGGAAAACAAAAGTCAAAAGTAATCCAGCAAGGAAAACAAAGTCAAAGGTAATTCCACAATGTTCTTGGCAATTCCATTGTGTTGATTATAATTCCATAACGTCTCGGTAATTCCATTGTAGCAATGCTTTAACCCCTTGGAAACAGAGTCTGTAATCCATTGGAAAAAATCATATAATCCACAACGGTAAATCCACAACGATTGGAAGTGTTGATTAATCAGCATACAGAGGGGTACCCTTGGATTGAACTGAAGATGCGGCCACTGGATGAAGAGCGGAGACCAACGTCAGGATTGCAGGTCGCCTCCAGCGAAGGTCGTCTCTGGGCGACGTCCAGTCGGTGCCGTTCTGGTTCAAATGTGACATGCAATTATGTGGTTTAAGGTGGGCTTATGAAGGGGATTTTACATAAGGCCTTAACCTATATGCACCTGGTGTGTAAGCTATTATGGTTGGGAACAGCTACAACTACCAGTTAAGGGGTGGAACATGCTGAAAAGGGTAACTACAGGGGTTTATACCTATAGAAAAGGGGCCCAAACTATTTTTCCATTTCTAACTTGGTTTAAGTTAGCTTTACATGGCAAAATATAGTTTGGTTCAATTGTCTGCTGTCTTTTAGACTAACGACTTGAGATTGGGTGTTTGGTTTCCCCATAAATGTTTTGGAAGTCTATGGCGAGACTCATCAAAAAGAATTAGCTATCCCCCCGAATAGAATTGTTCGAGTAGGTTCGGCTTAAGCGTTGTGAGATCAATGTAGATTATGGTACTCAAGGTAGCAATAATATACATTGACTCCGCAAAGATTGCAATTTAGCGAATGAACTGCATGTTGGCATGGTTTAAAGGCCTCTTAGTCTCTAACTTAACTACACACAAGATTCATTCTTACCTCAGAAACAACCAAAACCAATTCAACAACGTTTCAACACCGACAAGAGTAGTGACTAAGCAACTAAAAACATCGTTTCACTGCTTCACCTCACCCTGGTTATCAGTTTCAGTCACGCTGTCCCGTGTGAGTGGCTTCTTTGCAGACCCGCATACGCGAGACATAATCATATCGAGGTGCGCTGCATGGCGATCCAGGTCGACTCGGTGTGACGTGTGGCCCCGGAACAGGGATGCGAGTATCCCACACAATACGAGGGTTATCGTCATTAGCAGGGCTATGATTAACGTGTCCGCGCTTGACCACGCATAGGTAATTGGTTGGATCGGGTTCTTAATTGTGGACCTGAGGGACTTGAGAACTCGGTTTATTGGTTCCACGTCGACGACTTGGGTGCCTTCAAAACGGATCCTTCCCAGAGTTTCTGGATCTATGTCTATAGACATGTTCACCAGGTACTCTGAGTCATCCAGAGTCACGTCCCATTGTTCCGGATCGAGGTGATAGAGCGTCAAATCACCAATGTGTATGGTTGTTCCCTGGGGAACACTGATCCACATTGTTTTGTCCGGTAACGTCAGAGGTCTATTTGCTCCAGGTTGATCGTAGGCTATGATCGCCTTTCTTTGAGGAGCGTTCACTAGCCAACGTGAGCCTATTATTTCCGCTTTTGCAGCTTTAGCCAGGTGTCGGGGCGTTACGGTCGTTGAGCACCTAGAATTTTTCGGAATAGGTGTCAACCCGCATAAGCCCGCGGTTTGATTCCACACAAACGGCTTACTCGCGCACAGATAATGTATCTCCCGAGTGAGAACACACATCTGAAGGTTTGGAGCTAGATAAACTGAGGGGTTATCGTCGTGGTACGCAACCATCTTCGGTGTGTCAATTTGAACATGGTTTTCACCGTGCCAATTGCCAACATTAACAACGTCCCTGAGTCTGTATATGCCATTTGAGGGAATTATCGGTAGGTTGATAATGAACGCCATTTCAAACGTTTTGTGATTGACGTAGATTGGGATTGCGCTACCGAGAGTGTAAGCCAGGTGAGCCTGTATTTGCGTGACTCTTTCGCGCGTAGCGGAGCTGAGGATGTCGTTCACCATCTGTAGAGAGACTAGATATGGTGGGATCCTACCGGTGGCTAGTGTATCTACCGATGAACTGATATCTCTAAGCATGTCAGCAAAAATCCTATCCATTAGGTGTGCGACAGCGTAATCCACTTCAACCTTAAGGGCTAACTCATTTACCGCATGTACGAGGGCTTTGATTTCTTGGGTGGCACCCAAGAGGGTGAAGATTACCAGGAGTGGTACCATCATTGTCCTATGGAAACACAAAGAGACAGGTCTTAGCTTCTTAATTGTCGGGGGTAGGACCCGCAAGTTTAAACTATGGTTAAGTTTATTATCCATTAGTTATCTTCTGCTTGGATGACCCTTATTCCCACGAGGTCAGATTTTGTGAGATCTTTGTCTCCTGAGGAGTTATTGCACGCCTTGTGTGGTTTAACCTGGTTACGATGTACCCATTTAACAGTTGGCTCTTTTTGGCCTTTACTGATTTTTATCTGATAGACAACTGGAGACAGTTTGTCGGTTATCAGATGGGGTCCAGTCCATCTGGGCATCAGTTTACGGGCGAGAGTTCCGGTCCCGGACTCTCTTCTCCCAGTTTTGGGGGCAAACGTGTAGTACCAGACCCTGTCTCCCACTTGGAGTTCCTCATGAGAGGCCTTTTGGTCGTAGTACGCTTTGCGTCCGTCAGCTGATTTTTCCAGGTTTTTCTGTGCGAAAGCAAAAGTGTTTTTAAGGTAAAAGAAGAGAAAACAAACTTTGTGTTTTTAAGGTGTTTTTCCAAGTCTTTCATGTATTGTTGTGTAGTGTAGGCTGTTGCCATGGCAGCATCGCCTGGTTGGTACAACAGGTGTAGAGGGAGAGTCATTTGTCGACCCATCATCATCTCGAAAGGAGAGATGCCAGTCGACGTGTGTGGAGTGGCCCTTATGGCCATGAGGACCAGAGGGAGTTTCACGTCCCAGTCCTTGTGGTTTGTGGCTACGTATTTTTTCAGAATACTCATCACAGTCCTGTTTGCTCTCTCAACCTGGCCTGAAGCCTGTGGATGGTAGCCAATATGGAAGTTGGCTTTGACGCCTAGCGTCTTCCACAGTTCCTTCATTACTTCACCTGTGAAGTGTGTACCTTGGTCCGAGTTCACCCTGAGGGGAAGTCCAAACCTTGAGAATACATGATTCATTAATAACATAGCAGTGGTTTGTGCTGTGTCATTAGGGGCTGGTAGACATTCTACCCATTTGGTAAACGTGCAGGTTACCGTGAGAAAATATTTATTTCCTCTAGAGGTCTTAGTGAGTGGTCCGACCCAGTCAATCTGGAGGTCCGACCATGGAAATGCAATGCCTCTACTATGCAGTGGTGCTCTGTGAAGTGGTCTGGATGGTTGAAACTGGCCACAGATCAGGCACCCTTTTATGTAGTCTTTGACATCCTTTTTCATTCCAGGCCAATAAGCAATCTGTTTTAATGCTTTCAGCGTGGCATTGTCACCCTTATGTCCTGCGGACGGAAGGTCATGTGCATGGACTAACATCACCCCCCTGTGGTCATGGGGGACCACGAACACGGGTGAGGACGTCCGTCCATGAGCAAAAGTTAGGATGCCTTTAAGTAGTTTTAGCTGTTTTCGCAGCTGAAAGAGGACTTTAAGGTCTGGAATGGAATCCAGTTCATCTTTCGATGGAGTGTATTTGTCTGGGTCAGTCAGATACGTCATCATCGAGTTAATTGCAGGATCCAACTTCTGAAGTTGGATGATGTCTGGGTCAGTTAGCATTGGGCGCACAGAAACTGTGTTATCAGCAGGTTTAGCTGCAGCTTGTGCACGTGTGACTGCCATTACCTCAGTTGTAGCTTGTGACGACTGAGTGTTGAGTAGCCAGGAGGGGTCAAAGGACCACGTGGGTCCGTCAACGGCTCCTTCCTTGGCTAGGGAGTCTGCAAGGTCATTGTAGTACTTGTCATCGCCTGGGACTCTGGAGTGTCCTGGAACTTTCTTCCAGAAGATCTGTAGATCATGTGATGTCACTAAGTGATCACATGTCATGAAAAGCTCTTTGTGTTTTACCACCTTTTTGTTGCTTGTGAGAAAACCGTTCTGTTTCCACAGAGCGAGATGACACAAGAAACTAAGTTGAGCATAGTTAGAGTCAGTGCAGATGACTAGCGTCTGGATGGAGCGTTCCACTGCCATCTGTAGGCCTATTAGGACTGCAGCTATTTCAGCGTACTGAGAAGACTGAGATCCCAATTTATAGCCAAATGTGACCTGTTCTAGGTCTTGAAGGAGAACTCCTCCAACACCTGCTTTGCAGATTTTCTCGTGGTGGAATGAGCATCCATCCACGTACAATGTCGCCATATCTTTACAGATATTGCCATCAAAGAAGTGGTGATTTGGGTCCTCAGCAGCTGAGGGTTTACTCACAACCGGCTGTTGGGTGGCTGGTACATCCTGTGTACATTCTTGGCAGATTGCCAAATCAGTGCCCAAGTG
>NC_056503.1:15983741-16003748 GCF_014905685.2 Nematolebias whitei
AGACAGACAGACAGACAGACAGACAGACAGACAGACAGACAGACAGACAGACAGACAGACAGACAGACAGGCAGGCAGGCAGGCAGACAGACAGACCGATGGATGGATGGATCGGTCATTTTTCTCCTCACTTTTTTGTCTTCATCGAGTCTTGAAGAAAACATCTGGCTCGTCTTCTGTTCATGAATTAATTGCTTGTGGCTCAGAAGGAATCATAAAAGTGTTTTTCTTAAAATAATTTTTTTAATTTTGATTCTATCCGCTGCAAATGCAGATCAAAAAAATCTGGTCGATGGACTTTAAAAACAATAAGTTTGATCATTTCACACTTTAGTAAGTAAGTTTATCTTGGAGCTAATTTTGTCAGCCAAATAACACTTTCATCTTAGCAAAATATATGTTAAATAAAACTTTGCTTAAAACAGCTTAAGCACATTTTTAATGGTTATACCCTGACTAAAATTTTCATGGTCAGAAATGTGGTCTTCTGAGCAGCAACCATTATTCTGCTCATCTCTTTAAAGGGTCAAACCTTCCAGCCATGCAGAAAACAACTGACACAACATTCTGACATTCTGACATCGTCAGGATTGAAAGATTAAAGTAGTGAGCCTTCGCTTCATCCACAGCGGTATCGGCACTTTATACACACTCCCTCATTTGCATATTAATTGATAGATGTTAAAGCGGTCTGGAGCCATTTATCTCAGAAGTAGGTGTGCCATTTTGATGAGCAAGAGCCTAATACTTCTGAACGTTTCCCAGCAGCACTATGTTTAATAATGTGAATTTCCCTCCTGTCAGCAGAGTTTTGTTTTTAAATTTTTACTCAGTAAATGTTTCTGGATGACATGTCGGAGTTGAAAATGGTCAATATGTTCAGAGTGAGTGCTGTAATAAACTCTTCTTTATTAATTGGTCCCTGAAAGGATGAGAACGCTTTTCACCTTTTGAACTGTGTCTTGCTGTGGACTGGTCAAGGTGCGCGGCGGCTTCCATTTGAGTGCAGGAAGGCCTCTGCTCTTATTAATCTTCTCAGAGAGAGTCGCCAGCAGAAAGGAGCACATCCCCGACCAGTTGACACGACCGTCCTCCTTGAGCTTGTTGCAGCCCATGGGGAGGCCACAAGGTGTCTGAGTGACAACCACGCTGTCAAACAGCAGACCATATTCCTCCTCGGACCCACCTCCAACTGCTGTGCAGGCGAGATCGATGAATTCAGCTCTGGTCAAGGAGCGAGATGCACCAGAGGAGTCCTGCATGCATTTTTTAAAAAGGGACAATTACCTTGCTGCACATTGTTATCTTGTTAGTAGGTAGTTAGTAGGAGAGATCATATCTGTCCAGTTTTAGCTTCGCTCCATTGGCTCTCTGTCAAGTTCAGAACAGAATTCAAAATCGTATTTATAACCTACAAAGCTCTCAACATCCTAGCTCCACTTTATATTACGGATCTTATTGTTCCATTTTTTTTCTAACAGAGCACTTCACTCTCAGACTGCAGGCTTACTTACGATTTCTAGAGTTTTCAAAAGCAGAATGGGAGGAAGATCTTTCAGTTATCAGGCTCCTCTCTTGTGGAACCAACTTCCAATTTCTGTCCTTCGGGCTGACACATTGTCCAGTTTTAAGACGAATTTGAGACTTTCTTTTTTGATAAATCCTATAGTTAAGGTTGGTTTGTTATGCTGCCATAGGCTTAGACTACTGGAGGACAAATTGACCTAATTTCCTTAAATTATTTGCTAAAATTGAATAGTTTTCATTTGAATTTATTTCTATCTTAACGTGATTCTCAATCTGCCATTGTGTATCTGTTCCTCCTTCCTGTTCCTACCAAACCCAGCCAGTTGAAGCAGATGGCCACTTGTCCTAAGCTTGTTTCTGCTAAAGGTTTCTTCCTCATCAGGGAGTTTTTCCTTTCCACTGTCGCCTTCATGCTTGCTCAAGGTGAGAGGTTGTGATGAAGTTAAACTCAAAACAGTCTGCTCCTCAGATAAATAATGTTATTAACTTACTTTTAAGTTGTTTTTTTATATTTTTATATATTTATTTATATTTATATTTTTTTAAACCAACCACTAGGGACCACAAGCCAGTGTATCTCTTGTGCCGGTCCCAAGCCCCGTTAAATGGTGAGGGTTGTGTCACGAAGGGCATCTGATAAACTATAATGAAACTATAATGCAAGTTCATCAAAGTGAAACCATACCGAATCAGTTGAGACCCGGGTTAACACCGACTGTCACCGGTGCTGTTGACAAACAGGGTGCCGGTGGAAATTGTGCTGCTGTTAGTCGAAAACCACGAGGAGGGAAACGTGCCAGGAGACAGAGTGAGAAGAGGAAAGTCAAGAATGTAGGACTGAGGGTTGCAACTCTAAATGTGGGGACAATGAAAGGTAAAGGTAGACAGCTGGCTGGCATGATGCAGAGAAGGAAGGTAGATATTTTTGTGTCCAAGAGACCAAGTGGAAGGGTAGAAAGGCTTGCAGCATTGGAGCAGGGTTCAAACTGTTTTACTATGGTGTGGATAGAAAGAGAAATAGAGTAGGGGTGGTCCTGAAGGATGAATTGGCAAAGAATGTAGTAGAGGTAAAAAGAGTGTCAGATAGCATGATGTGTCTGAAGGTAGAAGTAGAAGGTCTGATGCTAAATGTTGTCAGTGGTTATGCTCCACATGTTGGATGTGATGTGGAGGAGAAAGATACATTTTGGAAAGATCTGGATGAAGTGATAAAAACCATTCCCAAGCAGGAGAGAGTGGTGATCGGAGCAGACCTGAATGGACATGTTGGTGAAGAAAACAGAGGGGATGAGGTGATGGGTAAGTTTGGTGTCAAAGAAAGAAACCAGGAAGGACAGATGGTGGTGGATTTTGGCAAGAGAATGGAAATGCCTGTAGTCAACTCATATTCCCAAAAGAATATAGATATAACATAAAGTGATCTATAAGAGTGGAGGAAGGAGTACGCAGGTCGACTACATTCTGTGTAGAAGAGGAAACCTGAGGGAGATTGGAGACTGTAAGGTTGTGGCAGGGGAGAGTGTGGCCAGACAGCATTGGATGGTTGTGTGTAGAATGACTGTTGTTGTGAAGAAGAGAAAAAGAGTAAAATCAGAGAAGACCAAATAGTGGAAGATGAAGAAGGAAGAATGTTGTGAGAAATTCAGAGAGGAGCTGTTAAAGGCTCTGGGTGGTAAGAAAGAGCTTCCAAATGACTGGACTACTAAAGCATAAAGTAATTAGAGAGGCAGGTAAGAAGGTACTTGGTGTGTCATCTGGACATAGAATGGATGATAAGGAAACCTGGTGGTAGAATAGTGAAGTGCAGGACGCCGTTCAAAGAAAGAGGTTAGCCAAGAAGAAATATGACAGTGAGAAGACTAAAGAGATGCGAAGGAATATAATGAGATGCAACGTTGAGCAAAAAGGGCAGTAGTTAAGGCAAAGCGGAAGGGATATGATGAGTTGCATGGGAGGCTGGACACTTAAAAGAGTGAGAAGGACTTGTACCAATTGGCAAGACAGAGGGATCAGGCTGGAAAGTATGTGCAACAGGTTAGACTTGTTAAAGATAAAAATGATAACGTTCTAACAAGTGAGGAGAGTGTGATGGGAAGATGGAAGGAGAACTTCGAGTAGCTAATGAATAAAAAGAATGAATGAGAAAGAAGAGTAGAGGTTGTAGAAGCTATGGACCAGGAAGTGGGAAAGATTAGTGAGGGTGAAGTCTGGAAAGCTCTGAAAAGATTGCAGAAGGGGAAGGCAGTAGGACATCATGACATACCAGTGGAGGTTTGGAAATGTCTTGGAGAGATGGAAGTGAGGTTTTTGACCCAAATATTCAATGGCATATTTGAGGGTGAGAAAATGCCTGAGGAATGGAGGAGGAGTGCGCCAGTGCCCGTTTTTAAGAACAGGGGTGATGTACAGAGTTGTAGCAATGAAAATTAAGTTGATGAGTCACACAATAAAGAACTGGGAAAGAGTTGTAGAAGTTAGACTTAGACAAGCGGTGACTGTGAGCAGCAGTATGGTTTCATGCCAAGAAAGAGCACCACATATGCTATGATTGGTTTGAGAATGCTGATGGAGAAGTACAAAGAAGGTCGGAAAGAGCTCCATTGTGTCTTTGTGGATTTAGAAAAAGTATATGACAGAGTGCCAAGGGAGAAGGTGTGGTATTGCATGAGGAAATCTGGAGTGCAGAGAAGTATGTTAGACTGGTACAGGACATGTATGAAGACAGCAGGACAGTGGTGAGATGTACTGTAGGAGTGACAGATAGCTTCAAAGTAGAGGTGGGATTGTTTATTTATTTATTTATTATTTATTGACCTTTATTTAACCAGGCAAATCCCATTGAGATCACAGATCTCTTTTACAAGGGAGGCCTGGGCCTGAAGGCAGCCTAACATGCATGTTTTTGGTCATGGTTTGATTGCATCAATGATCTGCTCTGAGCCCCTTCTTGTTTGCTCTGGTGATGGACTGACTAGCAAATGAGGTCAGGCAGGAATCTCTGTGGACTGTGATGTTTGTAGATGGCATTGTGATCTGTGGTGAGAACAGGGAACAGGTGGAAGAGAACTTGGAGACGTGGAGGTATGCATTTGAAAGAAAAGGAATGAAACTCAGCTGTAGTAAGACAGTGTACATGTGTGTGTGTGTGAATGAGAGGGAGGCTGGTGGAACAGTGAGGCTACAAGGAGCAGAGGTCACAAAGGTGCAGGACTTCAAGTACTTGGGATCCACTGTCCAGCAAAATGGGAAGTGAGGTAAAGAGGTGAAAAAGAGAGTCCTGACAGGATGAACAGGGAAAGAACTGGAAGTGGCAGAACTGAAGATGTTGAAGTTCTCCTTAGGAGTGACAAGGATGGATAAGATTAGGAATGAACTCATCAGAGGTACAACACAAGTTGAACAACTGGGAGATAAAATTAGAGAGACCAGACTGAGATGGTTTGGACATGTCCAGAGGAGGGACAGTGGGTATATTGGTAGAAGGATGTTAGAAATGCAGCTGCCAGGAAAAAGACAAAGGGGAGATATATGGATGCAGTTAGAGAGGACATGGAGGTAGTTGGAGTGAGGACAGAGGATGCAGAGGACAGAGTGAGATGGAGGAGGATGACTCACTGTGGAGACACATATTTATGTATACGTTTCTGTTTAGTGCCCCCTGAGATGACTTCTATTGTGATTTGCTACAATATACTTAAACTGAAATGAATTAAATTGTTCTCTTTTATTTTTTCTTTGCTTGGTTGGATTTTGTTTAGATTTTTGCTAACAGAATTTCTTGCTGTGGTTTCTCAAAACACGGACAACTCCGTCAAATTATTTTTTCGAATCAAAATCAATTTAGTCTTTTCACAAATGGACTCACGATGAAAAGGTCCTTTAATTTTTGATAATCCTCCACGTTCATCCTGCTTTCCAGCTGTACCACCTCCATCCTGGTTCCCATGGTTACAGCTCAGACCTGCCAATCAATCACCAGCACATTAGGCGCAAGGTCAAAAGCAGACAACCTGTGTGTTATTTGTGCAGAAAGCTAGGTCGAATCATAAATCGCTTCCTCCCACCCCCTGGTTTTTGTAAATGTGTTATATGACAAAACAGGATGTTCCCAGCTTGAATAATCCTTTAGTAACCTTCAGAATCTATATCACAGCAGGTTGTCATGTCATAATGGTCATAAAGCTGGATCACAGCAGCAGACTTCTTTTTGTTCGCTCTTTTTACCTAATCCAAACAGGCCTGTGTCGATCAGCGTGCAAAGGTCCTTCATTTCCACCTAGCTCGATGGCTTTTTGGTGTGGGGTGAATAGGTCTTTGATGTCACGCCTCGGAAATGGTTCAAACACTCAGCAGGACGCCAAGGCATGTCAAATCTTAGATATGTCAGCTATTGTCAATTTTTTTAAGAGAATCCGGAGGAGATGACAAGCACAATGAATTTTAAAGACGGGATTTGTTCAGTTAGTCCTATGCTGCAATTAGGAGCACATTTGAAGTCTGCGAGAAGGAGAGATGATAATAAATGTTCTTTTTCAATACTCTGCACAATACTTTAAACAGTAGCGGAGGACGGCAAGTAGTCTCGCTTTCTTAATTGGTCCGACACAAACGTTTATGCGACAAATTCATCGGCTGAGGCATCAAACTGATTTGAGATTTAGATGGCAGGGCATGTAACAAAAGCAAATCAATAAATAAATGCTTTTCTACTGTTATTAATGTGTTGTGTGATCTTAATATGATGCGTACTTTCATCCATGCAAACAAGTGGACTACCAACAAATGTGTTTTGTAGTGATATAAATAACAAAATGGTAACAGGCTAACTAGAGAATAACGTTTTGTTATTTTGTTTTATGTCTAATGATTTTGAATCAGGTACATCTCGACTAAAGCACACTGTTGGGTGTGACTACATGGTACTGCTCTGAGCAGAAGCAACTTTTGAAGCTGACTTTCCATAAAGATTTGAGTTTGAGTGAAGGCAAAGCATGGCCTAATAACAAAAGTTCAATTATAACAATATCAGCTGTGATGTTTTAACCACTGTCAGGTGGAGTGAAAAATAATCTTGTAATGATGGCACTTGATCGTAGGAAGACATATAGAACATAAGGTGAACATTTTGGTTTTTGACATCAGTGGAACTAAATAAAAAGGAAAAACGAAAGGATTTGAGCAACGTATTGTAAAGATCAAGCTGTTCTTCGAGCTTGGGATTTCTCATTACAAAGGGAGTGGTCATACGGCTCCTTGAATGTTTTTCTAAACAAACTACGTAGTTCTAATCTTTTGAACTGGGATTTTGTGGAAACATTCTTGTAATAACCTAAATAGCTCTTTGAACAACCTCATTTTAGAGAAATAACATTTAGCTCGGACCAGTTTGATGAGCCAACAGCTAGGCTGGGCAGGGCAAAGAACAAAAGGGCTCACTGACATGTTAAAAAAAATACATCTTAAAGAAAATAATAATTCATGTAAAGACTGTTTTATAAATCTCCAACAGTTATTTTTGTCACCTGACATGGTTCGGCAAAGATATTATGACATTCATGCTCTTGATACACTAGAAGTATCAAAGTTCATGCTCAATAATCCAGGTACAAATCCAACAAAGTTCAGTCAGGTCATCTGGACAGTTTCTTTTTTTGCTGATCTTCAAAAAAAAAAAAAGTCCAGATGACCTGACTGAACATTGTTACACTAGAAGTATTACAGATAGCTACAGCTGCTTCTATCCATGCTTGTAAATAAGAATTATGTTAATAACCTTCTACTCCTTCTCCTTCTTTCTTCTTCTTGTGGCTTTTTCCTGTTCAGTGGTTGCCACAGCAAGTCATCCTTGTCGTTAACTAGTCGTTAGGTTGTCAATCATGTTAGAATTTAGCTTAGTTTTTTTTTTAATCTGAGGTCATTCAAAAGCTTTCTACAGTAGGTAAGATAATAATTGTTCATAACTTTTCTAGAAGTTTTCGCTCTAACTTATCTGAATAGCCTCATTAAAGTTGTACAATTACACATGGATGAAATACAAACATTCCTTGATATGAGACCATTTCTATGAAGCAAGTTTTGTAGTTTATTTAGTTTAGTTTAGATGACATATGCAGGTCAACTAAAAGTCAACAATGCAAATAAATTCTCAGGACGAGAAGAATTGTTTCCACTTGCAAAAAAAAAAAAAATAGAAATATGAAAGCATGCAATAAAAGTACAAAACAGAGCAACAAAAAGTGAAAAAGAAATACATCTACAAGGTCCAAAAGAAATAAACAAGTCTGCTTAAATGCACATGATACTTTGTACATTTTGCACACAGCATACATATTGAGTTTAACGCAGGCTCACCAAAGTGACTAATTTAATACTCTTAGGCCACAATGAACTGCCCCACGATCACACAGTTCGAGTCATTTGGTGTAAAAATGTCAACCATTTTTCAAAACTTACCTCTCTGGTCGATCTGTCTCTTCCTTGTTGGTCAAAAACTTTACCCAACTTTGTGTCTGTGCAGAGATTTGTCTGAGCCAACAATGACCAAGAGGCAGCAACCATGGCTGCAGACTTCACACACCCACAGAGAGTTAACTAATTGCCCCCAAGTAGTACCCCCCCCCCCACACACACACACACACACACACATACAATTCTTTATTAAAGCTCGCTTTCAAAGACTCAGGCTAAGTTACTTGGCAACCAAGCAGTCAATGAGAGTTGTGTTTGTAGTCCTGGTGCTGGTGTTTCATTCTTCTCCAACACAGTTTTTACTAGTTCACAACTCAAACAGCAGCTTCCACTCATAAAAGTCTCCACACACCGAATGCTTGCAAAAATACCAAAGCAAGTCTGAACTTTAAAAATAAAGTATACCACACACCACAAGAGCTTCACAGAGCTATTCACATGCCTTTGAAAATGAACCCTGGGGGTCACTCACGGCGGTATACACACAATAAAATAGAGAGAGAAAATAAACTTGGAGACTTGTTCAAATCAAACAAATAAGATTGTCAGCATGACAGCAAGCTTACAAAAACTATACGTCCCGCATGGAGCAGCATTCCCGCTTCTCCTGCCTCGGTAACCATGACCAATCTCCGCGTGTGACCTAATGGTCTGGAATAACTTGAATGAGATGATTACGGCAGTCGTCAACAGTGACAGGATGGGAAAAATTAAGTCTCAGCAATTTCAATAATAAAGCTTTGAAAATTAACACTATCACAATTGGATTACAGCAGTGCATGCAGGAGCCAGTGCAGAACCTCAAAATAGCCCAGCACAAATCCGCCGTGGAAAATCCACTATTATACAGGGAGAAGAATGAAGCTGCTGGAATGGGGAAAAAAAGGAAGTAAAAAAGAAATGGTGTGGATCTTAGCGCCAGAAGAAAAGCGGCGCAGCAGTTGAAGAAAAGAGAATGCAAGGGCAGCTGAGCCAAAATGAGGCAGTTTTCATCCCACAGTGCAAATCTGTAGGGAGACCCACTTTTGGAAATCCTTTTCATAACTCTTTAACGTAGGGTAAAAAGAAAAGTGCTCGCACTATTCGTGACTCTTTCATGACTTAAGGGTACTTCAAGTTCTGATACTTTTATTCATGGCTTTTAAAGTCAAGGCCCAGCATTCCCTCAAGGAATGCATATCACACACAACCTTAAGATCTTTAGACCAAGATGAACTTTTGTTGAGAAAAGACGAAGTTGAAGCCATTTTGGTCAAAGCTTTTAAATTACATCATGTCCAACATGCCCAATGTGGTATGGTGAGATCTAGAGACCTCTGTTAGATCTTGGAGAATGTGTTGAGAAAGACTCTCAGCTACCATCACATCAAACTTCAGCTCAGTAGTTATGAAACTGGTTGATATAGAGCTACTTTTGCAGTGGCAGCCATTTTAAATTGGGCTGCCTACAGCTGTTAATCAGTTGTAATGTACGAGAAATAACTTTCTAAAAGCCTCGTTAGCATGCGTCCAGTGATTTATCACATATTTTGCTAACAGACAGGTAGGATTGACACCAACAGTTTTTGCCAAAGTTTTTAGCAAAAACACTGCAATATGTAACAAAGATCCATCTATGTAAAACGAGAGAAACCATCTTTATACAGAGGAGGAGGGCTCAGATTTCAACTCTCTAAAACTTATAATGCAGCTTTAAGCCTGACACCCAGTCATTTTCACACCTATCAGGAATTTCCTCCATGTGACCAGAGTGGCTCTGCTATGACACTGTGAAAATCAGATCTCACACAATCATTTAGTGCTTGAACTGTGTGTTAGGCAGTGGGGGGTGTACGAATTCAGCACATGTGAAATAAATATGCTTTAAATCTCCATGCAGAAGGCGCTTTCATTGATTAGGACTTCATTGTCGTTAGCGAAGACCAAACTCTGTCAAAGTCTCTCAAGGATGAATTAGTTTAATTATGGGAAAATTAACCAAACATAATGCTGATTGATGGATCTCATCAAGATGGATCTCAGTCAAGAAGAAAGCACAGTTGATGATTTACAGCTTTCCTGTGCGGGTGATGCTTATGATGCATCAGGATGAAACAGTGCAATCTACAACAGAACAGGAAGAATAAAGAAGAGAACAAAGTCTGCATTTATCATTCATAAGTGATGCATTATGGTTCTCAACTTTGTGTATGTGTGTGTGTTGAACATGTCTTCTTACCTTCTTTAGGTGGACAATGCATGATTGTATCAGCTGAAGCGGTGACTTGGCATTATCATTCAGGGGAAAAAGACAATAAACTTGAATTTTTTAAACATCATGTCATCAACATTTCTTTGGATCCAAATTGTTAAGTTAGTTTATACAGTTCTCTCTGAATCTAAAGTTTACTCATTGACACATAAAGTTAAGCGCCCAACACTGCATGTTTTGAAAGTGTTGGAATGATTATTTTATTAGACTAAATATATAACAGATATGCTGCTGGTCTTGTGTCAGTAGGGACTCACTCGAGCCTCAATACAGGCAGTGATCCAAAGCAGTTGTAACAGTTGTTGTAACGAGCCTTAAAGATCCAGCAGATCATCACCGGGCCAATATTTGTGTCCACGGTGATCCCACACGTTTGATTGAAGAAAGATGAAAGGATCTGGCTAGCTATGAAAAGACTTCAACATGATGCAAGCAGTCCATAGACAGATAAGCCACTATTGTATTTTTTATTATCTGGGTGTTCAAAAAACTTTAAAAAGTATTCATCTCATCCAAATACTGCGGCCAGAGTTTTGTTCGGAGTGAGGAGAGATCATATTTATCCAGTTTTAGCTGGCTCCCAGTCAAGTTCAGAATTGAACTTAAAATCTTCTAACACACAAAGCTTCATCTTAAATTAAAGATCTTACTGTTTCATGATTTCCTAACAGAGCACTTTGCTGTCAAACTGCAAGTTTACCTGTGGTTCCCAGAGTCCTGTGAATTGACCCTACAGTATATGAATAAACTGAGCAGAACTGAAATGAATTAAAAAGGCCAGTTCCTGTGTTTGAATTTGAAAAACTTAGTTTTTTTTTTTTTTTTTCCCGGGTTTGGGCCTGTAATTACAGGCAAATTGATTGGGTTGGGTCAGGCTAGTTAAAAATGGCTATGGGCCGGGGCCGGGTCAGGTTGGATTTTTTTAGGCCTGAATGCAACTCTACCACATGCTGGACAGCTGAAACATAATGACCACCTGACTTCAGGTAAACCAACAATGTGACTTTCTCATCAAACTTTATCAAGTGCTTGTAATAGTGACTAATGCATCTATGAAGCGTTCTCTGTGTCTTGTGACCTTTTCTCACTGTTTTGATTGACTTTCAGATACCCTGTGGCAACTGCCTGATAACACTTGTTTGACACGTGATGCCACCACTTACGCTCCAGTTTTAGACCTTGGAAATTAAATAATTTAGATAATCATCTCTAGTCTGCATGTGTGTCAAATTATGTCCAAATCTTACCATTTTATGTCTGAGCTTAGCTGTTGTTTTTGTCACTGGGTGTATTTTGCATTACTGATCAGACAAGAGAGCACACTTGAGAGTGATACCTTGGTCTCTTGGAACATGTAATGGTCATTATTACATTTAACAGAATTTTTTTGTAAGATAATACAACTATGAAAAACTGACGTTACATTGTATTACAAATACTGTCATGTTTTGATGTATATTCTGAGAAAGCCCCTTGGTGCAGGTCAGAGTTTGTCTCCCCAGGCTGCTACAATTGTAGGATTCCAGTTTTCTCTGTACCTACTTCCGTGCAGCCTCTAAGTGGCAGGGCAGAGCCATACCACCACAGCTGATCTTGATTCAGGCTGATGAGGTACAGGTGTATTTAAGGACCTTTGGATCAGTTCAATCAATTCAATTCCATTCAGTTTATTTATATAGCACCAAGTCACAACAGACATTGGCTCAGGGCACTGAACAATTACATTCATATACATAAAAATTTAATTAGTAACATTATTGATCAAAGGTAGGGTAGCCAGCAGATTACGTTGAGTCTTCATTTCATCGCCGTCTCCCATCCTGTGCAAGCAGTATTAATCTTTTTTAATCTCTGCTGGAACATTATGTCATCAACTGGTAACTACTGGTAGTTACAGCACAACAGCTCTTATCGAAGATAAGAGAAAATAACCTGTGTATTTCCTTGTGCCTCCTAATCCTGACTCTGTGGTTCTTCCTTGGGCGGCTGTGGATGAGTGGTTAGCGCAGTTGTCCTCCAATGTGAGAGTTGGGGGTTCAATTCCACCAGAAGCCACATGCCAAAGTGTCCCTGGGTAAGACACTGAATCCCTCATTGCCTCTGATGTGTGTCTCATCGGTGTATGAATGTGATAAAGCACTGATTATTCTTTGTATATATAAATACGTATAGTAGAGTGCTGTATGAATGAGTACATGAGACACAGATTGTGTTGTAAAGAGCTTTGAGTATCTTGATAAGATAGAAAGGTGCTATATAAGTACAGTTCATTTACCATTCCTTTTGGACATCACCAGTCTCCTGTAAGCAGAACACCCTCACGGAACCTTGTAGACCTCACCAGTCTCCTCCTCGTCAGCCTACAAACATCATTTCTGGATCAGTCTCTGAGTTCCGTCCTGCCACTCTCCAACTCATTCTACTCACCTTCCTTGCTGAGTGCTGCCATCCACCTGTCCTTCACCCCCTATCCAGGCCTGCCAAACAAATAGGAGAAAGGAAGATATTAATCTCGGACATTATACAAAGTATTACTTTTGCTACTAAGATACTAAATTGTCCTCTGTTACTTTCCAGATCCTACCTAAACCCTTTAGACTGTAAACAAAATAACTTACCATATTTTTCAGTCAATAAGTCGTGTTTTTTTTTTTGCATAATTTGCATGCATACCCTGCGACTTATACGACAAACCAACTTATTTATGGATTTTTTTCCCCATATTAATAAAACAATTTTTGGCTGGGATAAATTAGCATTGTTTTATGTTCATTCATTTTGACTGAAAATATTCAACACTACACAACAAAGTCCATGCTCAGTAATCCAGGTTTACAATCCACCATTTTTCAATCAGGTCATCTGGACAGTTTCTTTTTTTTGTTTTTTTTTTTTGTGCTGAAACGTTTCAACTTCCATCCAGAAGGCTTCATCAGTCAAGGAAACACACCCCCTCCTCCGGAAGAGGGCCGGCACCAAAATAACTGGTTTGTTCCAGTTTGGAGTAAGCTGTTGGGGGAAGAATCAGTTTTGTGTTGTGTGTTTCCTTGACTGATGAAGCCTTCTGGATGGAAGGTGAAACTTTTCAGCACCAAAAAAAAACTGTCCAGATGACCTGACTGAAAAATGTTGGATTGAACACTACAACTTTCACCCACAAGATGGCACTCGAGTAGTATGGCATGCAGTTGTGTCATGTAATGGGTAAAAGTAGCTATTAATGACACAATTGGCTTGCCATAGTGGCACCTTCATCCAGCTCACCTGGAGCAACTGTCAAATCAGCTTCAATTTGCTGCACCGCCCTGGTGAAATGCAGCTAATTTGATCATTGAAGTGTATTTATTAAATAAAAGTTCAACTGAGACACACCTTTGCTATAATGATGAGCAAATAAATAATTGTTTTTAGGATTATCTTGTTAAATTTCAAAGAAATGCAAAGCGAGTTCTCCCTTGCATGCTCCTACTTCCGTGTATCGGCTTTTGAAGTGCAGCTAATTTGACCGTGAAAGTGCATTTGTTAATGAATAGTTAAACTGAGACACACGTTTACTATAATTTCGAGCAAACAAATAATTGTTTTAAGTGTTAATCTTCTTAAATTCTTGTTGAAGTCCTCCCATGCACGCTTCTGCGGCCGCCATTTGGCAGCCAATTGGTTTTTGGCTCAACACGACCCACATTTCTGGGTTTTCAGCAGTTAAGAGTAACAAACGTGACGCGTCAGTGGTGACACATAATAGATGCGATGTATACGGCAAAGCGACATATTTATGGATTGTTCCACTTTATTAGACATACATGTATTTGGACTGATGCGACTTATAGGGCAGTGCGACATGTACGGTGGAAAATACGGTACATTCTTACTGAAAGTATCAGTCTCTGTCAGTCCACACAACTCTGGGTACTCAAATAATCATGATAACAACTCAACGCTGGAGGCCCACAGTATCATGCTGCTCTTTTAAGCGAGCTGGATGGCACTGACAAATACATTTCCTACTCTGGAAACAACCATGACAGAGACACAAGGACACCTCATGTCAGTCACACAGCAAAGAAACCATGGCAACAATATTAGGATTGATCTAGGAAACACTTTGATCTGTCTGGAATGGAGAATGTCAGGCTTCAGAGAAAAAGACAAGCCGGAATGAATCCAGCAGAAATGGGTCAGGGGAATTTATTCTGCAATGGTGGATTTGATAGAAGTGGGACTGTGATCAAACAACCTCCATTTACATGATTTCGACAAAAAGAGTGTGTGCATTGGTATGTGAGCACAAAAGCCTTTTAATGTGCTGATGGTATGTGGGTGCATGTGAAGAAAAGGAGGTTAAACAAGTCATTGAAATTAAACGAAACAGAAAATAAAATTGAGGAAAAAGTAGAAAACGATGTCATGTTTTTTATCTGTGCGCATGGTCTTAAAAGTGTTCACTTTTTTTTCTCTTGTTACAATTCTTACGCAACCACAACTGACAACCTTTCAGTTTTGCTTATTTCACATAAACTGTTTTTGTGCTTGGGATCTTTTTTTTTTCTCTTCCTAATGTATCTGCTTACTCATCTATTGTACTATTGTGGTATTTCCTAAAGACAGCAATGACTGTGACTAATAGTTCCTTGATGACACTCGATGATGATGACCTTGATGGTATTTTCTTGAAGGAAGACAAACACAGGTACATACAATCCAGTATATAGTATGTGTGTATATATATATATATATATATATATATATATATATATGAGATTTTGCATTGTATAAGACATTGATACACTGAAACTAGCCCTTTGATTGAGCTTTCATTCTGTAGTACTTTCTAAAACATAATCTCAGCTTTAACTTTTCACATAATTTAATACTTTTGGATGTTGCCTTTGAAAAACTGTTTCTAAGCGCTCTGCTGTATAAGTAACTTCAGTTATGACTCACTAACAGTATGTTTTACCAAATTAATACTAAGTTAGGTCAAAAAGATGAAATATTACATTTTCTTCTTGCATAAATATATGTGTTGGTGAGGAGGGGGTTAGTTCGGTGAACATATTTGACTATTCATCATAAATTTAACATATCATTAAATGCTATCAGAAAATCTTTGTCATCTTTTGAGTGTGTTGCAATCTTTTATTTTCTTGCAGTTCATGCAAACACATTTTTATAAACCATTTCATTGCAGTCAGTTGCACATTGCGCCGTTATTTGCTTTGCATTTGGGGGATATTTGCAAGCCCAGGCAGTAGCAACTAGCTGCATCACGTCCTGTGCACCCTGGGGTCACCTCCTGCAGGAATTTCCTAGTAAGTTCGCTGGAAGAGCAGTGAATTGTGTAAAGATTTTATGCTACGTTGCAGGTGAACCTGATGAAATAATCGAGCTTGGAGTTGTTTTCAGACACCCACATTCAGCTTTTAGGTCACATCTATAACAAGTAAGATAATATTTGTTCATAATGTTTCTGCAGAACCTCACATCAAAAGATTCACACTACGTCTTTAGGAGAGAATCCGATGCAACAATTCCGAAGGGTATAAACACCTATTGTTTGTAAAAACCTGTTTTCTCAAAATAAATGCTGAATTGATGTATAATTTTTGTTTTGTAAATGTAGAGATGAGAAAAATGCATATTTTTAGCCATATAAAATCTTCAGTAACTTTTCGCAAGGTCCAACAAATGGTTTCTGATGTCAGACAATGAGAATCATCAGATGACAACCTTTTGTATTTGTTTTGTCTTTATCACAACAGTTTGCCTTTATTGTTTGC
Source organism: Nematolebias whitei (assembly GCF_014905685.2). NCBI lineage: Eukaryota > Metazoa > Chordata > Actinopteri > Cyprinodontiformes > Rivulidae > Nematolebias > Nematolebias whitei. Next base: position 15,999,768 of record NC_056503.1, read on the forward strand.
AAATGAACAAGCAAAGCATCCTAACTGTGATCTGCAGCCATGAGCCATCTCTGTTTAAGGTCTGTGTCCACAGTACTGTGCACCCATGCATGCCCATGAAACATTGTGTGGGCAGAATGAAGTATATTGTCATATTTTAGTAATTTTTAAGCAAACATCACACAAACTTTAAAGCAGCCAAAGCTAAAAGGACGATTGCTTCTACACATGATGATCCTAAAGCAGACAGGCCCAAATACAGCAAAAATAAGAGAAGTGGACACGTGCATTTCATATTTATTTTGTTTGATTTAAAATAATATTAATAAAACTAAACAACTTTACTTTAAATATCAATTGACTAAAATTGTATTTTTTTTTTATAAAATGCCAAGTACTAAGTACTCCTAGTACACTACCAAGTAGTTTAGGAAAGCAGATCAGCTACCAAGTTTTAAGTACCTTAAGTAAGTAAGTAAACTTTATTTATATAGCACTTTTCATAGATAAAATCACAAAGTACTTTACATCTTTACCTGTATCCTCTGGCAGGAGGTTGAGGAGCATTAAGTGTAGAACTACTGTAGACTGAGGAACAGCTTCTACCCTGAGGCTGTTAGACTCATGGATCTCTAACCAGGATAATCACTGTGAAAAATAAATCACTGTAATGCCACTTGATTGTTGATTTGTGCTGCTGATTATCCATGATGCTGATCTCATGCTGCTGATTTATTTCATGCTGCTGCGTTCATTCGTACTCACCTGCTCACACAGACTCATGTTCGTGCTGCTGTTGTTCGGAGAGTTGTTTTTGTATTAGTGCTTAGAGTATTCTTAGTTAAGTGTATTTCTTAGTTCGTATCTTAGATCTTATTACTGTTTATCTTTTACAATTTATACTTTTGTTGGATGTAACTGGGACCCTGTGTACACAGTTTCGTTCCATCACATGAAACACATGAGGTGCGAACGACAAATAAAGAAACTTTGTCCTTGACTTTGATCTTTACAATCTTGTGCTGAGATTGAGTCCCAGTTGTTTGGTCAAACCCTGTAAATGACTAAACGTGCAACCTCACACAAGATTGCACAAACTTGTGTGATCCGTAGGCTGCAGAGTGTAGACATGCACACAAAGGGACTTCCTGGGATCCAGTGATTTATGGGATATTTTGCTAACAGACAGGCAGAGTTTGCTCCAATAGCTGCTGCTAAAGTTTTATGAACAGAATTTGTGTGATGAGGTATTGCTCAGATTTCATTTTGGAAAAGAGTAGAAAAGCACATTTTAATATAATGTTACACACACACACATTTACACACAAAGACATGGCCTACTTCATGTTGTGTATCCGTCATTGATCTCTTCTCGTACGGTGCCGAGGATGTTTTTCAGAGATCGGGCCCTCCTCGTTCACCTCCTGGAATTCGGGCTCCCGTCTGTCAATCACGAACTCCAAAAACATCAGGAGAAAAAGGGGAAAAAAGTCACATCTCACACCGCTCCATGATCAACACACATGCAAATGGCTCCACGGGACGCCGAAGCAGAGGCAATTACCAACAGTGGCATGTGTTAAAAACCAGTGTTATCTTCACAAACGTGGAAAACGCAAAGAAAATCTAGTGAAAATGTGTGTGTGGCTCTGTGTGTGCCCTTTAATGTGACAGTGTTGAGTTTGTGAAGTGAGAGGAAAGATTAAGGTAGAGCTTTAGATGTGCCATGCTGGAGGTCCATTAAAAATTCAGCCAAACTGTGTGTGTTTGTGTGTAAGTGTGTGTGTGTGTGTGTGTGTGTGTGAATTCATTACTTCCATCAATCACTGCAGTCGGCATAAGGAATTCAATTACAGACAGAGACAAGGGAACATCTGAAACAGGAAGTGCAGCCGATTTGTGGGGAAACATTGCAACCCAGTGGGCAACTGTAGACATGTCAGCTTGGCGAGCTACACGTGAACCTTTCCTTCATTCTCTCCTTCAGTTTTTCATAATACAGAGCTGGGCCTTCGTTCTGTGCAGGAAAAACACAACTGAAATTAGAAGCTACACTGTCAGCTCTGCTGATTTGTGATAACCCTTATCAAAGCTACAAAGCTGCATCCTCTGAGTTTCAAGACTAAAAATGTATGGGGGAAGCCATTTCAAGAAAGATAGTGGCTCACATGAAACACAAATAAACAATCTAAAGGAAACTTTAGCTTTTATAAACGCTGTTCTCAAGGTGTGCTCTGCTGATAAATTGACTTTCTAAAGTCACGAGACACACTAAGATAAGCTAGTAGCACAAACCATAACACATACAGCTTAGATCAAGCTGAGGTCCTGGGTCTTTAAGAGTGTATACAAGCCAAAAATCATTTCATATCAAAGAAAAACATGGAGCTATTGAACGAGGACAAGCTGTGCCGAGTCCTTTCATCAGGATTTTCCTTGTAAACTTCAGAAGGGAATTCAAATTCCCCTGAGGTGATACTTTGGTAAGTTCTTTAACAATTCAGCTCCAGAGTTCTGCTTTAAGGATTGCACATGGTGACCTCAATTATCTAATGCCATCGCACTGCTATACACAAAAGAAACGGCAAAACCAAGAGATTAGTAGAACCTGAGGTATGACTGGAGCTTACAGTTGTGGGGAAAAACAAAGTCCACCTGGCTTTAATGCATCCCGTTTTTACGTATTATGTGAAACCCCAGGCTTGATCTGGTGGTTTACTGGGTAAAATTTTTTTTATAATATAATCAATAAATCTTACCTCAAGTGTACATAAAACACAGACCAGATTCCATGATGTCATTATTTCATGTTAAAAAATAAAGCCAAAATGAAAAGTTGCATGTGGAAAAGTTAAACTCACTAACATGTCAACATCTTGTGGAGGCAGCGTTAGCTGCAGTAAATCTCTGTATTTGTTTTCTATAAGATTTGATCAGTTTCTCGTAGGATTCGCTCAACGTTGCTTCAGGTAATTGAGACTTCAGCATTTTTGTTTCTGTACAGCTGTCCTGAGGTCCCGCCACAGCCTTTTAATCATAATTATGGACTTTGACTGGATCGTTACAACACATAAATGCCCCTTTTCCATTAGTACCATTAGTACCATTAGTACCAGTACAGCACGGTTTGACTCGGCTCGGCACGGTATGAGTTGTGTTTCCATTATACTTTCAGTAACGGTTCTACTGGGCAGGGTCAGCTCGGAGTCTGCAGGAGCGCTCGAGTCCCAGACTCGCCGCCTCCTGCGGGTCGGCACAGAGGATCCTCTGTGGTGACCGGTGGAGCTCAGAGCCGGGGAGGAGGCTCCGAGGCTCCGATGTAGAGGACCGGGGGGATCTAGCGGTACTCCGAGGTGGCTCACTCTGGGTTTGTTGTCGGCCACAAAGCACAAAAAACGCCTGCACTTGACCATTAGACCACGGTGGTGTCACTATTGTTTTTTAAATCTTAAAAATAGGTCCAGTCCCTCCTCGAGTTCGAGTTATTACAAATGGCAGATCAGGTTGTTGTGAAAGTTTTTCAAACCACCAGTGACTCCACCCCCCTGACCAATCAGTGACCAACAGTGTTCTGATGTCACGTTTAAAAGCCGGTATGGTACGGGCAGAGCCCTGTAAAGAGAGAGTTGCGACACTCTTTGAACTCGCCGATACGCGGTCACGTGGTTCATGCAGCTCCCCATAGTTCCAAACAGTTCATCGCTGTCAGTCAGTTTGAGCGGCTGCTGGTGCAACATAACACAAAAATCGACTTTTCTTACTTTACCTGACGTCTTTCAGTAATTATTGAGCTGTAACGAACTGATTACTTAACTGATTACTGATTATTTCACAGACTATGCATTTTATCAAAGCATTTTTAGAAGCAGCTGATACATTTATCATTAAATTTTAGAAGGAAACGAGACTGCAAACACATATTTGTTAGAAAAATAATGTATATGCAATACAATGATCAATATAGTCATATCAGTGTTTTATAACGTTACACACGTTAAAAAA
>NC_056503.1:16008748-16012165 GCF_014905685.2 Nematolebias whitei
AAAGAATCCCAGCCAAAGTTGTTTTTAAATGTACTGTAGAAATAAACTGTGATTTGATTTTGCATGGTTTGTCCTTGACGTGAATTTGCAGAGATGCCCACTGAGATTTCCACGTTTTCATTTTTGGCTTTGTTCAAAAATTGATGGCACGATGGGATCTGTTTGTGTTTTTGTATGCTTGGTGTTAGCTTTGAGCAATATTAGAAATTGGTAAGGATACAACTATTTTCATATATTCTGAGATTTAAAATTTTAATTGTAATCTTCCTATGACTGGGTGACTTTGGGAATTCCTTCTGATTCACAACAGGCACAGATTCCCAATAGTAATTATTTCAGAAGCATATACCAGAATATAATCTTGTAAATGATCAACATTTGCAGAGCTGATCATAACTTCAAATCTTTTTTTGTCTTAAATTGGTATAAATATTTATAATTAACTGATTAAACACAGAATATATCATAATTTTCAAAAACCAGAAGGATACTGAGGCAACGTTCACTACATAAATGATCCATGGTCATTTTTTGCTAATAAGTGACCTTTAGAGTGTGATGATCCTCCTAAACCCAGTTTTACTGCTTTCAGTTATTCATGGAAACAGAACCTGGGTATAAAAGAATAAGGAGGAGAAAACAAGAAGGGAGGTACAGGTGAATTTGTGTGTCGACCTAAAAACACAATGATATATTTACCATATAATAACCACATCATTCAATGATTTTGAAAAACGAAGATGAGAAACCTGACGGCTGATATAGTCACTGATTGTGCAGTTAGGACACAAATACAGGCAAAAGAGGTGACAGTCGTGCAGGCAGGTGGATAAATCCAAGAATCTTACTGACTGGGATAAACTAAAAAAAATAAAAATAAAAATCTAACAGAAAAAAGGACATCCTGATTCATGCTCAATATTCCAGCAAAGTTCAGTCAAGTCCTCTGGACGGTTTCTTTTTGGTGAAATGTTTTGTTTTTCATTTGAAAGACAAAGTATTTTGCATGACTTTCAGATTCTGTGCCCATTTGAACTTTGAAGTTTTTCCAGCTCCTCTCCAGTTGGAAGATGACACCGATCTGTTTTGAGTCTGTGACGGTCATGTGATCGGTAGTCACGACCCCTATAATAGTCATATCGACTGTTTCGGTCAAGTGACCACCTTTCCCTTCAAGAGGTTTGGTCAGGTTTCTCTGTTTACCCGTTTCTCCGAGGAGAAATGTTGTATTTTTGTTGTTCATTTTACAGACTAGTCCATCTCTTAGTTGCCCTTTGGTAGCCTGCTTTGGAATGCATCACAGGTTTGTTGTTTGTAGTTAGGAAACCTTTGTGTTTCCAAGAAGCAGGATGGCAGGAGAAACTGAGACGTGCATAGTTGGAAACTGCACAGATAACCAACGTACAAATGTTTCGTTCCGCAGCGAGTTGTAGAGTAATGAGGATGCCTGCAACTTCTGCATATTCTGGGGAACCCCGCTTGTGTAATGGTAGGGGAAAAACTTTAAGCCTAGCAGCATAACAGGCCAACTCTAACTATAGGATTTATCCAAAAAAAAAGTCTTAAGCCCAGTCTTAAAACTGGACAGAAACTGGAAGTTGGTTCCACAATTGAGGAGCGTGATAAGTGAAAGTTCTTCCTCCCATTCTGCTTTTGGAAACTCTAGGAACTGCAAGTAAACCTAAAGTCTGAGAGCAAAGTGCTCTGTTGGGAAAACATGGAACAATAAGATCTGTAATATACTTTGTATGATGGAGCTAGGTTGTTGAGAGCTTTGTAGGTTAGAAGTAAGATTTTGAATTCAATTCTGGATTTGACAGGGAGCCAGTGGAGAAAAGCTAAAACTGGAGAGTTATAATCTCTCCTACTAACTCCAGTTAAGACGGTGGCAGCAGCATTTTGGATCAACTGAAGATTTTTAAGGAAGGTTTTGGACACCCAGACAACTAACCGTTGCAAAAGGCCAGCCTAGATGCAATCGACAAAATATTTTCAACAAAACAACAGGGCCCTGGAGAACCCTGCTGTCTGGCTGGGACTCGTGCTGTGGGGTACGTCAGAGATCCTTGGGGAGTGTGGCAGCTGATGCGTCTCTCAGTTCTGTCTCAGGAGGACGCTGAAGACATTTATATATTTGGATTTATGATAGCAGGGGTTCTGCTCTTTGGCAATGGCGGGGCTCTGTTTTATCAACTTTTGAAGAAGACATCGACAGCAGTTTCGGCCATAGCAAAGCTTCCGAGTCTGTGTGAAGGATTGGTCTGTGCTATGAGTACTCAAAATCAGTTGATTTACAAGCTAAACCGTAAGATGGAGGCTATTTGTGAGAATTGTAGGCCACCAGCGGCTTCTAGGACTCGCCAGCATGTTGGTATCAGCCTTGAGGAAGGCTCATAACATGTATCAGTGGAATGGAATGCCCATAAATCTGGCCATTTTGGACTGGGAAAGTTCCAGCAGGACTCAAGGCTGACAAGGAAAAAACAGTCTGCATGAATAAAATCAACAATTGTTGCTTATCTGAATCTGACTCCCCGGTTGGGCCTCGGATACGAGCCGACTATCAAATTTCTCCTGGGACATGGGTAACTAAGGGCGAAGCTTTGTCTATCGCACCTCCCTCCCCTGCCCCCTCTGAGAACTTCTGTGCAGGTTTATCAGAACTGCCGGCTCAACAACAGCACCAGGACTGTGGCCTATCTGAAAGTGCTCATGGACAAATCTCACTGTCTTGACAATACATATGTAATTGTGTTCATAAATGTGCTTGATGGTAGAGTTTTTTTGATGTCTCAAATCGTGTCCTGGTCAAGATGCGAATAAATCTTTTTTTGTAATGCCACTATTCATCGTCATGGCTCATAACTTTTTCTATCTAAAAGTATTCTAATAAAGAATAAGGGGCCGTGCTATTATAGCAGCAGCAATATGCACTCTGCCCATCTTTGGGACGGTTGTATGAACATAATTTCACTTTATCCCAGTATAATGATAATAAATCTTATTCTGATTCTAGACATTATAAAAGAATGAACCATTTTTTCTACGTAATTTTTAGATAAGATGTTTCTAATTTTAGCAATACGCTGGTGAAGATTCTCAGTCATCTAGGACATGATAAATTCAAAAAATGTTCAATACAAAAACAACGGGACTTTATTTGTAAATAAATAAAGTCAAATAAACAATAAACAAATAAAGAACATATAAAAATTAAAATAATTGTTAAACAATTAACAAATAAAGTCCAGCATTGAATGTTTATTTTAATTATTTTAATTTTAGCAATATTTCGCAGGTATCAAGTCTCTGTAGTAAAATATTGTGATCAACTGTATCAAATGAAGCACTGAGGTCTAACAGGACCAGTATAATAATAATAATAATAATAATAATAATAATAATAATAATAATAAT
>NC_056503.1:16012175-16014259 GCF_014905685.2 Nematolebias whitei
ATAATAATAATAATAATAATAATAATAATAATAATAATAATAATAATAATAATAATAATAATAATAGTAATTTATTCCATTTTTACTGCACTTTACATTTTACTATCTCAAAGAACTACAATATATACATCTAGCGAGAATAAAACATGGACTAAAAAAATTTAAAACTTTAAAATTAAAAACAGCAGGATTAAAAATACCTTTACACACTATAAAATCTTTCAAATAAAAAGGTCTTCAGTCTTTTCTTAAAACTTTCTGTAGTCTCAGGTATCCTTAGATGGTCAGGGAGGGTGTTCCACAGATGAGGAGCAGCAGAGAAAAGGCCCTGTCACCCATGGTGCACAGTTTTGTCAGAGGAGGGTGGAGCTGATAGGAATTTGTGGAGCGGAGGGCTCATGTTTATGTCTGAGCAGTGAGCAGTTCTTTAAGATAGTGTGGAGCATTGCCGTGAATGGATTGATGGGTGAGTAAGGAAACCTTGTATTCAGTGCAGAGTGAAATGAGAAGCCAGTGGAGGGATTTAAGGTTTGTGATCATGTTCCCTTTGTTTCATCAGGATCCAGGCAGCACTGTTCTGTACATACTGAAGTTTTTAAATGTGCTTGGATGGAATTCCACTAAAAAAGTGCAATGCAGCAGTCCAGTCTGTATCTGCATGTAAAGTAAAGCATCTATGTATCTACCTCACCATCATAATTCAATCTCAATGTCAGTCACAATCTGTGTAATAACCTGTCACACAAACGGTGTAACCTGTTTAGTAGATGTTAATTATGTGCTATACATACATATATATATATATATATATATATATATATATATATATATATATATATACCTTTGTGTTAATCTGTATGTTGTGATTTGCCTGTCACCTTGCTGATGGTTTCCCTGAATTTCCCCACTGGGGGACAATTAAGGTTATGTCTATTCTCTTCTATTCAGTTCTATTCATCCATCCATTATCTTTACCTTCCTCTTCCTTTTTGGATTGTGGGAGTCACTGGTGCCCATATCCAGCCATCACTTTGTGAGAGGCGGGGCACACCCTGGACAGATCTCCAGTCTAAATGAGGCAAAAAATAATAATAATTCTCTCACTCTCACCTAGGGACAATTTAGAGTTACCAATCAGCCTAACATTCATGATATTGAACTGTGGGAGGAAACCAGAGTACCCAGAGAAAACCCACGCATGATGGAGAGAACATGCAAACTCCACCCAGAAGGGTCCCCAACTGGGGTTTTGGGTCTGTGACCTTCTCACTGCGAGGCAACAACTCTACCAATTGTGCCACCGTGCCACCCCGATTCTATTCTATTCTATTCTATTCTATTCTATTCTATTCTATTCTAAACTCAGTGTGACATACAATGTCAATGCCAATTTATTTCTATAGCACATAAAAACAACAAAAGCTGATCAAAGTGCTTTACAGTTAAGTCACATTAAAAAGAAAATAAACCACATCTTTTGCCACTCGGAAAACATAAGAACGTTAACAATGAAATACAACACGCAGCAGCAATAAAAATCAACTCGAACTTGTTCTCACAAGTTTTCCTAAGTTCTAAGTACCAACAAGGAAACGTTTAACAGAGACTCATTTCGACCCGCTCTTTACTCTTTGGATGAATTTCATTGGACCAATCGGAGAGGCGGGGGGCGGAGCCTGTGGCAGACGAACAGCAGCGAGCTGCGGATGAGAGCATCAGAGAAACCTGTGGTTTGTGTCGGTCCACCAGCGCTACCTGACGCCCTTCAACGGTAAGAGCTGCTGTGCCTCATCCGTGCCTTTCCTGTGACCGTTTTTATTCTTGTGTCCAAACAAGTTGACAGAATGAGGCTGGAGCTTGTTCCATAGATCAAATCATGTGTTTCGAGGTGATGTGTGGAATATACTGGTTTTATTTGTTGCCAGGAGATCACAGCTCCGTCATCAACATGTGCGGGCTTTCAGTCAGTATAATTAAAACCCACGACCCGAGGAGGAGATTTGATTTTCATCGCGACTGCTTTGATTTTTCCCCCTGTTATTATTATTATTATTATTATTATTATTATTATTATTATTATTATT
>NC_056503.1:16014269-16026458 GCF_014905685.2 Nematolebias whitei
TATTATTATTATTATTATTATTATTATTATTATTATTATTATTATTAGTTTCTGAAATCATGTGAGTGGCTGGAAGGTGTTTGTTGTCTATGAACTGCAGCCAGAGACGCATTGGGTCAAGCTGTGAAAACTAACAAGCTAGATTCTAGTAAATCCACACCCAAACACACACGCGCACGCACACACAAACACACGCACGCACACCTCCTTGATGCAGGTGTGTGTGTGTGCTCTTGGTGATCTTGAGGACCATCTATGTTGCTGTGGAATACAGATGTTGAACATTTTCACCTTGTTTAAAAACGTTTGTTTTCGTTTAAAATGATTACACCTCAAACTCTATAAAGATAAAATGAGAAGTATAATCACATTTTAATATAAACTATCCCCCTCTCACCCAAAATGAAAAAAAAAAAATCTTTTCTCAGATAAAGGTTTATCACATGATTATTTTAAACATGATCACTATTCCTCTTATCTTTTTTCCATCAATCCACTTCCTTTCTGTTTATCTTCACCCTTAACGTCCTCTTACATCTTCCTCTTCATTAATGTATATATTTGCCATTGCATACTCAAAAAAAGTATCCTCCTCCTAACCCCAATAAATTAATCTCGCATCCCTCTGAATCCCTACCTAATCCCTGCTGATAACCAGCTGTTAGCCTACAGTGTGAGTGCTTGTGTGTGTGTGTATGTGTGTTGTGCATATCCCCACAGAGCATTAATGCCTTAATTGCATTTCAATAATTAAATGTCTTTCAAATCATCCAAGCGAAAACCAACAAGAAGGGACGATGCAAGCAGCTGGGTTTGAACATGTCTCGTATAGCTGTGATAGCCGTCCAAATGTGCATATGCCTGTGCATCAGCGTCGGTGTGCTTCTTCAGAGTTTCCTGCTGAGAATACAGAGAGGGACCTGCAAGAAACAGTGCAGTTGTTTTCTCCAGACTAGAAAATGTGTTTAACCCTGAGCTGTGAGCACTTTATGAACTGAGGGAGGAAAAAAAATTTATTTTGATTTGCCCTTTATTTAAAAGCAATATTTGCCCTGGATACAAAATGATGTGAAAGTACAGATCAGGTAAAATATCATCATGTAAAAGTGTTATCTGTTTAATTTCACATATTGTTTTTATAGTAAGCCTATTCAGAAAACAGTCACAGTTTAGACAGCATTTTAAATCAACATTCTACGGAAAAAATACAGATACTGATTTTCTTCTATTATAACATTTTTTTTTACTGTTAAGTATACTAACACATAAACTACACAACACATAAACTACACAACAAATGCAGGTTTGTCACTGTAAGAAAGGTCAGTTTACAAAGAAAGACTGGCTAACTAGAAATTAACACAAAATTAGAATTAAAATATCCAAAATATGAGAAAATTATTTCCAAACACAAGTGATTTTAACTTCTTTTGGGGTGTGCTGAAGCATCCCTAAATTTTAACTCAGCACCCTTAAAATAAAAGAAACCATCATTAGGATTTTGCAACTTCTCCTCCACCACCATAACCCTCGGCATTGGCTCCCCTCAGGGCTGTGTGTTGAGCCCCCTCCTGTTCACTCTGCTCTATGACTGCACACCAACCCATCCAGGCTGTCATATTGTAAAGTTTGCAGATGATGGTGGGATGCATCACAAACAACGATGAGCCCAGCTACAGGCAGGAGGTGGAACACCTGGAGAGCTGGTGCAGGAAGAACAACCATCAATGTGAAGAAGACGAAGTAGATGATCATGGATTTCAGATGGAACAAACACACCTGTCCCTCCCCCCACTCCACCCCCCACCCCCGAACAGGAGGATCTGCAGTGGTGACGTGGTCCCCAGTTACAAGTACTTGGGTGTTACATATGCTTCTTGTCACAATTGGCTGGTGCTGGTGAACCCAGTGGTACAGGCAAGAAGGCAAAGACTCAGAAATATGTAAAATAAAGAATTTATTAACAGAACCAAAGAGCTGACATGGCAGCAAAACAAAACATGGAATGAACAGGGGGGTACTCACAATACAGACGGTCACCACCATTGAACAGATAAACAATGCCAGGACAAGGACTAACACAGAGACACCTGGTATACAGGAAACACCATTTAGACCAAGTGATGACACCTGTGGGTAATCACAGATGCCAGAGAAGGGGAAAGGATGCAAGACATGAACACGACACAAGATGGGGCTAGATACTAGAAAAACCCAAATCCTATAAAGAGAAACAGAGGGTCGGGGGAAACACAGACTTAAACACGACATCAGGGACAAGACCACAACTCCTACACTTCTGATGCCAATGGCCACCGCGTTGTTCAAGCCAAGAGCCATTGCCAACACTGGGGACTAAGCACCCCTAAGAGGCAGATTGATTCTAGAATCCCCCCTGTTTCCAAAGTAACTTGAAACTGTTAAATAACATTTCAAATTTAAAAATAGTCATAAAAACCATAGATTTTGTGGCTTCACATGAAGAACTATTGGTTCAAATTGCACACATTTTGTGAGGGGTTTGCATGTTGTTTGCATGGCTGTTGCTGATTTTTCAAAGACAGGCATGGTTTTTTTTTTCTGAATCAGCTATAGTTGTGTGTATTTGCCCTGTGGAGGACAAATAAAATGTGAAGGATGCACCTTGAGTTTTTCACAAGATCTGAAGCAGTCGAGACAAGCCCTCTGTGAGCTGAAACAGCATAAAGCAATGTTGGATAGACAGATGGACAGCTGGATGTAAGTGACAGAAACCATCTCTGTGTGTTGTTTGGCAGTAAACTAAACAGGCAAAACACACAAACAAATTTCTTTTCTGGATCCAAAGCTCAAAACTAGTCAGTACATTGTGTGAAAATGGAGACCTGACTGTCATGGTTGATGGATGCTGAGCTGAAGCAGGACCAGAAGCAGCCATGTTGGAGACAACCTCAGAAACAAATAAGAACAAGACAGACAAAAGACAATCCAGCAAGAATTCTGTGGGTGAACAGAGAACTTGACAGGTACTGAGGAACACCTGAAACTGTCAGACACTTGGTGAACAGCACTCACAAGGGAGTCTCCAGGGGAGGTGCTTAATTTTCTTGCCTCGCAGAAGCTTGCTGTCTTACTAGAATTTTGAACGTGTTCAAAAATATCAGTTGTAAATTTCCTCTGAATGTAGTCACATATCAGAGGCAAGTAGAACTCTTTGAAAATTATATTTTCTAATTCTAGGGTTGTTTTTTTGACACATCAACATCATCACCTCTGCCACTTCCAATTATTTCATCTGTCTTTTTGGCAGTGCCATTGGCAGGAACAGTGGGGGCCAGGGGGCCATTCCCCCCCACCCCACCCCACCCCATACGGCTCTGTCCGTCAGCTGGTACCAGACATTTACACAGGCTACATCCAATGTTCCAATTATTTTTGCCAATTATTGCCATGTTGACCCAAACAACGTAAGTGTGTATCCAATTTCTACAGATAAGAATTTTTGAGATATGAACAATTTGTAACCATTGTGTCAATGCAAGTCAAATGCCCTTTTGAGACTAAAATTCAAAAGTTCATCAAAAATCACAAGAAATTAAATTCTGAAAATACTCTCCATTGACTGGCTATGGAATATTTAAATACATCATTCTTAAACCCCTAGGGTCAACATTTTTGTAAAGAAAATAAATGTATCATATAGGGTGTAGCGTTCTCCATCCTTCATCATTAAGGACTTCTTCATGGAAGAAAAAGAAAACTTCAAAATGACAAATGTTTGAGTATCATAACACTTCTGGCATACATCATGAAATATTTTCTGTAAATCTTAGCTCTGTAGGACAAATGTGTGGTTTTTAATAATGTTAATGGTTTAATAATCATAATCCATGCCCACTTTTACCAGTGAATACCATATTATACAGAACAACTCAAATTATGGTCCTAAGCGATTGTATTTGATTTGGTACAAATAAGCATAATCATTTTTGAGATATAAACATTGTCCATTTTTAGTACCTTCTAGAATTTGGTCATTATAAAATTTTAAACACCTATTCAGAAAGTCAAACTGGACACAGTAGCAGTTTGTTGCACATGTGTTAAAATAGATTAAAAATTGTCATTTTTTTATGAGGCTAACTAACTTGCTTAAATATGCATAAACATAAGTTGGTCATTTAAAAACAAAACAACTCTTGTACAGTTTTTTAGAGCCATTCTTATAGGTGCTATAGGAAGTTTTGTGCTTAATAGATTTACGCCCTTGGAGGGTATAGTTTTTAAAGGCTTAGCATATTGTGTTAATTTGCATAATCAACAGTACATTTTCAAAATGAATTTATTCGTAGTAAAAAAGTCAGTACATATGAACAATTTAGGGGCAAAAAAATACTTGTTGTTGGGGGCTAATTATATAGAAGTTAAATTTGCAAGCATTTTACCTATAACGCTCTCGACACCTACAGGTGGACGCATGTAGGTATTTAGTATTCTATAGCAGTAAGCAAACTTTTTATTTTTTCTATAAAAGCTTATCAAACTCTGACAGTTTAGGTTCCATGACTGATTTTGTGAAAAGAAATAAAAATAAGACCATATAGGCCATGCCCGCTTTACTTGTACATAATTGCTCAGGACGTTGTTCTAAAGGTTGGTGCAAAATGTCATAAATATCAGATTAACCATTTTTGCAGGAAAATATTTTGCGTTTTGTAGTGCCCCCATACCTCAATGATCATATTCAATCCAACCTTTATTTATACAAGTTAGTCTCATTGAGTCACTAACCCATGATGGTCCACAAACTCAGAATTGACTCCCATAGCAACAAAGTCCATGCTCAATAATCCAGGTATACAGTCCAACATTATTCAGTCAGGTCATCTGGACAGTTTCTTTTTTTGTGCTGAAACGTTTCGACACAAAAAAAAGAAACTGTCCAGATGACCTGACTGAAAAATGTTGGACTCCCACAGCAGTATTACAGAATTTCATCTTGTCATCAGTTATTTAGAAGAAATGGCTGATTATGTCATTAGCTAGTTTTTGAAAAGTATTTGTTGAGGCTAGGGCTGCAACTAACGATTATTTCAATAATCGATTCATCGGCCGATTATTTTTTCGATTAATCGATGAATCTGAGAGAAAAAAAAACTTTTAATTTCCACCCCTTTATTCCAAAATTGAACATTTGACTGACATAGCAATTTGCACAAAAACAGGTTGCTATTTGACTATTCTGTTAGTAAAATATGGAATTAAAAAAAAAAGACTTAGCCAAAGATCCCGATGATGAGAAAAACAAATGGACTTAATGTTCCCTTGCCGGACTTGGGTCACCGGGGCCCCACTCTGGAGCCAGGCCTGGAGGTGGGGCACGCGGGCGAGTGCCTGGTGGCCGGGCTTTTACCCATGGAGCTCGGCCGGGCACAGCCCGAAGAGGAGACGTGGGTCCCCCTTCCCATGGGCTCACCACCTGTGGGAGGGGCAAAAGGGGTCGGGTTCAATGTTGGATGGGTGGTGGCCGAGGGCGGGAACCCTGGCGGTCTGATCCTCGGCTACAGAAGCTGGCTATTGGGACGTGGAATGTCACCTCACTGGTGGGGAAGGAGCCTGAGCTGGTGTGTGAGGCTGAGAGTTTCCGGCTAGAAATAGTCGGACTCACCTCTACGCATGGCTCTGGCTGTGGAACCAGTTTCCTTGAGAGGGGCTGGACACTCTTCCACTCTGGAGTTGCCCTGGTGAGAGGCGCCGAGCAGGAGTGGGCATACTTATTGCCCCCCAACTTGGTGTCTGTGTGTTGGGGTTCACCCCGGTGAATGAGAGGGTGGCCTCCCTCCGCCTACGTCTTGAGGGACGGGTTCTGACTGTCGTTTGTGCTTATGCACCAAACGGCAGTTCAGATTATCCACCCTTTTTGGAGTCCTTGGAGGGGGTACTGGAAAGTGCACCTCCTGGGGACTCCCTCATTCTGCTGGGGGACTTCAATGCTCATGTGGGCAATGACAGTGAGACCTGGAGGGGTGTGGTTGGGAGGAAAGGACCCCCTGATCTGAACCCGAGTGGTGTTCTGTTGTTGGACTTCAATAACGAACACCTTGTTCGAGCATAAGGGTGTCCATATGTGCTCTTGGCACCAGGACACCCTAGGCCGCAGTTCGATGATCGACTTTGTCATTGTCTCATCTGATCTGCGGCCACATGTCTTGGACACTCGGGTGAAGAGAGGGGCAGAGCTGTCCACTGATCACTACCTGGTGGTGAGTTGGCTCCGATGGTGTGGGAGGATACCGGTCAGGGCAGAGCTGTCCACTGATCACTACCTGGTGGTGAGTTGGCTCCGATGGTGTGGGAGGATACCGGTCAGACCTGGCAGACCCAAACGTATTGTGAGGGTTTGCTGGGAACATCTGGCAGAGTCTCCTGTGAGACAGAGTTTTAACTCCCACCTCCGGGAGAACTTCGAACATGTTCCGGGGGAGGTGGGGGACATTGAGTCTGAGTGGACCATGTTCTGTGCCTCTGTTGTTGAGGTGGCTTACCGTAGCTGCGGCCGCAAGGTTGTCGGTGCCTGTCACGGCGGCAACCCTCGAACCCGATGGTGGACACCATCGGTGAGGGATGCTGTCAGGCTGAAGAACGAGTCCTATCGGGCCTTTTTGGCCTGTGAGACACCGGAAGCAGCTGATGGGTACCGGCAGTCCAAGCGACATGCGGCTCGGGTGGTCGCTTAGGCAAAAACTCGGGCATGGGAGGAGTTCGGAGAGGTCATGGAGAATGACATCCACACGGCTTCGAGGCGATTCTGGTCCACCATCCGGCGTCCCGGGGGGGGGGGAGCGGTACGCCACCAACACTGTTTATAGGGGGGGTGGTGTTCTG
The DNA here is from genome assembly GCF_014905685.2 of Nematolebias whitei. Taxonomy (NCBI): domain Eukaryota; kingdom Metazoa; phylum Chordata; class Actinopteri; order Cyprinodontiformes; family Rivulidae; genus Nematolebias; species Nematolebias whitei. The sequence continues at coordinate 16,021,134 of NC_056503.1, forward strand.
CTGACCTCAACTCGGGATGTCGTGGGTCGGTGGGAAGAGTACTTTGAAGACCTCCTCAATCCCACCGGCACATCTTCCACTGAAGAAGCAGAGCCTGGGGACTCTGGGTCGGGCCATCCAATCTCTGGTGCTGAGGTCACCAAGGTGGTTAAAAAGCCAAGGTGTTGAGGGGATCCGTTTTGGTGGCCTTAGGATTGCGTCTCTGCTTTTTGCAGATGATGTGGTCCTATTGGCTTCATCAGATCGTGATCTACAGCTTTCGCTGGAGCGGTTTGCAGCCGAGTGCGACGCGGCCGGGATGAAGATCAGTTCCTCCAAATCTGAGGCCATGGTCTTGAGCTGGATGAGGGTAGGAACGTAGATCGATCAGTAAATTGAGAGCTTCGCCTTTTGACTCAACTTTCTCTTCACCACGACAGACCTGTACAGCGCCTGCTTCACTGCAGACGCTGCACCTATCCGCCTATCGATCTCACGCTCCATTTTTCCTTCATTCGTGAACAAGACCCCAAGATACTTGAACTCCTCCACTTGGGGTAGGACCTCCTCCCTGATCCGGAGAGGGCACTCTACCCTCATCTATGGTCATGAGCTTTGGGTTGCGACCGAAAGAATGAGATCCGGATACAAGCGGCCGAAATGAGTTTTCTCCGCAGGGTGTCTGGGCTCTCCCTTAGAGATAGGGTGTGAAGCTCGATCATCCGGGAGGGACTCAGAGTAGAGCCGCTGCTTCTCCACGTCGAGAGGAGCCAGTTGAGGTGGCTCGGGTATCTGTTTATGATGCCTCCTGGATGCCTCCCTGGTGATGTGTTCCGGACACGTCCCACCGGGAGGAGGCCCAGAGGAAGACCCAGGACACGCTGGAGGGACTATGTTTCTCGGCTGGCCTGGGAACGCCTCGGGATTCCCCAAGAAGAGCTGGCCCAAGTGGCTGGGAGAAGGAAGTCTGGGCCTCCCTACTTAGTCTGCTACCCCCGCGACCCGACCCCGGATAAGCGGAAGAAAATGGATGGATGGATGGATATCTGAGTAATTTTCTTTACTCCCCACACAGGACATGGTTACCATGTTTCATCTCAGTATGCCACAATGTTTGGGCTGCAGTATGACTTTTACTTACGGAAGAAAAAATATAATAATAACAACATTATTATTATTAATAATAATAATAATAATAATAATAATAATAATAATACAAATAACAGTTTCAATAGGGTTCCATGCTTTGCTGGATGCATGGAAAAGCTGCTGCTTTGCAGCTCACCTTTCCTCTGCTGGCTTGGACCCCTAAATTGAAACCTTGACCTTAAATAGCCAAAGTACCAAAAATCTAAATAATAATAATAAAAATTTTAAAAAATCCAAGTAGTCTCTGAAATAATAACTACATGGTTCTCATCAGATAGGCTAAAGCTGAAAAGTCTTTTCTGCAGCCAAATAACTGCAGCCCAAACAACATAAAATCTTTGATACTTTTACTGTGTATCTCTTGTTTAATCTCTTCACCACCTCAATCAAAACAGCCAATCAGAGTTCAGTTTGTGAGTGACTTCTTTCTGCTCCTTCTAAATCAAGATAACCTTTCTGGACTCTTTTCTTCTTACCTGTTAGTCCCAAACAATACACCCTTACTCCCATCTTCCCCATTGGACTCGTTGACAGTGACCTTTCTTGCACTCCAGCATCTCCCCTGTGCCAAGTGTGTTTGAAAAAGCCTTCAGTCCATTTTACTTTTTGTGCTGACCTCAAATACAGCTCAATATAATTACAGCTCCAAACTCCCAAATGTGCTCCCACAGCACCCTGTCTGCAAGTGTGTGTGAGTTGGTGTGTTTTCTGATATGCTGTACATGTAAAGACACTGTTCAGTTTACCATGACAGAGTGAGGTAGCGGGTGCAGCCAACACGCTCTGTGCAAAGGGGGCTGTGTAGATGTCATCACCTGTGAGACAAAACTAGCAAGTGGGCTGCTTCCGTTCAGCTTCCCAGTTATATATATTTACTGTATACAGTAGTATCTCATTACTTCACAGTTTGTTTTTTGCGGATTCGCTCTATCATGGTTTTTCATAGTAAGATTGGGCATGACACACAATTGGCTGATTGATGGATGAGTTCAAGGGCGTCAGAAGCATTTGTAATGTGTGGGGGTGGGACACGATGTGTGTAGGTGTGTGTGTGTGTGTGTGTGTGCGCGCGCATAAAGAAGTGTACACCAATGTACAAAAAAAAGCAACATTTCACCTAGATTTCCTTTATTTCCACCCATTTATAACATGTTTTCTCACTAAGTTTGTGTAAATTCAGCTGTGGGTTTTAAAGACATTTTAACTGTAATACACTTTAATACAGAGCGTCAGGTCGGCACTATTTGTGTTTATAGAGAAATAAAAAAACATCACCACTAGACTTTTTTACTTGTGTTCAACACTACTCATCTAAATGATGTTTCTCATGAAGCTTGAGGACAATAAGGTGTGGGGTTTTAAAAACATTTCAACTTTAATGCACCTGAACCATAGGCATCACAACCATTATATGTGAAGGGGACAAGTCTCCCCCCCACACACTCACACATAAAAAAAAAACATTCATTTGGACCCCCCCACTTTTACTATAAAACAATAGATCAGTCTGCACAGTTTCTCTTTCTTCGTGAACAAATCCATTCCACTTGATTAATAGGAGAATACTCGAACCACTATAACTCCACTCCAGGTTTTCCTGGTTACCTCCAACACTAAACACCTCAACCTGTTGCCATGATCACAATATACGGTGGTCACAGAATATGGTGTAACACCTACAGTGTTTCTGTGCGTCACCTCCTGTCTCGGCTGAAAACGCGCACAGGTGGAGGAGATGGAGACACCTCTGTGTTACTCACTCGCCAGTTTAGCAGCTTAGTGCGGGCAGTTGTTGACCAGGGGGTTGATCGTAAACATATTTTCATGTTAGGAAGGTGCTTGAGTGGAGCGCTACGTCTGTAGCATCTTAGCTTAGCAGTAACTGTGATGCTGTAAGAAGCTGCAGGTGTAAGACGTGGTGTGTTCAGGTGCATTAAAGTTGAAATGTCTTTAAAACCCCACACCTTATTGTCCTCAAGCTTCATGAGAAACATCATTTAGATGAGTAGTGTTGAACACAAGTAAAAATGTCTAGTGGTGATGTTTTTTTATTTCATAATAAACACAAATAGTGCCAACCTGATGCTGTGTATTAAAGTCAGAGTCAGAGTCAGAGTCAGAGTTTCTTTATTGTCATTCGCACCTCATGTGGTACATGTGGTGGAGCGAAATTATGTACACAAGGTCCCAGTTACATCCAACAATTAAATGTATAAGAAAAACAGTAATAACATCTAAGATATGAACTAAGAAAAACATCAACTAAATATACACTAAACACTCATAACATAAAACATTGAACATCAGCACAAACATGAACATGAGTCTGCGAGCAGATGTGCACGCATGAACACATCAACATTGAAACAGATCAGCAGCAACATGAAACAGATCAGCAGCAACACGATATGGTCCTTCACAGTGACTATTCTAGTTAGAGATTCATGAGTCTAACAGCCTCAGGGTAGAAGCTGTTCCTCAGTCTAGTGGTTCTACACTTAATGCTCCTTAACCTCCTTCCCGAGGGGAGCAGGGCAAAAAGTGTGTGTGCTGGGTGAGTGGGGTCCCTCACGATGCAGGTGGCCCGTCTCCTGCATCTGGAGGTGTAGATGTCTGTGATGGTGGGGAGGCTGATTCCAACAGATTTCTGTGCAGCCTTCACCACTCTCTGCAAAGCTTTTCTTTCTGCAGCTGTGCAGCCTTCATGCCACACATTGATGCTCGAGCACAGGATGCTCTCCACTGCACACCTGTAGAAGGAGGTGAGGACTGAGCTTCTCAGACCAGCTCGCCTCAGCCGTCTGAGGAAGTAGAGTCTCTGATGAGCTTTCTTGATCAGGCTGGTGGTGTTGTTGCTCCAGCTGAGGTTGTCATTTATGTGTACGCCCAAGTACTTGTAGCTGGAGACCACTTCCACCGCGATCCTCTGATGTTCAAGGGGGTGTAGATGTTTTTGTTCCTTCTGAAGTCCACAATCATCTCCTTTGTCTTCTTCACATTGATGTGAAGGTTATTCTCTTTGCACCAGCTCTCCAGGTGTTCCACCTCTTGCCTGTAGCTGGACTCATCATTGTTTGTGATGCATCCCACCACCGCTGTATCATCTGCAAACTTTACAATGTGACAGCCTGGATGGGTAGCTGCACAATCATACGTGAGCAGAGTAAACAGGAGGGGGCTCAACACACATCCCTGAGGAGAGCCAGTGCTGAGGGTTATGGTGGAGGAGGAGAGGTTGTGGATCTTCACTAACTGTGGTCTGTTTGTTAAAAAGTCTAGTACCCAGTTGCAGATGGAGGGGCTTAGTCCTAGTGTGGATAGCTTGTCCATCAGGGTTTGGGGGATCATGGTGTTGAAGGCGGATGTGAAGTCCACAAAGAGCATACGGACGTAAGAGTTTTTCTGCTCCAGGTGGTTGAGCGCAGTGTGGACCACAGAGGAGATTGCATCCTCTGTTGATCGGTTCTCACGGTATGCATACTGATGAGGGTCCTCGTTGTTGTTGATGGTTGTTTTGATGTGAGTCATGACCAGTTTTTCAAAGCATTTAGCGACTATCGGGGTGAGGGCCACTGGCCGATAGTTATTCAGACCAGTCACTGTAGAGCTTTTTGGGACTGGGATGATGGTGGCAGTCTTCAGGCGGGTGGGAACTGTCTCCTGGGTAAGTGAGTTGTTAAAGATGTCTGCCAGCACCTCACAGAGCTGATCAGCACATTCCTTCAACACTTTTTCGGGAATGTTGTCTGGGCCAGTTGCTTTGTGCGGATTAATCCTCCTGAAGGTACTCCTTACTTCTGCTGAGGTCACGCTGAGTTGCTCTTCGTCCGGTGGTGAGGTGAGTCTGGTGCTGGGTGGTCTGTTCGGGTCTTCAAAGCGTGCATAGAACTTGTTGAGGGCATCAGGCAGAGATGGGTCTTTGGGGCATTGTTCACTCCTTCCCTTATAATCTGTTATGCACTTAATGCCCCTCCACATGCTCCGAGGGTCTTGTGAGCTGAATTGACCCTCGATCCTCTTTGCATATGTGGCCTAGGCCCTCTTAATACCAGCAACCAGCTCTTTTCTTGTCCTACTCAGCTCCTCTGAGTTTCCAGACCTGAAGGCAGTGTTCCTGACTTCCAGCAGGGTACGCACCTCTGCATTCAGCCAAGGTTTTCTGTTTGGGTAGCTTTTAACATTTCTGATAGTGGAGAC
>NC_056503.1:16026858-16057373 GCF_014905685.2 Nematolebias whitei
ATATATATATATATATATATCATAGATATATATATATATATATATCATAGATATACAGTTATATATATCATAGATATACAGTATATATTGTAGATACACAGTATATATCGTAGATATACAGTATATCAGGAGTAGCATGCTAAGATTTTTATTTTTATTTTTGTTGTTTGTTGTTTTCACATTTATTTATATAAAAATCCCCATACACATGCATTAAGATCTCCTTAATTCTTTCCAAACATTTTCTTTGAAATCCACTTCAGTCTACTTGTTTTATTTTTGTTTTATTATGCTACTTGTAACTTTTAGCAACGTTCTTGCTCATTTTAGCTTGTAGATATGGTTTTATTAGTTTTTATATGGATCGTTTTGTTGTTGTTGTTTTGAGCATTTATTTGTGATTTATGCTAAAATGTTATTCTTCTCTTGTTTTTTTAACTTTAACAATTTCTGCTAAGTCATTCAGGACCCAGCTTTCACTGTGTTTTTTGTAGAAAATGCAGTTTCTCTAGTTTTGGATATGTTTCATCTCATTTCTGTCTTCCTCCCTCACTGCATCTCACCTTATGTGTCTCCTTCTGGGCATAGCAGTGATTAATAGGAGTTGTTCTTTTGCTCACTGGGGTGAATGCAGTGAGCATTCTGGGGCTCTGTTCCATTTTTGATCCCTAACAAGAACCTGATTAAGTTGCTGAGATGGAAGTAGGCTGCAGATTGGTCATTTTGTATGATATTGGAGTGGTTTAAAATGGAGGTTTGGAGTTTGGGATTAGAAAAAGTGCTTCTAGCTAAGATCTGCTTTTATATTTACATATAGATACAAATGTGCTTTTAGCTATTTGTATGAATGAATATTTAATTAAGAATTACTAATTATCATCCGTCCACATGAAAACATGAAAACTTCAATCTGAGTTTCTCTCTCCACCAGTGGCCTTTCAGTACATATAGTATCTTCAGATAGCTTCTCAATTATTTTCCGACTTCGACTGTACATGAGCCAATACTGAAAAGACAATATATGATTAAAATGTTGAAGGATCTTATTAAATAAAATACTCTAGATTTGACCATCAGTCTTTAAATCCATTGAAACATTATCTCGTGTTGGATCTAAACAACACAACAAGAATAACCTGGTTAATAATCTGGTGACAAAGCTATGGGATTAGATTATTTACAGGCTGTGAAATACTTATATTTTTAAAACTAATATTTATTTATTTTCATCACAATCTGCACACATTGATGCACTGGTTTTGTCTTGTTTAGATTTATGTGTGAAGAAACAGATGAAACTGGTCCTCAGTCAGAAAAGGGTGGATTGCTCTGTTCAGGTTGAGAGTGAGGTTCTGCCTCAAGTGGAGGAGTTCAAGTATCTCGGGTTTAGTTCACTAGTGATTGAAGAATGGAGTGACAGACGGACTGGTGCAATGTCTGCAGTATTGCGGACTCTGTGCCGGTCCGTTGTGGTGAAGAGGGAGCTGAGCTGTAAGGCAAAGCTTTCTGTTTACCAGTCAGACTACGTTCCTACACTCACCTATAGTCACGAGCTCTGGGTAGTGACCGAAAGAATGAGATTGTGGATACAGGCGGTTGAAATGAGTTTCCGCTGCAGGGTAGCTGGACTCTCCCTTAGAGATAGGGTGAGAAGTTCAGTTATCCGGGAGAGACTCAGGGTGCATTCACACCAGCCCTGTTTAGTCCGCTTTAATCAAACTCTAGCTCGTTTTCCTAGAAAGTCCGGTTCATTTAGGGAGGTGTGAATGCACCATCGAACTCTGTCACGGAACAAAAAGGCGAACTCCGGCCCGGGCTAAAACCTAGGTCTCGGTCCGATAGAAACGAACTCCAGCGCGGTTCAAGTACAGTGTGAATGTAAACAGACCGGACCCCGCTCCGCAGGGTAAACAAACACGCATTGCTCTGACCTTATATGGAGCCATCAGCTGCCTTGTGTGAAAAACAATATTTTCCATGGTCTTCTGTCTCATCTTCTGCTCATGCTAAGTCCATTTTTGAAAAATGACAAAATATAACTTCTAAAACTGCTAAAACTTGATGCCACTTCGTTTTTATTTACAGAAGAAGAAGAAGACTTGTCTTCAGAGGTTTTTGTGTCGTTTCTTTCAGTAGTTCTTGGTGCAGCGCCCCCACAGGCGAGCGGGGGAATAGGTTGGTTCAACAGGTTGACTCGACTTCACAGTGTAGTGTGAATGCAAACGCACCAGCTCAAATGTAAACAAAAGGTCATGAATATTGGTCCCGAACCGAACCGAGTCTACCGGACTATCTTGTATGAAAACGACCTCAGAGTAGAACTGCTGCAACCATTGCAATCAGTTTGTCTTAACTGGCAACAATTTGTCGATTTATTTTCTTAAGCACCATTGGTATTTTTATATAAAAACGTTATTTGACAAAAAAAAAAAAAGACATAGGTGAACTACAATGTACTGTATTAGCTGCAGCAACTGCTTGTGTGGCACCTTTAGTGCATGGCAGACAGCCTGATTGATAAATTACATCAATTTAATTGTGTTCCTTAATGAAGGCTCCCAACGACCTCTGGAGCATTAAGCCATTTTTATCCTTCAATTTCAGTGAAGTTAAAGACTTTGAAAGGCGCCTGGCTTGATTGCAGCCACTTTGGGAGAAAATGCTCTGTTTTGTTTGTATTTTGCAGCGGTGGGTAAGTAGAAGGTAACAGACTGGCAGGTATCTCACTGAAGTCACAGAAGTGCAACTAGAGACTGACCAAGGGTTTTAAACACCCGTCGAAGGTGAACATTATAGTCTCTGTATGGACGTTCATAAACGTTCTGATGTTCCCCTCATAACCTCTGATCTTCTCAAAATATTTCAACAAATCTCCATACACATATGCATCATTTAAAGTGTCACATATGCCCCTTTTTCTTAGTACCTTTAATACCAGTACAGCACGGTTCAACTCGGGTCGGTACAGTACACGTTGTGTTTCCATTATGCTTTCAGTACCGATTCCAGTGGGCGGAGTTCAAATTGATGTCACGTGCCTCACCAGCTGGTGGCGCTAAGACCTTGAAACAGGTTTCAGTACAGGGTGAGAATTTATTTAGAAATTTCTGGTAAAAAGAATACAGATTATTAAAATTATCAAATTAAACAATAAATACATGAATTTATATATATATATATATATATATATATATATTATTTTATTTTTTTTAATGCATATAATGTTTATAAAAATCGTTTCCACCCTCCGTCCCAGACCTGTCCTGATCTACCCATCTGCCGGGATCAGGGTTCGGCCTTCATGATCACGCAAGGCTGGGGTCCGAGCAACAGCCTTCTGTGAGTCAGCAGCTCGTATGTTCCTCTGCGGTGACCAGCGGAGTTCGGAGCCCGCAGAGCATGCAAGGCCAGGATCCGGAGCCCGAGCCCCGAGTCAGCAGCACGAAGGATCTTCCGCGGTGAACGGTTGAACTCGGAGCCAGGGAGACGACGCCCTGTACGGCCTGAGGGGGCTACGAAGCTCCTGTGGGGAAGACCATGGAAAGTTGTGGACTGGCGGAGCTCCATCTAACTCGCTCTGAATTTTGTCGTCGGACGCAAGCAAAAAAAAAATGCCTGCACTTCAGCATTAGACCACGGTGTTGTCATTATTATTTTTTAAATCTTAAAAAACATCTCCAATCGCTCCTCAACTTTGAACACCGGTAATTATAAATGGTGGATCTGGTGTTGTGAAAATTCTCAAACCCCTCTAGTGACTCCACCCCCAGACCAATCAGTGACCGACAGTGTTCTGACATCACGTTTTGATGCTGGTTCAGCCGGCTTGGAACCCCAGAGGAAAGGGTTCTAAAAAAAGGGGCCGGTTCTACGAACAGTTGCTAGTGGAAAAGCCTTGGAATTGTGCCGAGTCGAGTTGAACCATGCTGTGCCGTTACTAATGGAAAAGCAGCAATAGTCTTATCATCTCCCCAGCTTCAAGTTCAAGGTCATGAATCAAATTCATTGTCGAAGCCTTTGCTATAATTAGCTGTATAATAGTTTGTAGAGGGGCATATAATGTAGTATGTGGCTGTTTTGTTTGGGAGTGGAGAGATAACTATATCATTTTATTATTTATACATATGACAGTGTACCAGGGCAGTTAAGTTGCACAGTTAGATCAGCCACCTCACAGCGAGAGGTTCCCCCTCCCCTGCCCTGTAAGGAGTTTGCATGTTCTTTCTGTGCATGCGTGGGTTTTCTCCAGATACTTTGGTTTCCTGCCAAAGAACAAAAACATGCATGCTAGGTTAACTTGTTAGTTAGGTTAACTAACAAGTTAACATGTTAGGTTAATTTGCATGCCGGTAATTCTACATTGTAAATGAGAATGTGAATGGTTGTCTCTGTTGTCTTGTGATTACATTTTTATCCCAAAAAACTAAGAAAAATAGTGTCCAACTTCTTTTAGGTCTGCCAGTGTTCTGCATAAAAGGGAGAACCCCCACCCCTACCATTTAAGGCATGACCTGTGAATGAAGTGAGACGGAATCCTGTAGTCTTCCATCTCTACCTACTGGCCTTAATTTGAAGTTACAAAGAGTAGTGGTTAAAATATTTCAATGCACCACCCCTTCAAGAAGTCAGTAACCAGTTTTTAAAGATAGCTTGTTTTGTAAACGAATGTGACGTCAGTATGCTCATAGTGTGAAGCTCCTGCAACAGACTTTGCAAATAATGTTATTTTTTCAATACTTGTTATGAATTAACCAAAATATGGAGCCCTATACAGTGAAACACGTCTAACTAGATATTCTAATGTTTGAGGCAATAAAATAGTTTAACAGAGAGATATGATATGTTTGTCTGTAATTGTCACAACAGTGGTGTTTATCCATAGCGAACAGACTGAGGACAACAGAGCAACTCTGTTATAATAAAAGTGATTTATTTACAGTACTTGATTATATATAATGTATATATAGTGGGAAATAAATATTTGATACACTGCCAATGTTTCAAGTGTTCCCACCTAGAAAGAAAGGAAAGGTCTGTAATTTTGATTGTAGATTTATGTCAACTGTGAAAGACAGTCTAAGAAAAAAAATCTATCACATTTTGTTTTAATAATGTGCATTTTATTGCATGAAGTATTTGACCACCTATCAACCAGCAGGAATTCTGTCTATTACAGACCTGTTAGTTTTTCTTTAAGAAGCCTTCCTATTCTGCACTCATTACATGTATCTGTTGCACCACTTTGAACGTGTTACCTGTATAAAAAACACCTGTTCACACAATCAATTGCACTCCAACCTGTCCACCATGGCCAAGACCAAAGAGCTGTCTAAGGGCACCAGGGACAAAATTGTAGACCTGCACAAGGCTGGGATGGGTTGCAAGACAATAGGCAAGCAGCTTGGTGAGAAGGCAACAACTGTTGGTGCAATTTTTAGAAAATGGAAGAAACACAAGATCTATCAATCTTCCTTGGTCTGAGGCTCCATGCAAGATCTTGTCTCGCGGGGTAAGGATGATTCTGAGAAAGGTCAGAAATCAGCCCAGAACTACATAGAAGGACATGGTCAATGACCTGAACAGAGCTGGGACCACAGTCTCAAAGAGGACCAATAGTAGCACACTACACTGTCATGGTGTAAGAACCTGCAGGGCATGCAAGATCCCCCTGCTCACACCAGCACATGTCCAAGCCCATTTGAGGTTCACCAATGACCATATGGATGATCCAGAGGAGGTATGGGGGATGGTCATGTGGTCATATGAGACCAAAGTAGAGCTTCTGGTATCATCTCCATTCGCCATGCTTGGAGGAAGGAGGATGAGTACAACCTTAAGAGCAAAGTCCCAACCGTGCAGCATGGGAGTTGAAATATCATACTTTCTGAAAAGGGGATAAGACGGGCTTTTTGCAAAGGGGACAGGACAACTGCACCTTTCATTATGTTCTGCCTGTCCCCAAAACAAGTGTGTGTTTATCTGAATTTGGCTCCCCCGGCTGGCCTTGAAGGCCACCTTATCTGAATTTGCCTAGAGAACTTGTTATCTGACGCTCTGCACCCCCTCGAGGAATTTCCAACTGATCAACAAGAGGAAACCAGCTGAATAAACATCGTGTCATCATTTCAGAACTCTTGGATTCCCATAGGCGTTGTCTTTGGCCATTCCCCAACATCCCTCGAGAATGTTTACGGATCTCAACAGAAGAAACTGGTTGATTATTCCATCCTTATCCGAACTCTTACAGTGTCCTCGAGAGTGTCCATGGACATTGTTCACAGCTCTCATCCCCCCCCCCCTGCATTATGTCTATGTCACTATGTGCTTGTTTGTGCGAGGTGTTTTTTAATATTAGAGTTTTTCTTCACAGCCAAGAAGAAAGAGTCTGAAAGGAATTTTTTCGCCTCCAATTCCTACATGTGTCCAGTTTCACTACTTTTTGTCTGTCTAAACAGATTTCACTTGTAAATGAGTCTTCTAGGCTCAATGTGACTTATCTGTCTAAATAAAGGTTGAATGAATATAAGTTCATAATATAAATTGAATCAAGCTCATTACTTGAGTACTCTTAATCTTCCTAATATTAAATGTCCTAATATTGCATCTTAGAACACAATGTAGCAATAGCATTTCACAATCTCAACGTACCTTCATTTTAAATGCTTCATTGTTAACACTACTGTAGGAGCTAGTTACTTATTGCAAGAGGCTTATTTTCATTATCCAGATAAATACAAATGCAGGTGTTCAGAAACCATCAGTAACATGTAGTATAGAAAAGTATTAATGTATGATAATTATTTTTTTCTATAAGCACATTCAAATAAATGTAGCAATATAGCACTGATTTATCACAGAGCCCAATACAATAACTTGAAAGCTAGTGCTAGCATGCTAGTTCCAGAAACAAAGAAACTCACCAGTTTCCACTTTTAGAATACACAGTCAGATGAAGGTTTGTTCACAAACAGAGACATCTAAAAGTTGAGAGGCATGTCAGTCAGAAATGGCAACATAGGCATTAGATAAAGGGCTTTCAATGGCTTAAAACCTACCTGCAATATAGCCTGGTTGTGAGAGTATCACTGCATGATCTGTTTTGGGAACAAATAAATAAATACATAAAAAAATAAAATAAAATGAAAAATAATCTGTTCTGCTGGAAGCACGATCTGTACCGTGCAAACGTTTTCAGGGCACTGGAGTGGTACGCCTAGAATCGTCCTATCTCTTGTAATGAAGAGGAGCTAACTGCGCATGTACAACTTTTAATGAGAGTCTATGGGCAAATATCATGTGCCCCCAGGGCAGAGATACATCATCTATCAGAGACAAAGTTTTTGAAAGAAACAACTTTACTCATTATTTACTAGAAAATATTTATCTTACACAACGAAAAAAATATATACATATATTTTGAAATACTGTATTTTTATTTTATTATTTCATTTTTTTTTTTATTTTTCTGTCTTCAAGGTAATACAGTATGCGAGTGGTTTGAGTGGTGGGGTGGTGCCCTAACATCCCCCTATTGACCAGCTGCCACTGACCAGGTCCCAGTTACACCCAAAAATAGCAAAAATATATAGTATAAAAAGAAAAAGTATACAAGGATCTAAGATATAACTAAGATATATGCTAAACAAACGCCAAACAATACGCTAAAAGATCTAAGATACACACTAAACACAAATAATGTAAAACAATACAGTGTAACAACAGCAGCCCGAACATGAGTCTGTGGTGAGCAGATGAGTATGAATGAATACAGCAGGATGAGATGATCAGCAGCATGAGATCAGCAGCATGGATAATCAGCAGCACTGATAAGTCACATAACACCAATTAAAGTGGTATTACAGTGATTTTCCTTTCTTTTGTTTTCCTTACAATGATTATTCTGGTTAGGGATTTATGAGTCTAACAGCTTCAGGGTAGAAGCTGTTCCTCAGTCTAGTGGTTCTAGTGAGAGTGAAAGTCCAGGCCGACGGTTAGAAAGACAGAAACAGAAAGATAGTTCAATTCAGACAGTGAAACAGAGATTGCGTTGTCACTGCAATAACTGAATGCAGAGGAGCACAAAAGAAAAAAGTAATCGCACAGACAGAAGTAATTTAAGATTGATGATGTAGGTTTTATGTAAGTTTAATCACTTTCAGTGCGGCCGTGCATGTGTCTTCTCGCATCTGACTCAGTTCAAGTTTCAAATTAAAAGCTGCCCCCTTACGGCACCTCCGAGGAAAAGTTCATGAATGATCATCAGAATCCATTATCGCGGCACAGCGAAGCCCTTCATAAGTTAAACATATTCACAGTGAAATCACACCAAGATTAGCCTGCCATTTCACAGAGAGCAGCCTTCGCAGAAACTCAAGGTTTTTCTAGGCCAGTCATAATCACAGACATCATTCTCTGCAGTTTTTCCCCAGAGGAGAAGGCCTTGATGAAATGGGATGTTAGCATTTTCACAGAATTTGTCAAAGCCTCAGCACTTTGGAAGTGTAAGAGAGTGGAGAGAGAAAAGATGGTTGTGAATTTGAACAGATGAGGGAGATGCTGTCGGGGTTTTCCAGTGAAGAGAAGGAGAATGTTTGCCTTGGGTTTTTGCAATGCAGTCTTTATTGGGGGGGGGTTATGGCATAAAGTTACAGCCACTGATGTGCAGAGATCCTGCAAACAGAGACAGTTTTGGAGACATAAATTGTTTACTAGAGTATAAATCGAGAGAGAGAATTTATATGCCTACTCTGAATAAGTAAGATATATGCTAACGGGGAAAAAGTCTTTGTCAGAATGAAAAATGCCCATCACTCGCTGTTGCCTTGGTAACCCTGTTCTGGATTCTATGTGTGAACCTCAATGTGTGTGTGTGTGTGTGGGGGGGGGGGGTGTTACCTGTGGATTTGAGTCATGAATGAGGATGTTTAGTACATTCCCCTGGTCTTGCTGTAGAAAGGTGTCGAGTTTAAATGGCAATAAGGATTATGTACGTGTTGAGGTTTCGGATGACATCATGTTTTGATTGTCAAAATGTCAAGCGCCGATCTGTTCTGTTGGAGAATTAGGATTACACCAAGAGATTAATGGCTGCTTTTAAAGGCCAGTGAGTTTAAATGTGTGGAGTTAATCAGGTTGTCAGGATTATACTCTTGTAAATTGAACCGTGGTGGGATTTTCCGAGCAAAATATTTCACGAACCACTAGACGAATGTTTATTTAACTTGCAGAAAATAATAATTGGATGCACATCTATAACTATCTAATGTATGAATTCAGCCCAATTCAAGATAGCTTCCACACCAAGGTGACCTTAAAAGATTACACGGTTTGCTATAGCTGAGTCATTTTAACACTGATATAAGAGTTTGTGCAATCCTCAAGACATATTCTGTGAGCAAATATATTTTGAGTTTTTTCTTTTTAATTTTGCCTTTAACTATGTGGAGTCTGTCCATTCACAAAATATTGAGTGAACCAAATAGATTTTAATACTACTTTCAGGAAATAATTATTAAATGTAGCTCTACTACTGATTAACTTTAGAAATTGGCCCAATTTAGGCTGGCCACCACAACCAACTACCTTATAAATACATTATCTATAATCTATATCTAATTATAGCCATATAAATGGCTATTATTTAGTCAGTTTTACAAATATCCTGGTAAAATTAAGTGTGGTTGTGGTTAAGTAATTCACAACACAAACTTCAATAGCTATTGATTGCACAACATTTTTGCTTAAACCTTTAACATGCAAATAGGAGTATCTGCGGTGGAAGTGGTCTCCAGCTACAAGTACTTGGGTGTACACATGAATGACAACCTCAGCTGGGGCAACAACACCACCAGCATGATCAAGAAAGCTCATCAGAAACTCTACTTCATCAGGCGACTGAGACAAGCTGGTCTGAGAAGCTCAGTCCTCACCTCCTTCTACAGGTGTGCAGTGGAGAGCATCCTGTGATCCAGCATCAACGTGTGGCATGGAGGCTGCACAGCTGCAGAAAGAAAAGCTTTGCAGAGAGTGGTGAAGGCTGCACAGAAGTCTGTTGGAGTCAGTCTCCCCACCATTACAGACAGCTACACCTCCAGATGCAGGAAGAGGGCCACCTGCATCATGAAGGATCCCACTCACCCAGCACACACTTTTTGCCCCGCTCCCCTCAGGAAGGAGGTTAAGGAGCATTAAGTGTAGAACCACTAGACTGAGGAACAGCTTCTACCCTGAAGCTGTTAGACTCATGAATTCCTAACCAGGATTATCACTGTAATGCCACAATAAATGGAGATTTGACACTTTATCTGTGCTGCTGATCTCTTACCCATAAGCCGGGTACCTATCTGCTCACAACAGACTCATGTTCAGGCTGTTGTTTAATACATCATATTATTTTACATTGTTATTGTTTAGTATATATCTTAGATCCTTGTATACTGTTTTCTTTTAGACTTTATATGTTTGCTATTTTTGGATGTAGCTGGGACCCTGTGTACACATTTTCATTCCACCACATGTACCACATGTGACACGAATGACAATAAAGAACCTTGAACATTAACTGTTGGAATCAGCCTTGTTGTTTTGTTAGCAAAATACTTAATAAAACACTAAACAGATTTCAATGAAACATTCAGAAATTAATCATTGAATATGCATCTTCATGTACAAACTAATATAAAATGACTGCTACAGCTGATCAGCATTAACCAACACAAAAATGGTGTTAACTCAGTCAATTCTATACAGTATGTATTGGGATAAAATTTGCTGTGGTAGTAGCTGAGAGTTATTCACAACACATACCCTTAGTGCGATATAAACGCTGATGTCAAGGTTTGACCAAAATAACTCTTCTTCTTTCAAAAAAGTTCAATCTGGTCCTCTGGACATTCAAAAAAACAAAAAACAAAACAAAGCAAAAAAATGTAGAAACGTTTCGTCTCTCATCCAAAAGACTTCCTCAGTCTGAGGTGCTGTATTCAGCTCAGTCTCTTAAATAGCACCTTCTCAGGGTGGATCAACCAGTTTGCTGCTGACAACCAAAACCAGCTGATCACATGCTCAAGAAGGACCATCAGCCTAACAATGGATCATTAGCAAACTGATGGCTGTTTACTATTCACAGAGGGCTGAGTGATACTAGCAATCACAGCATTGTAAGAGGGGACAGTTGAACCCGAAGGCCTCCACCCCTGTTTAATGATGGATGATTTATTTTCACAAAGATGGCCTCCTTTACTCCTCTCTCAAACCATCGTTCCACTCTATCCAGGATGTGAACATCTTCATCCCTGAAAGAGTGACCGCTGGCCTGGAGATGAGTGTAGACCGCAGAGTCCTGGCCTGATGATGTTGATCTTCTGTGCTGGGCCATCCTTTTGGCCAGTGGCTGTTTAGTTTCCCCAATGTAAGAATGATCACTCTCCTGACACTGAACAGCATACACAATATTACTCTGTTTGTGCCGGGGGACTGGATCTTTGGGATGAACCAGTCTTTGCCGTAATGTATTTTGGGGTTTAAAAGCCACTGGGACGTTATGTTTAGAAAATAAACGTCTCAGTCATAGGCGTTGCAACCATTATAAGTGAAGGGGACAAGTCTCCCCCACATTAAAAAAAACGTTCATTTGGAAAATCCCCCCCCCACACACACACACACACACAGAGACACACACACACTCTTACTATAAAACATTAGTTCAGGCGGCGCAGTTTCTCTTTCTTCGTGAATAAATCCATTCCACTTGATCAATAAGAGAATATTCAAGCCACTAAAACTCCACTCCAGGTTTTCCTGGTTACCTCCAACTCTCCACCGTCCCTCGGCAGAAAACGCGCACAGGTGAAGGAGGTGTAGGTACCTCTGTTCCTCGCTCGCCAGTTTAGCAGCTTAGTGTGGGCAGTTGTTGACCAGGGATTTGATCATAAACATGTATTCATGTTAGGAGGATGCTTGAGAGGAGCTACGTCTGTAGCATCTTAGCTTAGCGGTAACTGTGATGCTGCAGGTGTAAGACGCTGTGTGTTTAGGTGCATTAAAGTTTAAATGTTTTTAAAACCCCACACCTTATTGTCCTCAAGCTTCATGAGAAACATCATTTAGATGAGTAGTGTTGAACACAAGTAAAAAAGTCCAGTGGTGATGTTTTTTATTTCTCTATAAACACAAATAGTGCCGATCTGATGCTGTGTATTAAAGTGTATTAAAGTTAAAATGTCTTTAAAACCCACAGATGAATTTACACAAACTTGGTGAGAAACATGTTTTAAATGTGTGGAATTTAAGGAAATCTAGGTGAAATGCTGCTTTTTTTGTTCACTAGTGAACACCTTTTTTTACGTGCGCGCACACACACCTACACACATCATTGTGTCTTCCCCACATTACGGATGCTTCTGACGCCCTTGGTCTCAGTTTCTCTGATACTCCCTCAACATACGGAATGACCACTTGTCTGGGTCTGGGTTCCTCCTTTTCACCTGATGGCTGACTGGAGTCCTGTTTGGGTTTCTTCTCTGCTTTCAGGAAGGCCCAGCTAGGATATCTACATTGCTCTAGAGCCTGTCTTGTGTAGGATTTCTCCTTCTGCCTGGCTTCTTCTTCTTTCGGCTTTTCCCTCTTCAGGGGTCACCACAGCGAGTCGTCCTCCTCCATCTTACTCTGTCCTCTACATCCTCTGTCCTCACTCCAACTACCTCCATGTCCTCTCTAACTGCATCCATATATCTCCTCTTTGTTTTTTTTCCTGGCAGCTGCATTTCTAACATCCTTCTACCAGTATACCCACTGTCCCTCCTCTGGACATGTCCAAACCATCTCAGTCTGGCCTCCCTAACTTTATCTCCCAGTTGTTCGACCTGTGCTGTACCTCTGATGATCTCATTCCTAATCTTATCCAGCCTTGTCACTCCTAAGGAGAACGTTAACATCTTCATTTCTGCCACTTCCAGTTCTTTCTCCTGTGTTTTTGTCAATGCCACTGTCTCCAGACCATACAACCTAGCTGGTCTCACCACTGTCTTGTAAACTTTTCCTTTGACCTTTGCTGACAACTTTTGTCACAAATCACTCCTGAAACTTTTCTTCATCCACTCCATCCTGCCTGGGCTCTCTTTTTCACTTCTTTACCACACTCCCCATTTTCCTGGACAGTAGACCAATTACTTGAAGTCCTGCACCTTTGTGACCTCTGCTCCTTGTAGCCTCACTGTTCCACCAACCTCCCTCTCATTCACACACATGTACTCTGTCTTACTACGGATGACTTTCATTCTTCTTCTTTCAAGTGCATACCTCCACCTCTCCAAGTTCTCTTCCACCTGTTCCTTGTTCTCATCACAGATCACAAGGTTTGACCGAAATAACTACAACTCATTTTTCATCAGAAGATGTTCTTAGTTTAAAGTAGCATAAAAGTGGTGGGTAATGTGCATTCCTTCAAGAAATGCAAGTCTTATCTTGGTGTTAATTTTCTTGTTTTATTTGGAGAAATGCTGGGAAACCCACCTGAGCTAAAGCTGTGCTTGTAGTTATCAATAGCCGAGCTGCCAACATGTTTAGGACTCACTTGTTGACTGAGCGCTGCAGCACTCCAAAGGTTACCACGGTGTCACCATTTCAAGTGAAAAAGCCTTTTGCCCCTGGTGTTGTTATCCACCCACACATCCACCCTTTCACACACAGTCATGCTCCAGCCTATTCCCAGGTGTAGCCACATTGCTGGGTCTTTCCTTACAGAAAGGTTCAGCTCCCACGGCTCAGAAGGTCAGAAACATTAGCTGCTTTTCTATCTCTGCCAGAACCCCCCACTCCACACCACCCCTCCATACAAACCGCTCTCCTTCTGGATCGTTTTGTTTCTCTGGGCAACGTCGGATAAACAGCCGGACACGTGAAAGCAGGCATTATGAGATTTGTGTCGGCTCAGTTATTGAATGTCTTTGTTTAAATTGTTTTTAAAGGTCTGAATAAGATGAGCATTTGCATATCAGGGATGTTGTCGAAGCTTTTAAAGATGGCCACCACAGCCAACTGGTGATCAGAAACACAAAAACGACTTTTTCTCACCCAGTTTGACTCCTTTTGGTTACCTCCAGAAATTAATCAGCTGTAGATGTACAACAATTTTTAGTCAGGTCATCTGGACAGTTTCTTTTTGTTGCTGAAACGTTTCACCTTCCATCCGGAAGGCTTCATCAGTCAAGGAAACACACAACACAAAACTAATTCTTCCCCCAACAGCTTACTCCAAAGTGGAACAAACCAGTTATGTTGGTGTTAAGATGGTTTCTTTGGCATGCCCCCTCCTCTTGTGCTGGCCCTCTTCCTTGTCAGCAATCATGTCAAACTGGTTCAAAACCAAAAAAAGATTGTAGATGTACATTCAATAATTGCTTTCTCTGAGTTTTATGTAAATCCCTCCTCTGGTTAATGATACATTTTGCTAACAGTCAACTGAACACACAACCACACATAGACTCGAGCATTATTGTTCATCTTTCATGATGGCAGGTGATAATATTTACATAGTTTTATTATTGTTAACAATTTTACAGTGACTTTATTTGTTTATTTATGCAATTTAATTTAGTTTTATTTTAGGTAGGTGTGTTTGTTCCGTCTGAAATCCATTCATTCAACCTTTATTTAGACAGGTTAATCTCACTGAGCCTCGGGGACTCATTTACAAGAGAGACCTGACCATGATCATCTCCTTCGTCTTCTTCACATTGGTGTAAAGGTTGTTCTTCCTGCACCAGCTCTCCGGGTGTTCTACCTCCTGCTTGTAGCTGGACTCATTGTTGTTTGTGATGCATCCCACCACCACTTCATCATCTGCAAACTTGACAGTATGACAGCCTGGATTGGTAGGTGCACAGTCATTTGTGAGCAGAGTGAACAGGAGGGGGCTCAACACACAGCCCTGAGGGTAGCCAATGCTGAGGGTTATGGTGGAGGAGAAGTTGCAAAATCCTAATGATGGTTTCTTTTATTTTAGGGGTGCTGAGTTAAAATTTAGGGGTGCTTCAGCATCTCCAAGAAGAGGCTAAAATCGCCCCTGGTTTGCAGTCTTTGCAAACACAGGTCTAAGTGGGGAAATTTAGCTGTTGTTTCAGGATATTTTCAGCCCCAGACTGTGCACCGAAGTGAGTTATTTTTAGCAGTAGGATGGTGTTGGAGTAAAAATAATAATAACTCAGTTCAGGACTGTGATATCCTGATTGTTTTTAATGGAACTGGTGAACAGTGGAGGTTTGCAGCAAAACTGCAGAAGTGAAAATGAGGCATACAGTTTGGCCTCTGGAAGGACAGCTTTCACATGTAAGGGAAGAAAGGACGGCACACAACGTGGGCTGGGGCACTAATTTTCTGGCTGATGCCCATTGTTGATGTTGTTGACAGCGCAGTCACCTGCCGACTCGCATGCACGGCGTTCACCAGCAGATTCCAGCCACTAATTGGAGCCACCAGCTTCACAACAGAAAAACAAAACAAACGTCTCTGTTATCTCGTCATCACCGTGTCTGTGTTCAGTATCTTTCTCTGTGTTTGTGCCGTAAAACACAGACTCTGGGCTATTTTATTTTTTTCAGCCATCACAAAACAATGTTGCTTGGCAACAACAGCACCAGAAACTTGGCGCTACGTACATTTTCAGTGTATGGAAGGTCAGAGAGTAGAGAGGGTAGAGTGAGTATGGATGGATGTAGAAGAATGTGACAGCATGGAAACGTTGAGGGTAAGAGAAACACCTTTTCCTTATCAATCATTCTGAAAGGCAGTGATGGCAGTACGATGGGACATTTTTATAAACTGTTCTGCTCAATTTTGTCAAGTTTTAAACCTAATCCAGTACTTGATACACTTTTGAAATCTTTATGGGGAAAAAATAGGTGTGTATAGTATTTTTTCAGAAAATGGCTGACAACTTTGTTGTAGCTGACACATACACATTTAAAGTGTCATGCCCCATATATGGCACAGTTTGTTCAACTTATCCAGTACTTCACAAACATTTGAATTAATTTTAAATGAATTGTTATGTTGGTGTATTATGTATTACTTTATGATGTCCCATGATTTATTATATTGTGTCAGCAAGCTAGAGTCTTGACTGAAATGTTGAATGAAGCCAGCAGAGTCGTAGGAGTATTAGTATTTCTCACTATTATCATAGGCGATAATGTTTTTGCCTGTCAGTGTGTGTTTTTGAATGTTTGTCTGTTAGCAAAGCATCCTATAACCCACTGGACAGATCTACAACTGATTCCTTTTTTATTCTAAAGATGATACAGCTAACTGACCTTAGCCAAACCAAAAACAAAAACATTACAACTTTTCCAGATATTGAGCCAAACTCTGATGTGGTAGTAGTGCATGGTAATTCACAACAAACCCTCTGAGTGCACATACATCAAACGAGAGCTTGCATTATTTCATTGGATTAAGAATAATTGTATTTTCAACTGCTACAACTCTGTCATTTCTCAGCAGAGCATGTTCTTAGGTTAGAACATTTGTATTCAAGGTTTCAAGGTTCTTTATTGTCATTCTCATCACATGTGGTACATGAGGTGGAACGAAATTGTGTACACAGAGTCCCAGTTACATCCAACAATAGCAAAAATTTTAAGTGTAAAAAGAAACAGTAAATAAGGATCTAAGATATAAACTAAATGAACGCCCAGCTGTACGCTACAAGATCTAAGATCTATGCTAGTCACTAATGGTGCAAAACAATACACCGAACAACAGCAGCACGATTCGTTGTGCTTCGGTGCAATGACAATAAATCTGATTCTGACTCTAAATTTCCACCTTCCTCACTGAAAATCCTCTCTTTGATTTTTAATTATTTCAACTGCGTTTGCCTCATCCTGCCTGCCCTGAGAAGATGATCTTCCATCTTGCCTCCTCTATGTGCCCGTTTTTTTTTTTTTTTTTTTTACTTTTTTCCCCCATATTTCATTTTGAACTGTTAAAATATCAACAAAACAAACAAACAAAAAAACATTAAAAAAAGGTAAATATTTCCATCAAAATATTCTGGAAACAAAACAAAAATGTTTGAAAGGGCCTTTTTAATGGCACTATACAACAACACACATCAACAGCACATCTAGGGGCGGGGGTGTATGTGTCGGGGTCTTATTATTATTATTATTATATTTTTTTTTTTCTTTCTTCCTACCCACCTAGTTCCCTGACTGCCATTCCGGGGGTGGGGTCCGGGAGAAGGGAAGGCCGTCGGGTGTTGACCAGGACTATGTGGGGGTTCAGGGTCTAGGGGGTTGCCATGGGCGGTGCTGGCGCTGTGCTCTCCCTGGGGTTGTTTGGACCCCCTGAGCTTGGCTCTTGGGTGCCATGGTTGGCCCGCTGGCCGGGGTGGCTGCCGGGGCCTGGCGGGCGGTCGGCTGGGGGCGCGTGCTTGGTTGTTGGCGGTGTGTGGGGGTGGTCGGTGGCGTGTCCTCTTCATGGTGGGGGGGTATCCTGTCGGCGGGGCATGGCCTGGGCCGGGTCTGGGGTATTGGCTCTTCTCCGCTCGAGAATGAATGGGTTTACCTCCTGGGTTTGGGCATGGGCTGCCCCCTGTAGAGGGCGGGTACATGTCTTGGACCTGGGGGGTATAGAGTGCGTATCGGGAATAAGAATGAAATGTATCGTTATTGTATGTCTTTGAGTGAGTGAATGTGAGATTGAGGTTGGGATTGTGTGATTGTGTCTGTGTATGAATGGGTATTTGTTAGGTCGAGACTCGGACTGCCCCCTCTTTGATACAACTGGGGGTGCTTGGCATCGCGCCCCTATCGCGCGGCCCCCTGGTGGGGTGTGCCCTTGCCTGCCGGCGCGCTTGGGGCCCTTGGTGTCGGGGGCTGGGCGCTTGGGCGTGTGTCGGCTCGGCCTGGTGTCTGCCTGGTGGGGCTCGGGTCCTCTGGCCCTGTCGGGCCTTGGCCTGGGTGGTGTGAGTCCTCGGTGCTCGGGCCTCGGTGCCCGGACCTGGACCTACATCGGTGCGGCGGGTTCCGACGGAGGCCTATGAGTTTGTCGCTGTTGGCCCCGGGGGGTCACTATATGTGGTCGCTGGTGGGGATCTTCCGGTTCTCCCCTGTGGTCCGTTCTGGGGGGTGGGTGAGTGGTTCGTCCTGTGTGGGTGGCCCTGGGGGCTCCGCGGTCGGGGTCCCTCCTGGGGTCTTGGGCTCTGGTCCCCCCTTTTTCGTCTACCTCTGGTCTTGGGGGTCGGGTCTCTGCTGCTTCACAGTTACTATTAAATGTTCTATTAGAGAAGCCTTATACACTTATGCATGCTCACAACCACACACAAATAGAAGCAGGGATGATTATGTAGGCTTTATATGTAGATATATAGATATGTATGTGAATGTATATTCATGTGTATGTATGTATGTATATAGGCGTAGGTATGGGTATATATATTTATGGAAACTTACTGCAAAGCCATGAATATTTTAAGTTCTTTATACATATGTATTTTGTTGCTGTGTTTTGTCATGTTCTTTGCAGGTGAACAGACAGTGGCTGGGTGTTTTGCCGTGTGCTCTCTTTGTGTATATTTCTTATATTTTGGAGTCTTACTTTGTCTTTTCTTTCTTTCTATACTATTAAAAAAAAACAAAAAAAAAAACCATACACTAGATAGTCACTAGAATAAATATTTCATAATAATGGTATGGAGAGGATGGCTGTAAGGGGAGAAGGGAGGCCATCTATTAAAAAAAAAAAAAGAAAGGGTTAAAGTAAAGGCTTATCCAGTCCTGTCCCTAAGTTTACATTCAGATTCTGAAATCAATATATGCATAAATACATAAATACCCATACATATATATATATATATATATATATAACTGTACACACACAGACATGCATGTATAGTTACATATACAAACATAAATATACATGCAGATACAAATTTACTCTATATCACCTACAGATCAAAGCTTAATATGCAAACACACCAATTAACAAATTAACAGCTGGATTAACATATTTTTATCTGATTCATTTTCACACAAATTAATTTTATATTCTTTGTATTTTCTCTTGAATTGTGCAATATTTTTACTTTGCTTAATCTCTTCATCTAAGACATATTCACTGATGTGCTTTTAAGAGTGCTGCAAACACAGCGATGCTTTAAATTACATTTTCCTCTCAGTTCGTACCTTCTCGCTCTATTCTTAAATAAGTTTAGAATATTCTTTATTTCTAGTTTTGAACATCACCTGTGCAGTTTTAAATTGTACCAAATTCATAAATTTCATAAGCTGTGATTTAAAAACAAGTTGACTGGTGTGTTCATGATACCAAACTTTGTGTACCATCCTTACTGCTCGTTTCTGCATTATGCATATTTTTTGTAGAGAACTTCTGCATGTATTACCCCAAACTTCAACACAATAGTCTAAATATGGCAGTAACAGGGTGTAATAAAGAGTGTGCAAAGATCTAATGTTCAAGGTATGTCTTGTTTTTCCCAATATATCCCTATGGTGTCGGCCATCTTATTACACAAGTGTTTAATATGGAGTCTTCAGCAAAACTTGTGGTCCAAAATTACACCCAGAAACTTATTTTCAAACACTCTATCAGTTAATACAGTATTTATCTCCAGTTTAATATTTGTGTCCATTTTTAAATTACCTTTTTGTTTCAGATCATTTATCTGTCTTTGCTGGGTAGATTTTGGAATATTCCATGCCCTAGCAAAATAAGTGGTTGTTTGTCTCGTCTGTCTCTATGTGTCCCTGTGATGGACTTGAGACCTGTCCAGTGTGTCCCCTGTCTCTTGCACAGTGACTGCTGGATATGGGCACCAGTGATCCAAAAAGTAAGAAGCGGGTAAAGATAATGGATGGGTGGATGGATGGATTAAATAAACTTTAAATAATACAGCAATGGTCTGATTCTCCATTTGACTTTATCATATCCTCCCTACATTTCTTCCCTACTAATTGTCCCTGTTTTTTGCTGTCACTTGCACTTTCTCCCTCAATTTGTCCGTCTTTGTCCTGGATGTCGTTCTCCTCTGCAACACATTAAATCTAAATGAATAAAAACACTGGACAGTGTGTGTGCACACAGAGGCTACACCAGCATGAATCAGCAGTAACTGTGTCTTGCTTTACGACAACACTAAACCTACTTCCACAACGCTTTTAAACAGCACATGATGTCATATTCCATGTACAACATGATTAATTTGTCAAAAATCACTGGGAGGAAAATTTGAACACACAATTCTGGCAGTTAGCAAAGTAGAGCTGCAATATTTAACTAAATGTGTGCTGTATACACCTATGGGTCTATGTTCACATGTATGTTAGTTTCCATGACTCACCAGGTCTATATCCATACCAGTGGTGTAGTCTAAGTGATGTGCAAGTATACAGAGTATAACCACTAGAAAAGCTTGGGAATTTCAGTATACTCACTTAAAAATGTCCAAAGATACGAGCCCATGTCATGTATCACTGGCAATGATACATGACATGGGCTCATGTCATTGTCAACACATCTGGAACATTTTATAGACACATTGAGTTGGTTCAACCTGTTTTTTTTTTTTGTATAATTAATACTTCTGCTCTTACTACTTGGTACTTGAACATGGTTTGCTCACTGTGCTTAGAAACCAAGGTACACCAGTTAGTACAATCATTCATTTATTTTGATTTTTAAGCATATTGAACATTTCAAAATTCCTCTGATGCTTATAGTACAACAAACTTTGTACAACAATTGGCTTTGTATTAAAAACATGTTATAGAATTTATAAAACAGTGCACTACAAAAATATAGACTACACCACTGATCCATACATTAGTCAAAATTGTCATTTTATAGTTTTTAAATGTCTCGAATTACCTCAATCACATTGACCCAAAATTACTACTCTGCATTTTATGATTTTAGACAGTACATCCATCCATTACCTCTACGCGTGTCTTTCTTTTTGGGTCGCAGGGGTCACTGGTGTCCATATCCAATCGTCACTGTGTGAGAGGCGGAGGACACCCTGGACAGGTCTCCAGTCCATCACAGGGACACATAGAGACAACCATTCACTCTCTCACTCACACCTAGAGACAATTTAGAGTTACCAATCAGTCTAACATACATGTTTTTGGTCTGTGGGAGGAAACTGGAGTACACAGAGAAAACCTACACAGCACAGAGAGAACATGTACACTCCACCCAGAAAGGACCCCGGATCAAGATTCAATCCGGCGAACTTCTTTTTGAGAGGCAGCAGCTCTAACAACTGATCCACCGTGCCACCCTGAGACAATACATTGTACAAATTTTAAACATATAAACAGAACTTTTTAACTCGTTTTGATGCACTCAGATCATATTGTCATTAATGTGTACCTGGATCCACCTGAAGCACATCATTTCTCTTACCACTCGATTTCACGGCTCATGTACATTTTGATTTAATGCTGACCACATTTTAATAATAAACAGGTGGGAACGCACCTTTAAGTTTACTGTAAACATTGTGTTGACTGACTGACAGATTTTCTTCTGCCTCTCTGGTCTTTTCTTTCCATCATCCCAAATCTCTGCGCTCTCTTTCATTGCCGTCTGTCACTTTCCTAAATCCTCTTGTCCTTCATTTGTTCCTGCTCTTATGCAATAATCTGCTCTGCTATCCTGCCGGCTTTTTACCTCTCTGCATCCTTCTCACAATCCTCTTCTCCCTACTTCCTGGCTCCTTCTTACTCCACAGATCATCTCCTCTTGTCATGTCTGGCTTTCACCTCTCTGCTTGCCTCACTTCTCTTTGAGTGCCTGTAGCCTCCTAATACTTGTTCTTTTTCTAAACCCTTTACTGCACCCATCATCTATCCAGCCTTCTGTCTGTTCTCCAAATACACTTCATCTCCACTCCATTTTCGTTCTTGTCAATGCCCCCAACCTTAGCATTTTTATTTTAGCTTTTTTTATTCCTCTCTCTCTCTCAGCGCCCAGCGGTCTATGCTGCGATGTTGATGCCGGACTTATTCCCCTCACTCCTCCTCCTCGTCTCTTTCCTGTTGCCGGGCTACGGTTGCCGGGCGGCGGACATTCCAGAGGACACTACATCAGAGTTCTCGGTCAAGCTGTACCAACGGCTGCAGGCAGCAGGGGGTCAAGATAACATACTTTTTTCCCCATTGAGTGTGGCCGTTGCCCTCGGTATGGTGGAGCTGGGAGCCAGAGGGGCTTCGCTGGAGGAGATACGTCAGGCGGTGGGTTTCAGCCACCTGCTGCCAGGTGAGAAAGTCTACTTGTCTCTTACAGAGCAAATGCCATAAAATATATATCTACAGTATATTTTTAAGCTTTTAGTATGAACTATGTTAAATCATTAATTTTCAATAAAGTAACAATCCTTTCCCCGTTTCTTTTTGGGGACTTCCTATTATAAAGCAGCACCTATTATTATCCACCTGACAAAGGGGTTCTTAACTTTATAGTTTACTCTTCCGTCAACTTTAATGTGGCCCAAACTGCAACATATACCCCCACAAGTGTTATATCAAAACAACCGGATCAGTGCCGGGATGTGTGCTTTTACTTTTATTGGTGTTTCGAGTTACCATGGTAACATAATTTGTAAACAAAGATGCAACTTTTAATTGTAATTTTTCATAGACGCTGGTTGCAAATCAAATATCCAAGATGGTCACCTGAGCTAAAAAGGAAAAATACTGTAAATCTGCAATTTTTAGATATATTAAGCTGAAAAACTGATAAACTCCTAAATCAAAAATTACCTGGACTCGTTTAACATCTTACCTCACCTTCAATCTGGTTTCAGGAAACAACACAGCACAACGACTGCTTCACTGAAGGTTCTTAATGACGTTGTTGAAGCACTGGATGCTAAGGATTATTGTACTGCACTTTTCTTAGAACTGTCTAAAGCTTTTGACACTGTGGATCAGAACATCTTGTGTCATAAACTCTCAGAAATCAGTTTCTCACAACACACCATTAGTTGGTTCGCTAACTATCTCTCAGACCGGAGGCAATGTGTTCAACATAATGGTACTTCCTCCAGTTATTTAACAGTCAACAATGGTGTACCACAAGGCTCAGTCTTAGGACCCACCCTCTTTACAATCTACATACGTAATGTAGGTAAAAACATCCCTGATGCATCCATACATTTCTATGCTGATGACACAGTTGTTTATTGTCGAACTAAAACAGTTGAAAAGGCTTTCCAGCTTTTGAAATCTGCATTTGACATCATCCAGACAGATTTGTTCCACCTCAAACTTGTCCTAAATGCCGACAAAAACAAAAGGGATGCTTTTTTCAAATAGGAAGTTGGTCCCAGCAGTTCTTCCTCTGATTTCATCATCAAATGGTGTCCCCATTGAGTTTGTTGATTCCTATAAATATTTGGGTATCTTGGTCGACTCGCATCTCTCTTTTAAGCTCCATGTGGAAAACTTGGTAAAGAAACTGAAAGTTAAACTGGGTTTCTTTTTCAGAAACAGATTCTGTCTAACCCTGAATGCTAAGAAATGCGTTGTATCTGTGACTTTCCTTCCCTCCATTGATTACGGTGACATTATTTACATGAACGCTCCTACAAGAACCCTGCAGATGTTGGATGCTCTCTATCATGGCGCACTAAGATTCATAACTGGCTGTGATTATCATACCCATCACTGCACCCTGTAGTCACTGGTTAACTGGACATCATTAACTTCACGCAGACTCTTTCACTGGTATATTTTCATCTTTAAATCACTTCTTGGTCTGCTTCCTTCATACATCTCCTCCTATATGTCTCTGCGTGAGTGCAGCTACAGCGTGCGCTCTCAGGACATTATTACCTGCAGTGTTCCCTCAGTGAGGACTGAACTAAGCAAAAGGGCCTTCTCCTACTCCGCTCCTGTTTCCTGGAATATTTTACAAAAAGATTTGAAGCTCTCGACCTTGACCTCTCTAAGTGGCTTTAAGAATCTGTTGGACTCCTGGCATGGACCAATGCAGACAAGTTCCTGTTTTTAGTTTTCTACATTTGCCTTAGAATCTAGCTGTTTTTTGTTACTTTCCTTTTTTTTAGCCATCCTATTTGTTAAAAAAATAAAATCTGTACGACTTTTTATAACTGTTTATTGTTGTCGCTGTTGTCCATTGTTGTTATCGTTCTTTGTTGAAATCAGGTCTCATGTACTGTAAATGAGTCATCGAGGCTCAGTGGGATCTACCTGTCTAAATGAAGGTTGAATAAAAATTTTGTGTGGTGGTAGCTGAGACCAGTGCCAAATACAAATGAATTAAAAAAAAGTCAAGATGGCCACAAAAGCTAAATTGAACTTTTACACATATAGAGCTTAAATTTGATAATGCTATAGCTGAGAACCTTCCCCATCGCACACTGAATCCAAATCAAAAATCCATGATGGCCACCATATATTTAAAGAAAATATTACTTTAAGTCAGTGATATTTTGCCGTTTTAATCTGAAATTTGGTATAGTGGTTGCTGAGAGTGATCCCCAATACATAATACTAAAGCCGGTCCAAGCCTCCATGGGGCCATAAGCGAAATTTAGTTTGGGGCCCTCTATTTCTGCTATTAATGTGGATTACTGCAATCAACAGTCATATGATCAGATCATTCATGCACCTAACATAAACTCTGCAACTCTGACAGCCCTATTTGCATTCTCCTATATGTATATATCCTGTAGTGCAGGGCTGTCTAATTCATTTTCATTTTGGGCCACTTCAACCTCATGAATGTCCTCAAAAGGCCGGACATGGCAGAATGTATTGATAAAACTACCTATTAACAAACTGATAAAATATTACTTTCTCTGCATTCAATGACTACTTCTAAAAATTTAATATTTTATGTTTGAGTAATTTGTCATTATAAACATAAAAACTGATTTGATTTGACTGATAAAAGTAATATTGAAGCACACAACTGTTATCTTCAAGTTCTGTCTCTGTGGCCCTCTAGGGTTTAGAGAGCCACAGAAATGGTTATGGCGGGCTGGATTTGGCCCACGGACTTTGAGTTTGACACATGCGATCTAGTGGTACTAAAAGTAACAAAAGAAAAAACAAATACCAGTATGCAACGTATTTTACAGCAAAAGTGTCATCTGGTTTATTATTTTTGGTTGCAAAGAACTGCAACAATA
Source organism: Nematolebias whitei (assembly GCF_014905685.2). NCBI lineage: Eukaryota > Metazoa > Chordata > Actinopteri > Cyprinodontiformes > Rivulidae > Nematolebias > Nematolebias whitei. Next base: position 16,052,042 of record NC_056503.1, read on the forward strand.
ATGTTCAAAAGTATTTTTTTGTGCAAGCTCAACAACAAGCAACAGATATAATAACTTAAATGCATAAAAATAAATTAAATTGTGCAAAAACAGACAAATTTAAATAAAATAAATAAAATATCAAGGAAATCCTTGATAAGATAAGATAAGATAGAACTTTATCGATCCTGCAGGAAATTGTTGTGCCAGAGTTTGTTTAATATTGTAAATGAACAATTACTTGAAACCACATAAAATGGTTAAAAAAAAAAAAGAAATTTAAAGTTGAATAGTTTCTTAAAACTATGTCAATGTATGCAATAAATTGCAAAAATTGAACTTAAAATATTAAATAGAATCATATTGAAATCATTACAAAAAAAAAATTCAATTCCACTTAGGGGGCCCCCTAGTGGCCCCGGGGCCCTAAGCAGCCGCTTAGTTTGCTTATGCCTTGGGCCGACCCTGCATAATACTGTCAAATCAAAATTTTTAAATGGCCGCACTGTGGCAGTCCCAGTCAAAGTTTCTCCAGGAACTTTCTAGCATTATATTTTTATTGTCCCCCTTGCAAAACAAACTGTATCATATCAGTATCATATAAATAAATCGTACCTTGAGAATAATAAAATTATCTCTTGCTGTCCCTTTTCTGACCGGTCACTTGAAGACTGATCTTTACATAGAGAAAGGATCATGGAACATTTTATTATCATTTACAATAACAGTAAAAGAGCGGTGAATAAACACATTCAAGTAAAATTATGGAGCATGGTGAGTGCAAAAAATACACATTCCCTTGACACTATGCTTTCTAGTTTTTATATTGCTTAAAAGTAAAGTTTCCTCAAATGTTTGGGAAAGCCGAAGATTAATGTATGGTGTCCATACATTTGACCCTGACTGAATAAAGACATTAATAAGTGAAATCTTTAAAACAGTGTAAATGAACATTTATTTAAGTTCAGCATTTAGGTTCAAATTTTAGATTTGTTGGTTTTAAATGTTTTCCTTCAATGCCACTACTCCTCACGTCTACTCCTCTACATCATAGTTGAAAAAGTTGTACATTTGTATTGTTTTTATTTTGGTTGTTCCCTCAGCATGGTAGCCACAGTGAGCAAACTCACACAACAGATTTTATTTTACCCTTTATTTATACAGGTAGTATCACTGAGTCACGACAACTCATTTTCAAGAGAGACCTGTTTGGGAGCAGCTGGTGGGGGTTAAGAGCCTTGCTCAAGGGCCCAGAGTGGGGAAAATGAGGGTGGAGACAGGTGTGGGTGCTTGACCTTTTCCACACACAATTTGATTTTGTCAGTCTGGGGATTTGAACCTGCGACTTGCTGACCTCTGTGCCACCACTCCCCCAAATATTAAAAAAGATTAGGCTATTGTTTCACACCTCATCCCTTTTCTGATTGTGGGTTTGAACCTGCAGCCCTAGGACTACAAAACAACAGCACTCACCACTGAGTGACTCAGCCTCTGTGCTCTTTTAATAAACAACTTTTTTTGCTTCACATATGTTTAACTGGGAAGTTCAGATTTCCTTTAAAACAAGGCTCAGTGGAAGTGTCACTTACAGTGGAAATCTCACAGAGTATCATAAATATTCTATCTTCAAATACCTCTGACATCAAGTGATCCAGCGATGTTCAAATCTTTATTTATAGGGCAGCTGTGGCTGAGTGGTTAGATAAGTTGTCCTCCAATGCGAGAGTTGGGGGTTCGATTCCACCAAGAGTCACATGCCAAAGTGTCCCTGGGCAAGACACTGAACTCCTCATTGCCTCTGATGTGTGTCCCATCGGTGTATGAATGTGATAAAGCTCTGATTAGTCTTTGTATAGATATATTAGAGTGCTGTATGAATGGGTGAATGAGGGCATAAACTGTGTTGTAAAGCACTTTGAGTATCTTGACAAGATAGAAAGGTGCTATGTACGTACAGTCCATTTACCATTTACTTTATCTCTGTACGCAGTTGCAGTGTGAATGCCTGACTGTGTTTCTGCTCTTCAGGAGTGGAGTTCTCATTGCTCCAGAACCTGACCGAGGCTCTTTCTGATGACGACGCCCACTACGTGATTCGATTTGCCAACAGTCTCTTCCTGCAGGAAGGCTTCAGCTTCAACCCCGACTTCCTACATCTGATGAAAAAGTACTTTCAAGCCGAGGTGGAGACTGTGGATTTTAGCGAATCTGCAGCAGTTGCGGAGCGGATCAACACCTGGGTGGAGAACCATACAGAGAGTGAGTTGGGGGGTGGGGGTGGGGGGGTGGAGATACATATGATAGGTAATATTAAAGTATCTGTTCAGTATGTGTTTATGGATAGTCTTTAAAAGAGAACAAACAGTTCTTGTTGGATCACATTTTTAACCGATGCACAAACCTGTCATTCTCTTTTATTTTGACAAAAGCTTCTCGGCAGTGGGTAAGTTCCTGACCCAGACTTGCTCTGTGCAGGTAAGATTCGTGCGCTGCTGTCAGCTGACGACTTCACCAGCGTGACCCGGCTCACCCTGGTGAACGCCGTCTATTTCCGAGGTTCCTGGAAAAGCCAGTTCAGGCCAGAGAATACCCGAACTTTTTCCTTCAGCAGAGATGACGGCTCTGAAGTTCAGACCCTCATGATGTATCAGCAGGGAGATTTCTACTACGGTAAGTGTGCGTCTGCAGGGTTGCACTAGTCGCTCTGCGTCTGAAGTTCTTGATTTAATGTATGTCTGCTGCTCCCCGGGGTTGTTTGAAATGTTACTCTTGGATTTGAAATATTCATATGTGGAGTGTTATTGTCTTTTTCTGCTTAGCGATCTCTGCATGTACTGTAAAATTCTCCTCACTCTTTAAACTACTGGTATGTCTTTCTAACTGGGGCCGTTCACTTGTGCTGGATTAGGGGTTTTTGCATCTTTTCCAATAAAAAGTAAGCGAATTTTTAAAAAAAATGTTTTATTCAAGTCCTACTCTGATTTGTTTAATCATTTTTCAAACATAATATTCAGTATTTTTTTTCCATAAATTTTCAATAATCTGGATAAATGCTACATTTAAAACAATCTTGGGTGACACATTCTTATTTTTATAAGCAACACATAATTTGCTGATAAATTCTTTTATATTTTTGTTGTTGTTGCTTCAAGTCAATAGTTTTAAATGTTTTTGTGTCTTATCCTAATCTTTTTTACTTATCTTTAGGTTATTTAAAATAAAAAATACTATGCAGTATTAAAGGTTGTTTCACACTTAAAGTTGATGTTAAACAATATATTGCTGTATTTTATTGTCATTGCTAAATTTACGTGCATGTAAATTCACAGTTAATTTAGTCAATTAAACAATATTAGACAATTAACCAGTGTTTCGTGACACACTGACTAACCACTGTCATTTAATGTACAACACTGTAATAAACTGCAGGATCAGAAATAAAGTTTTTGTCACAAAGGTTAAAATGTTTAAATTGGGTAATTGTTCTGAAAGAGGTAATTCAAATATATGAAGATGGATTCAGTGAATTAACAATTTCTATATTACCTGTTTTAGGGAGCTATTTTAATTACCTCAGTATGGAGAAATGGAGTTTGAATATGTCTGGATTGAAGAGCTAATGACTAACAGCTATCACAATCACAGGAGGATTGAACTCAGAATGCAGCAGACTCACTCAGAGAACTTAATAGATAAAGCTTAATTAAATAACAAAAAGTCAAAACTCTTTCGTGGCAGCACAAACTTACATGACTTAGAAGGAAAACACAACGATTGGACTAGGATTGTGGCAAATGACAAACAATGCAGAACTGGTGAATGTGACACAGATTGAATAAAAGCAGCTGGGGTAAATGAAATGTGGAGGCACCTGGGTGATTACAAAGTGGGGACAGGTGTGAATGCACAGCAGACAAGACTCCAGGGGCAGAAGAGACTGAGGCAGAGGCTGCAGCAGAGGCCCCTTCAGAGGCCCCTTCACAGACTGCAGCAGAGGCCCCTTCACAGGCTGCGGCAGAGGCCCCTTCAGAGGCCCCTTCAGAGGCCCCTTCACAGACTGCAGCAGAGGCCCCTTCACAGACTGCAGCAGAGGCCCCTTCAGAGGCCCCTTCACAGACTGCAGCAGAGGCCCCTTCACAGGCTGCTGCAGAGGCCCCTTCAGAGGCCCCTTCACAGACTGCGGCAGAGGCCCCTTCACAGGCTGAGGCAGAAGCCCCTTCAGAGGCTCCTTCACAGACTGTGGCAGAGGCCCCTTCACAGACTGTGGCAGAGGCCCCTTCACAGACTGTGGCAGAGGCCCCTTCACAGGCTGCAGCAGAGGCCCCTTCAGAGGCTGCGGCAGAGGTCCCTTCAGAAGCTGCGGCTGAGGCCCCTTCAGAGGCTGCGGCTGAGGCCCCTTCAGAGGCTGTGGCTGAGGCCCCTTCAGAAGCTGCAACAGAGGCCCCTTCACAGGCTGCAGCATAGGCCCATTCAGAGGCTGCGGCAGAGGCCCATTAACAGGCTGCGGCAGAGGCCCCTTCACAGGCTGCAGCAGAGGCCCCTTCAGAGGCTACGGCAGAGGCCCCTTCACAGACTGCGGCAGAGGTCCCTTCACAGACTGCGGCAGAGGTCCCTTCAAAGGCTGCAGCATAGGCCCATTCAGAGGCTACCGCAGAGGTCCCTTCACAAACTGTGGCAGAGGCCCATTAACAGACTGCAGCAGAGGCCCCTTCACAGGCTGCGGCAGAGGCCCCTTCAGAAGCTGCGGCTGAGGCGCCTTCAGAAGCTGCAACAGAGGCCTCTTGAGAGGCTGCAACAGAGGCCCCTTCACAGGCTGCAGCATAGGCCCATTCAGAGGCTGCAGCAGAGGCCCATTCACAGACTGCGGCAGAGGCCCCTTCAAAGACTAGGGCAGAGGTCCCTTCATACGCTGTAGCATAGGCCCATTCAGAGGCTGCGGCAGAGGTCCCTTCACAAATGGCAGCAGAGGCCCCTTCACAGGCTGCAGAAGAGGCCCCTTCAGAAGCTGCCGCAGAGGACCCTTCAGAAGCTGTAACAGAGGCCCCTTCACAGACTGCGGCAGAGACCCCTTCACAGAGTGCAGCAGAGGTCCCTTCACAGGCTGTAACATAGGCCCATTCAGAGGCTGCGACAAAGGCCCCTTAACAGGTTGTAGCAGAGGCCCCTTCACAGGCTGCAGCATAGGCCCCTTCACAGACTGCGGCAGAGGCCCCTTCACAGGCTGTGGCAGACGCCCATTCATGGGCTGCTGCAAAGTCCCCTTCACAGGCTGCAGCATAGGCCCCTTCAGAGGCTTCAGCAGAGATCCCTTCACAAACTGCGGCAGAGGCCCCTTCACAGGCTGCGGCAGAAG
>NC_056503.1:16057383-16072382 GCF_014905685.2 Nematolebias whitei
AACATAGGCCCCTTCACAAACTGCGGCAGAGGCCCCTTCACAGGCTGTAGCATAGGCCCCTTCACATACTGCGGCAGAGGCCCTTTCACAGGCTGCAACAGAGGCCCCTTCACAGGCTGCGGTAGAGGCCCCTTAATAAGCTGCGACAGAGGCCCCTTCAGAGGCTGTAGCAGAGGTCCCTTCAAAGGCTACAACAGAGTCCCCTTCACAGGCTGCAACAGAGGCTCCTTCACAGGCTGTAGCATAGGCCCCTTCACATACTGCAGCAGAGGTCCCGTCACAGTCTGCGGCAGAGGCCCCTTCACAGGCTGCGGCAGAGGCCCCTTAATACGCTGCAGCAGAGGCCTCTTCCTAGTCTGCAGCAGATGACTCTTGGGAGATGGATGGTTGAGGAATTACGTCCTCATTCCTCTTGAGAATGAAGGAAGTTGGAGCGTCATTGTCTTTCTCCACGGAGATGCAGGAAGGTAAAGCATTGTCGTCGACGCTCTCATAGACAGGAAGGTGAGTAGCCACATCTTCAGCCCTCTCAAAATCTGAGACCTCATTAGTTTGAGAGAGTAAGACCAAGGAAGACTTTGGAGCACTGGACTCTGAAGACTAAAGGAGCAGCAGTTTTTGTTGACTGCTTGTGGCTCCTTGGTGATGCTTCTGGCTGTTCAGGGGCCTTGGGAGGGACAGACTCTGAATTCTGCAGGCTCAGGGGTCACATCAGACAGTGAAGGTTCTGGTGATTCATAAGGCTCTCAGAGCAGAGACCCAGAAGGCTCAGGCTGCAGGTACTGAGTTGTCTGGAGCTGCATGTACTGAGGTACTTTATCTGGATGTTCACAGAACTTGGGAAGATGAGCCTCAGGGGAATGAGTATGAGAAACGGATGCAGGAAACCCTGGAGGAATCGCAGGTGTAACAGACTGAGGTAGTACAGTCAACACAGAGGTCTCTGATGGAGCAGCCATCACAGAGGTCTGTAGGGGAGCAGCCTATTGTACAGGGGGCTCGAGGGGCTGAGACTCAGAGGGTTCAAGGGGCTGAGACTTCTTTGGCTGAAATGGAATGGAGTCAACTGGTCTGCAGCTGTTGGCACTGAGACAACTGGGTCTTCTGGCAGTAGGGTTGAAGCACTTATAAGAGCTGGAGCTGATGCCACAGAGAACGACGACCATCAGAGACAGGAAACTGGAGCAACAGCATGACATTGGAGTAGAGAAGCAGGAAACACTGGAAGTGAAATGGACTGTCATGTGGACCACAGGAGATGAAGGAGATGATTAATTCATTTTTAGAACTTATTATTTTGCTGAATGCAGTAGTCCTTCATTTATCATGGGGATTCATACCTTGAAGCCCCGCGGGAAGTGAAAAAATGCAAAGTAGGGATACAGTAGTTCAAGTTCAAGTAGATTAAGCCTTATATTAAGGCTTTATAAACCCTTCCCACACTCTTGGAATGTTCTAAACGCTTAAAGCTATGTCATTTTAACAATGTATGTTACTAAATTTTACTTACTAGCTCTGCAGAACAACAACAGCTCTGGTTCTGGTCCAACTCTGTTCTATTTTGACTTGGTTCATTTCTACAGACCTATCCTGCAGCAATGAAGCCCACAATGTCCTCTAAACTCTTAAACCTACTAATTTTAACAACATACAGTATGTACTGTCATGGTGCACTAAGATTCATAACTGGCTGTGATTATCGTACCCACCACTGCACCCTGTATTCACTGGTTAACTGGACATCATTAACTTCACGCAGACTCTCTCACTGGTACATTTTCATCTTTAAATCACTTCTTGGTCTGCTGCCTTCATACATCTCCTCCTACATGTCTCTGCGTGAGTGCAGCTACAACGTGCGCTCTCAGGATATTATTACCTGCAGTGTTCCCTCAGTGAGGACTGAACTAGGCAAAAGGGCCTTCTCCTATTCCGCTCCTGTTTCCTGGAATATCTTACAAAAAGATTTGAAGCTCTCGACCTTGACCTCTCTAAGTGGCTTTAAGAACCTGTTGGACATCTGGCAGGGACCAATGCAGACATGTTCCTGTTGTTAGTTTTCTACATTTGTCTTGGAATCTAGCTGTTTTTTTTGTTTGTTTGTTTGTTTTGTTTTGTTACCTTTTCCTTTTAGCCATCCTATTTGTTAAAAAAAAAAAAAAAAAAAAACTGTAGTATGCTTTTTTATAACTGTTTATTGTTGTTGCTGTTGTCCATTGTTGTCATCTTTCTTTGTTGAAATCAGGTCTCTCTTGTAAATGAGTCCTCGAGGCTCAATGGGATTTACCTGTCTAAATAAAGGTTGATTGATGTACAGGAGCAACAAAATTTTAATTACAAGGCCTCACATGAGCTGCTCTGTTCCGTCTAACCCGATAGATGAAAAAAGTTTTGGTGCAGCTCGACTGAAGCCCACCACTGCTGCTCCAGGAATAAGGCTGCCCAGAATTTAATCCCCCACCTCTGGCCTGGTCTGGACCAGCACTGTGCGACCAGAACCAGGCGCCTGGAGCCTGCACCTCCCAGGATCCGGGTCACACTGAGTCCAGATCAACTGCAGCCCATTTTTCATTCAACCTTTTATTTATACAAGTTAATCCCAATGAGACTCTGGGACTCATTTACAAGAGAGACCTGATTTCAACAAAGAATGATGACAACAGTGGACAACAAAGACAACAATAGACAATCATAAAAGGATGTGTACAAATTGAGAATAACAAGTGAAAATACAATGGCATTTAAAAAATCAAAGAAATCTAAATTTTCATGGTTTTCAGAGTTTACTCCAGGTAATGTCAAAAAGTTTATCAAAGACTTACAGTATGGGTTTGGGAAGACCTTTCACAACTACCACTCCAAATGTTATCTCAATATCTGTAAAATGAATTAAAATATGGCAATTTTTGTGCTTTTCAATGCCAATTAGTCGTGGCAGCCATCTTGAATGTGATTGACTTAAAATTTTAATCAGATACAAATTTATAATCAGTGCAGCAGAATATGTAATATTTTGATAACAGACAGACACAAATGTGCATAAAGACAAGGCTAAAATAATACTGCCTGCCTTCACCCTTCAGTAGCAGGCGATAATTGCAGTGAATCGAGTGACAATTCACACAGAGCAAATTGGGACAAGTTCTGTCATGAGCTTCAGTTTAAATTGATCCAGTCAAGTAGAGGCAGGATCCAGATCAAAACTTGAGTTGTATTTATTAAACTGGCAGCATAATTGGGCGTGACGTTAACTGACGTGACTTAAAATTACCTGGTGCGATGAGTAAGTGGAAACAGGTCTGTTGATTACAGATGTAAAGCAGGTGGAACAAAGGAGTCACATACATGAGTACCTTCATATGTGTACATTTATTTCAGTGGTCTTGTGCATGTCTCGTTTTATTCAGGTGAGTTCAGCGATGGCTCGCAGGAGGCCGGCGGTGTGTACCAGGTATTAGAGATGCCCTATGAGGGAGAGGACACATCCATGATGATCGTGCTGCCTCGGCAGGAGGTTCCTCTGGCTTCTCTGGAGCCCATCATCAAAGCACCACTGCTGGAGGAGTGGGCCAACAATGTCAAACAACAAAAGGTGGAAGTATACCTACCCAGGTAAGCAATTCTGTTTAACACCTCTTCTTCAACTTGTGAATATACTATCTGTTTAAAGATTATGGTGATGTAATAGATAGGGATGCACCGATCCACTTTTTTAACTTCCGATCCGATCCCGATAGCTAAATCTGAATATCGGCCGATACCGATCCAGTTCCGATATCATCATCATCAATGATTTTACATGAGGCTGTAATAATCTCCTCTCAAGTACAATTTGTACAAATATATGCCTGCATGTCCAAAAAGGCAACTTGAGGTAAGTTTTATTAATGTTGGATAAGTTTTAAAGTTAGAATTAATATCTGCTAACACAAAACATGTTTTGTTTTTTTATTCCTAGCTTTAAAGTGGATATTAAAGTGATTAAGTGATTGTTTAAAGTTATTTTATATTTTTTTAAATAAAGGGCAGATATAAGAAATTTTTTCTTCTTTCTGATCTCTTTTCATTCAATGTTTTCTTTTTGATGAATTTGTTGTGTTTCTTTTAAATTATTGACTAAATAAATTAAATTAAATGTTAAATGGCTTCAAACACCTGCTAAGTTCATGGCATAAACCAACAGACGTTCCTGTTTATAGTATTTTACATCACTTTATAATGTAGCTGTTTTGTTTCGTTTATTTTTTTTAAAAATATATATAATTTTCAAATCATATGGTTTTTTTTTTGATTGTCTACTGTTGTACTGATAAATATCTCCTGGAGTGTAAACTATATCTTGGCTACAAGTATCAAGCTGAGAAATCCTTCGTTTTCTACAACTGATAGTGGTTGGTCATGAATTATGATGAAGTTTAACAACTTCTCGGTAAACATTCAAGCTCCGAGGCTTCAGCGATGTCTTCTTCCTGTTCAATCCGAAGCAGGCAGCCTGATTTCGGTCAGCCGCGCTCAGTCTGTCCCTCCTCAGAGACGGACAGATTGGACGCGGCTGGCCGGGGTCGAGTCGCCTGTTTCGGATTGAAAGAGTAGCGCCCCGCTGAAGCCATGGAGCTCGAATGTCCAATGTAAGACTAACTTTATCACGGTTTAATGTGGCGCTATGGCTCTGCAGACATTGCACGTTGCTGTCTTGTTTTGTGGTGTTTCTAGTGTAAAATACTTCCACACAGCGGACATGTTTAGATGAAAAGTTAGTTAGCTGTTAGCCACGGTGCTGCTAACTCAGTCCTCACGTTGTAGCTGGCTGCAAACTATGAACTGGATTTCCTGAATGTGAGGCGGGTCTTATTACTCTGGGTTCATGAGACACGCCTCCGTTCAGGAAATCCATTCCATAGTTTGAAGCCAACATGCATCATGGATCGGAAATATCTGCAGGTGGATCGGAAAAATCCGATACGTAAATTATGCTGGTATCGGAGCCCTATACCGATACGGGATCGGATCGGCCCCATCCCTAGTAATAGATCATAAAAGGTTTTTTTTAAGATTATCTATTCGTTTAAATCCTGCTTTTTATTTGTTACTCCTTTGCTGATAATCCAGATTATAATCCCTAGTTTGAATTGCTAATATCTCTAACAGAGAGTATTGTTCAGGTTTAAGGTGGAGCAGAAGATTGATCTAAAGAGCATGCTTCAGGACCTGGGAATTAAACAAGTATTCACCAACGATGCTGATCTCTCTGCCATGACAGGTGATGTGCAGTTACAGCAAAACGCTGACACATACTTTACACACATATACACTCACACCAGTTCTTAAAGCAAACACATGGATACAGACATGAATAGAATAAATAAGATCCTCAAAAGCTTCAGTATAACATCTAATGCCCATGTTGGCAGTGAGACGTAAAAAAAGCATTTAGTTGTTTCTAAGGTAACCAAGGTAACTGGTGGTGAGTGGGCAGGTTGGTGCTGTCACATCATCTATCAAAAATAGACCTTTGGTGAGAAGTCTATAAATACAGTATTTAGGCCTGTTGCAATAAACAATAAATCAATTAACTGCATGATAAATAAAAATTATCAACCTCGTTTTCATTTATCGGCTTTATCGTTTCTTCGTGTCTCTCTCTTTCTACTTAAGACACCGGATGACAAAAGGCTCAACTCCAATGCTATTCACTAATCCCTCCCTTTTTCTTTTATCTTTAAAATATGTTTTAACCGTCCAAAATCACGTTTTTAGATCATTAAAAGCAGCTAAGCTGAGAAGCTAAGCTACAAGCTAAGCTAACAGGCTGACCTCAGGGAAAATACTTTGTCTTGTCAAAGCTCCAAAATTCATAGTTGAAACCAGTGCCTTTGTGTAAAAAGTTGTTTTTCTCTGCAAAAAGAAGCTGAGAACTTGTTTACTGATTTTTTATTAAAAGCTTTGTGTGACAAATGCTATGCTAAAGAGCTCAAACCACACCGAGCGTCCGCCATTTTGAGAACTGAGAAACAGGAATAAGAGACAGCCCATGTCACGTCAAGAGGCCTCCCTCCCATTTTTCTTAAAGAGACACGCTGCTCGCTCCCTCACTAGCCATCCTTCGGTTCAAACAATCTTATACTGCCATCCAGTGGTCAAAATAAGGTACTACACACAAAAATTTACCAACATTTATTCTTAAATTTGACAATTACTAATTGTTGTCCAATTTCAAACAATATTATCATTTAACACAATAATTCTGAGACAATTAATCGCCCAGCAAAATTTGTTATTGTGACAGGCCTAACTGTGTTGGCTGAAATCAGAACAAGGTCTAAGTAATCTTTAAAATGGTGTAAACCAACAGAAACAGTCTTGGCTAAATAAACATGATGGTGGTGTTACAGTCAGTCATTCTATTCTTAGCAGATGGGAAACTGGGGTCTAATTAATAATGGTGGGATGGCCTTACATTGTTAAGCCCAACCTGTAGCCTGTATGCACCTGGTTAAACACCCCCAGCTCAACATGAAGATGAGATTGGTGGATAAGAGAGGGAAGCTTTTGACATCCTTTCAGTCACTGGGGGAATAATTATGCAGGCTTCTGTATACGAGCTGATGTCGCTTGATGTGATCGGCCTATTGGTGTTGGTTTTACTAATGAGCACTGGAGACAAAGTGTCTTCTACTGGATGTACATACAAATCAGAGTCAATAATATGCCTTTGCTCTTGTGCCTAACATGTGCAATATAAAGACTGGGCAATTAGCATTGCACAACTGTGTGTGTTGTTTAGATGGTAAGGACTTGTACATTGGAAAGGCCGTGCAGAAGGCCTACCTGGAGGTGACAGAGGAGGGGGCCGAGGGAGCCGTTGGATCTGGTACACTTCTTTTTTCTTTCAGAAATACAGTTTTTTGTTTTGTTTCTGTGGTTCTAAGACAACAACTTAAGTAAAAGGATCACAAATAAAGATTTTCTGATAACGCATATTATTATTTAACTCTTTCTCTTTTATTTTTTTTTTTTTTTTTAGGAATGATTGCCCTGACTAGGACTCTGGTGCTGTACCCACAAGTCATGGCAGATCACCCATTCTTCTTTGTCATCAGAAACAGAAAAACAGGTGTGTATTTACATAAATATAAAATAATAAAGGTTTTTAAATGTGTCTACAATATGAAATAATACATATGCAGTCATTGGAAACAAAAAATGCATCCTCTTTCAGTTCAAAGGTTATATATCAGGATATAATAGAGATTATTAGATTTTGGTGAAGTTTTAAAATGTTTAAATATAACCTCAAGTGTACAAAAACACACCACAGAGCCATTATGTCAGTACTTAATAAGAAAACAAAGTAAAAATGAAAAAGTTGTGTGTTGAAAACTTAAGTCTATCCTGGCATCTTCCATAGGATTGAAGACGAAAAGTCATCAAATTATTTGGTTCATTGATCATCATCGGTGTAAAGTCAGTCACTTTATTGTCAAAAACTGCAATATGTACAGGACATACACAGGATTGAAATTACATTACTCTCAGACCCCGGTGCAACAATAACCATTTAACATAAAAACATTTAATAAACATAAGCATAAAATTAAATAATAAAAGGATGATACTGTCTTAAATTGTACTATAGCAGTATAAAAAATATTTTAAAAAGTATATCTATAAAATAAAATGAAATGAAGTGAAGGTCCTGACATTGACATTTGTAGTAAGTGGCAAAGCAGCATATGAAGTGAATGCACAGTGTATGTATGAAGTCCTTGATATTGGTGTAGGTAAAGTGACATATGCAATAAGGCTAGTAAAAAAATATTTATCAACGGTAGTGTAATATAAGCACCAGTGTGAATATAAACAGTAGTGCAAATGTAAACAGTAGTGCAAATGTAAACAGTAGTGTGAATGTAAACAGTAGTGTGAATGTAAACAGTAGTATGAATATGAACAGTAGTTTGAATATGAACAGTAGTATGAATATGAACAGTAGTATGAATATGAACAGTAGTTTGAATAAGAACAGTAGTATATAAACAGTAGTTTGAATATGAACAGTAGTTTGAATATTAACTGTAGTGCAAATGTAAACAGTAGCGTGAATGTAAACAGTAGCGTGAATGTAAACAGTAGTATGAATATGAACAGTGGTATGAATATGAATAGTAGTTTGAATATGAACAGTAGTATGAATATAAACAGTAGTTTGAATATGAACAGTAGTTTGAATATTAACAGTAGTACAAATGTAAACAGTTGTGCAAATTGAATGAGCACATGTAAGCACTTTTTATAAAGGCAGTTTTGGAAGTTTGCTGCTCTGGAGCTAACAGGTGTGTGTTAACACAGTGCCAAGAGGGAAAGACATCAGCAATGGCCTTACAGAAGCAATTGTTTTTGCCTATCAGTCTGAAGAGGGTTAAAAGTAACGTATTAACAATTTGGAGTCCATAATTGTACAGTGAGACAGATGATAGACAATTAGAAAACATTTAAGAGTCAGAGTCAGAGTTTCTTTATTGTCATTCGCACCTCATGTGGTACATGTGGTGGAGCGAAATTATGTACACGGGGTCCCAGTTACATCCAACAATAAAATGTCTAAGAAAAACAGTAATAACATCTAAGATATGAACTAAGAAAAACATCAACTAAATATACACTAAGCACTCATAACATAAAAACATTGAACATCAGCACAAACATGAACATGAGACTGTGAGCAGATGTGCACGCATGAACACATCAACATTGAAACAGATCAGCAGCAACATGAAACAGATCAGCAGCAACATGATATGGTTTTTCACAGTGATTATTCTAGTTAGAGATTCATGAGTCTAACAGCCTCAGGGTAGAAGCTGTTCCTCAGTCTAGTGGTTCTACACTTAATGCTCCTTAACCTCCTTCCTGAGGGGAGTGGGGCAAAAAGTGTGTGTGCTGGGTGGGTGGGGTCCTTCATGATGCAGGTGGCCCTCTTCCTGCATCTGGAGGTGTAGATGTCTGTGATGGTGGGGAGACTGATTCCAACAGATTTCTGTGCAGCCTTCACCACTCTCTGCAAAGCTTTTCATGCCGAAACCTCATGCCGAGGGCCCCCCCTCATTTCTCTCTCTGAGGCTGCCACAGCAAAGCAGAGACACACAACAAGTAGGCGTGCAACCTGTTGTGTGTCTCTGCTCTGCTGTAACAGACAGCCTCAGAAAGAGAAAGGAGGGGGCGGGGTCTATCTTTCCCCTTCGCTGCTGTGGGAACTTCAGTGAGGTGGATACCAGAGTGAGCGACGTGGATTGTTTATTTAAAATAACCAAGCGCGACCCGAACCAAGCTTTTAGTACCCCTCGGCACTCACTGAGTGCGTCAGGCCAAGGGGAAATGTCCCGGTGCTCCCGATGGCCAGTCCGATTGGCTCAGTAACCGTAGCATCAGTCTGTCTGCTCTTTTTCGTTGTGCTCTTTGAGAGCGTTTAGAGAGCTTAGAACATTGTTAAGAACTTTGGAAGCGTGTGGGAAGGGTTTATAAAGCCTTAAAATGGATATAAATACTAAAATAAATATATTCTGGTGAAGATTCTCAGTCATCCAGGACATGATGAATTCAAAAAGCGTTCAATACAAAAACAAATAAATAAAGTCCAGTTGTTTTTGTATTGAACGCTTTTTGAATATAAAATAAATATAGCGTCCCTACTTTGCTGATTTTCACTTATCACGTGGGTGTCTGGAATGTAACCCCCACGATAAGTGAGGGACTACTATACTTTATTTTTGTCATGTAATTGAATCCACTTATTACTATGCAGTTGCTGGCATTAATAACACATACTTATGATCATTACAAACATGTGTTTTTATGAATGTTTGTTTTTCCTCCAGGGTCCATCCTCTTCATGGGCCGAGTCATGACTCCTGAAGTCATCGAACCAAGCGACCACGACTTTGACTCCATGTGAACAAGACGGGAGGCCTCTTGGCCTTGGCAAAATCAGCTTCAGACATCATAAATGCTACCTATTCTCTATTGCCATCTTCAGCTGTTTTATACTATGTACGAAGAATATATATAAGCTGAATATTTAAAAGATATATTATATATTGAGGCACGGCATACAACACGTAACGTGACTGTGGTTTTTTTTATACTGGAAGCTTTAAATAATCAAACACAGATGTGCAGACAGGAGTTGTAAATATTCACTATAAAAGTTTTGTTTGTACGAGTAAAAATATACACATGCAGTATAAAAAATAAAAAATCCACGCGGAGCCCCTTTAAGTTTAACCGAGCAGCTTTTTACACGCATATAAATCACAAAATGTATTCCTCTTTAAGAGTATTCTTTTTTATCCACACTTTATTTACATGCCTGACAGGCACTGTGTTCTATATACAAGACATATATATGCTCAGTATTTATTACAGAATAAACACGTGCAAACATTAATCCTTAAACTATTAATCTTAGTAATATATTTGTTCCAGACAGCGTTAAGACGTTTCTACATTTAATCACATGGCTTAACTGCTGATGAATTATTATGCCTTATCATACCTGAGTGATTATCCCCAGCTGGGTGTCTTACAGGTGAGCAGTTTGTAAGGAGGGCTGGTTGCCATGGAAACAGACAGCAGAATGCAGGTGAACTACATGTAGGGAACAGTAACACCAGCTGTAATGATTCTTTTCTTGGATTAAAAAATGAATGTGTTACCATTAAAAATGTATATCCTTACATGTTTCAAGACTTTTTTTCTCTTTACATTTAAAAACGTGGCTTATTTTGGCTTTAAACAACATAAGTTTCACTGTTGTCCTTTAGATTATGCGAGTCTGAAATGGGTGTTTAGGTATAAGATTTAGTTTAATATTTATTTAAGAAAAGATTAAATAGAAATTTTAAATCATTTTTAATTCCACAGAGGATTGGTTTTGTTTTAAATAAAAATGGTATTTTATTAGCTTTAAACCACTCCAGCATGCAGAGCATGTTGTGTATTGTTGAGGAGTCACAGCTCATGAAGTTATTTATAATCTAAATTAATTCCACCAGCCGGGGTGATATCTGTGCCTTATGTCTTCATCGTGTGCACAGTTGTCTCCTCCAATAAACTGAACAGGAAGTGCAGATGGAGAACTCTGAAAATACTTTATCAAATGACTGGTTGAGCATGGTTTACCAGAGGTGAGATGCAGTTAATATCCATAGACTCTGTCTGTTTTTGAAATACTTCATATTTACCTTTTTGCTTTTTAATTCTGAACAGTGAACTTATTTATTTTACTTTAAATAATTCCTTTTCATTTGTGCATTTGGATTATCGCATTAGTTTCACTTTATCCAGTTTGCCACTTTTGACTCTTTGGTTGTCTGGCGACTTGTAATTAAGTTTATTCATTTAATTTACACCAAACCACATGAACTATAATTTAACAGTTGTGTTTGCACCACTCATTAAAGTCACAGCTGCTGTTATTAGCTCTTGAATCTGGATATTCAGGTTCATAGCACATTTTTATTACACGATTTATCTACTGGACATTTAGGTAAATATTGTAATTTTTAATTTAGAGCAGCTGTATATCACATCTGAAGCAAAACTGGTGGTATTGTGATTATTTACAAATCTCATAAACCTATGTTTTATTTACATTGGAACATAGAGAATATATCAAATGTTTAAACTAAGAAATTGTACCATTTTGGAAAAAAGTCATTTTAAACCTTTGTCAGCAACGTGTCACAAACAAGTTGGAACGAACAGGTTTCTTATTGTAAAGTATCCCCTCTTCTTTTAACAACAGTCTAAATATCAAGGAACTGAGGAGACTAGAGTCCATGGAGGGGAACATTGTCCCATTCTTGTATTTTATGATTCTAACTGTCCAACAGTTCTGAATCTTATCTGTCATATTTTTAGTTTCATAATGCATACTTTTTTTTAAAATTAGTTAAACATCTGGATTGTAGGCAGCCCAGTCCAGAACCTGGAATCCTTTAATTAGAAGCTATGCTGTTGTAATAGATCCAGAATGTGGTTTGTCATTGTCTTGCTGAAATGCAAGGCCATCCCTAAAACGCATCATCTGGATGGGAACATGGGTGGAACGGTGGTGCAGTTAGAGATGCTGCCTCACAGTTAGGGGACCTAGAGTTTGCATGGGTTTCCTCACACAGACAAAAATCATGGATTTTAGGTTAACTTGTAATCTAAATTGTCTCCAGGGTTGAGTGAGAATGTCAATAGTTGTCTTGTTTGTCTCTACGTGGCCCTGTGGTCCAGGGTCCCCGCCTCTCATAAAATGACTGTGGGACGTGAGCTTCCCTCAAAGGAAGAGCAGGTAACGCTGATTAATGGATGGACAGGAGCATACAGTATGTTGTTCTAAATCCTAAATACAGGTCCTTCTCAAAAAATTAGCATATTGTGATAAAGGTCATTATTTTCCATAATGTAATGATAAAAATGAAACTTTCATATATTTCAGATTCATTGCACACCAACTGAAATATTTCAGGTCTTTAATTGTTTTAATACTGATGATTATGGCATACAGCTCATGAAAACCCCAAACTGTTCAGTGATTTGTAGACATACATCAGTATTTTGAACTAGATTCGAAAGTGAACTGGTAACCAGTGCAGGGAGGCCAAAACTGGTGTAATGTGCTCTCTTTTGCCTGTACTGGTTAGAAATTGGGCTGCTGCATTCTGGACCAGTTGTAGTCATGCAATGGAGGTCTGACTGATACCAAACAGGAGTGAATTGCAGTAATCAAGCCTAGATGTAATGAATGCATGTATTACTGTCTCCAGGTTATTTTTGGATAATATGGGCTTCAGTTTAGACAGCCGCCTCAGTTGGAAGAAGCATGATTTAACAATCATGTTTACATGATTGTTAAGTTTCAGGGAAGGGTCCATTATCACTCCCAGATTAGTGACTCTTTGTTTTTCTGACAGGGTTAGAGCGGAGAGGTCGATGCAGTGGTTTGTGATCGTGTCGTTGGGAGGGAACAACATGACTTCAGACTTCTTTTCATTGAAACTCAAGAAATTTAAAGCCATCAGTCCCTGATGTCAGCCAGGCAGTCGAGCAGCGGTGTTGAATAGAGCATGTACCATTGTGTCTTAGGGGAAGTAAATTTGAAGTCATCGGCATAGAAGTGGAAGGGCATGTTGTGTTTCTGGAAAATAGCACCAAGCGGCAGCAGGTATAAAGAGAATAGGAGGGGACCCAGGATGGACCCCTGCGGAACCCCCCATTTAAGCTCTGCCTCTGCGGAACTAAAATCCTTGATGGAGACACAAAATGATCTGTCAGTGAGGTAGGATCTGAACCAATTGAGGGCTGATCCTGTGACGCCCACCCACTGCTCCAACCTAGCAATGAGGATCTTATGGTCGATGGTGTCGAAGGCGGCTGTGAGGTCCAACAGGACAAGCAGCACAGAATCACCAGTATCTCTGTGGATCTGAAGATGTCGTTAAAGGAAGAAGCAGGTAAAAGATAATGAATGAATAATACCACATTATTTGTTATTTATTTTTTTGTTTGTTTGGGCTACTCTTGCCACATTTGGCTCAGTTATGTAAGCCAGGTTAAATGTGGCCCTAAATTCCTGATCCAGGCCTAACTCAGGTGTTATGGTATGGCCTGATGTTGAGTGGCCATGAGTCGAATGTAAAGGGGCAGACTTTACATAAATAAGGGTTAGGTCATAAAGGATGTGTTTCAGTGCTGTCAGTATGCTCTAACATTAGGTCTACACCTCCTCCCAGGAGCAATGTCTTTGAGCTAGCTGCTTTGGAAAATCCCCCTTTGTGTAAAAGTAAGCAAGCTGTCAGAAGTTCTTTTGAAGATCAATATGAATTTTGAGCCGTCTCGTGCGGCAGCAGTGACCCGCAGCAGCGTGTGTTGCCAGGCAACCTGCTGTCAGCCGGTGTCACGCGCAGCAGCCAGCAGTCTCATTCACACACACAGCGGTGGCCCACACAGCCAGCAGGACGGCTAACTTTCTCACCGTGATCTCTAACATAGACAACAGGATCCAAATGGGTCACAGCTGCCGGGCTACAGCACAAAACCGAGCCGTGCGTGAGGCGCTAACAGGCCAGAAGGATTTACCGCCACAACAAGGTGACTGGACATGTCAGAAAGGTATGCTAAACTTCAATTTTTATGCTGGTTTAGCAGGAACAAGCTACTTTAACCTCTTGATAACTTTTGGTTTATTCTCCCATTAGTTTCTGGTTAGCAGATGAGAACAAACAGCCAGTATAAATAATACAGGCACCAGTGTCCACACATCACCTGCATACAGGGACTATTATAAGCTAATAGCACCTGCTCAGGTGTCCACTGGTGCCATGGCAACGGGTTCTAATCTGCATTGTCAGGCCCAGTTCAGTGTAACTCGAACCACTCAGCCGGTGGTCAGGGTTTCAGCACACACACACATGCACAGGTTACATTAATAATGCTCCCCTTCAGACAGGTGTGATGAGACACCGCATCATCTGTGTGTTCATTTTTATTCTTTGTCTCCATCAGTTCTTCAGGCGTGAACACTCTCAGTGGCAGTTTTCCTAAATCCCACTCATCCCAGTATTCAGAGCTCGGAGTCACAGGCACAGCTCCCTCAGTGGACCCAAGTCCTGATTCTGGACTGGTGTCAACACCTGTAAGTGACACGCACAGACACACACATACACATACACACAGGTATCTGCTGTTGCAGGATATTTTTGTTTCTCTTTATACCTCTTCACTATCCTCTCTCTTTTGTGATTCAGTCCTTCCATTGATAGTGTCCTCATCCCTCCTGGAGATAAAACTAAGGGTTTCTGTTAGGGATGCACGATATTATCGGCATGGTATCAGTACGGGCTGATATTAGCGATAAAGTTCAATATCAGACATCGGCCATTCCATCAAAATAACTCACCAATATAAAGGGCACTGTTTTATATACTGTGTACACATATATATATATATAT
>NC_056503.1:16072482-16093401 GCF_014905685.2 Nematolebias whitei
TTCACAATTTGTTTAGTGTCCCAACTTTTTTGGAATCCAGTTTGTATGTATATGTACATGTATACATATGTATATGTATGTACAGTGCCTTGCGAAAGTATTCGGCCCCCTTGAACTTTTCAACCTCTTGCCACAAATTTAGACTTCAAACATAAATATATACAATTTTATTTTTTTGTGAAGAATCAACAAGTGGGACACAATTGTGAAGTGGAATGAAATTTATTGGATGTGTCAAACTTTTTTAACAAATAAAAAAACTGAAAAGTGGGGCGTGCAATATTATTTGGCCCTCTTGCATTAATACTTTGTAGTGTCGCCTTTTGCTGCAATTCCAGCTGCAAGTCTCTTGGGGTATGTCTCTATCAGCTTTGCACATGGAGAGACTGAGTGTCAGTGTCTCTCCGAAGCCAAGATGGTAAGAGGATCACCAATTCTACCATTCGGCGCAGAAAGATAGTACAGCAATACCAGAATGGTGTTACCCAGCGTAAAATAGCAAAGACTTTTAAGTTATCATCATCAACCGTGCATAACATCATCAAAAGATTCAGAGAATCAGGAACAATCGCTGTGCGTAAGGGTCAAGGCCGTAAAACTCTACTGGATGCTCGTGATCTCCGGGCCCTTAAACGTCACTGCACCTCAAGCAGGAATGCCACTGTCAAGGAAATAACAGAATGGGCTCAGGAATACTTCCAGAAAGCATTGTCAGTGAACACAATCCACCGTGCCATCCGCCGTTGCCAGCTGAAACTCTACAGTGCAAAGAGGAAGCCATTTCTAAGCAAGCTCCACAAGCTCTGACGTTTGCACTGGGCCAGGGGTCATTTAAAATGGAGTGTGGCAAAATGTAAGAATGTTCTGTGGTCAGATGAGTCACGATTTGAAGTTCTTTATGGAACACTGGGACGCCATGTCATCCGGACCAGAGAGGACAAGGATAGTCCAAGTTGTTATCAACGCTCCGTTCACAAGCCTGCATCACTGATGGTATGGGGTTGCATGAACGCTTGTGGCATGTGCAGCTTGCATGTCTGGAAAGGCACCATTAATGCAGAGAACTATGTTCAGGTTCTAGAACAACATATGCTCCCATCTAGACGTCATCTCTTTCAGGGAAGACCCTGCATTTTTCAACACGATAATGCCAGACCACATTCTGCAGCAATCACAACATCATGGCTACGTAGGAGAAGGATCCGGGTACTGAAATGGCCAGCCTGCAGTCCAGATCTTTCACCTATAGAGAACATTTGGCGCATCATAAAGAGGAAGGTGCGACAAAGAAGGCCCAAGACGATTGAACAGTTAGAGGCCTGTATTAGACATGAATGGGAGATCATTCCTATTTCTAAACTTGAGAAACTGGTCTCCTCTGTCCCCAGACGTCTGTTGAGTGTTGTAAGAAGAAGGGGGGATGTCACACAGTGGTAAAAATGGACTTGTCCCAACTTTTTTGGGATGTGTTGATGCCATGAAATTTGGAAACAACTGATTTTTCCCTTAAAATGATACATTCTCTCAGTTTAAACTTCTGATCTGTGATGTGTGTTCTATTCTGAATAAAATATTAGATGTTGGCACCTCCACATCATTGCAGTTAGTTTTTATTCACAATTGGTTTAGTGTCCCAACTTTTTTGGAATCCAGTTTGTGTATATATATATATATATATATATATATATATATATATATATATAATGTACACATATAACTTGTCATTTTTATGTCTAGACGAACACGTACAGAGAAAGGCACAATGGACGAGATGAGTGTACGTGGTTTAAAAAAGGTTTTTGGAAAATGTAGAATTGGAGCCAACATCTTATTAAAGACGGAGAATAAACATGGGAAGAAGATGAATCATAAACAGTGCATTATTTTACTAATAAAGTGTGTTTAAAAATGCAGCATTTGACGGTGAGGATTTATTTTTTGTCCGTACACCGAGTCACCTTTTTCAGATAAACTTCGGTGCTGATTGAATGTTTCAGTGTGATGTGGAGCTGTAAGGTCGGTGGAGAGATTCAGGAAGTGAAATGTAAACGAAACGCAAGATTAGTTTTAAAATGCAGGATGACAGAGACAAACAGTTACAGAGAAAATCTGAGCGCGTGATAACTCAAAGAAATGTTCGTTAGTGACCTTTGCAGTGACTGATTTAGTCAGACTGTGAAGAGAGGGATACAAAGTTGTGGTCGATTAAACGTGTGGGGTTCTTTTTTCTTCTCAGCCCTTTCTGACACAGCCAAACATCACAGCTTCCACTCTGCTGAATTTTAGCTGAGATCACATTATGAGTGAATTTTGATTAAGCTTTGGCCGACAGTATGAATTCTTATTGTTCATGCCACAACAAACGGTGCGGAGGCTTCTGTGCACCCAGACTGCATGCTTCAGTTCAGATTACAGGATGCTAGGTTAGTGATCCCACCGTGGCTGATCACATGGGCCTCCTTATCTTCTCCTGTCTCCTTTCAGCTTCCATCAAGTCGCTTCCGCTTCGTGTCGTGGCATCGCCTGGAGCAGTGCGACGTCACCGGTGACCAGCTGACCTGCCCCCGGGTTAGAGAAGGTGGGACTGATATGAGGAAACCCCCGGACCTCTACAACTGATCCACTTTTATATCAACTCAATTCAAAATGGCTGCCACAGCTAATTGATCTCAGCGATCTTAGTTTTATTTTTGTCAGCTGTGCAGGTACTGAGCTGGAATAAGAGAAATCCTCAGCTTGCACTCCCAGCGTTGATTGTGGAAGATCTTTGTTTAAATCTTTAACATTAACTGAGAGTCGACCCCCGTCTGTTAGCAAAATATCTCTTTTATGTTGGTGAGACTGATTGCAAATACATTCTCTGAGCACTAACGGTGCGATTAACATTAAATACTTATTAGTTTCAAACATATCCTGACAGTATGTGGGTGATATGCATTCCTTCAACAAACGTTCGGCTGTAAAATATACTTTTTGTCAAAAAGTTGCTAAAATTGCAGCAAATCAGATAATATCCTAGTTAACAATAATAATAATGTAAACAGTATTACTTGTTTATATTGACAATATTGAAGGGCCGTCAGAAGAAGACTCGTTTCTGAGGCAGGGAGCTGACCTTGCTTTGGATGGTGGGAGGAGGAAGAGGAGAGAAGAGGAAGGCCAGAGGTGGGAGGAGCGACTGCAGGAAAACTGGGAGAACTGTTTGGTATGTAAACAGGATGTGTAGATCTGTGTCGCTAAAGAAGACAAGTTGATGTTTGTGCCACCTGCTTTTCTTTCCAGGAGTTGAATCTTTCCTACCAGGACTTGGGGGATCCCTACCAGCGAGAGAACTTTCTCCGCATCCTTCGAAGGTTGATTCGTGTGGAGAAACTACAGCTGATCGACAACTCTCTCACCAACCTGAGTTCTGTACGTCTGCCAAGGTAAATGAAGTGCACCACAACATCTATTACCCGCTGAGCCTTTCATCTTCTGCAGCCAACTCATAGCAACTACCATATTTTTCGGCGTATAAGTTGCAGGGTTTTTTTTTTTAATATATATAGATTGGCCTGCGACTTATACACCAAAGCGACTTATATACTTTTTCCCATATTCATAACACAAGTTTTGACTGACGCTTTAAGTGTTCATTCATACTGACATGAAGCAGAGGAAACATTACCATTTGCAGCTGTCAGAGGCGTAAGATGGCCCTCTAGGCTTTTGACAACTACTATATGTATAGGCTATATCTATACCCCTGCCGCCCCCCCACCAAACACTGACCATTAAAGTGTATTTATTAAGTAAAAGTTCAACTGAGACACACCTTTACTATAATGTGGAGCAAACAAATAATTGTTTTTAAGTGTTAATCTTGTTCAATTTCGACGAACTGCAACAGTCCGTGAGCGCTCCTGCGGCCGCCAGTTGATTCTTGGCACGACACCGGCCCACGTTTCCCGGGGTCAGAGGTCACGCATAAAAAAAGTAACGTACGTAACGTAATGTACTCCGAAGCGACTTGTACTGTATTTTCCAGCGTTTAAGTTGCAGTTTTTTGCACAGATCTGTCAGTCCTGCGACTAATATGCCGAAGCGACTTATATACGTTCCCCCACCCCACCCCCACATTCATAACACCATTTTTGACTGACACTTTAAATTTCTAGCAACAGCAAGTCCTCCAGTGCACTCTTGCTTCACTCAGCTGGTGCAGGCGGAGGAACGCTGGAGAGCTAGCAGCTCTGGCCACAATGGATGGATGGTGCTGTGCTGCCCAGAGGAAATGAAACTGTTTTGACCATTAAAGTGCATTTATTAAGGAAAAGTTAGAGACACACCTTTGCTATAATGTCAAACAAATAAATGTTCTTAAACGTTAATCTCGTTAAATTTCTAAGAACTGCAACAGCAAGTCCTCCCATGTGCGCTCGCTTCACTCAGCTGGTGCAAGCAGAGGAATGGCCACGATGGATGGATGGATGGATGGATGGATGGATGGTGCCATGCCTTATGTATGTTTTTTCCTCTTCATGATGCTTTTGTTGACTGATATACTCAGGAGCGACTTGTACTCCGAAAAATACGGTAATGCAAACGAGTTTTCTAAGAAGAACCATACAAATCTGTTCAACGTTATTCTGCCACTTGTAACAGCGGAGCAGAGAGCATTCAGTGGTCAGGATGGAGACGTTCTGTGACGCACGTGCAGAAACATTTCACTGCTTTAGGTTCAGCTTGTTGGCTGCATCTGTGTGGGCACGCTCTGCAGGGATACAAGTACTTCCCGGATGTTGTCCCTGCAGCGCTGGAACTCACGTCAGACTATTTTAAGGAGTTTAAATGAATGTTTAGTTAAAGATGGCAGCTTTGGAACAACTGTTTTAACGTTCCAAAGCTCCACTGAAGTCAGTTTTAAGAGCAAAGACTCCTAAATTGTCCTGGTTTCCTGTTGTCCACCTGATTGTGACTTCTCTAATGGTTTTTAAGGACGATTTGTTTGATGTTTGTCGCTTTAAGGAAAATAGAATTACCACTGTAACTTTACATTTTTTGTCTCAATGAGTTTCAGAGTCTGTAATGTTCTTTAAACAAATATAATAAAAAAATGTGACTGTTTTGGGGGGCAGGTGCCGGATGCTGAATGTGCACCGCAACCACCTAGTTTGTCTGCGTCAGCTGCCAAAGCTCCCCACGGTGGAGCACCTCTGTCTGTCAGAGAACGCCGTCAGCTCCCTGGAGGGGCTGGGAGCTCTGAGGAACAGCCCGCTGAAGTCCCTAAACCTGACCCGCAACCCCGTGACCTTCACTCAGGACTACCGCACACGGTGAGAAGACTTGGCTCATAAACGATACGCAGAACAAGAGGAGAGGGTCCTTCTCAGCTCCACTTTACCCTGTCTCTTGTTTCTCCTTGTCTGCAGTGTTTTCTCCTGCTTGCCAAATCTCCAGGTCTTGGACGGCATCTCTAAGATGCCAGAGGACTCGCTGCCCCCCAGGTTAAAAGGACGGGAACACTCCAGGATGTGCAATATTTTATGACTTCTCCATAGACTGGATGTACAGACTGATTCTCCACTTCAGCAAAGAGCTGCACACGAAAAGTGTCAGCATTCTCAGTGGAAAACTAGCTGGGTAACATTTGATCCGATTTTTTAGAAGAATTGTTATATTTTTTTTTACAAACTGTCACAGCTGTGGAAGAGAGACTTAATGGTAATGTGCACTTTTTTTAGTTATTGATAATTCTGCTCAAAATGGTCAAAGACACATATTTGTACACATTAAAGACGTATTTTTATACTGATATATGTCCATATATGTTTTTTCTGAATGTGGTGCAGAGATCAGATACAAAAGGAACGATCAAGGTAAGATTTGGTTCCGCTGACACAGAAAAGCTCGATGTCTCTCTGGTCTTTGCTGAGCCGACACATTGGCGCGCCTCACTGCTCCAGAAGATCTGCAGGACAGAATCTCATTAGATCCAAGAGTTTTTATCAGCACAGAAGTCAATAGAAATGTAGCTTCTGGGCCTTCAAGACGAGACAAACAGGATATCTGCTTCTGAGATGTACCAAATATTTAATGTCCCCACTCCTTTATGATAATGTCCTATCCTCCTCCTCCTGACAAGATAATGGCCCATGGACTCCAGTCAGACATAAAACAACCACTAATCACCACTGAGTTGTAAAGCTCTCAAATTGACTGGATTTATGACTTAGTATAAAAATGCTCAAACCTGTATTATTTATTCCTAAAGGCCTTAGCCATGTGCGTCCAATGCTTTCATTCATTCATTCAACCTTTATTTATACAGGTTAGTCCCACTGAGCCTCAGGAACTCATTTACAAGAGAGACCTGAATTTTAACAAAGAATGATGACAACAGTAGACAATCAAAGGATGCGTACAAATAAAAAAAAAATAAACAAGTGAAAAT
This sequence comes from Nematolebias whitei, assembly GCF_014905685.2. Classification (NCBI taxonomy): domain Eukaryota; kingdom Metazoa; phylum Chordata; class Actinopteri; order Cyprinodontiformes; family Rivulidae; genus Nematolebias; species Nematolebias whitei. The sequence continues at coordinate 16,078,916 of NC_056503.1, forward strand.
AAAATGGTAATTAAAAGGAAAAGTTGCAACAACAACAAAAAAAAAACAGCTGGATTATAAGGCGGTGTAGAAAACTAAAAACAGGAACATGTCTGCGTTGGTTTTTGTCAGGAACTTAACAGATATTTGAAGACACAGAGAGGTCAAGGTCGAGTGCTCCTGTTAACTGGAATAACGTACAAAAAGATCTGAAGCTGAGGAGAAAGCCCTTTTGTCTAGTTCAGTCCTCACTGAGGGAACACTGCAGGTAATAATGTCCTGAGAGCGCACGCCGTAGCTGCACTCACGCAGAGACATGTAGGGGGAGATGTATGAAGGCAGCAGACCAAGAAGTGATTTAAAGATGAAAATGTACCAGTGAGAGAGTCTGCGTGAAGTTAATGATGACCAGTTAACCAGTGAATACAGGGTGCAGTGGTGGGTACGATAATCACAGCCAGTTATGAATCTTAGTGCACCATGATAGACAACATCCAACATCTGCAGGGTTCTTGTAGGAGCGTTCATGTAAATAATGTCGCCGTAATCAATGGAGGGAAGGAAAGTCACAGATACAAGGCGTTTCCTAGCATTTAGGGTTAGACAGGATCTGTTTCTGAAAAAGAAACACAGTTTAACTTTCAGTTTCTTTACCAAGTTTTCCACATGGAGCTTAAAAGAGAGATGCAAGTCGACCAAGATATCCAAATATTTATAGGACTGGACAAACGCAATAGGGACACCATTTGAGGATAAAATCAGAGGAAGCACTGCTGGGACCGACTCTCTGTTTGAAAAAAGCATCCATTTGGTTTTATCGGCATTAAGGAGAAGTTTGAGACGAAACAAATCTGACAAATCTTTCAGGGAGTTTTCTTTAAAACCCACCCAGTGGTTCATGAGATAATCTAAAAGACAAACACATACACTGACGCGGGCAAACATTATCATCCGCCTCGACCTTTCAGTAGCAGTCTGTAACTACGTGTTCCGATAAACTACTCCATTCAATTCAGTTTATTTATATAGCACCGTATCACAACAAAGTTGTCTCAGGGCACTTTACAGGAACATTCACATACACAGAAAAGCCAATTATTAAAGTTCTCTATCTAAGGAATCCAGCAGACAAGTTGAATGTTCACTTCATTGCGGTCTCCCAACCTGAGCAAGCACAGTGGCAACAGTGGAAAAAAAACCCTCCCTTTTAAAAGGAAGAAACCTCCAGCAGAACCAGGCTCAGGACAAGCGCCATCTGCTTTGACCGGCTGGTTTGAGAGGAACAGATACACAATGGCAGGTCAAGAATCACGTTGACAGAAATAATATCAAATGAAACCTATGCAATTTTAACAATTCGTTTAAGGAAATGAGGTCAGTTTGTCCTCCAGTAGTCTAAGCCTATAGCACCATAACAAGTCAACCATAACTATAGGATTTATTAAAAAGGAAAGTCTTAAAACAGGGCAATGTTTCAGCCTCACGGACAGAAAGTTAAACCATCATCAGCGAAGAGTTGATCACTGTGATATTTGAACAAATCAACAACTGGAGAGTTCCACAAGAGAGGAGCCTGATAACTGAAAGATCTTCCTCCCATTCTGCTTCTGAAAACTCTAGGAACCACAAGTAAACCTGCAGTCTGAGAGCAAAGTGTTCCGTTAGGAAAATATGGAACAATAAGATCTCAAATATAAGATGAAGCTAGGTTGTTGAGGGCTTTGTAGATTAGAAGTAAGATTCTGAATTCAATTACTGAATGAAAAGTGGGGCGGGGGGGGGGGGGGGGCTTCCTTTATATACTAGTTGCATCTCTCCTGTTGTTGATTTGTTCAAACATCACAGTGATCAACTCTTCGCTTATGATGGTTTAACTTTCAGCATTCACCTGCAACACAAACACACTTTGTTATGTGATGCTGCAGGGTATGGATGCTGCCACATGTGCACATTAACAGGCACAGTGAGCTGCATGTGCAAGCACACACTCGTTAGCAGAATTTCAGCCCTCTGTGCTCACAGCAATGCAGAGACACACAACTTGGGCAGCGAATGCTCCCTAACAAGCCTAAGGAGTCTGGCTCAGACTAGCAGTTACATGCCTCATTAGGATTTGTTTAAGTGTGGAAGGCTGCTTCATGTGTCCGTGTGTTCAGTGCAACAAGCTGAGGCTCCAGCTGATGGATGAGAAGCTGCAGGATAATGAGCTCAGTGGATCTTCATGCTGCAAACAGGATCCAGGTCAAGCAGAGCAGCTGCTCGTTGAAACTGTGTGTGTGTGTGTGTGTGTTGAGCTTCGTTAATTGCTGCCATCATTGCTGCTGTGCAGGACTTCTTACTGCAGTGGGTTCAAATAGAAGATAATACTTGCACCCAGAAAGATTGAGTCTAGAAAACAAGTTATCTAGAAGAGAACTTTCGGCTTTCTAGTAGCTCTCGTGTTGGTGTTAAGTAGAAGACTTGACGATCTGTCGTTTGGGTTTTGTGCATCGCCAGAGAGATTTTGGCTTCGGGCAATCAGCACGTTAAATTTACTCATGCCTGGTAATTCATCCGTGAAATGACTGAGAGGGGTGCAAGAATGTGAAAAAAGTAGTCATCATCTCTGCCACTGCTTGGTTCTGTAAAAGAACACGTGTGTGTGTGTGTGTGTGTGTGTCCCTGTGGCCTGCTATTAGCAGAGTAATGAGACACCTGTTAGTGTTGCACTCCTCCGGCATCCCGTTGTCCCTCCAGGGCAGGAAATCAGCAGTCTCATAACAGCAGAGAGGATGGTGACGGGAAGAAAGGGGGGAGGAGGGCACGGTGAGAGGCAGAGAGGGCGGAAATATGAGGAAGACCCTCAGGGATGAGGACAGGAACGGAGAGGAAGAGCAGAAATGGAGGGTGACGGTTGAGGGGGATGATCTGATGGAGACTGTGCGTTAGGGATAAATGTTATTTATTAGGAGGTCTTCTCTCGTTTGGTTTTCATTCCTCTCCGTTTGTCTGTTTATTTCCCATGCGAGTCATTTTCAGCTCTCGGGAAAGGAACTGGGCTGGCGGGAGTTCAGAAACGAGAACATTTGAGGCTTCCAGAGTGCAGCGTTGAACAACTGTGTGCCCATGACACGGAAAATTAAAGTTTTAATTTTCGTTACTGCTGCTGGTTTTAATTATCAATAAACATTATTGTATTTCAACATTAGGATGTTTTTGCCTGTGTCTGTTAGCAAAATGTCTCGTGGACCACAGGAAAAATATTAATACATTTGAGGACAGTAAGAACTGGATGGACACCTGCAATGACCCTTTAAAACCCTTTTCAAAATGGCTACCACAGCCACTGACCTTAAAGAACATAGTGATGCTTATAACTCAGTCAATTTTACAAATACTGACCCAATATTTGATAAAGGAGCTGAGACTGATCTCCAAAACATTTTTTGGTTTAAGAGGAACAGATCTTTCTCCCATTCTGCTTTTGGAAACTATAGGGACTGTAAGTAAACCTGCAGTCTGAGAGCGAAGTGCTCCGTTAGGAAAATATGGAACAATAAGATCTGTAATATAAGATGGAGCTAGGCTGTTGAGGGCTTTGTAGGTTAGAAGTAAGATTTAATTCCTTCATTTAAAATCGTCTTGTTTCAGTTTGAATGTAAACAATGTCAAATATTTCTGTCTTTACTCTGAGAAAAGCTGAACTTGGCTCAAGAATGTCCAGAAAGATTTAAACACCCCCCCCCCCACACACACACACACACACACACACACAGAGCGACTCTACTAATGATCAGTCCTTGTCAGCAGATTTACAAACAGTCTTAGACAACACATTTACGACCTTTATTCTTTTTATTGTAAACACCGGACATAAGTCAACACAGTAAGAATCCCTCATTTTGTATCAAATAAAAAAGGTGTACAAATTTACAAATACTTTTACTTTACATTGTACAGTAGGTTAAAAGGACGCTGTAGTAAACTGCATTTAATTTGAGAAATTCATTCACAGCAGCAGCTGACTGGAAATCGTTCTTCTGCCACTTTAAAAGTATTTTTGAAACGTTAACCGACTGGGACAGGCAGGAAGTTTCCATGAATGAAAAGGCACATGTCGGCGTTACGCTCGGCACTTAGAGGCTTCGGCAGAAATGTCTCTTTGATTGGCATTTTGCAGAAACATCCTGTGAAAACGCGCCAGCGTGTCCGCCTCAGAAAGCTGGTTAGAGTCATTGTGTCAAACTTCATCCATCAGAGACAGAAAGCGAAAGGCACGCGACACTTCTTATGATTGTCAGAGTTGTTTTCATCAGCAATAAATAACAAAACGATCAAACAAATGTCATGACTGACTGGAATGTCAGGCCTAAAATTAACATCAAATATAATATTTTGCATAAAAACTAAAAAAAAAGGCCAGAATTGAAGACAGCATTAGATAAAAAATATATCTGCTCCTTTAATACACACATAAGAGATGGCACATGGATAAAATACATTCTCTGAACCAGACGGACATTTAGGCACAATGTAGATTAATGAACAAAAAGAAACCGAGTGAATAGTTTAAACCATTTATGACCTAAAACTTGTGTCCGTTTCCACAGTGTAGTGTTTTTATTCCCATCTTTCAGGAACAGTTTTCAGATTACCTTTAGTGGAACTCTGCTTCACTGGTTTGATTCCTTTGGGAAGGACAGACCTGACTGGGCAGACTAGCAGCCGAACTTTGCACCAGTCCTACATTTCTGCCCTCCGATTGGTCCTCCTAACTCCACCAGCTGTGTCCTCCACCAGCTCGTCCTCCTCCTCCTCCTCATAATTCTCCTCTTCGTTAGTCTTCACTCCATTTTGGTGGTGCTCCTCCTTTCGTAGTCCCTCTTGGTTTTTTACATCATTCTGAGGGCAGCAGATGAGCGCATGACGTTCATGTAAAACCACATAAAAATAAAAAAAGCATGAAACAATGTAACTAAAACAGAACAAAATGACTTGTAAATTTTAAAACATCTTTCAAATTGAAACATACAGTGCTTTGTGAAAGTATTCAGCCCCCTTGAACTTTTCAACCTTTTGCCACATTTCAGGCTTCAAACATAAAGATATAAAATTTTAATTTTTTGTGAAGAATCAACAACAAGTGGGACACAATCGTGAAGTGGAATGAAATTTATTGGATGTGTCAAACTTTTTTTAACAAATAAAAAACTGAAAAGTGGGGCGTGCAATATTATTGGGCCCCCTTGCGTTAATACTTTGTAGTGCCGCCTTTTGATGCAGTTCCAGCTGCAAGTCTACACTGTTCAGCGATTTGTAGACATACATGAGTATTTTGAACTGGATTCGAAAGTGAACCGGTAACCAGTGCAGGGAGGCCAAAACTGGTGTGATGTGCTCTCTTTTGCCTGTACTGGTTAAAAATTGGGCTGCTGCATTCTGGACCAAGATATAAACTAAGATATACGCTAAACAAACACCAAACTAAACTTAAAGATCTAAGATATGCCAGTCATTGTTCAATGTTTTTATGTTATGAGCGCTTAGTGTATATTTAGTCTATGTTTTTCTTAGTTCATATCTTAGATGTTATTACTGTTTTTCTTATACATTTTATTGTTGGATGTAACTGGGACCCTGTGTACATAATTTTGCTCCACCACATGTACCACGAGGTGCGAATGACAATAAAGAAACTCTGACTCTGACTCATTAATAGTGCAAAATAATACACTGAACAACAGTAGCACGGTTCTCATAGGTTCTGTTCGGCTATAATTTACACGCTTAATGTGAGCACTAACATAAACTAAACTAACATAAACTAAACTAACATAAACTACACTAACATAAACTAAACTAACATAAACTAAACTAACATAAACTACACTAACATAAACTAAACTAACATAAACTAAACTAACATAAACTACACTAACATGAACTAAACTAACAAACTAAATGAACAAACTAGGATTTATTCAAAGCATGCAACAAAAATACAGGAACAAGGCGCCAAAAGTAAAAAATTAATAAATCTACAGCAGCATGGTCGTATTGGCAGAGTGGTTCTGATGACAGTGAAGTTATCTTAGCAGCATGCTACTGTTAGCAGTGAGGTTCAGTTAGTGGCGTGGTGTTGTTAGCAGCATTAGCAGGTCCCGTCCGCAGCATGATGGTAATAAGGACTGCAGCAGCTGCCCTCCAGAACTGGGTCCAGCAGACAGAGAACATCTAAGGTTCCCCCGGGGAACCAAGTGGGTCTGCAGAGTTTGGTCCGTGCAGGCAGACAGAGGATCTTGTTAGCAGCATTAGCAGGTCTAGGTAGCAGGTCCCGTCAGCACCCCGATGGAAACCGAGACCGCAGCAGCTGCCTCCCAGACAGCCCTCCAGAACTGGGTCCGGCAGACGGAGAACATCCAAGGTTTCCCGTGGAACCAAACAGGTCCATAGAGTTTGGTCTCCAGCCAAGGCTGGAAGGACTGAACCACGATGGCACGATGGCAAGGCAAAGATACAGAAAACTCCACAAGTGTGTCATGGTCATACCCGTACTGTGGATGTTCATTGTAAGAGCAAAAGAAAGTTCAAGCAAAAGCAACGGGAACAAAAAAATATCGAGTTCACCAGGAGACTGTGAAGAAGCGTCTCGGCTGAGCGTGGCCATCTAGGCCAGTAATACCAGTAAACTAAATTTATGTCAGGATGCTCCATGTTTTAATCTATTTTGTTGATGGTCTGTTTAGCAATGGAACATTGGAAATAAAATGGTGTAAGTGCTGCGAATAGATCTTTGGAATAAAAGCTGATGGTTCAGGTGTAAAGTGAAAATGATCTTGTTGATAGTTGTCAGCTTCTGGATGAAGCCTTAAGTGAAACAAAATGGGGTAATCCCTGTAGTTGCCACAAGAGCTCAAATCTAATGAGGTAACGGAAAAAAAAGTTGATATCCAGCATCACATTATGATCAAAACAAATAAAGAATTAGATTTATTTCTTTGTGGCAATGTTATTTCTTGATTTAATTTAATTTTTAACTTAGAACGTGTTTGTTAAAGGCCTGTGGAAGGACGCAGGTCATTTCAAGGATTCTGTTAATAACAGGAGACTCACCTGTTCTGCATTCTCCTCATTATATGGATCTTCTTCAACTCCTTCTTCTTCTCTTTTCTGCCCACCAGCTATGTCTTCCTGGGCCTTAAGCAGGACAAAGTCATTACAACAAGCCTACAATGTAGTAAACAGATCACTCCCTCTGACAGAACCACTCGCCCCACATGAAAATCATGACATGTACTAAAAGAATAAACGTCTGTATTTGTACATGACCAGTTTACTGCAGCTTGGGGAGACACAAACATTGATGCATAATCAACACCCCGCGCGGCGCAGCAGCCAAACCTCCCAGGACTTTAAAATTTAACATGGAATTAAATGCTAAAGTCAAGCTTTAGGAGTTTATCACTAGGGCTGAGTACCGAACCGAGGTTCTTTTATGGCACCGACCGAACTGCACCGGTCGGTGTATGGATTGAAATGTCACTCTTTTTTCGGTGTCAAGTTTTGGTATCGGCTGTAACGTGTCACGTGGTTTCAGCACGCAGGCAGGTAAAACACCAGACGTATAACAAAACAGACTACGTGTTTACACCCAGAGCTGTATAGAGCTGCTATTCTATGTACAATGTATGTCTATGGTGCTGGTGACGCCCACAGACAGGGTTCACGTGTGCAGCGCGTGTTGTCAAAGGGCTCCGACAACACACGTGCAGAAAGTTGCTCTGTGTTTCTCTGCAAGAAGAGAGACGGACAGCAGCTTCCTCCCCCCTCCTCCTCTCAGCGTGAGTCAGTCTCTGTGTGTGGGTGAAACGGACTGAATCAACATCTCCACAGCCGGACTCGTCTTCATCAAAGAACTCCCGAGGACGGCTCTGTGTTTCAACTGGTGAGTTTACGTCTGTTAACCTGACTGAAAAATGTTGGATTTTATACCTGGATTATTGAGCATGGACTTTGTTACGTTTGTTAACGTTATTGCAGCTTAACACATACATTGCGGTGAAATAATGCTAACTTTAAGATATTAGTGTGTAAATTGATTTTATCTGCGTAGCTAGCTAAACTCAGAAGCTAACTAAAGATTGACGTAACAGATAAATCTTAGCTTGTAAAAATGTGCTCATCCATCCAGTCAGCTGCTTAAACAGTTCACTAATGTTCACTGTTCATGTTAATGCTCTCCTCACAGGAAGTTCTGACCCAGATGTGAGGACAGACAGAAAGTGAGGTGGAGGCCACAGGACAATTAGACTTTGTTGTTAAAAGTTTGCTGTCTTTTCTACAGTGGAGCTGCATGGTGGAGGTAAGTTAAGCTGTAAAATATTTTGTCGACCAGTTAAACTTCTATCTCTCAGCCTAGATAATGTTTTTTGAGCAATAATAACACAACCATGTTATTGTTGATGTTTTGTTCTCATGTCAATTAGGGAGATGATCAGAGCCCTAAACCACAGAGAACCACAGAGAAGATTCAGGCAGAGACACAGAGGTGCAGAAGTCTGCATCAACCCTAACTTCAGTGAATCCAGTGACTTGCTGGTGGGATGTGAGGGACAATATGTCAGTGCTGTCAAACTGACAACCAGGTATCTGTGTGTGCAACAAGCATCATCCACACCCTCAGAGTGAACACTTCCTACTGCTGGAGACACCATCAGCCAGGAGCGGGCTTGTTTGTGTCCACAGAAAGCAGACATGTTGTTGTTTCTGAAGAAAAACTGTTCAGTGAAAAGGTCCTCAGTGTGTAGCAGTGAGCATTAGACACTGACGTGTCACTTGTTGTTCGCAACTGTTCTTTTGATCTGGAAAATTATTGGTTTATTTTAATGTAAGAAAACTGCTTGGAATAGAAATACCAAAGTTAAAAATAAAATTCACAATTTGTACTGTAATGTGTAACGTAATTTTATTCTTGTTAGAATTAATAGTAATTACAAAATTGGTACCGAAAAAAGAACCGTCCAGGAACCGACACCGAAGTGAAGGTACCGACACCGGTACAGATACAGATTTTTTTTAGAAAGGTACCCAACCCTATTTATCACTACAGTCACAATGAGTTGTGCACATTTACATTATGAGGGTTTTATGTGTGAAAAATCAAATTTATGGACTTTGTTAAAAGTTCTTGAACATTACAAGACAAAACAGCATAATCAGACAGCCAAAAAAACCACTCGACTTCTTTGGCTTGTTGATCAGGACCCTCATGTTAGTTTTCTACATTTTGTGATGATTCAGACAAGTTTGAGTTTGTTACCTCATCTTCCTCCTGGTACTGGTCATCCAGTGCATCTTCCTGTTGATCTGGGTTTCCAGCCATCTAAAAGCACACAAATCACAAGTTATTCTACATCCTTCCTCACTTTGATACCCCAGTTGAAAGGCTAATGAAAATGTTGAAAGTATAACGGCATAGTAGCCTCTGTCTGTAAACTTTCACTGTCCCGCCCAGAACGTCTGATCTGCTCAAGATAATTTAACAAAATGCCATATACACTGGTCGCAGTCTCCACACCATCCAGGACATCTACCACAGCCGATGTCTGCGTAAAGCACGCAGCATCATTAAGGACCACACCCACCCAGCACAAGGACTCTTCCATCTACTACCCTCAGGCAGACGATACAGGAATCTGCCATCGTACACGAAAATACTAAAAAACAGTGATTATCCACAAGCTGTCAGATTACTGAACTCTTGATAATAATACTGAACAACTGGGAATAACTTTGCACCAAGCCACATCTGTGACAACTAATATGACTAATATTAGCTTGTGACACCTAATAGGTTTGTTGCTGCTGCTCTATGTGGCTGTATCATGTATCGACTTTACCATCATAACTCAATATCACTGTTACTCACTACCTGTGCAATAACCTGTCACACAACCTGTGCAGTTTATGTTAATTATGTGCAATATATATCATGTGAATTTAAGCTCATATTACTGAAATACTTATTCATTCAAATTCATCCTACTTGCACCGTTATATTCTACCATGTTATTGTTTACTACATTTCTTCTGGACCTTGTAAATATTATATTTCATTTTCACTTTTTGGTACTTTATTTTGCACTTACTGTATGTTTGTCGTGGGCATATGCGGTACTCTTGTTCAACCTTGTACCTATTTCAGCACTTGAGGTTTTCCAGCTGCTGTAACCTCTGGAGCTTTGCATTTTGTGTTAGCTTCTGGGGGTTTTTTTGTATCTCTGTCCTCTTACTCACCACCAGTTCATCCTCCACAGCAGGATGTACGGGTCTCAGGTGGGTGTTAATGTGCTGGGCAGGAGCTGCCGGCTCCTCTTCCTCTTCTGGCCCTTCTTCCTCTTCGGCAACCCTGTGCGCTGGACGCTCGTCCTCTGCCTCCTCAAACTCGTCCTCTCCCTGGTTGTTGGGGTCGTCCTCAGGATCCACCTCACCGTCCACAGCAACCTGCAGAAGATGACAGAACATGAATTTGATGTCGGAGAGAAAAAAGTGGCTGACTAAAAAGATAAAAGTAACAACGGTGCAATGACCGTGGAGTAGGTGGTTTAAATTAGGCTAGAATATGATCAAATGGAAGGTTTGTGCATTGCAAGACAAATGGACAAATGCAGTAAGCTTTCATGGATTGATGAATCCATAAGTGAGAACATTTACTGACAAATGCTGAGGATGCTTTTTAATGGAGATAAAATTCACCTGATGTGGTGGAACCCGATGATCCGCTTCTCGTTTTTCCTTCTCTTCCTCCTCGTGTAACATGTGAACTCCCCTCTCTGCATAAAGAAAATGCATAAACAACATCCAGTAGAGCAGTCACCTGCCACTGACTGGATGGGTTTCCATTGGACCACACCTCCAAGTGTTTTTTCAGAAAACATTTTGAGCTGCATTTGTACCATGATGTGGTGATAATCATTGTCAAATCTTCTTTAGACCATTAAAATAACCAAAAAAAATCTTAATATCTGATTATTGAAGTCACACTTTTAGAAGTTCAATACTCATAAATTCACCTATTTATGCTTTAAAATGACTGAAAGCAGTTTATGTCCTTTATTTAGCATTTCAGTTGATGAAAGCCGAAATTAGCTGCAAATTCTTCTCTGCTGCACCACTACAGTGTTTGCTTCATTTTTTAAATCTGTTGTGCTTCACTTCTTACCTCCATTCCACAGCTGTGGGTCACTTTGTACTCTCATGTTGTACACTGTTAGAGTGAAATTAAACCTTGTGTTAGCATTTCATACCCATGTGCTGATCTTTTTTTTCTTTTTCTGCTTACTCTCGATGAAGGCAGACACTTCCTCCTCTGCTCCGTCCCTGCTTTGCTTTTTGTCTTGTGAACCTTTTTCAGAGGCCCTTTTTGCAAACTTCCAAACTGTAATCTAAAAAAGTTAAATCTGGTCCTCTGGACATTCAAAAAAACAAAACAAAGCAAATCAACAAAAAAATGTAGAAACGTTTCGTCTCTCATCCGAGAGACTTCCTCAGTCTGAGGAGCTGTTTTCAGCTCAGTCTCTTAAATAGTACCTTCTCAGAGTGGATCAACCAGTTTTGCTGCTGACAACCAAAACCAGCTGATCACATGCTCAAGAAGGACCATCAGCCTAACAATGGATCATTAGCACACTGATGGCTGTTTACTATTCACAGAGGGCTGAGTGATACTAGCAATCACAGCATTGTAAGAGGGGGACAGTTGAACCCGGAGGCCTCCACCCCTGTTTAATGATGGACGATTTCTTTTCACAAAGATGGCCTCCTTTACTCCTCTCTCAAACCATCGTTCCTCTCTGTCCAGGATGTGAACATCTTCATCCCTGAAAGAGTGACCGCTGGCCTGGAGATGAGTGTAGACCGCAGAGTCCTGGCCTGATGATGTCGATCTTCTGTGCTGGGCCATCCTTTTGGCCAGTGGCTGTTTAGTTTCCCCGATGTAAGACTGATCACCCTCCTGACACTGAACAGCATACACAACATTACTCTGTTTGTGCCGGGGGACTGGATCTTTGGGATGAACCAGTCTTTGCCGTAATGTATTTTGGGGTTTAAAAGCCACTGGGACGTTATGTTTAGAAAATAAACGTCTCAGTTTCTCTGATACTCCCTCAACATATGGAATGACCACTGGTCTGGATCTGGGTTCCTCCTTTTCACCTGATGGCTGACTGGAGTCCTGTTTGGGTTTCTTTTCTGCTTTCAGGAAGGTCCAGTTAGGATATCCACATTGCTCTAGAGCCTGTCTTGTGTAGGATTTCTCCTTCTGCCTGGCTCCTGAGCTAGTGGGGACGCTGTCTGCTCTGTGATACAGAGTCCTGATGACTCCCAACTTGTGCTCCAAAGGGTGATGGGAGTCAAACTGCAAATACTGGTCTGTGTGGGTGGGTTTGCGGTACACCTCAGTTTGCAAATGTCCTCTATCAGAGACTGAGACCTCACAGTCTAAGAAAGCCAACCTGCCATTTTTTACATCTTCTCGTGTGAACTTGATGTATTTATCCACAGAGTTGATGTGGTCAGTAAAATGTTGGACTTCCTGAGATTTAATTTTAACCCAGGTGTCGTCAACATACCTGAACCAATGACTTGGTGGTGTCCCTGAAAAGGACGTCAAGGCTCTCTTTTCTACCTCCTCCATGTACAGGTTGGCAACAATAGGAGAAACTGGAGACCCCATAGCACACCCATGTTTCTGCCTATAATATTGCTCCCCATATGTGAAGGAGGTTGACTGCAGGCACAGTTTCAAGAGTTGACACAGTTGTTCTGTAGAAAGTGTGGTCCTGCTGCTCAGAGTGGTGTCTGATTTTAATCTTAAACTGACCACCTCTACTGCATCATCAACAGGAATGCACGTAAAGAGTGATGTGACATCAAAAGAGACCATTGTTTCATCAGTCTCCATGATGACATCCCTCACCTTGTCCACAAAGTCCATGGTGGTCTGTATGTGGTGTTCTGAGCTGCCAACTAACTTAGTTGTCAGCAGCAAAACTGGTTGATCCACTCTGAGACGGTGCTATTTAAGAGACTGAGCTGAATACAGCTCCTCAGACTGAGGAAGTTTCTCGGATGAGAGACGAAACGTTTCTACATTATTTTGTTGATTTGCTTTGTTTTGTTTTTTTGAATGTCCAGAGGACCAGATTTAACTTTTTTAGATTTTTCTACCTGGATTATTGAGCATGCATCAGGATATTCCAAACTGTAAACTGTGGATTTGTTCAGCTGGTCTCTCAATGCAATTGATCAAATGTTCTCAACAAGAAGACAGGGTGAAGGAGAGCCCTCTTACCTCGAAAACACAATTGATTTATGATAACTGGATTCTGCTTTTTGGAGTCGGTGGAAATCTGGATTATTGACAAATATGGAAACGTCAGCAGCTGTTTAAGCTGTCTGCAATGTGTTTGCCAGGCTTGGCAACACTCAGACTCTGTGTGAACTATCTGTGGACATGTATCAAGAGCTGAGCAGGCAGGACTGTGGAACTTCTAGCATTGTTCATGGATGGTTGGAAGGAATAGGTCTTGGAGAAGTTGTAAGCATGACTTGGGCGTAAGTAATCACAATTCATCTGTTTGGAGTCGCCATGAGATGTACTAGTGAGACTGTAAAGGCAGACGCGGAAATTAACAATCTCGGCCTGACCCAAAACATTGTTGAAATCTGAATCTGGCTTTGGAAGGCTGACTATTTCAATTTCTCATTAGATGTTATGGAAACAAGATGCTCTGCTCCTCTCCGCACTCCCTCCCCTCCCTTATGATGTGGACCTGTGTCAGAGCTCAAATGAGCTGGCTGAGAAACACACACTTCTTATCAGGACTATGGCTGGAGGTGTGTGAGTGGGGGAGGGGGCTTCTGGACTGTGCTGTGCTATGACTTCCCCTCAAACTCATGCCTTCACCGGCCTCCCTCATTGCATCCCCTGGTGAAGCAACCTAGGAGATGCGAAGGCGCCAAAGGGCTGTGTCGCTCACCTGGCGGCCGTGCTGGGACCCCCTCCCCACCCGCTCCATACGCATGTTTTATGTCTATTTATGTTGCTTTTTCTGTGCTGAGGTACTTTTTGTTATCTTACACTGTGTCAAAGACGCAATGTGAGAGACTTTTTTAATACCTCCTTCCTTTCCCCACGTTTTTCACTTTCCTTATATAAAGAAAAGTTGGTGCTGCTCTCTGTGGCTGCAGCCTCAGACACTGGTCTCCCCCATGTCGGTTTTATTTTCTTGACGGATGTACTGAAATGAACTTTGCCTTTGGGATCAATAAAGTTTATTTATTTATTGAATGATTGATTATCATTGCATATAACTATCATCCCGATTCCCCAATAATCCCAGATGTAATCGTAACCAACTGAAAAACAAAGAAGTAGGTTATATTTGTATAGATTTACCCAAAATGTTCACACATCTACTCATTCTGTAGTATATATATATATATATATATATATATATATATAT
>NC_056503.1:16093501-16094694 GCF_014905685.2 Nematolebias whitei
ATATATATATATATATATATATATATATATATATATATATATATAAATATGAATGTTTCTGTTCAGTGCCCTGAGATAACTTCTGTTGTGACTCGGCGCTATATAAATACAATGACGTGAATAGAAAATAGATTACTTTAAATGATCTGCTGTGAAGGTGGGTGCAAAGAGACCCCATAAAAAGTCCTGGTATTTATGAAATGACTAAATTGTATTTAAGTTCAACGTAGCAAAGGTATGAAGGAACCAGCACTTGCTTTTCACTGCATCACACTTGGAATCACAACTCATGTTTGCCTAAATGTCCCGACATCCCGAGCGTCTGCAGAGTTTTCGACTCTGTGGTTTACTGAGAAACGTCCACCAGAGTGGACACAATGTGGGACGGAGTCACTGTCAGCAGAGAAACACAGCTGTACATGAAACACAAAAGAAACCCTCCAACTCTTCCTTGGTTATGCCCTATTTGTCATACTGTGCAGAAATATGGGGAAATGCTAATAAAACAACTATTGACATATTAGTAAAGTTACAAAAAAAAGCAATTAGGCTTATTAATAAAGTGGGATATTGTGAACCAACTAATAAACTTTTTATTCAAAGTAACACCTTAAAAGTTAATGACATTGTAAATATAAAAATACTGGAAATAATGTATAAAGCAGTGAATAAAAGTCTTCCTTCTGGAATTCAGAAATTATTTAAGTTAAGGGAGAGTAATTATAATTTACGAGGTTTATTAATATTTGAACAAGCTAAAGAGAAAAGTAAAGTAAAATCTAGATGCATTTCAGTTGTCGGTGTGAAATTGTGGAATGAATTGAATGATGAACTCAAATTATGTGCTTTTTTGTTGAGCTTTAAAAGGTCCATAAAAGGTAAAATTATAAAAGCTTATACTGTTATGTAGATGTATATATGTAGTTTAACAATGTATGTATGTAATGTAAGTATGCTTATACATATACACAGACATATTTTTATATAGATATGTGTATATGTAATGTATGTATATATATGGACAGTAGATATATTTTATTATTGAAGACTGCTGAGTCTATGAACAGGGTAGGCAAGTATAAGCCTCGGCTTCAGCCTATTCCTTTTTTGGTAAATTATTGATTTGTCAAAAGTAGTCTATATTGTTTTCCTTTTTCTGTAATGGTAATTTACCAAAATAAAGTTGAGTTGAG
>NC_056503.1:16114694-16135672 GCF_014905685.2 Nematolebias whitei
TATAGGTTAAGGCCTTATGTAAAATCCCCTTCATAAGCCCACCTTAAACCACATAATTGCATGACACATTGAACCAGAACGGCACAGGCTGGACGTCGCTGGAGACAACCTTCGCTGGAGGCGACCTGCAATCCTGACGTTGGTCTCCACTCTTCATCCAGTGGCCGCTTCTTCAGTTCAACCCAAGGGTACCCCTCTGTATGCTGATTAATCAACACTTCCAATCGCTGTGGATTTACCGTTGTGGATTATATGACTTTTTCCAATGGATTACAGACTCTGTTTCCAAGGGGTTAAAGCATTGCTACAATGGAATTATCGAGACGATATGGAATTATAATCAACACAATGGAATACCAAGAACATTGTGGAATTACCTTGACTTTGTTTCCTTGCTGGATTACTTCTGACTTTGGTCCTCCTTGCTGGATTACTTCTGACTTTGGTCTTCCTTGCTGGATTACATCAAGCTCAAGGACATTTGAAGGTCTAAGTTCACGGTTGGAATTCATCCCCATGGACAGGTGATGATTTCCAAAGGGGGGACTGTAGTGAACCTGATCTGACCCTGATCTGACCCTGATGACCTCAAATCTATCAGATGGACAGGGACTGTTATTTCATTGATCTGAATACAGTCTGAGCCATCTGATGACTTTCTTTCTTGAATTAATCAAGCAGAAAAGACAATTCTTTATAATCATCACTGTTTTACAAATGTTTGATAATCAAATTGTGTTAGTTCACTCAATGTTACAGGTTGAAGAGAACTACTCATTTTTATTTTACATAAACAGTAAGTAATGATTTTTATTCCTCATTCAAAGAAGAAATCAGGTTAATATGCATTTCTTGATTTTCTGTCTGAAATGAGCCAAGCAACGTAAGTATGTGAAAGTTGAAGCTTCGGTCAACTAAATGTTTACTGAAAAAGAAATGTCATGTTTAATCTTTACAGAAGATACAGAAGAGTTGACTCCACGAAGTCTGCTTTTCTGCAATAATCTCTCTGTCAGTTGTTAAACAAACTCATTCTCTGACCTCGACTTTTGATAACACCTTACGTCAAAAACCACACCTCTTTCTGGTCCATCCACGAATCAGAAAGCTCTAAATTGACCCGGAAGTCAACTCATTTAAAATGTGGCAACTTCCCGGTTCTGAAAGAGTCGAGAGTCTGGAAAAGAATTCGGGAGAATTCGGAAGAATTCGGGAGAATTCGGGAGAATTCCAGAGGCTGAGGAGATGAAGAACTAGAGAGTTGCTGGAGTTGAAAGACAATTAAGAGTCTGAGAAGTTCTGAAGAATGAAAGGAGTTCAGAGTTCTTGGGTGCAAACGCATTCAGGATGATCCAGAGACGTTTTGGGATTATAATTTCTGTTTGAAAACCACGTACGACTCTCTGAGGGTTTGGTAGTTCTCACGGAGACGCTGAAAAGAGTCAGAAAGGAACCTACGCCGACGCTGATTTCATCATCAAGGTAGATGGTTCTATTTTCGACCAAGTGTACCGTGGGCAAGCTGAGATCTGATGGAGCGTGCAATTTCTGGTCAAACAGATTAATTCCCTCACATATTTCTCTGTAAGATAACTCCATTTCATCTTAAAACTCTCCTCTTTCTCATAAAATCAGTACAGATATCTTAGGAATATCTGAAGCAAAGTCCTTGATCACCGCCGAGTGATCGATGTCCCTTTTATGTGAAACTTGTCTGTTATTATTTTCATATTTTGCCAAATTAATGTAAATGCTTGATGTTAAACTTTGATTCTGAAAATAAATGACCGCATTCATTTTGATGGGTCAAAGATAAATAACGTCTCGCGTTACATTTCTGTTAAATTCAAGGCACGACATTACACAGTCAGAAAGATGAGGAACTCGTGAATATATTGTATGCATATATATCTCATATATTGTCATACTACAACTAGTGGCACGTACCTACGTGACTACTACAGAAACACGGTGTGAACTTTATGGTTGATATGACAGCCAGGCGTGATATTTACTTAACCCGACAGTGATCTCAGTAACTCTCTTCCCAAGAGAATACTGCAGTTTTCCACTGATGGAGGGGCAGTCTAAGAGGGGAGTGTAGGTTTGAGTTGCTACTCTCTGATGGTCAGTGTCTACTTCACACACTGGTGAAATCCATATGAAGTGGCTCTTTGTGAAAATGTTTATTTTTAAAGTTACCCAAATAAAATGTCCCTTAATTAAGACCGTCTAGTAAAAATACTCTACAACACACATCCAGAGAGAGAGAGAGCAGAAACCATCTGGCGTTAATGCCATCTTTTTTCAACGAAACACTAATTTTACTCCTAAAAAGTCAAAGTCTAAACACGTATGATCATTATTTATTATGTCCTTTATTGTGTGCTTTGAAAACATATTGCTATAAATGACCGTAGTTGTGACATATTAGAAAACACAATAGCACAAAAAGTAAATTCAATTAAATCCAATTCAAAATACGTTATTAATTCCAAAGGGAAATTAAATGTTGTAACTCATTCTCCTGAGTTCATTAAATAGTTGTTATGCTGATGGCTGTGGGCAGGAAGGACCTCTTGTAGTGGTTTATGATTTATAAACGTTTCCATACAAATGTATTCCAAGAGCTCTTCATAAACTTATTGACTAGTGTCAAGAAAAAAGCTACAAGATAACTCAAGGTAAACATCTAGTAAATGTTAAAAACCATGACTTTAGTGAAACTACCATTCCTTGAAGGAATGCATATCAATGTTGAGCTTGGAGTACATGTTTAGCATTAATTTGAGTTCAATTTCTGTCAAATCGGTTAAGTTATAGCCATTTTTGTGTTCGTTAAGATTGGAAACATGAAATGGTGAGGTGTTCATGATGCAGGTTTTCCTTGCATCATATTAATAAATGGGTTCTTGTTAAAATAAAACTGTCTACACTGTCTAACATCATTATGGACATCCAATGATTAACTTAACAAAATTTAAGCTGAACTCTATGAAGCAAGTCCAGATTCTTTCTGCCACTGAACCGGTAAATCTGATGATGTACCACATCTTCCCTCTGAGCAGACTCAACAGATCTCTCAATAAATCCCTGGTACAGGCGTTTAAACTTTGATCACTCCATGGGGACTCCAGTACTGAGAAAAGTACATTAGCCATGAAAAAGAATTAGGAACTAAAAGCTTTCCTGAACAAGCGTCAGAGTTGACAGAATTCTCAGTGCCTAATAAAGTAGGAATTAAGTGCGAGACGGGCGTGTTAATGTGTTAGTGGATGAGATGTTCTCAAAAGATAAGATCCTGAAGATAGAGGGTAGAGGCACACCCTCTGTACTGGAACACATTTGTCAGCTTGTTCCATCAATATAAGGCTAAAAATGTAAATTATTAGGACTGAAACTGACCTATATGAAAGGATGAGAACATGGGATGCCATTCTGGATTACAGATAAAGGTTGACAAAAACCACAATACTATATTAATTCATTATAATAAATGAAACGAATGAAATGTCCGACACATAAAATGCATCACTCTGCTTCAGCACACCAGAGTTCTGCTCCGCCTCTTTGGTTCTGATGGACTGGATTAGTTTCTGAAAGCTCACCTCTGAGGTGTGTCCCAATCCAGGACGCAGCCGCTGGATTGGGACACAGCTTTGGACACTTTACTTGTGATTTATGAACAGTTTTGAGTTGTTAACATTTTTCAGTCAGGTCATCTGGACAGTTTCTTTTTTTTTTTGTGCTGAAACGTTTCGCCTTCGGTCCAGAAGGCTTCATCAGTCAAGGAAGCACACAACAAAATGTACTAAAGAGCCATCTTATCACAAGCAGAACTGATTTGTTCCACTTTGGAGTAAGTTGTTTGGGGAAGAATCAGTTTTGTTGTGCGTTTCCTTGACTGATGAAGCCTTCTGGACCGAAGGCGAAACGTTGCAGCACAAAAAAAAAAGAAGAAACTGTCCAGATGACCTGACTGAAAAATGTTGGATTGTACACCTGGATTATTGAGCATACCATACCACTTTATTTATAAAGCACTTAAAACAGTGACAAGGCCAACCAAAGTGCTGTACAGACAAAATAACAGGTAACACACAAAGTAAAATACAAAATGAGGTAAATCAGAATATAGACATAAAAACGATGCAGATAATGACGACTAACCAATGTAGAGCATACAGGATCAAAACACAGATCATCTGGTGTTGAATGTTACTGAATAGTAGTGAGTTTTTAAACAGGACTTCAAAACCGAGAGGGAGGGTGCCTGTCTGACAAGCAGAGGTAACTCGTTCCAAAGTCTTGGTCCTGCTACAGAGAAGGCCCTGTCACCTCTGTGCTTAAGACGAGTTCCTGGAACTGTGAGGAGCAACTGGTCCGCTGACCTCAGGGAACGTGGTGGGACATATGGTTGTAGCAGATCAGAGAGATGGGGGGGGGGTGCGACACTGTTCAGTGATTTGTAGACTTACAGGAGTATTTTGAACTGGATTCGAAGGTGAACCGGTAACCAGTGCAGTGAGGCCAAAACTGGTGTAATGTGCTCTCTTTTGCCTGTACTGGTTAAAAATTGGGCTGCTGCATTCTGGACCAGTTGTAGTCGTGCAATGGAGGTCTGACTGATACCAAACAGGAGCGAATTACAGTAATCAAGCCTAGATGTAATGAATGCATGTATTACTGTCTCCAGGTTCTTTTTGGACAATATGGGCTTCAGTTTAGACAGCCGCCTCAGTTGGAAGAAACATGATTTAACAATCATGTTTACATGATTGTTAAGTTTCAGGGAAGGGTCCATTATCACTCCCAGATTAGTGACTCTTTGTTTTTCTGAGGGGTTAGAGCGGAGAGGTCGATGCAGTGGTTTGTGATCGTGTCGTTGTTTTGAGTTGTGTTCACTTACGACGTTGTCACATCAGAGACAGTCTTACAGTGTCAGCGACAGCAGTGTATGATAAAATTTAGTTTTTAGCGTTAGCAAAGCAAATTTTTTGTTAGTGAATTAGCTGTTAGCGAAGCTAATGTTTTGGTTAGCTGTGTCCACCACTGGAAATAACCTTCAAACGTTTTTGCCCTGATACGTAAATTTTAAAAAGTGATTGGTTAACTATATTTTCATGAACTAGTTTACAAAAAATGAGAAATTAACATATTACATAGAAAATATATATTTTATATAAAATAAATATTGAATAAATATTTTAAGGTAACATTTCATATATTCTGAATTCTTAAGCCTTCTCTGAAGGCTTTGAAGGCCTTAAATGTTCCCAACTGGAAATAGTGAATAAAATATTAGTAGACATTTAAAAAACTGTCCCAATGGTTATCAGTTCAAGAATTAAAAAAGGGTCAAATCTGTGTTCACCGAACTATCTGAAACTGGAGTTCTGGGGGTAAAAATGTTCTGAAACCTCACTTTCACAGAATGTAGTAAACACAAACATTAGGTTTAATATGCAGTGACAGCAAATAGTAATGACTGGAAATTAATTTAAGCAGACACATCAAGAGGCAGAGGAGGAAATACGACTACAGTAAAACACAAGTTACAGCTGAACTTAGGTAGAGTAACCTGATGCATGCTCAATAATCCAGGTAGAAAAATCTAAAAATGTTAAATCTGGTCCTCTGGACATTCAAAAAAACGCAAAACAACAAACAAATGTAGAAACGTTTCGTCTTTCATCCAAAAAAATTCCTCAGTCTGAGGTGCTGTATTCAGCTCAGTCTCTTAAATAGCACCTTCTCATAGTGGATCAACCAGTTTTGCTGCTGACAACCAAAACCAGCTGATCACATGATCAAGAAGGACCATCAGTCTAACAATGGATCATTAGCACCCTGATGGCTGTTTACTATTCACAGGAGGCTGAGTGATAATAGCAATCACAGCATTGTAAGAGGGGGACAGTTGAACCCGGAGGCCTCCACCCCTGTTTAACGATGGACGATTTCTTTTCACAAAGATGGCCTCCTTTACTCCTCTCTCAAACCATCGTTCTTCTCTATCCAGGATGTGAACATCTTCATCCCTGAAAGAGTGACCGCTGGCCTGGAGATGAGTGTAGACCGCAGAGTCCTGGCCTGATGATGTTGCTCTTCTGTGCTGGGCCATCCTTTTGGCCAGTGGCTGTTTAGTTTAGTTTCCCCGATGTAAGTCGGCAACTCTGCATTAATCATTGTAATGAATGGACAGATTTGCTCTGTTATTGTCCCATGTCTGCGTCGCTGTGCTCTCTGCACTTGTCAGGTTTTCACACAGACTCGCGTTTCATGCAGCGTACCATTAATCCCGCCCACTCCCATTTGATTAGCCAAAGTAAACTGCTTAACTCAATACAAAACAAAACAGAACAAGTTTGACACTTAGCACAACTCAAAGAGTAGGTTGTGAAACTTCCATGTGGCACCATGTGTAGCACTCCTCAAACAAAGTTGAGCATGCATCAGGATACTCCTCAAACAAACTTTTATGTAATCTTCAAGGAACATAGTAAAAATGCCTGTTTCAGCCGGCTTAGATTTTCTTGACCAAATACAAACCATTTTTAAAATTATACATTTTTAAATTACAAAATTGTTTTTATCTTTTATATTTATTCCCCTTTTATCACTTAGACATTGTTTTTTTAAGCTCAAATTATATCACTATGAACTTAGCTTAATACTTAGCTTGTACTATATATAGCACAGTTCAAACTGGGCTACATATATAATTAAAAGTTTAAAAAAATATTTCTATATAAATATCTCGTGTTACAACATGGATACCCACAGCTTATGGACAAGCGCGGCCTATAGGCTCTATGTACAAATTATTTATTTATTTTTGTGTGTGTGGGCGTGGCTTATATTCAGATGCGCTCAAAAGTCCGGAAATTACGGTACTTCAACTGTGTTGTTTTTAGTCAATTGTATTAAGATATATACGTTTTTGCTTTATTTTTCATAAACAAAAGCCAAGTTGAAGTGATTCTTCACAAATTTCTTACAATATTTAGTTTATATAAACTATTCACATTGTACCACTTCGGTGTCCTCTGGTCTAAAGGTAGAAAGTGCAACAAAATGACAAATAATTTAATTACACACTGATCCCTTTTACACCAAAAATATATCCCTAAAAGAAATCAAATATATTTTTCCAGTCATTTAAATAGGCCTAAAAAGTGTCTCTCTCTTTGTCACACACACAAACTGGACTATGAAAAGTAGGCCTATGGTGGGAGTTTAGACAACGCTGATCAACAAATGCCTGAAAAACCTCAAAATTAAAAAAACAAAAAAACATGATGCTTCAGTTTATTGAGAAATTTCTCCACAACAACTTTTAAATGGGTCACATAGACATTTACATAGTTATTCATTCTACAAGCTACTGAATTAAGGAGTGTGGTTAGTTTGTCTATTTTTAAGACACCACCTCTTCATTTTGCCTTAGTTTTGATAAATTAAAGTACTGATCTAATGTTTGCAGTTGAGTTCATTTAATTTAGGCCTATAATGAGAAACATTTAGGCTTGTGAGAGTGTGAAATTAAAAGGAGCACTGTCAGAGTGCTTGCATAACCACAAAGTGTCAGTTGACCATTTTAAATCAATAACAATTGCCAGCCTGTTGTTACAAAGTGTAACAGGAAATCAATAGTGAGCTCACAACCCACATGCCATGGCCAAGCTCTGAATTTAGAGTGAAGTAGCATTTAACTGTTGGCTGCAGACAAGAGACCCAGGCCTTGTGACTGGCTTGATTGCTCCATCAACTAACAATGAAAGTTTTGGGTGCGGTTCACAAGTTCAACCACAGAAAGTTAAGCAATCCTGTTGCATTCAAGCTAGGATATAAAATTGTCACTCTCTCTCTCAACATATCAGCTTGAGGAAGTTAAAACAGGAACCATTAGTTAAACATTAACCTGAATCACCCTAATCTCCGCAGATCTGGGAAAGCTGACCTAACCACTGCTTTGCATGCAGGGAAGCATGTCATTTTATCCTGGCAACAAAACACAACAACCTCCATTCACGAGCAGACATATACTTTTACACACTCGACAGGTTGGAGCTTAAGGGCAGATCCATGAACCGTCTGCTTCACAAAGCAGCGGGTGATCGAGAAATGACTACTGGTTGGGTGGCTGTGGTAGATGATCAGGATCAGAGCTTGTGCTGAGAAGCCCAAATGCATTCTCTGACTACTAGCCATTAAACCTTGTCCTGAAAGTGAGGAAAAAGGCTCTCCACCCAGCTGGTAATTTTAAACTTGGGGCATAATGGTGTGACATGAAACCTCACATCCTGTCAGCATAGAGGAGTGTGTTTACGCTAACAGAGGAGGTTGCGAACTACACACGGCTGTTTAAACTGCTGCAAATGTGGGAGTAAACGGTTCCTTGAGATGTATAGTTTGGCACTTATCATGTGAACCTCTGTCACTATTATTCTTGAATTATAACTAAATAAACTCAAGTATTATACATTGTTTATTAACCTTTACTTAACCTGGCAAATTCCATTGAGATCTCAGATCTCTTTTGCAAGTGAGGTCTGGGCTTGAAGGCAGCCTAGCGTGCATGTTTGTTGGGCTGTGGGAGGAAACCGGAGAACCCGGAGAAAACCCACACAAGAACAAGAAGAACATGCAAACTCCACACAAAAAGACCCCAGGCCCAGCACGGGGATCAAACTTAGGACCTTCTTGCTGTGAAGCAACAGCACTAACCACTAAGCAGTTGTGCTGCAAACTAACATTCATTGAAGGAATGTGTATTGTCCACCAACTTGCATGCCAAAGATTTAAACAAAGACTTGACATGATCCATTAGTAACCTACTATGTGATGTGGATTCTGTCAGCTTCTGCCACATATAATTAAGGCTTAGCATCTATTAAACTGACTTAAAGTCATTTTTTGTGTTTGTTAAAGTCCATTACCTGTGACAACAACTAATGAAAAGCAGGTAAGAAAATAGCTAAGAATAGCAGAAACATTTGAAACAATCTCAAGCTGAGACATTCAAACCATCAGAGTTCAGACTTTACCAGAACTTGAACTTATAAAAGAAGTCCAACTCAACATATTTTAATAAAGTACTTTATAAACAACCTAATGCCGCCCTTATTCTACTTTGACTTTGATTAATTTTTTTCCCCTGCTTGCTCTCAACGAAGGCGGACACTTTTCCCTCCTGTTCCTGCTTCCCTCCCGCTTTGCTCTTTGTCCTGTGAACCAGTGCTGTATTCTACATAATAATAATAATAATAAACTTTATTTCGATAGCACCTTCCAACAACGCCTTGCATTGACCAAGGTGCTTCACAAGACAAAACAAGATTAAAAACAGGACACAATAAATCAGTGCAAATTAAAAAACACAGCGAGAATAAAAGAAGGTAAAAGAGATCAAATAAAAAAATAAATACTAAATACTAAACTACTAAAAGTTAAACATTAAAAGCCCTTTTAAATAAGTATGTTTTCAATTTGGCTTTGAACAGAACCTGATACACAAGTATACGGCATAGAACCAGAAAAAAATATTTGGGAATTTCCGCATAACCAAGTAAAAGTGCCCAATGAGGATAAAAACTGTAATGTTCCCTCTATGCTGCGCAGTTGGGGCAACTGGGCAAATGCCCAAACAAGATATCTAGTTATCTCTCGTCACTTTATAATAAACTTTTATAATGAACTGTCAGCCCGAGCACAGCGGTCTCTACAATCTATCTGTATGCAGCACATTTGTGTGCAGAGTGGAGGATGAATCTCAACCCCCCCCCCCCCCCATCTTTTCCTTATCTAAATGAAAAGGGCAGCGCCTCCCAGGAGGCCGCGACCTCACACCTCCGTCTACCCATGTCTGTTTGGTTGTGTTTTTTACTTGGACGGGCTGTACTGAAATGTAATTTTGTTGTGCTTCGGTGCAATGAAGATAAAGCTGATTCTGATTTTGATTCTATTGCTTCTGAAAAAAATTAATGGTGATACATGGTTGTACAAAAAAGGTTTTGACACTAAAACAATAGAAAATAGAATGCTATGACATGCAACTAATTCAGTCTTATTGTAAAATGAATAACTGGACAAAGACAATGTATTAAATGTTGAAACTAGACAATGTTTATTTAAAGTGATGGCTTTAAAAATGGTAAAGAAAAGCATTCCAATCTATTTTAAAATAAATTGGATTTAAATGATGTTTGGCTCACAAAGTTCTGGTTTGGTTACAATTTGCAAACCTAAACTGAATCTGTAAGTGGATAAAATTTGTTTGGATGTAAAGTTAACTCTGTTATCAAGGACAACAAATCTATCTTTGTACAAGAGATGGGGCTCTAACGTTTCGTTAAAAAAAAGACCCTTTAATTATCCTGTTTTGCTTCTGTGCACAAAACCAAAAACAGCTAGCACTTTAATCAAGAACATCAGCCATCCAAAACCTAAAATTACAGATGTCATGAGCAGAAAACTAAAACTTTTAGGAGAAAATCATTGACTTTATTAAAAATGTATATTTATGTAACAAGTTCAATCCAATGAGATTTTAACAGGTAGAGTAAATTACCTCTTTGGTTTGTTGATTTTTGGTTTCACAAGAAAAATAACATTTCTCTTGTAACTAACTTGAATGAGTTTGCTAAATTGAGAAAATGAAGTAATGATGTGAAAATTATGGCAAGAAGTAAAGTTAAAGGGGGCCAAGATGGTGTAGAGGTAAGGCAGCAAACTTGGGACCAGAAACTGCTCCCAGCCATTCCCGCATGTCATGGTGCCTCTGAGCAAGACGCCCAATCCCTAATTGCTCCCCAGATGCCTACATACAGTAGCTGCCCATTGCTCCACCTGGGTGTATCTCAGGTGATGGGTTAAATGCAGAGAACTAATTTTGCCACATTTACATGGACATAAGTAATCAGACTAAACGGCCATTCGGAATAAAAATGTGTCGTATAAACGCCCCATTCAGATTATTCTGAGCTGATTCAGCTCGATCCGAATGAATTTGTAATCCGAATGTCAGGGGTGGTTTATGCAGATTCATAATCCGAACAGTGTGCATGTAAACACTTAATCTGATTATTTTATTCTGATTGTGGAAAACTGACCTGACTGTGCATGTGCGACCTGTCAACCTCACGTATTTCCACCTGGCTAGATGCTAATATGTTGGGGAATTAAAATTGGTCGGTGAGCAATACAACATTTCTACTAGAAACTTTGAAAGAGGTACGTTTGAAACATGCGCTGCTTCGCCTGTAGCTTAATCAGGGAGTGCAGTAACGTCTCCACCATCATTAAAACTTGGCGCGGGTCCATATTGGGTGCTCAGGTTTGTTTACGTTCATCACGGAAGTAGAACTTCTTCTTCTGTGATTTTTTACAGAAAGTTTACCACTCTGTGCATGTCAGTACTTCTATTCTGATTAAAAGCCCGCTGCATGTAAATGCTCATCGTGATCGAATTGTGCAAATGTAAACGATACATTTGGATTATTTAATCCGAATACATATCAATCCGTTCAAAGAATTTTGCGCGTGTAAACATTTTGTATGGGAACATACAATGATGACAACACCTAGCACTAATCTGTTTAGCTAATGTGCATACCACCATGTGTTGTGACGTGAAAAAGTTTTTGATCTTTTACAGATTTCTTCTGTTATTGCTTTTGTTGCCACACTTCTACATAACCCTCTGCAGGTCTTACTGCTCAGCTCCCTTTTAGCTCAGATCTGATTTTTTACGTGCAGTCATTCACATTATAAATTAAATGCGACTCCATCAGACTCCAGGGCGAACAGTCTGCAGCTCTGAAGCGAGCCACACGAGAAGACGACAATATGATGTCATATGCAGCACACTGCGTTTACAGAATATAGATGCTACATGTTAGCATTGATTCTGAACTTGATGTGCAATCAGAGCCGACTAAATTATTATCTGATGTTTGATTTGTGTTTACATTAAATCCTGCCATTTCCTGCTGTCTCTGGCAATGAAATGCCTTCTGGAACGAGAGCCGTGTACAGAAAATATAAGGGCAACAAACTTGAGCTTTAAGTAATCCCATCATGGTAGCATCGATTTGATCTGACACAAGTGTTGGCAACACGTTTTTATAGATTATCAGATCCACAGGTACCTGTAATATCAATATTTGGGTCAATCCGCTTACCTCTACCTCAGTAACATTAAAATTTCATAAATGCAACTTGACCGTTCTGACTAAGATCACTTTAAAAACAAAGGCTGTGTGTCTGATTTAGGACCATATATGAAAATGACTTAATAATCTGATTTTTTTTTATGTACTTGGAGGACTTTCACCTGCTGTATAAACATAGCCAAAAGTAACATGAGTAAATACAACATGCAATTTTAAACAAGAGAAATAGCATTTCCTGCAAAAATGACAAAAATGGTTTAAATAAGCAGAAATGAGCACATAAATTAGGAAATAAGCTTAAAAAAGCTGAAATTAGCAACAACAAAAAAAAGTAGCTGAAAGGGCATAAAGAAGCATAAACAAACAGAAGGAAGCAGAAAGAACTGAAATAAGCTAAAAAAAAAAGTGGTAATAGCTGAAATTAGCATAAAGAAGTTAATAAGGCTGAAAGTAGCAGAAATTAACATGAAAAACATTTAACATGATTTTCTGGTAGACAGCAGAATTTATGGTTCCATCAATTACAGCAAGTCATCCAGGTCTTGAAGCAGTAAAGCAGCCCCAGACCATCACACTACCGCCACCGTGTTTGACTGTCGGAACGATGTTCTTCATAAATGCAGTTTTAAACCAGATGTAATGGGATGCACAACTTCCACGCTTTTGTCTTGTCGGGTCAAAATAATTATTTCCCAAAGGCCCAAGATATCAAGACATTTGTTGGCCAATGTGAGCTGGACCTTTGTATTATTTTTAGTCAGTAGTGGTTATTTAAACATGACAAAGAAAACAAACTGAAAATTGTTGTTAATAGGTTTTCACAGCATCTAATCACGAGACTCCAGTTTTTGAGGTATCATTTTTCTCTAGAACGTATCGTAACAAGTTGTTCTTTGTGTCTAATGGAGAGTAGCCAGGAAACGTCAGTATTGCACATGAGTCCCTCTCTGGTGTTTTGAAGAAGTAAAAGAGAGCAGCGACAGCGTTTCCTGTTCCGGCTCCGTTTTTCCAGCTGTGTGTGGCAGCATCAGCAGATGTTCACGCTGACCTCGAGTGTGTTAGATACACTGTTAACACAACCACATGACTGTGTGACTACCGACAGTAAACACAACTTCTAACAGAAGTGTATGGTCTAATTCAGCTTGTGCAGCATTCAAGAAACAGAGCTGTGTAACTAAAGGAGCTTTGTGCTGATTAACCGGAGATCCTAAGATTAGAAAGCCAGTTCAGGTTAAACACTGGGCTGGTTAGAAGTCCTGTTTGGTGCAAGCCAGGACAGTCATTTTTAGGCAGTTTGTTCATACAGTTTAGAAAAGCAATAAAACAATGTTTTTATGGGCTTTCAGCTGCAGCTATCAATTTATGCAATCCAGGTCTAAACTCATGAGTAGGCCTATCTAACAGATTCACGAAAGCCATTTCTATCAACCAAATGTCCAGGTGGTGTCAGCAAATATTATTTTATACATTTATTTCTGTGCAGACATTTGTCCGAATCTACTAAATGTATGTTACTTTTCATCTAGTTGTATAAATCCACAAAAAATGAACATTTAATTGCTAAGAACCTGCTTGATGTTTTGTTCAAAATTACTTAAAACGTATTTTCTGCGTGACTATCTGGATGCCGAATTTAGGCGTTGTTCGTTTTTAAGTCGAAATGAGTTCAAAACTTTACTTTAAAAAGTGTGATGTTGTGAGCGGAAACAAAAACGTGAGAAATCGCTGGTTTTGTTAATGGAGTCTGGTGCTGCCTCCATCACTTCTCCCTGAGTGCTTACCTTGGAGCTGAGCCGAGAGGGACTCCTGGTGCTGCTGATACTTCAGTGCCATGGCCTCGGTCCTCTTCAGCTGTTTGTGGGTCTCGTAGGACACCATGCCGCCGTACATCATCCCGCAGACCACGGTGAGCAGCAGCAGGACCTGGAAGATCCTCCGCTGCCTGCGGGAGCACACTCCGTTCCCCATGATGTTGGAGCCCTCCCCGCTGTCTGAGCGACGAACCCCCGTCTCTGCCGCTGGAAACTTCACGACTCAACTTTTCTGCACCCCTCCCCTCACTCCCCGAGCATTTTCAACGCCAAAGTTACAAACAAATCGTTGCTTTCGTCGGCATTTTTTTTTTTTTTTTATTATTATAAAGAGTGCCCAGTCTCCGCGGCGACTTCAAAGCAGCCGCTCGGGCTTTTACTTTGGTAATAGTTTGACTTCAAGTCCTGTTTTTAAAAACAAACTGAGGTCTGACGGGTCTCGCTCGCCTCCTTCGCTCCTCCTCGTACACACCTGAGTGTTTCCAGCGTAGTTCAGATAAAACTTGCGCGAACAAGTAAATAAAATAAAAGCCCCTGGTCGAGGCCGCCGAAGTACCTTTAATTCTAGTTACGTGTCAGCCGAGCTGCAACCCGCTGCCATCGAGCTGGGAGTCCGCAGGAAGTCCCGCCTCCTCGGTCACGGAGTCCTCTACTCCCGCCCTCACGTGATTGGCCACGTCAGATCTCCATCAAAACAGCAGGCTGAGTCTCACCTTTCTACATGCAGCAGTGTCAAATGACAAGTTTATTACAAATACTGAGAGAACAGCAGCAAGAGGTTAGAGAAGGCTGGTTCGAATTACGGTCAGTAACATCAACTTTGGGTGGGAAAGGTGAAGCACCTACATCTGCCTCCATCATCATTTGGCCCACTCTGAGTCCTTCAGCAAGTGCACTTAACGCCCCGGTGCCCTATATTGCAGCCCTGTGCTCCGCACATGTGGGCTGTGGTAGCTCGTGATCTGTTTTTGTGTCAGAATTCAGTTCAGCTAAAATCAGCTTATTTATTGTATACAGCGTCAAGTCACAGCAGAAGTCGTCTCGGCGCTCGGAGCAGAAACATTATACATAAAAAGTAAGTTAATAACATTATTTATCTGAGGAGCAGACTGCTTTGAGTTTAACTCCATCACAGACTCCCATCTTGAGCAAGCATGAAGGAGACAGTGGAAAGAAAAATCTCCCTCATGAGGAAGAAACCTTTAGCAGAACCAGGCTCAGGACAAGCGTCCATCAGCTTCGACCGGCTGGGTTTGAGAGGAACAGATACACAATAGCAGGTCAAGAATCATGTTAAGATAGAAATAAATTCAAATGAAAACTATTCATTTGTAACAATTCATTTTAAGAAATGTGGTCAGTTTGTCCTCCAGTAGTCTAAGCCTATAGCAGCATAACAAACCAACCCTAACTATAGGATTTATCAAAAAGGAAAGTCTTAAGTCCAGTCTTCAAACTGGACAATGTGTCAGCCTCATAGACAGAAACTGGAAGTTGGTTCCACAAGAGAGGAGCCTGATAACTGAAAGATCTTCCTCCCATTCTGCTTTTGGAAACTTTAGGAACTGTGAGTAAGCCTGCAGTCTGAGAGTGAAGTGCTCTGTTAGGAAAATATGGAACAATAAGATCTCAAATATAAGATGGAGCTAGGTTGTTGAGAGCTTTGTAGGTTAGAAGTAAGATTTTGAATTCAATTCTGGATTTGACAGGGAGCCTGTAGAGTGAAGCTAAAACTTGAGAGTTATGATCTCTCCCACTAACTCCAGTTAAGACTCTGGCAGCAGCATTTTGGATCAATTGAAGACATTTTAAAGAAGTATTTGAACACCCAGATAATAAACCATTGCAATAGTCCAGTCTAGATGTGACAAATGCATGGACTAGTTTTTCTGCATCATTTTTAGATAAGATGTTTCTAATTTTAATGATATTATGTACTGTATGTATGTATGTATCCTTTATTTAACCAGGAAAATAACTCATTGAGATTAAAAGCCTCTTTTCCAAGAGTGACCTGGCCAAGACAGCAGCATAAAACATACAACAAATCCAAAATACTAAACCAAATACACAAAATACATATCCAGGAGAAATCACAATAATGACACATTAGAGCAGTTACAGGAACCAAGTGATCTGCGCTCTCGTTCCTTTAGAATTGATTTAAATTGTCCCAACGTAACAAGAGATGATAACTTTAAATCCTCCTGCAGAATATTCCAAGTGGCAGGGGCGAAATAGTCAAGTCAACTTTATTTATAGAGCACATTTAAAACAGAACATGTTATCAAAGTGCTTAACAACAACAATCAATGGGAGTAAAATTAAAGAGAAAAAAAATACAATACACTAATAATAATAACTGAAGAATTAATAAAAAGCATTTAAAACATGGGGTCACAGATAAAAAAAATTAATAAAAAACTTAATCAATTTACACTGTGTGAAATGCCAGATGAGTTTTAAGCAGGGATTTGAAGTGAGGAAGGGAGGTGGCCTGCCTGATGTTGGGGGGCAGGTTGTTCCAGAGTTTGGGGCCCATGAAAGAAAAAGCCCGATCTCCTCTGAGCTTCAGTCTTGTTTTTGGAACAGCCAAAAGCAGCTGATCAGATGATCTCAAGGCCCGAGAGGGAACGTAAGATTCCAGTAGCTCAGAGAGGTAAAGGGGTTCGAGGCTATTTTAGCATTTGAAGGTCAACAGAAGAATTTTAAAGACTATCCTCGTACGAACAGAGAGCCAGTGAAGAGAGGACAGAACTGGAGTAATATGTTCAGACCTACGAGTTCCGGTTAAAAGCCGGGCAGCAGCATTCTGGAAGCTGAAGACGTGAAATGGAGGCCTGGCTGACCCCAGCACACAGTGCATTGCAATAGTCCAATCGGGTCATGACAAAGGCATGGACTAGTTTCTCAAGGTCGGGTCTGGACAACACTGGCTTGAGCTTAGCTACCTGTCTTAGTTGGAAGAAGCTTTTCTGCAGAACAGAGTTAATTTGTTTGTCAAACTTGAAGTCAGAGTCTAAAACCATCCCGAGATTTTTTACCAGACTGCTTAAGATATGGCTGAAGAGAGTCCAGGTTGACAGGATCAGTGGCAGCAGTTGAGTTAGGGCTAAAGACAATGACTTCAGTCTTCTCATCGTTAAAACTTAAGAAAGTTGAAGCCAGCATAACAATGGAGTGAAATATATAAAAACATATATAAAAATATATTTAAAAATATATATATCACAAAAAATATATTTAAAAATATGAAATATTTAAAAACCTTTTTACCCAATTCAGGTCTGACCTTTGGGACCTGCATCAAAATGATGTCCTGAGAGTGCAGACTATAATGGTTCAAAGTTCTAGATAAAAGTGAACATAAATATGTAGGAAGATGCCCAAGAATGCATTTATAGACAAAAACCAACAAGTGAGAAATTCTGTGGTCAGTCAAAGAGGGACATTTTGCTGTAGCTTACAAAGCGAAGTGATGTGTTCGATAGCCACAGTCAGTCATAAAACGGAGGGCACAATGATATACAGCATTCAATTTTTTCAAAACCTGGGCTGAAGAGTTCATAAATAGCAGAGCTCAATTATGCAGGTGGAAGAAGGAGGTTCTAGTAACGTTTTTAATGTGGGGGTTAAAAAACATGTCTTGATCAAAAATAACAGCAAGATTTTTAACATTAGAGCTGGAGGCCAGATTAATGTCATCTAAGGAGGGAGAAAGACTGAAAAATTAATTCTTAAAGTGCTCAGGTCCAAAAATCAAAACTTCAGTTTTGTCTGAGTTTAAAAGCAGAAAATTAAAGGTCATCCAGGTTTTTGTGTCTTTAAGACATGTTTGTAGGCTAAGTGACTGACTGGAATCATTGGATTTCATGGACAAATATAACTGTGTGTCATCAGCGTAACAATGAAAATTTATCCCATGCTGTTTAATAATTTTAGAAAAGGCGTCCTGAGTAATAATAATAATAATAATAATAATAATAATAATAATAATTATATATATATATATATATATATATATATATATATATATGTATATACACACGTGAGTTTGCTTACTGTGGTGACCCTATATGAAGGGAGCAGACAAAAAAATAAGAAAGCTGAAAGAACAGTAGATATTAAAGCTGAAATTTGTTTGTATGTGTATTTGTTTTTAAAGGTAAGACCCAAAAAACCTCCACTGGATAGTTCTTATTCAAAAAACATTTAAAAACTATCCTGAAATCATTCAGAACAAGATGGAGTTTCAGACAAAAAAAAAACAAGATTTGCTATATTTTTGTCTTATATTCTTTAGATTTTTACGGTAGTGTTTTTGCAACTTTTAGCTATTTATAATAGGTAGGCCGTATAGAATGGTTCTCCTTGTCACTCATGATTTACTGCAATTGGTAGTATCTCTTTGATATCATAAAATGATTTATTTGGCATTGCTTGCTGGATTGACTAATGCAAGGAACAACAGGTAAGTCTATTAAACTCGGTGATGATCCAAGAAGAATTGCAGTTAGCAAGGACTTTGAGAACCATTTGTAAACAACTTCAGATTCTAAGCTCATCTGTTCAAACAGTGGGATGCAAGTGTAAGTTATTCAGATGTGTTTCCAATTTGCCAAGTTTGGAAGACCCAAAAATTCCCTTGAAGATGATCCAGGAACCATCTAGACTCAAATCTACCATGGATTGGGAACTTCTGGGATACCAGTGTCTCTGCCCACAGCTAAGCCAGTTTTACATCATCATGGACTGAGAAAATACTGACTGAGAAAGAAGTTCTTGCTCAAAAAGTGACACCAAGCCTGACTGACGTTTGCAGCTGCCCACATGAACAAGCCAAACTCATTCTGGGGAAACATTTTATGATCAGAAGAAACAAAGATTGAGCTGTTTGGACTCAATGAAAAGAAGTGTGTTTGAAGAAGTCATGGTGGGGCTTTGAAGCTTAAGAACACTGTGCCAAATGTCTAGCATGGTGGTGGAAGCACCATGCTGTGGAACTGGTGCTTTGCACAATATGGATAATAATGAAGGAAAAAGGCTCTTTCTAAAATTTTCTTCTACATCAGCTGGCCTTCCACGACTAGACTGTTGAAACTTTGACACATTTGGGTGCTCCAATAGGACAATGACCCCAAACACAAACATAACTGGTAGATGAAAGGGTAAATCAGCTAACATTAATCTTTTAGAATGACCTCAGCTAACATTAATCTTTTAGAATGACCTCCTCAAAGCTCTGAGCTCAACCTAGTTGATGTGTTTTAAATATGCTTAAAAGCCTGTACTGTACCAGAAAGCCAACCACTTAAAAAGAACTCTACCAATTCTAAAGAGTGGTCAAATATTTAGCCAAGATTCTGCTAGAAGCTCGTTGAAGGATACTGTACAAAAGGAGTGGTCATGGTGACATGGAATAGAGAACATTTCACTAAACATTAATGGGATGCATGTATATACTGTATTTGAGCTTCTATGTATAACATTGGCTTTGTTTAGCAGAGAAAATCCACAATAAATTTCAATAAAGCCACAAACTCATTTGATGTTCATGCCTATGATGCAGATTCGAAGTATTTTACCGCAACTGTATATTAAGGTCTCCTGCTAGATAACTGTGATGAACCCTCAAAATATAAAGTCGTCAGCAATAAGTCTTAAATAAAAGTAAATGTTTGGTCATTTTGGTGGTGGGGCTGGACTTAAACAAAGAATGGTTAGAATAGTAATAATATAATTCATTCAAGGCAAGAACAAACAGATTTAAAAATTGTTTTTACCCATCAGCCGTTACTGAACTTAACAAAAGCTGTAATAAGAACTGAATAAGTGCAATAAGGGACAACTAGTGTGATATTAATCTTATGTTGCACATTTGGAATGTTTAAAATCTATAACAATCACCAAAGTTCATGCTCAATCATCCAGGTATCAAATCTAATAATTTTCAGTCAGGTCAACTGGGCAATTTCTTTTTTATAGAGACGTTTCACCCTCTATCCGGAGGGCTTCATCAGTCTGAGGAGTTCCAGTAAACTGTTTTCCTACCGAGCAGTAAACTCCTTAAGTAGACCAACCAGTTTGCTGGAACTAAGATGGTTTCTGGGGGCTGTCCTGTCCCCCGTTAACTCCTCCCAGGCACGCAGCCACAGCCAAAGTGGTTCAAGACAACAAAGTTCATGCTCAATCATCCAGGTACCGAATCCAATAAACAGTTTACTGGAACTCCTCAGACTGATGAAGCCCTCCAGATAGAGGGTGAAACGTATCTCCTGATAGCTAGCTGCATTGACCCTGCGCTTGATAAAACACAGTGGACCAACACCAGCAGCTGACATGACACCCCAGTGACTGTGGAAACTTGACACTGGACCTCAAGCAATGTGAATTCTGTGTCTCCTCTCTTCCTCCAGACTCTGGGACCTTGATTTCCAAAGGAAATGCAAAATTTACTGTAATCAGAGAACATAACTTTGGACCACTCAGCAGCAGTCCCAGGCGAGATGCTTCTGACGCAGTCTCTGGTTCAAAAGTGTCTTGACCAGGGGAATGCGGGACCTGTAGCCCATTTCCTGCACACGCCTGTGCACGGTGGCTCTGGATGTTTCTACTCCAGACTCAGTCCACTGCTTCCGCAGGTCCCCCAAGGTCTGGAATCGGCCCTTCTCCACAATCTCCTCAGGGTCCAGTCACCTCTTCTCGTTGTGCAGCGTTTTCTGCCACACTTTTCCCTTCCCACAGACTTCCCACTGAGGTGCCTTGATACAGCACTCTGGGAACAGCCTATTCGTTCAGCAATTTCTTTCTGTGTCTTACCCTCTTGCTTGAGGGTGTCAATGATGGCCTTCTGGACAGCAGTCAGGTCGGCAGTCTTACCCATGATTGCGGTTTTGAGTAATGAACAAGGCTGGGAGTTTTTAAAAGCCTCAGGAATCTTTTGCAGGTGTTTAGAGTTACGTCGTTGATTCAGATGGTTAGGTTAATA
>NC_056503.1:16136072-16155462 GCF_014905685.2 Nematolebias whitei
ATATAACGAATTAATGAACAAATAAATAGAACAAAACAATTATGCAGCTTATGTAAATGTAAAAGTTTCGTTTTTTTTTATTGTATTTCGTTTAAAGCGATCACTTTAAGTCTGCTGTGCTGACAGTACTCTCAATTCCGTGAGGTCCCTTGAACGCAGCATCCCAGCTTTCCTTCTCCACCTGTTGATGTTCCTTCTTCGTTTTGCCACAAGATGGCGGCCTTTTCACGTGCACTGAGAGGAGAAAGAACCTGAGAACTGCCCTGTGGGAGAATCCGAAGCTGTGCAGGGGTGACCTGGGTTTTGTGAACCGCTTCTGAGCGGATCTTGAAGGTTCTGACCGAAGCTTCCCAGTCTGCGGGCTCTGGACGTCCTGCATGGAGGAGGTAAGCCGTCCGACGCCGCAGGCGTTCACCGACGAGGCAGGTGTTCGTTTTGTAAACGTCGCCCGTGGAGGAATGCTTGACATGCCCGCAGCAATGTAGGAAAGTTAGCGGACGAGGTGAAAGCAGGGAGGGCAGCACCGAAGAAGCCTCATCTCCCCCCCCCACCAGTTTTTATGGAGAAAATGCAGAAAAGGAAACCATGAAAAACATCTGAGCGCGTGAGTGTTGAAGGGATAGTGTCAGCTCGTCCCCAACATTTCCATCTAAAACAGGAGGAAACAAGAAATATGAAAAAGAAACGACGCACACACACACACAGGACTTTATAATGAAGCTTTCTGTGTTTTACTGGAAGCATTTTGATTTCATACACTGTTACTTCCAGAGGCGTCAGAAGCATTTGTAATGTGTGGGGGGCACAGTGGCAACTCCTCAGATAAAGTATTAGTGGGGAGGACATTAATTTACTGAATTACTAACATTACAAATTTGACAAATTATCTTATGTTGTCTGTGATAAAAATAGGATGTATGTTGCTTAAAATTTTATTTATTGTTGTTTTTTTTGTTTGTTTGTTGTTGTTTTTTTTGCACAAACTTGACACCCTTTTTTCCCCTCCCACATGTTGAGGTTATGTCTCATGAAAAATAGTCCCTAATAATTCAGAACAAAAGATGCCTTCTACACCCACATCCACCCCCACCTGAAATAGGGATAATTGGACCTCTTCCTGCTCCTATGGACCTCCACCACTGTATTTACACATCTTCTTTCATTCACTCTCTCTTAAACACACCTCACACACACACACACACACACACACACACACACACGCACACATATACAGTGTAAATACAGTGAAGTGTGTTCCGGGAGCTTGTAAGTCAAGTTTAGTTGCATCTCTTACATTCTCAAAGTTGTCATGACATCATCCATCATGTGATGTCAAACCTCTGTTTTGGGTTGGGGGGAAAACTGTTGTGTTGTGGAAAAGTGATAAAGTGAAGTCGATTATTTTGTTTTCATCTCATATATCCTTCAAATTAATGCAAGAATGTCATAAGGATATGAATGCCCATACAACTCCTGACAGATATGTGACTTAATGACCTGACGGTGTCACCTGAATTGAGCTACAAAGATGCATACACCTGTACCGAAGAGTCATGTAAAACTTATTTTCTAATAACGTACAGTTGTAAAGCTTTTCATGACATGTTCATATACAATGTATTCAGCGTCCTGCTGTTTCTGATAAGATAACTGACAAAACGAAGACCATCAATTCACACTAATTTCAACAGCCACACCGTCTAATTTATGTAATAGCACTTAGTGAACAATTTCAGATAAACGTAAAATATGTAAAATATTTATATTAAATATATAAATGACTTTCAAGAATTTAATAATAATAATATAATAAACTTTATTTCTTTAGCACCTTCCAACAACGCCTTGCATTGACCAAGGTGCTTCACAAGAAAAAACAAGATTAAAAACAGGACACAATAAATCAGTGCAAATTAAAAACACAGCGAGAATAAAAGAAGGTAAAAAAGATAAAATAAATAAATAAATACTAAATACTAAACTACTAATAGTTAAACATTAAAAGCCCTTTTAAAACAGTATGTTTTCAGTTTGGCTTTGAGCAGAACCAGATCAGAGATGGCACGCAGCTCATAGGGAAGAGTATTCCAGGCTGTTGGGCCTGCAACAGAAAAGGACCGGCCCCCCCATTGTTTGCACCTTGAGCGTGGCACCTCCAGCAGATTTTGACCAGCAGACCGTAAAGCTCTGCTGGGCTGGTGGACTTTCAAAAGTTCTGAAATATAAGGTGGTGCAAGGCCATTCAAAGCTTTAAAAACAAACAGTAGCAGCTTGAACTGTATCCTAAACTGAACTGGGAGCCAGTGTAAAGAAGAAAGGACAGGAGTGATATGTTCATATTTACGTGTGTTAGTCAACAAGCGAGCAGCAGAGTTTTGTACAAGCTGTAAACAGGAGATAGAAGATTGATTAATACCGACATATAAGGTGTTAGAGTAATCAAGCCTAGAGCTCACAAAGGCATGGATGGCCTTCTCCAGATCACTACGGCTAAGGAGTGACTTTACTTTAGAAAGCAGACGGAGCTGAAAGAAGCTGGTTTTCACAACAGAACTGATCTGTTTATCCAACTTTAAGTTACAGTCAAGCTCCACTCCTAGATTTTTTACCACCTGGTTGGCGTGGGGGAGCGGAAAACCTAGACTGGGAGAGATGTTGCATGAATTACTGGAAGCACCAAATAAAATCCATTCAGTTTTATCGTTATTTAGGTGGAGAAAATTCTGAGACAGCCAGTGCTTAATGTCGTTTAAGCAGCTGGCAACAGAGTTTAAACTGAGTGAGGAACTGGGAGTGACCGGCAGATAGATTTGTAGATCATCTGCATACGGATGAAAAGACAGATTATGGCGTGCAATGATGGGTCCTAACGGTAGCATGTAAAGTGAGAAGAGAACAGGCCCCAGAATGGATCCCTGCGGTACGCCAGAGGTCAAAGAGACTGAATTTAAGAACAATAGAGAAAAAAAAATCTAGTTACAGTATATAGTTATATAAAATTCTTTGTGCACTCGCCCCATCCCTCTTCTTAACTATGTATTTATAACAGTTTGTTTTGTATATTTCAGGTTTATATTCACTCGAGGCAGTGGAGAAGAACAGATCTCTAGATAATCATTACATATATACTTAAAGTAACAAAAAATACTTACCGATGGTTAAAATGTGCCAAACAGACATATGTGTGTGTTACGTGGCGACCAAAGTGTGCCTACAGTAGCTTTCCATTTTTCCCTTCTCGGTCTAGCAGACAGAATTTTTGTTTGTTTTTGTTTGGATGTTTCTTCTTGTTAGACGTGCAGTCATTCACAGCAACGTCTCACCATTTAGTCAACTTTCTCCCAGACCAGTACGTCATCCTCCTTGTACAGTGGGTTCATGTGACCACACACCCGGATGTCTGACTTCGAGAATTCCCACTGAGCATTTCATGTCATATTGTTTAAGTCCAAACCAGTCAAAGTGTAATGTTGCCCACCCCACCCGGACTGATGGTACTGAGTGAGGATGAGGAGGAGGAGGAGGAGGAGGACTCTTCAAGGTCACAGACTTCAGAGGCAAACCTGCGTTGTGCCAGGATTATTTCTCTCAAACATATTTACATATTTCTGCTCTCACTTGCCTCATGAGCATGCTGCTGACACTTTTCAAATAGCAGCATGTAATTTTAGCATTCATCTTTTTATTGTTTTGATTTATTTATTGTTCCTGTCAGACACATTATGATCTCTACAATGGCATCTATGAAAAAATGTGGAAATAACCTTACCTGGGTTTTTATGCAAATAAAAGTTGGGACTATCTTATAAACTTTTCCATCACTGCCAGCCATGATAAATATTATAAGTAGTAGTACCGGTAGTTCCTCACTATATTGCACTTCACTTTTTGTGGCTTCACTACATCGCAGATTTTTAAAAACATTTTTTTATACTGTGTATACTGTACATGGTGTGCACTACTGTACATTAATCTCATCATCATCATCTTCATCGCAATGGCAAAAGTGTTTAAGAGCATATGAAGTGTTAATAAGAGTGTGGGAAGGGTTTATCAAGCCTTAACTTGTTAAAAAAAATAATTAAATTTGTACGCATCTTTTATGATTGTCTATTATTGTATTTGTTGTTATACTGTTGTCACCATTCTTTGTTTAAAAATTCAGGTTTCTCTTGTAAATGAGTCCCTGAGGCTCAATGGGATTAACCTGTATAAATAAAGATTGAATTAAAAATATATAGTGTTTCCCCTACCATTAAGCAGGGCACCCCCCCCTACCAAACCAAACTTCTCATCGAACAGAACCCCCCCTCCATCGGCATTGACGTAGCACTAAGCTAGCTGCGTGCAATATAGGCACGCTAGCTAAAAAGCAAAAGGCAGCACTCACGCCCTCTCGTCAAAAATCATGGACGAGATGATCACCTCGCCATGGCAAGTTATCTAGGGGAAACACTGATATAAATAATAAAATAAATATAACGCTGCTACTTTGCGGATTTTCACCCACCACGTGGTCTCCGGAACGTAACCCCCGCAATAGTTGAGGGATCACTGTATTCCTGTCTGAAGTGCCATAAATAAGATTTCACTGAAATCTGAAGTCCCAGGTTTGATCCCCGGTCATTGCACATCTCGTGGTGTCTCTGAGCAGGACACCTTATCCCCAGTCTCTTGCCGGGCACCTTCCATAGCTGCCTACTACTCCACCTGGTGGTAGATGGGTTAAATGCAGAGAGCCAATTTTGCCATTGTATGGAAACATACAATGATGACAATACGTACACCTTATTATTATTTCCCTTCCCTCCATTGATTACGGTGACATTATTTACATGAACGCTCCTACAAGAACCCTGCAGATGTTGGATGCTGTCTATCACGGTGCACTAAGATTCATAACTGGCTGTGATTATCGTACCCACCACTGCACCCTGTATTCACTGGTTAACTGGACATCATTAACTTCACACAGACTCTCTCACTGGTACATTTTCATCTTTAAATCACTTCTTGGTCTGCTGCCTTCATACATCTCCTCCTACATGTCTCTGCGTGAGTGCAGCTACAGCGTGCACTCTCAGGACATTATTACCTGCAGTGTTCCCTCAATGAGGACTGAACTAGACAAAAGGGCCTTCTCCTTTTCCGCTCCTGTTTCTTGGAATATCTTACAAAACGATCTGAAGCTCTTGACCTTGACCTCTCTAAGTGGCTTTAAGAATCTGTTGGACTCCTGGCAGGAACCAATGCAGACATGTTCCTGTTTTTAGTTTTCTACATTCACCTTAGAATCTAGCTGTTTTTTGTTACTTTTCTTTTTTTAGCCATCCTATTTGTTAAAAAAAATAAATCTGTATGACTTTTTATAACTGTTTATTGTTGTCATTTTTGTCCATTGTTGTCATCATTCTTTGTTGAAATCAGGTTTCTCTTGCAAATGAGTCTTCGAGGTTCAATGGGATTTACCTGTCTAAATAAAGGTTGAATGAAAATTTAGTCAGACTGCCAAAGAATGTTCATGTAACACCATGATTGTGTGCAGGAGAGCAGGTGGAACTGTAAGACACATACTGCAGCTGCACAGACACTGATTCCAAAAATACAACATGGCAGAGTCCATAAACCGGGTCTTCTTAGCTTCATTTCCCAACAATGAGAATATGCGGCACACTTGGCTTATCAGTATAATATGATTATAGGCCACACTACTCCAGATATTAAAAAAAGAGATGGAGATTTTTCTGCTACAGTTGCACCTCTCAGTCACACACAAACATTTCTAAAGTGCAGATTTAAAAATAATAATTCTGGTCCTTCTTTGTGGACTCCAGATATGAAGCTTTTCAGAAACAATGACGTAGAACCCTGTTTTGTGCATGCACACAATCACTTTGTGGTTTAGAAACCAAAACATGAATAGGGTCATTTTTTCCTATTTTTTATTCATCAGTTCTCCCAGTCATGTTGTTATCAAACATTGATGGTGCACTGAACAGGTTAATTACTGAAAGAAAATTGGAAACACTTGGAAAAATAATTATTTTGGAAAAATATTTTCAAAGCTAAGAATGTCCTGTTACTGTGTTTTCATATGCCATTAATGTGGACAACTCAAAAAGATGCCCTTCTCTATTTTGTTTAGCTTTTGACAGTGAAGTAACTTTCATTTAACAAATTTGTGCCTGCAGAAAATTACACATACAGTAATGTAAAGAAAAAATGCCATAAAATACAAAGAAATGACCTCTCT
The DNA here is from genome assembly GCF_014905685.2 of Nematolebias whitei. NCBI lineage: Eukaryota > Metazoa > Chordata > Actinopteri > Cyprinodontiformes > Rivulidae > Nematolebias > Nematolebias whitei. The sequence continues at coordinate 16,142,326 of NC_056503.1, forward strand.
TTACGTCACGTGTGGATGAAAAACGTTGAGCTTGTCTTTAAATAATCTGTTGTCACACAACTTTCTGGCAGCGCAAATATTAGTTCCATCTTCAAAACCAGCGAGGTCTTCTCTACATATAAACGCTGACCAATTTGTTGTGTCTAAATTTTTTTTCAAAAACATGATATTTCCAGAACTGTCTTCAGCCACACTAAAACACCAAAAATGACCCAAAACCTGTAGTAACTACAGTATGCCAGGGTTGTATGTGGCCCAGTAACACTGCCATAGAAATACACACAAAACAAGAAATAAGACATGGAGCCTGCACATCGAGCACAGTGACAGTGTAATGTAAACACATCTAGAAGACGAGGATGCTGGTTAGATTAGATCACAAGTGGGGCTATGACATCATCATTTTCAGAAAGTTGCATTCTGTACATTTACATAAAAACTCAAGGATGGTAATCTATATGATATATGTATATATACTTATATATATATATATATATATATATATATATATATATATATATATATTATATAGTGGTGTAGCGGAGGGCTACATTATTATTTACTATTATTACTACATTATTATTGCCAGCGTCGGCAGTTGTTGACAGTGGGAAGGGTGGGGGGAGTGTATGTAGTGAGGCGCTATTATTGTACAAATGCTATGTCTGTGCTATATATATATATATATATATATATATATATATATATATATATATGTGTGTGTGTGTGTGTGTGTGTGTGTGTAAATATGTTTTTTAATATATATATTATTTATATATAATAAAAATAAACTACTAATTACTACTTATACTAATATTCCTACTTCACGGTTTTTCATTTATTGCGGATCTTCAGGGTACAGATACCCTGCGATAAACGAGGCACTACTGTAAAAATGTAGGGGTAAGTGGTGACACAGAAACTAGAGAAGGCGAGCCTGCAGTCGAAAACTCACTGGTTCGACTTCCTGTACCAACAACATCAAAATGTGGGTGGGAAAGGTGAAGCACTTGTGCCTGCCTCCTCCCTTATTTGCTCCATCCTGGGCCGTGAGCAAGACCCTTAACCCCCACCATCTTCTTCCCTGGGTGCCCTAGCTGGCAGCTCTCTCCTCCACCCAGAGGGCTGTGGTAGCTCGGTGGTCTGTGGTTGCATAAGGAAGGGCATTCGGCGTAAAATCAACTGCCAAGTCTTCGTGTGAGTTACCTTGCTGTGGCAACCCCTAAAGAGAAAGAAAAGAAAAAACGATCATGCATCCCCCATCCCCTCGCACACATATATGGCATTTATATATATATATATATATATATATTAGGGATGGGGCCGATCTGGTATCAGTATCGGCCTCCGATACCAGCATAATTTACGTATCGGATTTTTCAGATCCTCCTGCCGATATTTCAGATCCATGATGTTGACTTCAAACTATGGAATGGATTTCCAGAACGGAGGCGTGTCTCATGAACCCAGAGTAATAAGACCCGCCTCACATTCAGGAAATCCAGTTCATAGTTTGCAGCCAGCTACAACGTGAGGGCTGAGTTAGCAGCACCGTGGCTAACAGCTAACTAACTTATCATCTAAACATGTCCGCTGTGTGGAAGTATTTTACACTAGAAACACCACAAAACAAGACAGCAACATGCAATGTCTGCAGAGCCATAGCGCCACATTAAACCGCGGTAAAGTTAGTTTTACATTGGGCATTCGAGCTCCGGGGCTTCAGCGGGGTGCTACTCTTTGCTCAACCCGAAACAGGCGACTCGACCCCAGCCAGCCGCGTCCACTCTGCCCCGTTCAATCTGCCCGTCTCCGAGGAGGGACAGACTGAGCGCGACTGACCGAAATCAGGCTGCCTGTTTTGGATTGAACAAGAAGAAGACATCGCTGAAGCCCCGGAGCTCGAACGTTTACAGAGAAGTTGCTAAACTTCATCATAATTAATGACCAACCACTATCAGCTGTAGAAAACGAAGGATTTCTCAGGTTGATACTTGCAGCCAAGATATAGTTTACCCTCCAGGAGATATTTATCAGTACAACAGTAGACATTCATAAAACAAACAAACATATGATTTGAAAATTATATATATTAGGGAAAAGAAACAAACAAACAGCTACATTATAAAGTGATGTAAAATACTAAAAACAGGAACATGTCTGTTGGTTTATGCCATGAACATGCAGGTGTTTGAAGCCATTTAACATTTTATTTTATTAATTTATTCATTCATTTAAAAGAAACAACATTTTTAAAAAATCGTCAAAAAGAAAACATTGAATGAAAAGAGTGCAGAAAGAAGAAAAAAAATCTTATATCTGCCCCTTATTTATAAAAATATAAAATAACTTTAAACAATTAACATCCACTTTAAAACTAGGAATAAAAACAAACATGTTTTGTGTTAGCAGAATTTAATTCTAACTTTAAAACTTGTCCAACATTAATAAAACTTACCTCAAGTTGCCTTTTTGGACATGCATGCATATATTTGTATAAATTGTACTTGAGAGGAGATTAATACAGCCTCATATAAAATCAATGATGATCATGATATCGGAACTGGATCAGTATCGGCAGATATTCAGACTTAGGTATCGGGATCGGATCGGAAGTAAAAAAAGTGGATAAGTGCATCCCTAATATATATATATATATATATATTTATTTATTTATGCATATGTTTGCGTGTATATATAGGTTGTTATATGTATGCTTCTTTATGTTATGTCAAATTTAAATGTTTGTTGCTGTCATTCCAGATCTTTCCATAAGTAGAAGTGGGTTGAAGCTTGTGTGTAAGATCAAGAATTTCTGAGTTTACACATTTTTATTTTCATCTTTCTGCTATTAGTCACATACAGTATGTGACCCTTGTTCTTTAAGCTGTGGAAGAGTGGACATCCTCCTGTTCAGTTTACAGCAAATACCGTGTGCCATCTGTTTGAGTGGTGGTTTAAAAGATTAGTAGTTTTCAAGCATTCGTTTGCAGCTAAATATCATTTAAAAGCTCGATGTAAGTGGATGATCCACTGCTTGAATCCGTAAGTGTCACATTAAATTTCTCTGCTGTCTGGTGCCTCTTTTTAACATCATGTCCACTTCCAATAATAGGGCATATTAGCTTTTCTGCCCTCTCCACTTTTTTCTCCGATCATCTTTCCATATTTCTTATTCATTTCTTTGTTGTTTTACAGTAGCTATTTTTCACAACTCCTGTTATACCGTAACTCCCAGCTGATGCTCTGCAGCTGCATAAAGTCAAGCCATTAATTATGAAGAACTTTCCCTCTTACACACACTGAAACAGACACACTCATATAATAGTCCTCCTACAGTTTGTTCCGGTGCTGAGCGAGCCTCGGGCTTCTATCTTTCAAGTCTTTACTCTGTTCTCTGCGGCACTGTGGGCCTATTTCCAAACACGTCTTCAGGGAGTCTCTTCTTCGTGACTTATCCGTCTTACTAATTCATGAAATTCAAAGCATTCGTTACATAACCAACTGGCCCAGTTCGTTATAGAATAACCATAAACTCATCCAAGCTTTAATCTGATTAATAATAAAATAAAGTGGTCAGGATTTGGCAGAAGTGACTTTAGGGAGGAAATAAAAAGAGGTAAAAAGAAAATACTTACAACTAATATGCTTTAAAAATGGTATTAAAAAAATTAATGGTTGTCGTTTTTTTTCATTGATTTTTTTTTCTTCATTACTTCTATGAAGCTTCAAGAACTTTTTGATTTGATTGGCCGACTGTTTGAAACTTGTATTTTTTAAGCAGGACAACCAATTTTTACACAGATGTTCTTTAATACTCTTTTTGCATCATATTCTGTAGAGCAGTGGCTCCTAAAGTTGGGGTTAGAACCTCACCACGGGTAGCAAAACATCTTAAAATTATATTAAAACATGATTTTAAAAATTTGCTAAAATCTCATTAATTGTTGTTAGATATTAAACATGTCACCTAATGGTGTTTGTGGGTTTTGTGTTCCTTGTAGTTTCTCTAAATTAGGTCAGTATATAATTATTGGTGTAGTTTAATCAAAGATAAACGTGGTTATTATTTTTTCAAAGTCAAATTTATTTGTCGTTCCACCACATGTGGTACATGTGGTGGAACGACGTTGTGTACACAGCGTCCCAGTTACATCCAACAAAAGTATAAATTGTAAAGAAAAACAGTAATAAGATCTAAGATACAAACTAAGAAATACGCTAAACTGAGAATACTTTAAGCACTAGTAAGACAAAAACAAAATGCCGAACACCAGCAGCACGAACATGAGTCTGTGTGAGCAGATGAGTATGAATGAACACAGCAGCATGAGATCAGCAGCATGGATAGTCAGCAGCACATATCAACAATCAAGTGGCATTAGTGATTTTTTTTTCACAGTGATAATTCTGATTAGGGATTCATGAGTCTAACAGCCTCAGGGTAGAAGCTGTTCCTCAGCCTAGTGGTTCTAGACTTAATGCTCCTCAACCTCCTGCTGAGGGGAGTGTGGCAAAAAGTGTGTGTGCTGGGTGAGTGGGGTCCTTCACGATGCAGGTGGCCCTCTTCCAGCATCTGGAGGTGTAGATGTTTGTGATGGTGTGGAGACTGACTCCAACAGACTTCTGTGCAGCCTTCACCACTCTCTGCAGAGCTTTTCTTTCTGCAGCTGTGCAGCCTCCATGCCACACGTTGATGCTGGAGCACAGGATGCTCTCCACTGCACACCTGTAGAAGGAGGTGAGGACTGAGCTTCCCAGACCAGCTCGTTTCAGCCGTCTGAGGAAGTAGAGTCTCTGATGAGCTTTCTTGATCAGGCTGGTGGTGTTGTTGCTCCAGCTGAGGTTGTTGTTCAGGTGCACACCCAAAAAGTACTTGTAGCTGGAGACCACTTGCACCGTAGATCCTCCTATGTTCGGGGGTGGCGGGGGGAGGGGGTGTTGTTCCTTCTGAAGTCCTTGACCATCTCCTTCGTCTTCTTCACATTGATGTGAAGGTTGTTCTTCCTGTACCAGCACTCCAGGGGTTCCACCTCTTGCCTGTAGCTGGACTTTGTTATTTGTGATGCATCCCACCACCGCTATCTCATAAAACTTTACAGTATGACAGCCTGGATGGGTAGGTGAGCAGTCATACGTGAGCAGAGTGAACAAAAAGGGACACAGCACACAGCCTTGAGGGGAGCCAGTGCTGAGGGTTATAGTGGAGGAGGAAAAGTCATGGATACTCATCGACTGCTGTCTGTTGGTTAAGAAGTCCAGGACCCAGTTGCAAATGGAGGGGCTTAGTCCTAGTGTGAGTAGTTTGTCCATCAAGGTTTGGGGGATCATGGTGTTGAAGGCAGATGTGAAGTCCACAAAGAGCATACAGACGTAAGAATCTTTCTGCTCCATGTGGCTGAGCGCATTGTGGACCACAGAGGAGATTGCATCCTCTGTTTATCGGTTCTCATGGTATGCATACTGATGAGGATCCTCATTGATGTTGATGGTTGTTTTGATGTGGGTCATGACCAGTCTTTCGAAGCATTTATTGACTATTGGGGTAAGGGCTACTGGCTGATAGTCATTCAGATCAGTCACTGTAGCGCTCTTTGGGACTGGGATGATGATGGCAGTATTCAGGCAGGTGGGAACTGTCTCCATGGTAAGTGAGGAGTTAAAGATGTTGGCCAGCACCTCGCAGAGCTGATCGGCACATTCTTTCAGCATCTTCCACGGGATGTTGTCTGGGCCAGTTGCTTTGTGAGGATTAATCCTCCTGATGACACTCCTCACTTCAGCTGAGGTCATGCTGAGAAACTCCTCTTCCGGTGGTGAGGTGAGTCTGGTGCAGGGTGATCTGTTTGGGTCTTCAAAGCATGCATAGAACTTGTTGAGGGCATCAGACAGTGATGGGTCTTTGGGGCATTGTTCACTTCTGCCTTTATAATCCGTATTTCTGCCATACATGTTGCTCCGCCTATAAGTCGCATCAGTCCATATTTGTCTAATAAAGTGGAAAAATCCATAAATATGTCACTTTGCCATATACGTCGCATCTTTTATGCGTCACCGCTGACGCGTTGCCACTGACAACTCAGAAATGTGGACCGATGTTGTGCCAAAAACTGATGGGCTGCCAAATGGCGGCCGCGGGAGCGTGCACAGGAGGACTTTAACAAGAATTTAACAAGATTAAAACTTTAAAAAAATTATTTGTTTGCGCAAAATTATATTAAATGTGTGTCTCAATCTTACGTTTGCTAAATACACTTTGAGGGTCAAATCAGCTGTATTTCAAAACCCGATACACGGAAGTAAACGCGTGCATGTGACGAGTCGCTGTGCACATTTAACAAGATAAACACCTCAGATGTGGGTCATATATCTGTGCATATATTTTTGGGTCATATGCTGACAATTTTGGGAACTATTGCTGTAGAAGAATCTCTGGATGCTTTTTTTTAAACCATCAGGACAGATCAACTTAATCAGTTCTGTTTATTTTTTCTATGACTGACAATTTGAGCTTACTTTTAAAAATCAGAAATTCATAGCCATAGTTAGATCAGCTGTCTTCACCATTTGTTTATTATTGGCCATGGATTCTCAAGCCCAGTCTACACTACTACTATATGTTATGATACAATGATATTTTTTAAAACTCAGATTTTCTGCTGTGTTTGCACCTCTCATTCACACACAACATGAGAAAAGCACTTTTTTAAATAGCACTTTTCAAATTGGATTTTTTTATTAAACTGACTTTTTGCTGCTACCATGCAGACTTCAGATACAAAGCCTTTCAGAAAATATGTTCTATCAACATATTTTGCACTAATCTACTACCACTTCATACCCTAGAAACTATTGGGCTACAGCAACAATGGAGATGTCTTTATCTTTTTAATCTAACAGGATCCAGGAACTCTCTTATTTTGACAGGGTGCATTCTGGTAACTGTTTGCTTGGATCTGGTAACTCTCAGGCTTACTAATAAAAAACTTACGAACAAATTTGATTTCATTAAACAAATAAAACCTATATTGGATATGTAATCTGAAAATAATTATAAACACCAATTTTAAACATAACAGCCACTTACAAACTTCCTAATATCACTGAAGAGCTGCCCCTTCAAGTAAGCATTCTTGTAAAATTAAAAAAATCTCCACCCAAAAAGGGTGGGGGTTAGGATGCTTGAGCGAAGCGATTCATGCTCTATTCACACAAGGAGAGAACTGTTAATCAGGCTACTTCTTGTTGCTCTCTGAAATAGTTATTGAGTGTAGTGTTTACAAATATAGGTAAACGTAGGTGTTTAACAACCCGTTAAAATACACCAGAGTACAGGAAATGGCATATTCAAAGTTTTATGATGGAGGACCCCCAGAGCCCCCCCCCCCCCCCCATGCTCTGCTATTTACATTCTGGCATCGTTAAGTTTACAATCATGCATTGATCCTAATCCAGTTGTTGTCAAATTTTTATCATGTACTGAAATTATTAACCAGTTCGGTGGCCTCAGGATTCCATCTCTGCTCTTTGCAGATGATGTGGTCTTGTTGGCGTTGTCGTGCCGTAATATTCAGCTCTCATTGGAGCGGTTTGCAGCCGAGTGTGAAGCGGCTGGGATGAAAATCAGCACCTCCAAATCTGAGGCCATGTACCTCATTCGGAAAAGGGTTGATTGCTCTCTTCGGGTCGAGGGTGAGGTTCTGCCTCAAGTGTAGGACTTCGAGTATCTCGGGATTTCGTTCACGAATGAGGGAAAAATGGAGCCTGAGATTGACAGACAGACTGGTACAGCATCTGCAGTTTTGCTGACTTTGCACCAGTCTGTTGTGGTGAAGAGGGAGCTGAGCTGTAAGGCAAAACTCTCTGTTTACCAGTCGGTCTACGTTCCTACCCTCACCTATGGTCATGAGCTCTGGGTAGTGACTGACAGAATGAGATTGCAGATAAAGGTGGTTGAAATGAGTTTCCTTCACAGGGTAGCTGGGCTCTCCCTTACAGATAGGGTGAGAAGTTCAGTTATCCAGAATTTACTCGGGGTAGAACCGCTGCTTAGAGTTGCACTCAGGTCCAAATAATCTGAACCGACCCGGCGTCAGCCCGCAGCTGTCATCTCCAAACCCCACCTGATCTGATGAGTTAACAGTAATTACAGGTCTGAACCCGAACCACCCCCCAAAATTTTTATTTAAGCTTTGACAGCTTATACCACCGACTATTATTAATGGTCGGTGGACACATGCGGCTGAGGGGGCAGAAGATTGGAGCTGAGGAGCCATCAAAGCGCATTAAATGCTTCCCCAGCTTCTGCCTGCATCGAACCCTGCTCTGACATGTCGGATATTCTGTGATCTCACCTGTTTGGGTCGTCAGCCGCGCGTCTCCGCTGAGTGCAGCGGCTGAATGAACGTCCATTTGGCCTGATGGATCGCTGCCAGTAGTCCATCTGAAGCTTAACTGAACGTTTGACCTCTTTCAAATGGCTGGTCAGCACGCAGTCAAATGGCCGTGTGTGGCAGGTGTAGTATGGCAAGCCCTGTTTGCATGTATTGGATTGTCGGCCGCGCGCGTCCCTGATGCAATAAAAAATCTGACACTGACCCGGCTCACACATTAAATACATTATTATGGCCCGGCCCGGTCCAAATCTGGGTCGGGCCGGGCTCTGGGTTCGGGTTAGAAATGACAGCTCTACCGCTGCTCCTCCACATGGATGTTTCCTGGGCGCCTCTCTAGAGAGGTACTTCAGGCATGTTCAACTGGAAGGAGACCCCGGGGAAGACCCAGTTCACACTGGAGAGACTAAGTCTCTCGGTTGGCCTGGGAACGCCTTGGAGTCCTCCCAGAAGAGCTGGAAGAGGTGGCTGTGGAAAGAGATGTCTGGGCCTCCTTGCTCAAGCTGCTGTCCCCACGACCTGACTTCAGAACCAGTGGAAAATAAGGAATGGATGGATGAATGAAATTATTAACCAAGATGTAATTATAATTGGGATATAAAAAAAAATTATGCTCCCGTTTCATTATTTATATGCAATTTAAATGACATATGTCTTCTTAACAACCATTTTGCTAATGATTAAGGGCTGTTGTTTCTTAGATAAGAACATGTCTATATGAATGTTTTGCAAAACATAGATCAAAGACAGCAAAAAAAGAAACTTTGTTTTTTGCTTCTGGTGTTTTGATTTATACTCTGCCAGTCAGATGTGAAGCAGTGTTGCAGAAAAAAAAAACTTTGGAAAGATTTGCTTTTCACTTGTGCCTCACTCTTTCACTCCTGCTCCTTTCTGAAGTTTTTTCTGTGAGTTTGTGTGCGTGATGTTTCACAGGCTAAGCAGGTGCACATTACACAGGAAGACTGAGCCCACTGAGCAGACGGGTGGGGGGAGATGGGTGACGAAAGGAGGGAGGAGAGAACAGTCTTCATAGGTCCTACAAAAGGGTCAGTGTTTTATTTCCCAGTGTGCTCCACAGAGACAGAAGTAGTGATGGTGGAGGCAAGAAAGACTCAGAGAGGGGCCCATCGGTGATATTGTCCTCATATTGTGGGTGTAATGCTCTCGTTGGCCCTCCAATGTGCCCCCATCAACCCTCACCCAGTGGCTCACTCACAAAGTCACCTTCAGTTGAAATTCACTGGAGGCTTTTAGCTCTCTGCAGGAATCAGAGCAAACACCAAGAAGAAGTAATGGCAGAAAAAGATGAATTGTTTTACGTATGTTGTAAATCTCTTTACACAGTCATGTTATAATAGACTGAAACTTGAAAAGCAACTCCTTAAAATGTAAAATACATAATTTCAGACTAAATACCCGTTGAAAGGACAGGTTAGGTTTGTCGTAAAGTAGACTGGAGTTGTTTCAGTAAGATAAACCTCCAGGAAAAAAATGAATCAATGTTGTGTCCTCTAAAGTGGCAGAAAATGAATGTGTGTGTGTGTATGTGACACGGTGTGTGTGTGTGTGTGTGTGTGTGTGTGTGTGTATGTGACACTGTGTGTGTGTGTGTGTTTAAAGGCTACATTCCTAAGCTTGTTGAGCCGTAGCTGGGTGATTTAATAGTAACTCGCTGATTGTTTAAGAACTGAAATTCCTCAGGCCCATGTTTTTCTGCTTTTGCACACAGACACACACACACACGCACACACGCACACACACCAGTTCTCAGGTGTTTTGTGACATATTGAGAGCAGGAGTAGAAACAGCACATCAACGGTGCATGCTACTCTTTGTTGGAAATGGGTGCGCTTGAATGTTGGTAAAAACATTCAGGTAAAATATTGGAAGCCCTGTAAATTGCCAGTTTTCTGTAGCTTCCACCAGGAATTCAGGTTATCGAAACATTATCCTTCTTTGTCTTTCTCTCGTTCAGGTTTTCAGTCTGCAGTCTTTCTTTCATCCAACTCTACTTTCTCTTTTTCAACTGGATGAGTTCCTTTTTCCTCATAAAGTCCTCTTAGTGCATCTGTGGTATTTTTGTGTCGGCTGCTAGATTGAAGATACCCCCCCCCCCACACACACACACACACACACTCTTTTTTGTTGTTGTTGTATTAATGGTTATGGAGGCAGAAGGTGTAAGGTGAAAGGTATAACTAGAATGTTCTAGAATTGCGCCGCTCAAGGTGGCTGCATGTTGGAGTAGCTGTTACTTTCATTCTGAGATTTTGCTTTTGGAAACTTTAATTCCTCTTTTTCTGGATGTAAATCACATTTTTTGGATGAATGTTTCCTCTGGTATCGGATGCTGTGCAGCTGGAAGAATTTTTACTGAAACTTTTTTAGTTTAGGACATTTGTTATGATGCGTAACCATGGCAACAACAAGGCAGTTTTCTACAACCAACAGCAGCTGATTAACATCTCAAAAGCTCAAATAATATCTCGACTACAGCCCCAAATCTCAAATGAGTTGAAAGGATGTTCTGTGGACGCATTCTCATCTACCTGCCAGCTGCGCTCGAGTGCCTGACCACTGAGATCCTGGAACTAGCAGGAAACACGGCTCATGACATGGAAGGACAGGATCGTCCTTCGGCACCTACAGTTGGCTGTCCGCAGCAACGAGGAGCTCAGCAGGCTGCTGGGAGGAGAGGCCATCGCTCTGGGAAGAGTTGTCCCCCGCATTCGGGCGGTCCTACAGCCCGGGGGAACGGAGAGGCCAGTTGAGACTGGGTGGACGGATCGGATGGCATCTGCAGCCAGTTTCTTAGGATCCACTGTGGGATGAACCTTTACAAGAGATCCTTCCTGCCTACAGCCATCAGTATCTATAACATCTCTTAGTGAAACGAGGATAACGTAACGTAACGAGTTACAACAACAAATAATTTCCCTTTGGGATTAATAAAGTATTTTTGAATTGAATTGAATTGAACACAATCCATCCATCCATCCATCCATCCATCCATCCATCCATCCATCCATCCATCCATCCATCCATCCATCCATCCATCCATCCATCCATCCTTCCATCCATTATCTTCCACTTGATCTGAAGTCGGATCGCGGGGGCAGCAGCTTGAGCAGGGAGGTCCAGACATCTCTTTCCACAGCCACCTCTTCCAGCTCTTCTGGGAGGATCCCAAGGCATTCCCAGGCCAACCAAGAGACCCGTATCTCTTTTTCAGCACGGTTCGACTTGGCTTGGTACTGTTCCAAGGCATTTTCCACTAGCAGTTCTTTGTGGAACTGGCACCATTTTCAGGACCCATTTCACTGGGGTTCCAACCAGGCCGAACTGGCACCAAACGTGACGTCAAAACACTATTGGTCACTGATTGGTCAGGGGAGCTGAGTCACTGGTTGTTTGAGAAACTTTCACAACGACCCGATCCATGATTTACAATTACTCAAACTCAGAGCAGTGGATGGACCTATTTTTAAGATTTTAAAACCAATAATGATAACCCCGTGGTCCAAAGCTGAAGTCCAGACATTTATTTTTTTTTGGCGACAACAACAAAATTCAGAGTGAGCTAGTCACCGCAGAGGATCAGACGAGCTGCCGACCCGCAGAAGAGCGCGAGGCTGGACTCCGAACCCCTGAGCCTCTGAGTCCCTGAACCCCTGAACCCCTGAACCCTTGAACCCCGGCAGGCAGGGTTGGACCAGGACAGGTCTGGGACAGAGGGTGGAAACGATTTTTTAAAACATTTTATGTATTTAAAAAAATGCTTTTTTTTATCAGTGAAGATTAAAACAATAATTGGTGCTGGCTTTATCATGAATTCTGTTTTCACTTTAATGACTTTATTAAATAATCTGTTAATTAAAGTGAACTCAAATGAAAATCATAAAAAGACAAACTTATTGGATCTCTAAGGAATATTTCCCTCAAACAGGTTTAAAAAAAGAAATAAGCCTTTAGTTCAACTTTATTCTAACACAGATGTACAAATCACAAACAAGAATTAAACTTTAAAGCAAAGCTAAAATAAAATAATCTGTATACAAGAAACAAAACCACATATCAAAATTGATCAATAAAAGTAGACACGAGTGCAAATGCATCAAATGATGAAGAAAACTTATAACAATTTAAATATAGATGTTTTTGTAGAATCTGGTTCATCAGATATTTAATGGTGAACTAAAGTTCATTAAAAGTTCATTAGCAGGATATATATATATATATATATATATATGTATATGTGTGTGTGTGTGTAGTTTAATTTGATCATTTTAATAATCTATTTTTTTTATTTACCATAAACTTCAAAATAAATTCTCACCCTGACCCTGTATATGAAACTTGTTTCAAGTTTAAGTCATGATTATGAGCTAAATCCAGATTTCATCCAATCCGTGGTTGTGTGACAGTAATCTGACATGAATGATGTTTTATCTGGACAAATTCTGAAGCTTCCAGGTTAACCCTTTTATTGTCCACTAACTTTATGACCATGGATTGATGACCCTTAGGGAAAAATCAACCACCTTATTTAACTCTAAGTTTTTAAAAGAGAGCTAACTCGGCCTGAAAACATCAAATTTAAATTACTTGTTATTTTAACTCTTCAGGCCATTTCTATTATGATAATTCCATCCATCCATCCTTCCATCCATCCTTCCATCTATCCTTCCTTCCTTCCTTCCATCCATCCATCCATCCATCCATCCATCCATCCATCCATCCATCC
>NC_056503.1:16155472-16166275 GCF_014905685.2 Nematolebias whitei
CCATCCATCCATCCATCCATCCATCCATCCATCCATCCATCCATCCACAGTGTTTGGTAAATAACAAAAGTAAAGTGTCATAACAATTCAATATATTTTAATACGTCTTTATTGTCAACATCTATTCTAAAAATGATACATTGATGGTTGAGGGCAGGGAAGGTAACAGCCACTGTCTTTAATGACACACATTGTATGCTGTTACTCCAGAGCTGGATGTAAACAGACTGTGGGGCTGCTGCGATTATTTTGCTGGAGAATCATCTGAAATACACACACAGCATATGTACAGTATTATTAAACTGTATTTAATTGACATTTACTGGGACATACTTTTACGCTTGGCTCCTACTATATAGCAGATTAGCATTAGCTTACAGTCACACATCTTCTAGCTTGCATATTTATGGCTTCCCGCACTCTCCTGTACTTCTCCAGTCTTTGGCCTTGCTGCTCACAGCCTTTTCTGGGTCTCTTCTCTTTCAAGTTTGACAAAAAGCCACAGACTGAGCAGAATGTTCAACAAAGCTACAATATCCTCCATTTTTGTTGTGTATCTTTTCAGGGTCTTCTTCTTCTATTACATTTAGTGGTGGCTAGTAAATAGCTTAATGGAGCACTACCACCACCAGCTGGTAAGGTGAGTTGGATTATGGACCTGTCGACTAGAGCTGGTACTGAAGTATATAGAAGAATATAGTATATAGAAGAAGAGATGCTGATTGACCCCAGGTCTCTAAGTGACAATCTCCCGCTTTTTATTCATGACCAGAAAATAAACCAGGTCTGTTCTTACAGATATCTGGGTGTTCACCTTGATAATCTATTCAAGTGGGAAATTCATGTTAATATGTTGTACTCTTGGCTACAGCAGAGATTGTATTTTTTAAGAAGACTCAGAATCTTTGGGGTTAATCAGAAGCTTATGGTTTTATTCTATCAGGCCGTATTGGAAAGTAGCATCAGGTTTGGAATGTCAGCATGGTATGGTAATCTCTCTGTGCAACTTAAATCAAAACTTAGTCGCATGGTACAAAATGTAATGAAGTTGATAGGATGGACTGATCACCCCCACCCCCCCCCTGCAGTCTATCTATGATGAGTCTTTCCTCAGACTTGCTCGGAGGGTGCTGTCTGACCCCGCTCACATCCTCAACTCACAATACAAACTGTTACCATCTGGAAAACGGTTTAGAATCCCAGCTTGTAGACTTAACAGATTTAAAAAATAATTTGTCCCTACTTCAATCAGATTGTTAAACAAAGTAGGCATATAGTTTTTTGTTATGTGCTGATGTTCTGGTCTCATTGTTGTGTCGTTTACTTGCTGGAATGTATGTAGTAATGTGCAATATGTGTTTTTTATTGAATTATGTGTTTTTATTGAATTATGTGTTTTTATTAATATGTGTTTTATATTTTTGTATTTTATTATGGGGTTCACATGATTTTATTGGTTGTAGTGTATTTCATTGTGAAAGAAGCTTTGTTAGCGCACGATGTCCAAGACAAATTTCCCCTTGGGGACAATAACGTATACATCTATCTATCATCTATATGGAAAAGCAACATGTACCGAGCTGAACCGAGATGAGACGAGTCAAACCGTTCTGAGCTGTCCCTATCAAAAAGGGGCAATAGTCTCTCTAGCGTGTCCTGGGTCTCCCCCGGGGTCTCCTCCCAGTCGGAAATGCCCTAAGCACCTCCCTAGGTAGGCGCTCAGGGAGCATCCTTACCAGATGCCTGAACCACTTCAACTGACTCCTCTCGATATGAAGTAGCAGCAGTTCTACTCTTGAGTCTCTTCCAGATAACTGAACTTCTCACCCTATCTCTAAGGGAGAGTCCAGCTACTCTGCGGATAATTGCGGTTGAAATGTTTCCTCTGCAATCTCATTCTTTAGGTCACTATCCAGAGCTCATGACCATAGGTGAGGGTAGGAACATGGGCCAACCGGTAAACAGAGAGCTTTGTCTTACAGCCCAGCTTCCTCTTCACCACAATGGACTGGTACAGAGTCCGCAGTACTGCAGATGCTGCACCAGTCTGTCTGTCAATCTCATGCTCCATTCTTTCCCACTCGTGAACAAAACCCCAAGATACTTGAACTTGAGGTAGAAACTCACCCTCGACCTGAAGAGAGCAATCCACCCTTTTCTGATTGAGGGCCATGGCCTCAGATTTGGAGGTGCTGATTCTCATCCCAGCCACTTCACACTCGGCTGCAAACTGCTCCAGTGAGAGCTGAAGATCATGGCATGATGATGCCAAAAAGACCACATCATCTGCAAAGAGCAGAGATAGAATCTTGAGTTCACCAAACTGGAATCCCTCCGCCCCCTGGCTGCACAGAGAAATTCTTTCGATAAAAGTTATAAACAGAATTGTTGACAATGGGCAGCCCTGTCAGAGTTCAACTCCCACCCTGAAGAAGGCTGACTTACTACTGGCAATGCGAACCAAACTCTCACACCGCTTGTATAGGGACTGAACAGCCTGTAACAAAGGGTCCCCAATCCCATACTCACAGAGCACCCCCCACAATGAACCCTGAGGAACATGGTTGAATGCCTTCTCCAAGTCCACAAAACAAATGATGACTGGATGGGCAAACTCCCATGACCCCTCGAGCAGCCTTATAAGGTTAAAGAGCCGGTCCAGTGTTCAGAACGGAACGTGCATTGTTCCTCCTGGATCTGAGGTTCGACCAATGATCGGACTCTTTTCTCCAGTACCCCTGAATAGACCTTACCAGAGAGGCTAAGGAGAGTGATGCCCCTGTAATTGGATCAAACCCTCCGGCCCCACTTTTTGAAGAGGGCAACCACCATCCCAGTCTGCCAATCCAGTGGCACTGCCCCCAATGTCCACGCAATGTTACAAAGGCATGTTAACCATTACAGCCCCACAACATCCAGAGCCTTAAGGAAATCAGGGCAAATTTCATCCACCCCCAGAACCCTGCCGTCGTAGAACTTTTTAACTACCTTGGCGACCTCACTCAGCCACAATTATGGATAGACCAACCCCGAAGTCCCCCGACTCTGCTTCCTCCATGGAAGACGTGCAAGTGGGATTGAGAAGGTCCAAGAAGTATTCCTTCCACCTCCTAACGACATCACTGGTTGAGGTCAAGAGCACCCCACTTTCATTGAACACAGTGTTAGTAAAGCGCTGCTTTCCCCTCCTCATCCACCTGATGGTTTTCCAAAATTTCCTCGGAGCTGACCGAGAGTTGTTTTCCAGGGTCTTACCGAACTCGTCCCACATCCGAGATTTTGCATCAGCAACAGCCAAGGCTGCAGACCACTTGGCCCTCCAGTACTCCTCAGCTGCCTCCGAAGTCCCACCAGCCAACAAGGACCGATAGCACTCCTTCTTCAGCTTGACAGCCTCCCTAACCTGGGGTATCCACCACTGAGTTTGAGGATGGCCACTGCAAGAAGCACTGACAACATTGTGTTCACAGCTCAAGGCAGCAGTCACTTCAACAATTGGGTCACGGAACATATCCCACTCAGACTCAATATTCTCTGCCTCAGCTGGGATGCAGGTAAAGCTATTCTGGAGTATGAGTTGAAGATCTTTTTGATGGGTTCTTCTGCCAGGTGTTCCCAGCATACCCTCACTACACATTTGGGTCTACCAGGTCTGCCCGGCATCTCCCCCCCACCCCCCCAAACATGATCCAACTCACTACCAGTTGGTGATCAGTTGACTGTTCAGCTCCTCTCTTCAACCGAGTGTCCAAAACAAATGACCGCAAATCAGATGACACGACTACAAAGTCAATCATCAATCTACAACCTAGGGCAGGGGTGTCAAACTCCAGGCCTCGAGGGCTGGAGTC
The DNA here is from genome assembly GCF_014905685.2 of Nematolebias whitei. Lineage (NCBI taxonomy): Eukaryota > Metazoa > Chordata > Actinopteri > Cyprinodontiformes > Rivulidae > Nematolebias > Nematolebias whitei. The sequence goes on from NC_056503.1 coordinate 16,159,324, forward strand.
CTGAAACTTTTAGATGTGTCTCTGATGCCACACAGCTGAATCATATGACTAAATTAGCTTCTCAGTGCAGTCAAGTTCTCCAAAGTCCTGCTAATGACTTCCTTATTTGATTCAGCTGTGTGGCATCAGAGACCCATCTAAAAGTTGCAGGACTCTGGCCCTCGAGGCCTGGAGTTTGACACCTGTGACCTAGGGGGTCCTGGTGCCAAGTGCACTTTGGACATCCTTATGTTCGAACATGGTGTTCATGTTGGACAAACTGTAACTAGCACAAAAGCCCAACAATAGAGCACCACTCGGGTTCAGATCAGAGAGGCCAAACCCTCCCAATCACGCCCCCTCCAGTTCACACTGTCATTACCCACATTGGCATTGAAGTCCCCCAGCAGAATAAAGGAGTCCCCAGCTGGTGCACCTTCCAGCACCCCTGCCAAGGACTCCAAGAAGGCCTGATACTCTGAACTACCATTCGGTGCATAAGCACAAACAACAGTTAGAGCCCGTCCCTCCACCTGAAGGCGCAAGGAAGCCACCTTCTCATCTACCAGGGATAACTCCAACACACAGGCACCAAGTTGGGGGGCTAAGAGTAGACCCACACCAGCTCAGCACCTCTCACTATTGGCAACTCCAGAGTGGAATAAAGTCCAGCCACAATAACACACAATCTTTAGCATATAATCTCTCAAACCTTAAAAAAAACCAAGTACTTTGTGCCACATTGCAGTATAGACAGTTCAAACAAGATTTGGGAACTGAATGCAGGAGTCAAAATACTAAGCCCAGGAGGCACGGTGGCATAGTTGGTAGAACTGTTGCCTCTCAGCGAGAAAGTTGCCGGTTCAAATCCCAGCCCAGGATCTTTCTGGGTGGAGTTTGCATGTTCTCTCCATGCATGCGTGGGTTTTCTCCAGGTTCCTCCGGTTTCCTCCCACAAACCAAAAACATTCATGTTAGGCTAATTGGTAACTCTAAATTGGTGTGAGTGAAAATTGAATGGTTGTTTGTCTCATTTGTCTCTACGTGTCCCTGTGATGGACTGGAGACCTATCCAGGGTCGCAGAGTAATAGCTGGATATGGGATCCATTGACCCCCGCAACCTGAAAAGGAAGAAGCAAGTAAAGATAACGGATGGAATGCTGAGCCTGATGACCTACCTGTGTGTGTTAATGGATGTGCATTTTTGTTAGAGCTATCTTACATGCTTTTTTTCAATGATTTCACAAGTTAATTTTTGTGATCCTGTTGCAGAGTGTGGGAATTACGGGAATTACTGTGTTAGGATCTTCAAGTCGGTCAGCAAGGCTCCAAAGGGTTAAACATAAGGTAGTGTCTCACTGGGCTGCAACTGTTGGAGAGTATCAACGTTCATGCTCAGTAATCCAGGTAAAAATCTTACAATTTTCAGTCAGGTCATCTGGATGGTTTATTTTATTTTTTGCAGAGATGTTTTGTCCTTCATTCAAAGGTCTTCATCAGTCCGAGAACATTTTATCAGATTCAGATAAGCCACAGTTGTTGATTTTCTTCAGGCAGACTGTTTTTTTCGTGTCAGCCTTGAGTCCTGCTGGAACTTTCCTGATCCAAAATGGCCAGATTTTTGAGTATTTGACTCCACTGATCCATGTTATGAGCCTTCCTCAAGGTTGACCCCAACATGCTAGCGAGTCCTAGAAGCTGCAGGTGGCCTGCGATTTTCACAAATCGCCTCCATCTTATGGTTTAGCTTGTAAATCAACTGATTTTGAGTACTCATATCACAAACCAATCCTTCACACAGACTCGGAAGCTTTGCCATGGCCGAAATTGCTGCCATTGTCTTCTTCAAAAGTTGGTAAAACAGAGCCCCGCCGATGCCAAAGAGCAGAAACCTTGCTATCATAAATCCAAATATATAAACATCTTCAGCATCCTCCTGAGACAAAACTGAGAGACGCATCAGTTGCCAAACTCCCCACAGATCTCTGATGTACCCTGTGCCATGAGTCTCAGCTGGATAACAGGGTTCTCCAGGACCCTGTCACTTTGTTGAAAATATTTTGTTGATTGCGTTGAAAGTCTAGCTTACCAGGTCCATAAAAGTATTATTCGTTTGGGAGATGTTTACCTGGAGCTCCAAACACACAGAGAGCAAAAGCAGGAGGAAGAGGAGAACAGGGGGAGGGAGAGCAGAAGCGTCAGTCTTGAGCGAGAGCCAGAGGGGAATAGAGAATTTATTTGTGCACTATGACAGAAAAATACAAATAATAATAATTATATATGTTCAGCTGCCCTACATAAAGATCTCTGATAGTTTCTCTTCATAAAATGTGCATGTGGCATCTGTGTGTGTTACAGATAAATCTCTGCACTTCATGTTTATAAGTTGTTTTGTTGTTTTGATCTCCTAGTTTTGGCTTGGACCAGTAAGAATTCCTGTGTTGACATCTTGGCAGGTTTTTATAGCCATTGCTGGCTTGGCAGCAGAGATAAGTCTCACAAACAATCCGCTTTGTGCCTTCCTTTGGTTTAGCTGGAGATCCGAGACACTCCTGGGTGGCTTTCAGACAAATGATTTGTGGATGAGATGAAGTCTTGACTGCAAAGAGATGGTGGTATCAGAAAGACAATAAACACAAATACATTTATTTACTGTTCATCCTCTGAGGGAAGATCCTGGTCAGCTGTGAGCAAATGATTATTATTCAAAACATCAAATAGGCTGGGTGGATGTTTCAGAGAGAGAAATTTTAAATATGATGCCAAATATCACCAAAAAGATAAATGCGTTTTCTGAATTGGAGGACAGATTTGGGAGGCCAAATTTCACTTATAGAAGCAACAATACTGTATGTGTGTGTTTATCTGCCCTTGTAGTGGCCCATTTAGTGTTAATGTTTTAATGTTTAATTAAGGCTGACAGGACAAACGATGGTACTAAGTAAATGGTTAACATGTAGTGTTTCAATTCCCACAACTTTAAGCTTCATTCACAACAGGTTTCACTGGAGGACTGCAAGACATGACGTCCTGACTAATTCTCAATAAATCTAACAAGCTAAATCTAACAAGGTTGAGTCAGGTCCTCTGGACTGGCTCTACTTTGTTGAAACGTTTCGTCTTTTATCCAGAAGACTTCTTCAGACTGAGGAGCTGCAAACAAACTCAATCTTATAAGCAGCACCTTCCCATCACTTTCTCAGCACCTTCAGATCAACCAGTTTGCTGGTGACATCCAAAACTAGTTGCTCACATGCAAAAAGAGAACCATCAGCCTAACGACCGATTGTTAGAGCCCTGATGGCCGCTTGCTATTCACAGAGGGCTGAGTGATTCTTGCAATAAGTAATATCATATATGCTGTTCAGTGCCAGGAGGGCTGTGATCAGTTCTACTTTGGGGAAACTAAACAGCCACTGGCCAAAAGATTGGCCCAGCATAGAAAATCAACATCATCAGGCCAGGACTCTGTGGTCTACACTCATGTCCAGGCCAGCGGTCACTTTTTCAGGGATGAAGATGTTCACATCCTGGATAGAGAAGAACGATGGTTTGAGAGAGGAGTAAAGGAGGCCATCTTTGTGAAGATGACCAAATAACTGTTTAGATTAAATCAACGTATTAACTTACACTTCCATCTCTCACAAAAAGGAAGCAAATTAGAATAGAGGAGAGCAAAAAAATTAAATAAATACCATACCATACCATTTTATTTATAGAGCACTTAAAACAACGAAAAGGCCAACCAAAGTGCTGTACAGACAGAACAACAGGTAACAGACAAAGCAAAATACAAAATGAAGTAAATCAGAATATAGACATAAAAACGATGCAGATAATGACGACTAACCAGTGTGGAGCATACAGGTTCAAACACAGATCATCTGGTGTTGAAAGCTATTGAATAGTAGTGAGTTTTTAAACGGGACTTGAAAACCGAGAGGGAGGGGGCCTGTCTGACAAGCAGAGGTAACTCGTTCCAGAGTCTTGGTCCTGCTACAGAGAAGGCCCTGTCACCTCTGCGCTTAAGACGAGTTCCTGGAACTGTGAGGAGCAACTGGTCCGCTGACCTCAGGGAACGTGGTGGGACATACGGTTGTAGCAGATCAGAGAGATGGGGGGGCGACACTGTTCAGTGATTTGTAGACATACATGAGTATTTTGAACTGGATTCGAAAGTGAACCGGTAACCAGTGCAGTGAGGCCAAAACTGGTGTAATGTGCTCTTTTTTTCCTGTACTGGTTAAAAATCGGGCTGCTGCATTCTGGACCAGTTGTAGTCGTGCAATGGAGGTCTGACTGATACCAAACAGGAGCGAATTGCAATAATCAAGCCTAGATGTAATGAATGCATGTATTACTGTCTCCAGGTTATTTTTGGACAATATGGGCTTCAGTTTAGACAGCCGCCTCAGTTGGAAGAAACATACTAAAAAAATAGGGTTAAACAACTCAGTAAATCTGGTAAGGCTCAGGTTTTTCCAGCTTTTCACCAGCCTTGAATGCAGTATTACCTTTGTAAATCTGGAACAGTAGGAACAACTCAAAAATCACATTCTCAGAAAAGATGATGCATGCGCTTGTGTTGACTGGTTCATCCACTGCAGGTGATTTGTACATGTTTATTTGAAAATTTGTATAGGCACAAAATATTCCTACTTGTACAAACTGAAATATGTACATTTGTACACAACTGTTTTATGCATTTGTAAATCTTGTAGTACACATCTATAAAACTTGTAGTATGCGTGTGGATCTTGTGGATTTAAATCTCGTTGTACACTTGTGTGACTACTTTTGAGACTGATTTTTCTTCATATTTTCTAACATTTTGTGACATCACACACAAGTCTATATGTATAAAAAAACATAACTGTAACACAGCATAAAAAGAAAACATGCCACAATATGCAGCCACTACTGGTATGGTGTCCACTGCTACTGGTGTCATTATAAACTTATTGCTGGCTTTTTTTAATATTGGTTGTTTTTGTGAGCATGTTGTTGGAGTAACAAGCACAATGTAGCTTGTTGTGATGTTCTGAATGAAACAAATACCTACCTAAGATTACTTGAGGTGCTTATAGTGGAAAAACTATAAAGAAGTGTATCTGTCTGTCTGTCTGTCTGTCTCTGTCTGTCTGTCGGTCGGTCGGTTGGTCGGTCAGTCGGTCGGTCGGTTCTTAGCTGGACAACTGAGAATTGAAGCACCTGAAGGCAGTGATAATAGAGACTGGAACAGGAGGAGCAATAATGTGCAGGACTGAATTCAGCTGAGAAGAGTTTGGTTCAAACAGTGAAGTGTGTGTGTGTGTGTGTGGGGGGGGGGGGGGTTAGGACGCTTGACAGAATTGGGGCTGCTCTATTCACTGCTCTCTAAAATAGTAATTTCAATTCAACCTTTATTTATACAGGTTGCTAGTCTCATTGAGCCTCATCATTTACAAGAGAGACCTGGTTTTAATCAATTTAATCAAATGTTTGCAGCTGTGTAACAACCTGTTAAAATACACCAAAATGCAGGAAATGGCATCTCATTAATTCTAAATTTTCTGAGGGAGGACCCACGCTCACCCGCTTTGCAGAACAGCAGCTCGGTTCTGGTTTTTCAGATATACCCTGCAGCGACGAAGCCCACCGCCCCGTCCAGGTTGATGTGCGTGTGGATAATTGAGCTTCAGGACTATTTGCGACTTTCCTGCCAGTTCTGTGAGCTTTATAGATCGATTGTTACTTCTGACTTTGAATTGTAAAACTTTCTCTCCATTTCAGCAGAAAGCAGCAGGCGGAAGCACTGTTGGCTTCTGGGCCATGTAGTTCTTTTGACTGGCGTTACAATGTAGCTTCATTGAAAGAAAACTACAAAATGTTGGTGCCTGGCCGAAGTATTTATTTATTTATTTCGTTAACTTTTTATCTTGTACCGTCCCAATCACGTGAGTAATACTAAAGTTGAGAATCGTTGTAGAACCATGAAACAGCGAGTTCGCAAAAGTTGAACCACAACGTAGCGAGGGACTAGTGTACTCCAACAACAGTGTCAAGACAACAGTGGACGACTCACTACTTTCTTCTTTCACAATAAAAGCCTTTAACATGGACTGAGTTTTACTCTTCTTCTTTATAGTGGATTAAAAACCCTATGATGGAACAAAGGCTTTGGGTACACGCGTATGCTGCTGCAAATTCTGCTAGCCACAGTATTTAACCCTTTATTTTAACTGGTCCAATGGCTCAACATGGATGAGTGCACATGCACTGTGGGAGTAATGGAGCATCTCACTCTCAGCTGTAGATCCAACAAAAAGCACTCATGGCTGTTAGGAAATAACTAGACGTACTACTGCTACCTCTTGGACCTGTTAGCAATGTGTTAGTGCCTGGTCTTGGTGGTGGAGGGGGCATACGTTGTGTGTGCAGTTTATCACCTGGTCTGGTCACAAGCCCGTTTTGTTAACCAGAGTGCTGGTTTGACATCTTGATTTTATTGGGCTGGAGTGACATCATTGGGAATTCTGGCCTTTTTATTTAAAATGGGGAATGCCCAAGTCTTCTCAATGACACCAAACATTATGCGAAAGGATTTCCTAGTGCTTTGACAGCCGGTAGAGAAAAATAATGAAGTTCAAGTGAAAATTTAAGGGTCATAAGACAAAAGATTGTTTCTGAAGGCATATGTGCTAGAACATTTAAATCAGCACGATTTTATGTTAATTTATCACTACAGTGTCTTTATGGATTCATTTTTACAAAAAATTCATAAATGACCAAAATCAATATTTTCACTTATTTTGCACTGCAGCCTGAGTTCATTCTGACTCAAGCTGGCAGAAAAAGTCACATATGTATTTACAGTAGTCCCTTATTTATCGCGGGGGTCCGTACCTTAAAGCCTCACGGTAAGTGATAAACCGCGATGTAGGATTAGTAGTACAAGTGGTAAGTAGTAGTTTATATATATATATATATATA
>NC_056503.1:16166375-16233249 GCF_014905685.2 Nematolebias whitei
ACTCTAAACACTTTAAAAGAGCACAGTATATCATGATTTCAGCTCTGCCATGACTGCGCTCTGCGCTCGTGGCCACGCCCACTTCTCCGCTGTAGAGCAGAGATAGACAGAGGAGGGAGGAGGAGCTGCAGGAGGAAGTTTCTCCTTTTTAAATTTTTTTTTATAAACTTTATTTCAACCAGACAATATTACAAAAGTATTTCAATCCAAAGAAGCATCAAAACACAATTTAAAAAAAAGATATACAACTATCACAGACCCTATCAAACTAGACCTCACAGTTCTTTACTAAATATAAATGCAACTATCTCAACAAATATACAAAAATAAATTCAAGTTTAAATAGCAGAGGGTCTGAAACAATAAACAAAGAAATACAAGGGAGTTTCTCCTGCAGTGTGGGCTGCACAGGTGCTAAATAGTTTAAAATAATTAATTTAAAATAAAAAAATACATGCCGATCATGAAGCTCATCCGTCAGTCAACCAATTATGTATTCGTGATGTCCAATCTTTTTTTGAAAACCGCGATAGAGTGAGTCCACAAAATAAAAACTGCAAAGTATCGAGGGACTACTCTAGTACATTTAGGGGAAAAATGTATATTTTAACAGCTGTTTGATATTTAAAAATTAGAGCCTATCAAATACCATGAATATGATGTAGTGCTACTAAAATTGATTAACTCAAAGCTTAGCTCTTTCATACACTGGCCTTGCTTCATGTGATTGTGCTTGCATGGCCATCAGCAGGCAGTGATCCCTATTGTGTGTCATACTTCATATACCTTGTTCTCCAGCTGCAGACTCACCTGTATTAGTAGCAGAGAGGAGCAGAGCTGTTTGTGCTGCAGCTCACATTGACATACCAGTAAATGAGTTCTGCATATGCTAATGCCATGTTATCCAGTGTAGGCTGTGTTATGTGGTACCATGACATTCATAAAAGTATTCAGATGCTTCAATGTCTGAGTTCTGCTGTGTACAGAAAGTTGATGTTTTTTCCCCTCTCTCTCTTACAGGACTTTGTTTATTCAAGACTCCTCTCCCCAGAGTATGCATCATCTCCTTGGTAACAGGCCTCAGACAGAGACAGAAAAGATTGGGCCAGACTGGTCCAGTGGCATCCAGCCGACCTGACCCTGGACTCGCTGAATGAGAGTTTACCAGAAAAACCTTCACAGTTAGTCCCCAATGTGATGCCAGCATCCTGTGAATCTCCATGTGACCACATTTTTTACAACAGTGGTGTTGTTACATGCCTCAGAATGTCTGAAAAACAAAACAATGCCTGAAATATTCATAATTTAAAGCTGACATAACTTTAAAAACATTACTTTTTTAGAAAATTTAAATGCAAATAACTTTTCTAAAATCTCAGAAAAGAAAAGTTACTTTCTTTAGTTCACTATTTTCCTGGGTCACAATGTTTTACACCTCCACAACGGGACTGTGAGCAGCTCAGCATTAGCTGGTCTCAGAGGACTCCTACACCCGGGTCAGAATGCACCAGCTGTTCAGTCAGGTGCTGGACCAGAGAGATCTGTCCAGAGCAGGAGATCTGTTTTCTCTAGAGGACACAGAGATCGAAGACTGTCTGTCTCAAGCTCTGGACCAGATCAAGGACATCTCCTGCTCACCTGTGAGTATGACGTTTTAGACAGGCGATCTAACTATGTACAACAAAAACAGCAGATAATTATGCAAATAATTGCAAGGCAAGTGTCGCTTTAATGAATTATTTATTTTGTTGTGCATGAATAACGGGCTTTGTCCTTAGTTCATCATTTTGTGCTTCATTTTGCATATTGCTGCTGTCGAACAGGACTATTTGACCAACGACAATGATCAGGCTGTGGTAGAGATCTGCATCACACGAATCACCACAGCCATCAGAGAGACCGGCTCCATCGAGAGGCACAGCACGGCACTCGTGGGTCTGTGGGAGTCGTGTCTGGAGCACAACCTGACCCCTCAAGGGGAAAACACAGAGGACATGCCGCATGCTAAGATAGCCTCTGATATCACCAGCTGTATCCTACAGGTATACACACACAAACACACACACAAACACACACACCTCTTAGTTGTTCCTCTCCATCCACCGCCATCACCTCACATCATTGTGTCCCGGTATTCCAGGACAACTGCACATCTTTAAGAGCTGCCATGATCTCACTTTTATTTTATAAATCACAGAAAAGTTCATCTGCAGCCTCAATAAATGTTATTTTTCATAACTTCGCCATCACTGAAAGACTTTGTGTGTTTGGCGAGAAGGCAGCTGACCTGGCCTGATGCTGCGGAGGCTTCCTTCATTCAACCTTTATTTATACAGGTTTGTCTCATTGAGCCTCGAGGATTCATTTACAAGAGAGGCCTGTTTTAAACAAAGAACACTGATGAAGTACAGACAACAATAGACAATCATATAAAAAGCATATACAGTATCGTATTTTCTGCTGTACACGTTGCACCACCCTATAAGTCGCATCAGTTCAAATACGTCTAATAAAGTGGAAAAATCCATCAATACATCACTTCGCTGTGTACGTCGCATGCATTACGAGTCACCGCTGATGCGTCGCGTTTGTTACCCGTCACTGCTGACAACCCAGAAATGTGGGCCAGTGTTGTGCCAAATATCGATTGGCTGCCAAATGGCGGCCGCAGGAGCGTGCACGGGAGGACTTCAACAAGAGTTTAACAAGATTAACACTTAAAAACAATTATTTGTTTGCCCGAAATTATAGTAAAGGTGTGTCTCAGTCTAACTTTTCCTTAATAAATGCACTTTGATGGTCAAATCAGCTGCATTTCAAAAGCTGATACCCGGAAGTAGGAACGCGCAGAGGGACAATTTGCTGCTCTTTTTCCTTTTTTTATTTAACAACACCTAAAAACAATTATTTATTTGCTTGACTTTATAGCAAAGGTGTGTCTCAGTTGAACTTTTACTTAACAGAAGGGCTTTAACAGTCAAATCAGCTGTATTTCAAAAGTATTCACTGTCTCGGTGCTCCGGGAGCACACAGACAGGGAGGAAGTCATAAAAGAGGAACGCTGCACATTTCTTCTAAATTTAACAGGATAAGCACCTAAAACAATGTGTTTGCTTGACATTATAGTAAAGGTGTGTCTCGGTTTAACTTTTTTTACTTGATAAATGCACTTCAATGGTCAAATTAGCTGCATTTCGCCGGGGTGGCTCAGCAAAAGGAATCTGATTTGATGGTAGCTCCAGGCAAGCTGGACGAAGGTGGAATTCTATGGCAAGCCATTTAATAGCCTCTTACCTATTATATGACTCAACGGCATGCCATACCCCTCGAGTTCCATCTAGCGGCTGAAAATGGTAGTGTTCAATATATTCAGTCCGAATGAATTGAAACGGTCATATCTCAGCCAAAAATTGGTTCATAAATCTGGGAACAAATCCATAAATACGTTACTTCAGCGTATAAGTCACAGGGTATGCAAATTATGCAAAAAAACACGACTTATGCAGCGAAAATTACAGTAGTTACTCGCTACTTCGCAGTTCGTTTTTTGCGGACTCGCTCTATCGCGGTTTTTCAAAATAAGATTGGACATGACACACAATTGGATGGTTGATGGATGAGCTGCACGATAAGCATGGAATTTTTATTTAAAATAAATTATTTTAAATTATTTATCACCTGTTGCACTTTTGTGAAGCCCACACTGCAGGAGAACCTTCCTCCTGCAGCTCTTCCTTCCTCCTCTGTGATCTCTGTTCTGCTGTGGAGAAGTGGGCGTGGCCAAGAGCTAGGGCTTTAACAGACTACTTGAGTAATTGACACATTGATTCCTAGGACATCTCTCGAGTTTTTAAATTTCACGTTGAGTATTCGTAGTGACGTAATTACGTCGCCATTAGAGCATTGTGTCACGTGTCACGTGATCCGCACCTGGCGCGGGCTACAAAATGTATTCCTCCAAGCAGACGGATGGAGCGGAGCAGGCCCAGTCTTGGCAAACAGGTAGAAATGCATCAATAGTATGGAAATATTTCACTAAAAATGAATCTTCCGGTTCAACTACAGGAAGGAAACAGAAAATGAAACTTCCTGACTGTTTTGAGCTCATTGCAAACCGGTGTTACACCATATTCTTTGACCACTGTATATTGTGACCATAGGGGGCGGTGTTGCATGCACTGTTGCAGGTCACAGAATATGGTGTAACACCGGGTCCAATCGATCGAACCAGAACCAGCTTCCTCTGACCTTATTTCACAAACAAAAAGCAAAAAATATTAATCACTAAACCTATTAAAAAACCTATAAACATATTAATCTCTAAAACTAAACCTAATGCGCACCACAGTGGGCGGTGGTGTGAGGTGGTCACCCGCCCCACTGTTTTTAAGTTTTGTTTTTGACGTGCCGCACGTTTCTTTCACTTTTGCAGTCTAATAATAATAACTAATAGTTTTGGGTTTCATGTGACTTAGTTGCAGTATGATAAATGGTAGGAGCATATGCTCCCAATGTTTTGTTGGTCTTTTTTTTGTAAATAATAAATGACTTTTTTAGCAGTTTTATTTATTTATTTATTTATTAATCTTGAGATCATATGACGTCATAAACTACTCGAGTTCTACTCGAGTATTATTATGTTAATGTCGAGTTTAAAAACTATGTAGTCGTTCAACCCCTACCGAGAGCGCACAGTGCAGCCATGGCGGAGAGGAGGAAGAGCTAAAATCATGACATTCTGTGCTCTTTTAGAGTGTTTAGAGTTTAGAAACATTGTTTATAATATTGCAAGAGTGTGGGAAGGGCATTAAATGCCTTTTTATATATAAAAATAAACATAAATATGAATACTAAAACAAACTATTACTTACTACTTGTACTACTATCCCTACTTTGCGGTTTTTCACTTATATCTGGGTTTCAGGGTATGGATCCCCCACGATAAACGAGCGGCTACTGTAAAATGAAAAGTAAATAGAAGAAATTATATAAAAATGAAACAAAAAACAGCTACATCATAAAACTGTGTAAAATGCTAAAAACTGGAACATGCCTGCATTGTTTTTTGCCATGAACTTAACGATGGTTTAAAATTACTTTGAAAGGTCAAGGTCGAGAGCTTCATATCTTTTTGCAAGGAGTTCCATGTTACAGGAGCGGAGTAAGAGAAGGCCCCTTTTCCTAGTTTTTCATCTCCTGAACTTTCTGGACTTGTAGTGGAGAAATCTGTCTCAAAGCATCTTGCAATGCTGTTCCAAGTTACACTTTTTGGACATGGTTACACTTAAATTATAAAGGCAAAGGGACTTTACATTTTAGAAAATGTGAAGAGAGACAATATTTATTTTTTGCTTGTTTGTCAGTCATTTTTGAGCACCGATAACACACAAGCTACTTTTTCAACCTACAGGTTAATCCCATTGAGCCTCGGGAACTCATTTACAAGAGAGACCTGATTTCTTAACAAAGAGTGATGACAACAATGGATAACAACGACAACAATAAATATTCATAAAATATGCATAGGCATACAAATTTAAGGTCAGTCCTAACTGAGGGAACACTGCATGTAATAATGTCCTGAGAGTGTACGCTGTAGCTGCACTTGCGCAGAGACATGTAGGAGGAGATGTATGAAGGCAACAAAGACGTGATTTAAATATAAAAATGTACCAATGGGAGAGTCTGCGTGAGGTTAATGATGTCCAGTTAACCAGTTAATACAGAGTGCAATGATGGGTATGGTAGTTGCAGCCAGTTGTGAATCTTAATGCACCGTGATAGGTAGCATCCAGCATCTTCAGGGTGCTTGTAGGAGCGTTCATTATAGATAATGTCACCGTAGTCAATAGAACGAAGGAAAGTCACAGTTACAAGGCGTTTCCTAGCATTCAGAGTTAGACAGGATCTATTTCTGAAAAAGAAACCCAGTTTAACTTTCAGTTTCCTTACTAGATTTTCCATGTGAAGATTAAAAGAGAGATGCGAGTCCACCAAGATACCCAAATATGTATAAGAATCGACAAACTCAATAGGGACACCATTTGAAGATAAAATCAGAGGAAGAACTGATGGGACTGACTTCCTGTTTGGGAAAAAAGCATCCCTTTGGTTTTGTCGGCATTTAGGTCAAGTTTGTGGTGGAACAAATCTGACTGGATGATGTCAAAGGTGGATTGCAAAAGCTGGAGAGCCTTAGCAACTGTATTTATCAACTGTCACTCACTACCGCTGTCATACAGATGCCTGCAGGCAGTGATAGGAGTGCCACCCACAGTTTGACAGGTGGCTGATAGAAAAACTTTATTTTTGACTCTTTGTTGTTCTTAAAAAAGGTTTAAGTGTATCTAGAAGGGTAGGTTGAGAGAATGCAGACATAATAATAATGCTAAATATTAAACAATATATATATTTTTCATTTAGCCTTTATTTATACATGTAGTCTCATTGAGCCACGAGAACTCATTTTCAAGAGAGACCTGTTTAGGGAGCACATGGTGGGGTTAAGGGCCTTGCTCATGGGCCCAGAGTGGGGCGAATGAGGTTGGGGGCAAGTGTGGGTGTTTCACCTACTCCACCCACAATTTTGATGTTGTCGGGGCCGGGACGGGAACCGTCGATCTTCGGATCACAGGCCCACCTCTCTAACCTCTGCGCCACCACTCCCCAATATAGTTTTAAAAAAAACTCAAGTTGTTGTCTACAAACCTCCTGATCTCCAGATTGACTAGAGACCAGTCCGTGATCTACAAGTTAATTGCGATTGATCTGTTGGGTACACCTAGTCTAAGCAAGGGCTGATTGACCACTGGTCATTCCGTATGCAAACTCAGACCAGTGGTCATTCCGTATGTTGCAGGAGTCGGTACTTTATGTTGTGCCATTATTGCATGCTTTAGTATTTCCTATGTGTTTGTTTTTTTGTTTTTTAGCGAGTCAAATCGGTTCTTCTCATCCTGAACATTTCATTGTACTGATGCATGTGCAATAATCAGGTAGAAAAATCTAAAAAAGTGTTTTTTATAAGACTGAGCTGAATACAGCTCTTCAGACTGAAAGTCTTTCAGATGAAAGACAAAACATTTCTGCAAATTTTTTTTTAACCCGTCCAGAGGACCAGACTTAACTTTTTTAGATTTCATTGTGCTGTTAACCTGCTCGTCATGGATTGTCCATAACAAACACCATGTTCAAGCATAAAGGTGTCCATATGTGCTCTTGGCACCAGGACACCCTAGGCCACAGTTCGATGATAGATTTTGTTGTTGTCTCATCTGATCTGCGGCCGCATGTCTTAGACACTCGGGTGAAGAGAGTGGCGGAGCTGTCCACTGATCACTACCTGGTGGCGAGTTGGCTCCAATTGTCGGGGAGAATGCAGGTCAAACCTAGTAAGCCCAAACGTATTGTGAGGGTCAGCTGGGAACATCTGGGAACACCCGTGAGACGAAGCTTTAACTCCCACCTCCGGGAGAACTTAGAACACATTCCAGGGGAGGTGGGGGACATTGAATCCAAGTGGGCCATGTTCCACGCCTCTATTGTCGAGGCGATTTATCGGAGCTGTGTTTGCAAGGTTGTTGGTGCCTGTCAAGGCAGCAACCCTCAAACCCGGTGGTGGACACCGGCGGTGAGGGATGCTGTCAGGCTAAAGAAGGAGTCCTATCAGGCCTTTATTGCCTGTGGTACCCCGGAAGCAGTTGATGTCCAAATGGTATGCAGCTCGGGTGGCTGCTGAGGCAAAAACTTGGGTATGGGAGGAGTTGGGAGAGGCCATGGAGAATGACTTCCGTATGACTTTGAGGCGATTCTGGTTCACCATCTGGCATCTCAGGTGTGTGTGTGTGTGTGTGGGGGGTGGGGGGGGTTACCACCAACACTGTTTATAGTGGAGGTGGTGTGCTGCTGACCTCAACTCGGAATGTTGTGGGTCGGTGGGCGGAGTACTTTGAAGACCTCCTCAATCCTACCAGCACATCTTCCACTGAGGAAGCAGAGCCTGGGGACTTTGGGTCAGGCTTTCTAATCTCTGGTGCTGAGGTCACCGAGGTGGTTAAAAATTTCCTGGGTGGCAGGGCCGCAGGGGTGGATGAGATTCGCCTTAAGTTCCTTAAGGCTCTGGATGTTGTAGGGTTGTGTCGGCTTATTCAACTCTGAAATATTTTTCATTCATTCAACTTTTATTTAAACAGATAAGGCACACTGAGCCTCGAAGGCTTATTTACAAGTGAGACCTGTTTGGACAGACAATAAAACTGGTGAAAAATGGCACATAGAGTTTGGAGACAAAAAAATCCTTACACACTTTTAACCTCTGTTTGAAGGTCAACAGTGTGATAATGAAAAAAATCTCGCACACTAGCACATAATGACACCAACATTATGTGTGTGTGTGTGTGTGGTGGGGGGTGGGGATGAAATGCAAGGGCGATGAGCAGCCAGAGACGACACACAGAGGCACTGCAGAGTTCAGATAAAATCACTCAGTTCATATATTTCCCTCTGGAGAGATCCGTACACACTCGGGGGGTGCCCAGGATGACCAGAAATGAATCTAGAGTCCTGAAACGATGACAGAATGTTTATTCAGCTGGACTCCTCTGAAAAGTCCATGAAAATTCCTCAGTAGGAGGGGAGGGGCTGAGCATCATGTTTACAAAACTTCCAGGCGGGTTGAGATAAGATGGCCTGTCAAGGTCAGTCAGGGAGCCAAATTCAGATAAACACAATTATTTTGGGGACAGGCAGAACTTTAATGGCATCTACCTTGAGTCTGTGTTGGTCCACTTGGATTTGAAACGTCCAAATTAAATGACCATACCAATGGAACGTGCCTGAGAATAATCCCCGAGATCTGATCCATTCTGCAAAGCGTCTGGGTGCTCGAGGCATGAACCAAGCCATCATATAAGGCAGGCAGCCTGACCAGGTCCAAATTTGCTGCCGATGACTTCCTTGTTTGTTGTTAGACCAGGAACCAGCCGAATCCAAAAAGTAGGAATCAGTTATCATAAATCCAATTATAAATGTGTCCTTAAAATCCACAGATGACAGCAGAGATAGACACGTCATCAAGTCTTCAAAGTCGATGAGATATCCAGCTGAGTGCATGCCAATAGGGCAAATCGTCTTGCCTAAAGCATGTCTTCTCTTCAAAGAAATGTTATCAATTGTGTTGAGGGACCAACTGACCAAATCCAAGTCCATAGTTATGATTTGGAAGATTTTTAGAGGAGAGGCTCTAAAGCAGTTTCACAGACAGACTGAACAAAAGCAAAGCAGAGAAGGAGAAGAGGAGATGTCTGCGCTTGAGAATAGCAAGTGTTGAATGTGTTGCGTGGACATCGGGGGCAGTTCCCCTGGATGGGCTGACTGGGGTGGTGGTCCCCCTATTCAAAAATGGGGACCGCAGAGTGTGTTCCAACTACAGGGGGTTCACGCTCTTAAGCCTCGCTGGTAAGGTCTATTCGGGGGTTTTGGAGAGGAGGGTCCATCGGATAGTCAAACCTCGGATTCAGGAGGAGCAGTGTGGTTTTCGTCCTGGTCGTGAAATACTGGACCAGCTCTACACCCTTAGCAGGGTCCTGGAGGGTGCGTGGGAGTTTTTCCAATAAGTCTACATGTGCTTTGTGGACTTCGAGAAGGCATTCGACCGCGTCCCTATCGTGGTGAAGAGAGAGCTGAGTCAAAAGGCGAAGCTCTCAATTTACCAGTCGATCTATGTTTCTACCCTCATCTATGGTCATGAGCTTTGGATTGTGACCGAAAGAACGAGATCATGGATACAGGCGGCCAAAATGATTTTTCTCCGCAGGGTGTCTGGACTCTCCCTTAGAGATAGGGTGAGAAGCTCGATCATCCGGGAGGGACTTAGAGTAGAGTCGTTACTGCTTCACGTCGAGTGGAGCCAGTTGAAGTGGCTTGGGCATCTGGTTAGGATGCCTCCTGGACGCCTCCCTGGTGAGGTGTTCTGGACACGTCCCACTGGGAGGAGACTCAGAGGAAGACCCAGGACACTCTGGAGGGACTATGTTTCTCGGCTGGCCTGGGAATGCCTTGGAATATCCCCCGGAAGAGCTGGCCTAAGTGGCTGGGGAGAGGGAAGTCTGGGCCTCTCTACTTAAGCTGCTACCACCGTAACCCGACCCCGGATAAGCTGAAGAAAATGAATGGATGGATGGATGTTAACCTGCATATGACAAATAAACACAACTTGAGTTTCAGAGAAACTGAGATGTTTATTTTCTAAACATAACGTCGCAGTGGCTTTCAAAACCCAAAATACATTATGGCAAAGACTGATTCATTCGAAAGATCTGCGTTCTGTTCAGTTTCAGGAGGGCTGTGATCAGTCTTACATCAGGGAAACTAAACAGCCACTGACCAAAAGGATGGCCCAGCACAGAAGAACAACATCATCAGGTCAGGACTCTGTGGTTTACATTCTTCTGCAGGCCATTGGTCATTCTTTCAGGGATGAAGATGCTCACATTCTTGATAGAGAGGAACGATGGTTTGAGAGAGGAGTGAAGGAAGACATCTTTGTGAAGAGAACCCATCCATTATTGAACAGGGGTGGAGGCCTCCATGTCCTACTGTCCCCTCCTACAATGAGGTTATTGCTAGTATCACTCAGCCCTCTGTGAATAGCAAGCGGCCATCAGAGCACTAACAAGCCGTTGTTAGGATGATGGTTTTCCTTGATCATGTGAACAGCTAGTTTTGGATGTCAACAGCAGAATGGTTGATCCACTATGAGAATGTACAATTTATAAGACTGAGTTTGTTGCAGCTCCTCAGACTGAAAATGTCTTTTGGATGAAAGACGAAACATTTCGACAAATTTTTTTTGGACCCATTCAGAGGACCCGACTTAACTTTTTTAGATTCATTTGATATCCTTATTTGCTCTAAGGCAGCTCTCCCACAGATTTGAGTTTCAAATGTTTAAATACACTGCTTTCAAACAAAAATAGACAGTAGATTTTGTCCATCTTTACTAAGCTTGCTGGTGCTTTTCCAGATACAATCCTGACAGTGGCTATAATCAGAGCTTGTATCTGCCTGTCACTGTTGATTTTCAGCCAACACCAATATGTAATTTTAAACCTTTTATCATCATTATGTTCTGACTTAAAATAGTGCATCTCCAACATGGAACAAAGCAGTCATAATGTATTACCACATTTAATCATGTGTTGCTTTAATGAAGGGCAGTGTAAAGCAGCTCAAATATAGGTATATCACTTTTCTTTTTTTAATATGCTTTTTTTAAACCTTTTTTTTGGCAGGGATGATGAGTTGCAATATAGTTGTTAAACCCATTAATATGACTGATTAATGAGGTATGCCATCAGTATCCTTTGAGACAAAACATGACTTTCTGTCAAATACATATTGTTTTTTTTTCCTAATATATTTTTAATATCTAATTTATTTATTTTTTGTTCTGTGACCCTATGTTTTAAATGCTTTTTATTAATTCTTCGGTTATTATTATTAGTGTATTGTATTTTTTTCTATTTAATTTTACTCCCATTGATTGTTGTTGTTGTTGTTAAGCACTTTGATAACAGGTTCTGTTTTAAATGTGTTCTATAAATAAAGTTGACTCGACTTGACTTGACTAATAGAATTTTGGGGTTGGAATGTAAAAGTCATGTTAAAAGTCTGCAATCTATGCATATTCATAGACTGCAGGGCCACAGGCCTGTAGGCCCTAACATGGATGTGCACACAACATATTTCTTCTTTCAAAGCTTAGATCATAGACTTTATCTGCTTCATAAACAGTACCTCATGACCAATCAAAGTTCTGAAGTCTCTTCACATCAGTATCGGTTCAACCTGCTTAGATCCTCTTAACAAGTTGGAATTTGAAAAAAATGTACAAGTACCATATAAATTACCACTTACAGTAAAATACCGTATATTTATGTCAAGTTGGGTTTTGCAATGCAATGAAAAAAAAAACATTTATTAAAAAGATTATTTTATGTAAGAATTAATGCCTTGTTGCAGACTTGAAGGAGAAACAACTCCACTTAAGATGGTTTCTGTGACGATCACACCTGGTTCTCATCTGAGTGTCTGCAGGTAGGGCTGAGTACCGCACCGAGGTTCTTAAATGGCACCCACCGAACTGCACCAGTTGGTGTATGGATTGAAACGTCACTGTTTTTTCGGTGTCAGGTTTCGGTATTGGCTGTAATGTGTCACCTGGTTTCAGCATGCAGGCAGGTAAAACACCAGACATATTACAAACAGACTACGTTTACACCCAGAGCTGTATAGAGCTGCCCTACAGCTTGTATGTCTATGGTGCTGGTGACGCCCACAGACGGGGTTCACGTGTGCAGCGCGTGTTGTCGAACGGCTTCGACAACACACGCAACTTTCTGCTTATGAGCAGAAAGTTGGTCCGTGTTTTTCTGCAAGAAGACAGACGGACAGCATCCTCCCCCTCCTCCTCTCAGCATTAAAGTCAGCCTGTGAGTATTAAACGGACTGAATCAACATTCCACGGCCGGACTCCTTTTCATCAAAGAACTCCGAGGATGGAGCTGTATCTGTGTTTCAGCTGGTAAGTTTACATCTGTTAACGTTACTGCAGCTTAACACATACATTGCAGTGAATTAAACTAGAATCCATGTAACACTAACTTTAAGATATTAGTGTGTAAATTTATTTTATCTACGTAGCTAGCTAAACTCAGAAGCTAACTAAATATTGACAGTAACAGATGAAGCTTAGCTTGTAAAAATGTGCTCGTCCATCCAGTCAGCTGCTTAAACAGTTCACCTAATGTTCACTGTTTGTTTATGTTCTCCTCACAGGAGGTTCTGACCCTGATGTGAAGACAGCGACAAAAGGAAAGTGAGGTGGGGGGCACAGGACAGTCACACACTTTGTTGTTAAAA
Source organism: Nematolebias whitei (assembly GCF_014905685.2). NCBI lineage: Eukaryota > Metazoa > Chordata > Actinopteri > Cyprinodontiformes > Rivulidae > Nematolebias > Nematolebias whitei. The sequence continues at coordinate 16,179,297 of NC_056503.1, forward strand.
GTTTGCTGCCTTTTTCTACTGTGGAGGCTACATGGTGGAGGTAAGTAAACTGTAAACGATTTTGTCGACCAGTTAAACTTCTATCTCTCAGCCTTGGTAATGTTTTTTTGAGCAATAATAATACAACCATGTTATTATTGATGTTTTGTTCTCATGTCAATTAGGGAGATGATCAGAGCCCTAAACCACATAGAACCACAGAGAAGATTCAGGCAGAGACACAGAGGTGCAGAAGTCTGCATCAACCCTAACATCAGTGAATCCAGTGACTTGCTGGTGGAATGTGAGGAACAGTATGTCAGTGCTGTCAAACTGACAACCAGGTATCTGTGTGTGCAACAAGCATCATCCACACCCTCAGAGTGAACACTTTCTACTGCTGGAGACACCATCAGCCAGGAGTGGGCTTGTTTGTGTCCACAGAAAGCAGACATGTTGTTGTTTCTGAAGAAAAACTGTTCGGTGAAAAGGTCCTCAGTGTGTAGCAGTGAGCATTAGACACTGACGTGTCACTGGTTGTTTTCAACAGTTCTTTTGAACTGGAAATTATTTGTTTATTTTTATGTAAGAAAACTGCTTGGAATAGAAATACCAAAGTTAAAAATTAAAACTCACAATTTAACATAAGTTTATTCTTGTTAGAATTAATAGTAATTACAAAATTGGTACCAAAAAAAGAACCGTCCAGGAACAGACACCGAAGTGAAGGTACCGACACTGGTACCGATACCGATTTTTTTAGAAAGGTACCCAGCCCTATCTGCAGGTGTTCATGATTGCCTCATTAGCGACTAGTATTTAGGCAGAAAGCTGCCCACCAGACATATTCAAGCATTGTCCTCATGGTGTCACAATCTGGTCCTTCTCCACCTCTCCTCATCCATCCACCCGCTCTGTCTGCTCTGCACTGGGCACCCCTGCAGTATTGCCAGATTTCACAAAAGAAACAAGCAACCATCTCTATGAAAACAAGCCCAAAACAAGCCCAACTGGCAACCTGCCACATTGTGTAAAACAGAGGCCATTTTTTTAGTGATGGTGAGATGAAGCTTCATGAAGCACTGAGGCTTTTCATTAATAGCTCGACTCATGATCCAACGCGCCATGGTGCTTCATTTGCTCCACTGTGCCATCAAGTGGACTTTAAATGTAAAACAGGTAGATGGGTTATAATAACATAACAGGTTTGCGAAGCTTTAAGTTGAATAAAGAAAAAAATAAATCATGTTTGTGAGGACCTCAAATAAAGTCTAAATTTGATCTGAAAATGATCTTAATCTGTTTTTATGATGATGGTCATGATGGATTTTTTTGTCTTCCCCTTATATTTCAAATTTCGCACGTACAAACGAGCCAGTTCCTGAATCGATCACGTGGTACGGCCCGCTAGTGAGGCCTTGAACGTCACTACATGCGTCATCAATACAGGCCTCGATACACGCTCCACATAAATCCTCCTGGATCACTCAACACACACTTCAAAGCCTCAACACAGAAGGACACATCACTACCGTTTTTAAACAGTACAAACATATATTTATTATGGCATTACAAATAAACAACAGCAAAATTATGCTAAACACTTTGAATGACATACTTTTAAGCTCTGATAAAAAAATACATTTTGCAAATGTTATTTTTTCTACATATTTTTAAAAACAAAACATCCTGACATCTGCGTTTGAGTGGAGTCCCCTAGTGGTCGGACACAGTATGAGTGTTTGGGATGCACGCCCACAGATGTATTAATGTCTGTGTGTGCGCACCTGTCGCCTCGCCAACTTGGGCGGGAGCGATAAACAGGAAATGGTGGTGTGGAAGGGACAAACTACCTACTACCACTCGTCTTTTGCTTTATTGTGCAGAGCTGGGAGATAATCAACTGGTTTCACTTGGAAAGAAAGTCAAGCCCAAATAAGAAACTTCACGTTCAAAACAAGCCCAAAAATCACAACCTGTGACACAAGATACAAGCGACTTTAGAAAAAAACAAGTCGCTTAGAATAAGCGGACTTGGCAACTATGCCCTTCAGGGTCTAGCCATCCATTCCTCCTGAATGTAGCCCCAGCCCTTCCCCACCGGTTCATGGTCTCTGCCTGCAAATGGGCGCTACTCTCTCTTCTTGCTGGATCGTGACAATTTCACTTGTAAAGATGTTTGCAAACTCAGATAGAAAACCTTTTCGAACTACGGTATAAAAATATACATTTAAAAAGTGGCTAACATTTTTTTTTTCCAAGTATTGTTAAGTTTTTAAATTCCCCAGATTTTTTTGTGGGAACTGAAGGACTCTGCTCTCACTTTTGGTACCTCCTTAAACCAGCTATTCAGGCAAATATATTGTCCTTTGTGTCCACCATCTTTGTTTTTATATTTTAAAACTGCTGCGGATATTAGATCAGTCAGATGCTGCAAATCAGATTCTTTTACAGCTTTTAATTAAAAAAAAAAAAACATCAGGCTGAGATGGAAAAGAAGAACAAAAAGGAGGAACTAAAACACATTAAAAGTATTTGTACAAGGTGGAATGAAGAGCTCTTTGAATATAGAGGTTTTATACAAGATAATGATAGGTAAATTTAAGCTTTTGTAGATGAACATATACTGTGATATATTCATAAATTAAATGGATTCATTCATTTTTCTGGACTGGATAATATCGTGCATTGAATAATTAAAAATGTAACGTGAGACGTTAATTTTCTTTGACCCATCAAAATAAACTGTGGTCATTTATTTTCAGAATCAAAATTTAACATCAAAACATTTACATTAATTTGGCAAAATATGAAAATAACAACAGGTTAATTAATCAGTTTACAATTAGAAAACCATACGGCGATGGTTTCCCTTGCTTCCAGCTGTACAACAGACATTTCTAAAATTATCTGGAATGATTTCTAGCAGATAGAAGAGTTTAAAGATGGAAAGATGAAGTTTAGAGGGAGGGAGATGGTGTGTGTGAGTGAAAGTGTTGAACAGAACGGCACCCTCCATTCGAACCCAGCTTTCCTCGGTACGCTCGGTAGTAAACTCGACTCTGACGATGAATCAGCGGATACGGAGCTCCAGTTAACGCTACCGGTCCAGCGTCTCCCAGAACTGAACTCGACTGCACTCGACTGGAGCTGCACTCTGCAAACGACTGGTTTGAACTAGGAAGTGCCGACATTTAAAGAGTTCTATTTCCGGTTCATTTGGGAGGTTCCTGATTGGTCAAATCGACCAGACAGGGGTGTGTTTTTGTGACGTAAGAGGTCACTAGAAGTCAGAAAAACAGAAAATGTTTTGGAACAGATTGAAAATGTTTTAGAGACAGACGGGAGAAATATTTGGACGAGTTGGGTGAAAACAGGTGCCAGCTTCTCTATATTACGTCTGAGAGGATTTAAAAACATGACAGTTCGTTCCAACAACTTGTTTTCGACCTTTGACCAACTTCACAATGTTCTCATTTCAGACAGAAGATCAGAAAATGCATGAATTACTCCGTAACACATTCCAATTTGATTTCTACTTTGAATGAGGATTAAAAATCACTAATACTGTTTCACAGTTGATTTAAATGAGTAGTTCACTTCAACATTTAAAAATGGTTTGAACTAAACACAATTTGATTATCAAAACATTTGTAAAATAGTAATGATAATAGAAAAAGAGAGTGTTCTTTCAATTGATCAGTGCAGGACACTTAGGAAGTCTCTGGATGAACTTAATCTTGTGTTTCTGGACTCAAATCAATGAAATAGAGTTCTTGTCCCAGGAAGGCCCTCAAGGCCAGGACTTTGACCTGAGGCCTAATTCACTACACTTTTAAAGAAGGCGTGTGAATAACCTTTGAAGAGAGTTAAACATTTCAGTTTAAATCTAGTCTAATTTGCTCATCATACTGCTAAATCTAAAAGATTTAAACACAAAGAGGCTCTGTCTTTGACCTTTTTCGTCCCCCCTCACCATTTTTTCAAGAATAGGAATGTGTTAATACCTCCCTAATGAGATTTATTTTTCTCTTAATCACAGTTTTATATGTAAAGGTGAGGGTAAAACTTCTGCCAGCTCCTGAATAATATGGTAACCTTAGCTTTGAAAATAAAAATTTAATATTTTATTTTCTGTAAGTCTCTTATTTTAATATTTGCCTCTGTGTCAGTTTCACACAAGCACTTGTCTGACTACTCTTGTGAACTTCTCATAAGTAGAAAAAAAAAAGATATAATTCAATTCAATTCAGTTTATTTATATAGCACCAAGTCACAACAGAAGTCATTTCAGAGCAGATATAAAGGAACATTATAGCACATGTGAACATGTACAAAAGTTTCTGGTTTATAACAGAATCTTTACCATATAGATGAAAAGTACAGAGCATGACATTAGTGTTTGATCCTATTGAGATGGTAAAGATAAAATATTTCATTCCATGTCAATGTTTTTGCTGTCAGTTTATAATTAAGAGACGACTTAAACTCTATTCTGCAGGCATACTTCCTTTGTTTTTTCAGTACAAGCTCAGATTTTCCTGCCTGGCAGAGCAAAATTTTGTCAGTTTTATGTCTAAAGGTTTAGATTTACATGACCACGTTGTTAAATTTGGACCCTAGTTTTTTGTTTTTGTTTGTTTGTTTGTTTGTTTGTTTGTTTTCTTCCTGGAATCAAAAATAAATACAGCTTGTGTTGATTTAAAGATCTAGAAATACATCTTAAGATACCAGATTAGTAACTTGTGATGATTTTTATATTATCAGATAATTTAGCAGTCTTTTTTTATTTATAAAAAGCAATATAATGTAGACTGCGTTGTTGGATTAGATTAACGTTTCTGGTGGGAAAGGAACTTTTTAGTTGTCTCTGCACTGCCACCACGTGGCTGATAAGAAGCGTGGTACAGACAAAGTAATGTCTCGAGTCAAATAAATACTGAATTTAAATACTCTGTGTGTAATCTGAACTATAAGCAGGTATGGTATTTTTGGCTGTGGAGTTAAAAACGTCAACATATCACATAAAAATCACTGAAATGCCACATTGTTTGGTGATATGTGCTGCTGATTATCCATGCTGCTGATCTCATGCTGCTGATTATTTTATGCTGCTGTATTCATTTGTACTCATCTGTTCACACAGACTCATGTTCGTGCTGCTGTTATTCGCCATATTGTTTTTGTACTGGGCAGCACGGTGGCGCAACTGGTAGAGCTGCTGCCTCTCAGCGAGCAGGTTCCTGGTTCAAATCCCGATCCAGGGGCCTTTCTGGGTGGAGTTTGCATGTTCTCTCTGTGCATACGTGGGTTTTCTCCAGGCACTCCAGTTTCCTCCCACAGACCAAAAACATGCATGTTAGGCTGATTGGTAACTCTAAATTGTCCCTAGGTGTGAGTGAGAGAGTGAATGTTTGTTTGTCTCGTTTGTCTCTATGTGTCCCTGTGATGGACTTGCGACCTGTTCAGGGTGTACCCCGCCCCTCGCACAGTGATTGCTGGACATGGGCACCAGCGTCCTCCTTGACCCAAAATGGAAGAAGCGGGTAAAAGATAATGGATGGATGTTTTTTTACTATTAGTGTTTAGCTTGTTTCTTAGTTTATATCTTAGATCCTTATTACAGTTTCTTTTACAATTTATATTTTTGCTATCGTTGGCTGTAACTGGGACCCTGTGTACACAATTTGTTCCACCTCATGTATCACGTGTAGGAGCAGGGGATGAATGAATATATTTGTGAATGGGTATTAGGTCACGTGGGTAATCAGCGGTCTATATAGCAGGAACCTTTCTTTGTGAGTTGAGGTGTTCCACCTGGAAGGGGGGAACAGTTTTTGACCACTGAACGCTAAAGAAACTAGATGCTGTCAACATATGTAAGTGTTGTGGAAATATGTATTGGCTTCAAATGCACAGAGAGGAAATGTAAAGTATAAATGGATGACCTGCACAATGAGTAAGGGAGGCTCTGACTTTAATTCATCTGACAAGGTAAAAATCAGTGTGTCAACACTACCCCAGTGTATCACCTCAGTGGCTTAAATCATTGGCTTGGCCTCTACAACATGTGATGCGAGTTGCAATAAAGAACCTTGAATGAAGGGTGAGCATGTGTTTTGTGTCAGACTGTGCTCTGGAGGGCGCTAGAGCATTTTAAAACTCATCCCTCTTTCAGTCCAGAGATCAGACATCAGACCTACAGTATGAACATGGCTTTTTGACGTAATGTAGCTCAGCCTTTATCCTCTTCCATAATATATGCCAGCCTTAACCAGCTTGCTGTAGAGCTTATTTATCCCTTATGCCACTTTTTTCATTGTGTAGGGATGCTACTTAAAATAATATATGAATCCCTTGTAAACAATTTAATTATATTAGTGACATTAGATATTAGTGCATGTGAGGGAAAAAGTAGTAACTTCATTTTACTCTAACTTAAACTCTACCAAACAAATCCCTTCTACTGTTACTACAGCTAAAGCATTGATACTCAATGGTTCAAACAGCATTTCCTAAACATGTAAGTGTGGTAATATATTCCTCCTGGTTTGCACACTTCTAACAGGTTAGCAGGTACCTGGAAATGTATAATTAAAATTTTAAAAACAAAATATCAATAAGCAAAAAATCTCTACAAGTTAGTACTTTATTATTAGATGCACAGGAGTAAGAGGTCTAATTGTATGGTCAGTAGTAAATGGGGACCGTGATGGTGTAGAGGCAGGGCAGCCAACTCGGGACCCAAAAGTTTTAGGTTCAATCCCCAGTCATTGCACATCTCTTGGTGTCTCTGAGAAGCACATCTCATCCCCAAATGCCCCCCAGGCGCCAATAGCTGTCCACCGCACCACCTGATGGTGGATGGGTTAAATGCTGAGAGCCAGTTTTACCATTGTATGGGAACATACAATGATGACAACACATAACATGTCCATCCATCCATCCATTATCTTTACCCGTTTATTCCATTTTGGGTCACGGGGGTCGCTGGTGCCCATGTCCAGCAATCACTGTGCGAGAAGCGGGGTACACCCTGGACAGGTCGCAAGTCCATCACAGGGACACATAGAGACAAACGAGACAAACAACCATTCACTCTCTCACTCACACCTAGTGACAATTTAGAGTTACCAATCAGCCTAACATGCATGTTTTTGATCTGTGGGAGGAAACCGGAGTACCCGGAGAAAACCCACGCATGCACGGAGAGAACATGCAAACTCCACCCAGAAAAGCCCCTGGACCGGGGTTTGACATAACATGTTATTATTATTATTATTATTATTAAATGAAAGGACAATGCTGTGCATGAGTTGTTCCTTTTTGTTGTTTTTGTGTATTCGGCCATGTCTGAAAGCACACACTTAACGCCGCCTTCCTCCTGAACATAGGACGTTAAAACTGAGCCTCTTCTTTCTCCTTCAGAACTACAGCTGTCCACTGGTCATGGTGCTTGCTGTCCCGGTGGCGGTGCGCTTCCTGCAGAGGGGGAACAGGGAACTCAGCAGGAACATGTCCAGTTATCTCTCCCTGGTTGCTATAGCCAAGGCTGACCTGCTGGCTGAACACACAGAGGCCATAACGCTCAGTGTGATGGGAGGTAAGAGTGCATGCACCAAAAACATTGTTTCCTCACTTTATGTTTCATTGTGCACTGTTTTAGTAAAATAATTAAAAACTGTGGATATATTCAAAAACAGCCATTGTGGGCATAATTGTGCTTATTTAGTTGTGGACAGTTGACGTGTGCAAGGGTGCACATAACTTTTTTAGTGGGCTCCTCAGGTGAGTACCAGGAGATGATGTTTGGTACTCACCCCATAAGCAGCTTTGTTTTAATAAGTGCCACCTTCCTCGCTGTCCTCCTCAGTGTCATTCCCACTATCCTCTGCTTCAGCTTCCTGCATGGTAGATGCTGCAGATGTACTGTACCACCTTGTCCTTGGTATTTTTTTCTCTTTCTTTATTTTGTAAAAACCGCTATTTTGTGAAATGTAGTTATGACACGGGCAGCACGGTGGCACAACTGGTAGAGCTGCTGCCTCTCAACGAGCAGGTCCCTGGTTCAAATCCTGGTCTGTGGGCCTTTCTGGGTGGAGTTTGCATGTTCTCTTCGTGCATGCGTGGGTTTTCTCCGGGTACTACGGTTTCCTCCCACAGATCAAAAACATGCATGTTAGGCTGATTGGTAACTCTAAATTGTCCCTAGGTGTGAGTGAGAGAGTGAATGGTTGTTTGTCTCGTTTGTCTCTATGTGGCCCTGTGATGGACTTGCGACCCATCCAGGGTGTACCCCGCCCCTCGCACAGTGATTGCTGGACATGGGCACCGGCAACCTTCGTGACCCAAAGTGGAAGAAGCGGGTAAGAGATAATGGATGGATGGATAGTTATGACACCCTTCACGAGTTTGTATTTGTATCTTATTGCATTGTTCTGTTTTGCGTTGTTAAAGAAGTTCTAGGAAAAAAAAAACTGATGGGCTGCATATATCTGCAGGTAAGGGGTGTTTACCTTCGAGATAAATTGAGGTTGTCGATTGGTCAGTTGCTGACACGCCTACTGGATTGATTGACAGGTTGCATGCGGGTCCGACTCGTGCAAAAAATAAAAAATGCTGCCGCCGCCCACTTGCCCTGGGTGGAGGCGGGGCCACGCAGGTGCAGCGGTAGCAGTGTTCTGAGTTTTAATGTTGTTAATAAAAAGTTCTTTAAAAAACCAAACCGGGAGCGCCAGCCCTGCAGCCCACACATCACACTGGCCCACCAGGAGATATCCTGATCCCACGGTCAAGAACGCAAAGGTGTTTGCTAACACGGGTGATGCTACGCATTCCTGATTTTTGTTGCGCATGCGTGCTTGCGTACCAGTTATGTGCATCCCTGTTTATGTGTCTGCAGGTTCTGGAAGCAGATTGGCGTCTCAGTGTTCTTTCTTTTGCTCAGAGTTTTCCTACAGGCTGCCAGCATGTCCAAATCCAACATGTCAGATAGAAGTCACCTTCCTCTTAAAGTATGCTGGACTTGCTTTGTTGAAAGTACGGTACAATACCCCCATTTAGAAGCTTTTTGGGGTTTCCTTTGATTTGATAAAATTTGATAAAAGATCATTTTTAGTTTGCTTCATTCACTAAAAACGTATTTCTTTTACATACATGTTCTGCACAGACTCTGTTTTCTGGAACTGATGTTGCATGTGTAGTGAACTAGACCTCCGACCTCAATCTGTCTCTGAGGACCTTCAGGGGACAGGAACTGTTATTTCATTGATTTGAATCCAGAAATACAAATTATCTCATCAAGAGACTATTTAATTGTATCCTGAATTAATCAATTGAAAGAACACTCTTCTTTTTACATTATCAGTACTATTTTAAGATATCTTGATAATCAAAAGTGTGTTTAGTTCATACCATTTCTAATGTTGAAAGTAAACCACTCTTAAACCAACTGTGAAACAGTATTAATGATTTTTAAACCTCATTAGATTTTGTTCATACAGTTAAATGTCTATTTACGAAGTAAGGGTGCATTTAGTCTTCTGTCTGAATGAGGAGTAGTGGATGTCGGTCGAAAGTCAGAGACAAGTTATGAGAACGAAGTGCCTTGTTTTTAAAACTCTCAGACAGTAAATAAGAACTAGCTGGCACCTGCTTTGTCTCACTGCTTCATAATATTTTTCTGTCTGTACTAACCATTCTTAAAACATTCCTGCTGTCTCCTGACTCCTAGTGACCCTCTGACATTACTAAAACTACACCCCTGCTGGTTGTCTCAACCAATCAGGAAGTACCACGTAACAGGAAGTGGATACCCTTTAAAAGGCAACACTTCTTGGAACTATTCAGGTCTTAGTCTTCGTCGTCTTCGGGGTCTTCGCAGTCTTTTCCAGTCTTCAGAGGCTTTCCAGTCTTGCTGGAACTTTCAGTCAAAGATGAGACTCAACTAAGTAGCGGATGGATTTGACCATGTGCCAAGGGTCTCTCCATTCCAGCGTAGTCACGGCCTGCCTCGGCTGTGACTCAACCAGAGCATTAAAAGCTCCACTTCTAAGGAAGCTTATTCTGTTGAACTGAGTACTTCGTCACAATTTCTGACAACCCCAGCTACTCTAACAGGAGACGCTGAAAAGGGAGCGTGCCAATGGACCTCTGTTCTGGAGTGGAGGTATCCACCATCTCAGGTAACAAGCTGTTGACGCCCTGAAGTGTACTGGAGGGCTGAGCTGGATGTCGGAGGAAGGGTGCAATTTTCTGGTTCAACACATAACTTTCATCCAACTAAACTTCCTCCTTAAATCTATTCCTTCTCTTTAAACTTCCCTATTTGCCAGTAAATCAAGCTAGATGCCTTCAGAGATGAATCAGTCTCAATCAGTAATGTTCTGTTTTCTTTTCTAGTAAATCGTGCCAAGTTTATTAATCAGAAACAGATCAGCAAATCAATGTGTACATGTTTTGATGTTAAATTTTGATTCTGTTAAATAAATGACCGTATTTATTCTGATGGATCAAAGATAAAATGGCGTGTCATGTCACTGATTAAACAATCCACTCTCATTGTTATCTTGGTCACTTGGAAGAAATTTAACTCGAAAAAGAAAAGAATCCGTTGTAATTGAACGATTAATATTCTTTGTGCTTGAACTAGCTTTAAGAATAATTAATTAGTAGTGAAGCTAACAGCTACATCACTACACATGATCTTAAGATAAAAATCCAACGTTTGAAAACAAGCTAAAAACAGATGATAAAAAAGCCAAAGTTTGATTACATTGAGGGCCTGGGATGGACTGAGACCTGTCCAGGGTGTCCCCCGCCATTCGCACAGTTAGTTACTGCTGGATATGGGCACCAGTGACCCCTGCAACCCAAAAAGGAAGAATGATAATGGATGGATGGAGCTTAGGAGAGTTATTGTACCATGGCAGTTTGTGTCACTGGAGATCTTAAATGTGATTGAATGTTACAACATAGTTAAAGCATAAAGGTTTAAATATCACATAAATAAAATCTGCATTTTACACACACAGTGGTGCTTGAAAGTTTGCGAACTCTTAGTAATGTTCTATATTTCTGCATAAATATGACCTAAAGCATCATCAGATTTTCACACAAGTCCTAAAAGTAGATAAAGAGAACCTAGTTAAACAAATGAGATAAAAATATTATACTTGTTCATTTATTTATTGAGGAAAATGATCCAGTATTACATATTTGTGAGTAAAAGTATGTGAACCTTTAGGATTATCAGTTAATTTGAAGGTGAAATTAGAGTCAGGTGTTTTCAATCAATGGATGATGATCAGGTGTGAGTGGACACCCTGGTTGATTTAAAGAACAGGATCTATCAAAGTCTGATCTTCACAACATGTTTGTGGAAGTGGATCATATCAGGAGCAAAGGAGATTTCTGAGGAGCTCAGAAAAAGAATTGTTGATGCTCATCAGGCTGGAAAAGGTTTTAAAACATCTGTAAAGAGTTTGGACTCCACCAATCCACAGTCACACAGATTGCGGGCAAATGGAGGAAATTCAAGACCATTGTTACCCTCCCCAGTGGTGGACCAACAAAGATCACTCCAAGAACAAGGTGTGTAGTCAGCGAGGTCACAAAGGACCCCAGGGTAACTTCTAACAACTGAAGGTCTCTCTTACATTGACTGATGTTAATGTCCATGAGTCCACCATCATTAGAACACTGAACAACAATGGTTCATGGCAGGGTTGAAGGGGTCACTGCTCCCCAAAAAGAACATGGCTGCTCACCTGCAGTTAGTTAAAGATCACGTGGACAAGCCAGAAGATTGTTGGAAGAATGTTTTATGGACAAAATGAGACCAAAATAAAACTTTTTGGTTTAAATGGAAAGTGCTGTGTTTGGAGAAAGAAGAACACCACATGAAAACATTATTCCATCTGTGAAACATGGTGGTGGTAGCATCATGGTTTGGGCCTGTTTTGCTGCATCTGGGGCAGGACAGCTTGTCATCATTGATGGAACAATGGATTCTGAATTATATCAGAGAAATCTGAAGGAGAACATCAGAACATCTGTCCATGAACGGAATCTGAATAGAGGGTGGGTCATGTAGCAACACAATGACCCTCAGCACACAAGTCATTCTACCGAAGAATGGTTCAAGAAGAATAAAGTTCATGTTTTGGAATGGCCAAATCAAAGTCCTGACCTTAATCCAGTACAGATGTGGAAGGACCTGAAGCAGCAGTTAATGTGAAGAAACCACCAACATCCAGAGTTGAAGCTGTTCTGTGCAGAGGATTGAGCTAAAACTCCTCCAAGCCTGTGAGCAGGACTGATCAACAGTTACCAGAAACTTTAGTTGCTGTTATTGCTGCACAGGGGGGTCACACCAGATATTGAAAGCAAAGGTTTTCATCCTATTGCTACTCACAAATATGTAATATTGGATCATTTTCCTCAATAAATGACCAAGTATAATATGTTTGTCTCATTTGTTTAACTGTGTTCTCTTTATCCACTTTTAGGATTTATGTGAAAATCTGATGATGTTTTAGGTCATATTTATGCAGAAATATAGAAAAATTATAAAGGCTTCACAAACTTTCAAGCAACACTATAGACTAATTTGATTTTTTTGATTTTTTTAACTCCACCATTTAACCTACAATATATTTTAAAAGTTGCACAAAAATGTTCTTTACAGGACAAAGTAGGAACATATTCTAGTTGATCATGTGCTTCTTAAGTTGTCCACTGTTTTCTTTAAAACTCTTTTGCTTTTTTTGACTTTGTAATTGAAACTTTACATTTAGTTCCTATGTTACCACAGCTGGCAGTCCAGTTGTTGTGTTCTTTGCACAAAGACTGACTAATCAAGAACAAAACAATCACCAGGGTTGAAATTATTTGCAATTGTCTCTGTATGTTATTCTTTTGTCAAACTTTTTTCTGACAATAAAGTTAAATTGAATTATAGAGGCCTATAAGAAATAAAAAAAAAGTATAGTAATATATCATTTAATGTGCTTTATGATGTCTTAGACTTGACTACTCCCCCTGCACACACACACACACACACACATATATATCAGGTTCCTGGATGTTTGTTACGCAAGGGACGTATATAGTTTCTTTCTGAAAGATTTATGAGACCCCCAAAGCCATCACATAATACAACACTACTTACATTATTACACAGCTTTTTTTATGAGCGAGGCAGACTGGAAAGAAATGGACAGAAGGAAAGTTTCAGCAGACATGCATACAAGGCTGACCCCGGACAGAAACACATTACTAATGCTTAACTTCTCTCTAAAAGTAGTTTATAAACTCTTTAGTACATTAAGCTGTGCATTCTTAAAGTCACATTAAAAAAATCCTACAACTGTTAAGGTTACTCTTTATTTATCATTTGTAAATTGTATTTAAATCTAAATTATTTATCCTATAATACGCCTATTGTATGTTTACCATACTGACTATAATTTTTTTAAACATTTATAAAAAATAAAAAAATAAAAAAAAACACACACCGATGACCAAAGTCTCCAAAGAACTTTACAAGTACTTTGGACTGGGAGAAGAAAACACAACTATACTGTATACTGGATCATTAAACAAAGGCTAAAACAATAATCACACCCTTGTTACACTAAGACGAAGTCAACTAAAAATGTTGCAAGAATATACGGTCCCCTGTAGTTTTTGTTGGATAGTATTATATTATTCAAGTTCAAGTTTATTGTCACCACATGGTACATGAGGCGGAACGAAATTATGTACTCGGGGTCCCAGTTACACCCAAAAATAGCAAAAATATAAAGTTTCAAAAGAAACTTTAATAAGGATCTAAGATATACACTAAGATATACGCTGAACGAACGCCAAACGGTACACTAAGAGATCCAAGATATACGCTAAACATTAATAATGCAAGACATTACAGTGTAACAACAGCAGCCCGAACATGAGTCTGTAGTGAGCAGATAGGTTTGAATGAATACAGCAGCATGATATAATCAGCAGCGTAAGATCAGAAGCGTTATAGTATTTGTGAGCTTCTAAACTTTTGTCTTACAACGCTCATACGTTTGCAGAAAACTTTACTATATATTTATGAGTGTGTTTGTTTTATCTTTCAGAGTGTGCTACAGAATATATGTTTAAGTTGTAGAGATTTATCAGCCAACAGAAAATCTTATTAAACTTGGAAAATGATACGTGTCATAAAGAAGAAAGAAAAAAGATGTAATTTAACACGACTTGCTGGAAAGCATCATTGCAGAGCTTTCTAATTTACATTTCCTCGAGTACTGCTCATGCCTCCCTGCTGAGGTCATCTACTGTTCTCTGACCAGTTCCTTCTCCTGCTGCCTTCTTGTTCAACAAGACGGATGAATGGCTCATTCTGAAATCATAACCTAAACACAAAGATGAAGCTGATGATGGGTTGAGGATGTGAGCCAGCAGAATGTATGGACCGCACTCAAGTGTATTTATTACTGACGCCAGGGCATGACTGCATGGATACATAGCCGCTTTTTCTCTTCCATGCATTCTTTAGAAAGTATTATGCTGGTATGACACTGTTTATAATAAGTGTTTAGTTGTATTAGGCTCATGTTTATGTCTGTTCAGCGTATACTGAGATTTAGGAGCCAATGTGTGTGTGTGTGTATTAGTTACAGAAGGCCAACATCAGGATTTAAAGTGAAGGTTTTATGACTACAGCAGGATTCAGTCATCGTCAAACGCCTCACTCAGAAGTACACATTTACAATATGTGAGCTTTCTTTGACCCTAAGGGATTTAGTACCAAGAGCTCCATCCATCTTAAAGTAAAACATGATCTTAAGGTAAAAAGTGAAGTCTGGAATGTGTCATCAATGAAACATATTTGTCTTTTGTGGCCATTCTGCTGCAAACCATATGTAGGTTTTATTCCCTGGTTTAAAAAGATGGGGTGCAGAGAGTTGGATCAGATGGCAGGCACTGTGAGAAGTTTTTTTTTTTTTAAGGCTGGTCACAGTTACATATGTACAAATAAGTTATAGCTGTAGGGAAAAAAGGAAACTTGAGTTGGATACAACACGAACTATGTGTTATTTTATCAGCACAGTTTGGATTTTATTTTTAATGCCAACTATTTTAATCAATCATTAATTAAACATAAATAAGTCCTAGATTTTTTTTTTTCCTTATTTATTTGAATATTTGAACAGAATATCCTTTTCAGCTGTTATGGAAAAAAACATTTTTTATTATAAAACAGGCTCAATTTAAATTATATTATACTTGAATACACTTACAGATGTAATTGTTGGTGTTTTGTTAGTAATAAATTATGATTAGGTAGTATTTAGGGTAGTATCTCACTGGGCAGCAATTGTTGACAAATCAACTAGCTACCTGTGATAATCCATGTTCATTAGACACATTTATATATTTAGACATATGTATTAATAAACACCCATGAAAAAGGTCTTAACCAGAGACTATACAGATTACATTTTTCTCTTCAAATTTGTGAGAAAATAGTTTATTTTTGTTACCGACTTCTGAGTACCATAATTCTCAGGCTACAGAACACACCTGTCTCTAAGTTGCATATACTAAATATAATATAAATCATAATTTTGTACATAAATAAGAGGCTCCGGTTATGAAGCCACGGACATCCACCGTTCATTGTCAGGATCTGTGCCCAGCTCTGGCAGTGTGCAGCTTTCTTGTTGTAGTACAAAAATCACCCACCGGGTGGCGTTTCATAGACTATAGCTTGCTTTCAACACGCGCACAGACTGCAAGATCGTCACGAGTCTTCATGATGCTTCACTGTCTGACTCATAGTTAAACCATTCTACCTACAAAATGAACACAATAACGACTGTATCTAAGCATAATCACTGGACAGAACAGTGATAAACACCTACGTAACTGAAATTATTAAAAAATTATATACCGGTAAATATTACCCAGAAGTCTTAATGAGGTCATGTGACTAGAAGTCAAATAGTACCGGTAAAATATGGTAAATATTCATTAAATTAGTACCATTGATTTTTATTGTTAAACACGTTTGTTAACAACTGCTGTTTTTAAATGTACTTTCTAAATAAATTTGACGTGATTTCTACTCAGCAAAGAACTCATATGAGCAGGAGGGAGGACAGGGGAAGAGCCCCTCCTCCAGTTCGTCGTCTCCGCTGCATTTCATGCGCCCATTTAAGCTTAAAGGAGATACTGATATTTAAACTCATATTTACTACACAGAAAGATTTGTTTTAACTTGTATTTAAATATGGATCAGTCTTGACTGACTGATGACAGAGTGGGTGGAGTTATGGTATAGGGAATTTGAAACCCTGAGCAAGTGTCGTGCATGTGGATACCTGAGGGCATTCTCTCTGTGTCACAAACGCCTGCCCCCAAGAGGGGTGGGTGCTGGGAGCCACGAGCACCCAGTTCTGTCAAAGGAAAATGTTAGTCAGTGGCAGGAAGTTACAGAGAGACGGCAGGAAGTCTGTCAAAATAAAATATAAAAATGTAACTTGTGAGAATTAATTAAAAAAAAATACATAAATTAAACGTTCCTGCATATAAACTGCGGGGTGCAAAGTGTGAGAAAAAAGTAGCGGCTTGTACACTGGCAATTACGGTAGTTGTGAATAGTAAGCTGTATAGCTGCATTTTGAGCAGCCAATTTTATTTTTCATTGACCCTTTATTTATACAGGTAGACTCATTGAGCCACGAGAACTCATTTTCAAGAGAGACCTGTTTAGGGAGCAGATGGTGGTTAAGGACTTTGCTCATGGGCCCAGAGTGGGGAGAATGAGGGTGGAGGGGGGTGTGGGTGTTCCACCTTTTCCACCCACATTTTGATCTTCACAATACCGGGAGTTGAACCTGCGACTTTCCGATCACTGGCCCATCTTCTAACCTCTGCGCCACCACTCCCCCCAATTTTATGTCTCAAGTTGGGTTTTGGGTGGTCCCCTCTCTTGGATCAATCAACCACCCCCCCACCCCCACCATTTGGTGGGTTGTGCTCCCCTCTGGTGGTGGGCCCCCCTGCCGCCAGTGCATTGGCGGCTCTCAGCAGCTGGGGCTGTGTAGTGGGGTGTGTGCGGGCCCGCCCTGGTGGCTGCCTGCGGGGGTCTGGGTGCCCTGGCTCTGTCGGGCCTCTGTTGGGGGGTGGTATGGCCTCGGGACTCGGGGCTCGGTGTCCATGGCCGGATCCACTCTGGAGGGGCAGGTTGCCGGTGGGGCCTGTGGACTCGTCACTGCAGCCTCCTGGGGTTTCTGCATTGTGGCTGCTGGGGATCGCCCGGGGCTTCCCTTTGCTTCTCTCTCTGGGGGGTGCAGGTGTCCCTGTTGGGGGACTCCCGGAGTTTCGGGCTTGGGGGCCTCTGTGTGTCTGTGGTTCCGGTCTTCCCTGTGCTACCATCATGTCCTGTGGGGACGGGTTTGTGAGGTCCCCACATCCACTATTGAACATTCTTATGGAGAAACCTTATAGTGATAAGCATGCTCACACAGGTGTTTAGATTCAGGTGTTTATCAGATACACACTCAGTTGGGTTGTGGTGGCCACTAAACACATCTTGTATTACAATTTACTTTATAAAATACTTTCTAATGATGTTACAAGTATCATTATATATGTTGTTTGTTGTTGTGGTTTCTTGGTTTTGTCTTGTCTTTTTTTCCGCAGGTCTAGAGGCAGACTTCAGTGATGTTGATTTGTGTTCTCTTTATGCTGGTGAAGATTCTCAGTCATCCAGGACATGATGAATTCAAAAAGCGTTCAATACAAAAACAACTGGACTTTATTTGTAACAGAAGACGTTTCGCTCCTCATCCGAGGAGCTTTCTCAATTCAAAGAGCAGAGAGTGAGAGATTCAGGTTATAAGGCTGAGTGAGATAAGACACACACACACATATATGTAGATTGGCAATTCACACCACTTTCAAAAACCTATAATGCAACTTTAAAACAGATTCCCAGCCGGTTTTTCACACCTGATGGGAACAGAGGGGCCTCATCTGTGTATTAGAGGAACAAAAGACTCTTGCTGTTAATGTTTGTTTAGGTGTGAATTGCCAATCTACATATGTGTGTGTGTCTTATCTCACTCAGCCTTATAACCTGAATCTCTCACTCTCTGCTCTTTGAATTGAGAAAGCTCCTCGGATGAGGAGCGAAACGTCTTCTGTTACAAATAAAGTCCAGTTGTTTTTGTATTGAACGCTTTTTGAATGTTCTCTTTATCCATCTCTCTCTCTCTATTCCTATCTCCTTGTAAATGAGTCCTCGAGGCTCAATGGGATTTACCTGTCTAAATAAAGGTTGATTGATCTTTACATTTGAACTCTTCTCTCACTTTTCTGCTTTGTTATCTTCTTTGTTTTTCGTCCCCGTGTCCATTACATCTGAAACAAGCCCATAGCAAATTCTAATAAAATTTTATTTTTATATCAAGCAGAGCATTAAGGCCAGCCATAATGCTCTGCTTGTGAAGGTAAATCTGTTCAGCATCACTTTAACACTCAGACAATAATTCTAAGTGTCACAATGCTGGACAGGACAAGGGGAAAAAATAAAGAACCAGCAAAAATATCTGTCAATCACTTTCAATGCATGTTTGTGGTTGCTGATTGATCCAAATTAAAAGTGACCCACGTGGACTCACTGGCCGATAGTCCAGGAGCTGACCAATCAGAGTGCGTATTGCTAGATTTGAGGTGTGTCCCTCATTGATTGACTGACAGCTGTCCACATGTCAGGGAAGGAAGTTCGAGAGCGGTGCTCAAAATAAAAATTTTTTTTTTTTCAGAATAAGTTTGAAAAAGAACTGGAGAGATATCAAAACTGGCAGATTAAAAAAAAAAACGACTGTCAGAGATCATGTTCACTGACTCCTCCACCTGAGAGAGACGCGGAGGAGGAGGTGCGGTTGTGCAGGTGGAGGCTACGTTAGTTGGAGTGGAGCAGACAGGAGTGGAGGCGAAGGGAGGAGCAGGCAAGAAGAGACAAATCTGAGACTCATAACTGTGACCCGGGGGTGCTTGGGTAAAAACAACTTGTTGATACTTGGAACTAACAGCATGTTAACTATAATGCATTTATTGATAAAATATAAATATAAATGACAAATTTCATATGGATTCAGTTAATTTTGTTTGCTTAGTTTGCTTCTTAGTGAAAAGAAAGTTAATACAGTTTCAGTTTCAAACATGACCTTCATAACACACGTTGATTCTCAGTAATAAAACTCTTAAAGCTTGACACTGAACAGGTGACTTTGAGTTATGTAACTTTGTCAAAATATATTAAATTGGCAGGACGATGGGTTAGTGGTTAGTACTGTTCTCTCACAGCAAGAAGGTCCTGGGTTCAAGCCCCGGTTTGTACGTGGGTCTTTCTGTGTGTGGTTTGCATGTTCTCCTTGTGGGAGAAACACCTATTTCCTCCAATAGTCTAAAAACTTTCATATTAGGCTGCGTTCAGGCCCAGTCCTCTTTTGCAAATGAGATCTGTGACCTCAGTGGGATTTGCATTAAGGTTAATAAATAAATAAAAATAAATCAACTCAAAAGAGTGATACTATATTTAAAAAAATACATCACAATTAGTCCATTGCTCAGTTCAAAATAACTGAAAATTACATTGTTTTAATTCACCAAACGTAGCTTTTTGCCTTTAAAATTGTTGTTTTAGCTGTGGCTGAGATGGGGTAGAGGCAGGGCAGCCGACCTGGGACCAGAAAGTCACGTCTCAACTCCCCACCATTCCCACATGCCGTGGTGTCTCTGAGCAAGACACCCAATCCCTAACTGCTCCCCGGGCGCTTACATAACCTTTAGTATTTTATTTGTTTCGTAATGTAGCTTGATTTTATTTTGTTTTATATCGCTACTTTTATTTCCTTTTCATTTTATATGCATTTTATGACTGTTTATTGTCGTGTATTATCTGTATATTTGTTTAAAACAGGTCTCTCTTGTACATGAGTCCTCGTGACTCACTGAGACTAACCTGTATAAATAAAGGCTGAATGAGTAGCTGCCCACTGCTCCACCTGGATATATCTCACATGTGATGGGTTAAATGCAGAGAACCAATTTCACCATTGTATGGGAACACACAATGATGACAACACACAGCACTTTACTTTACTTTGCTTAATATTCCGGTGTTATCAATGTATATGCAGACAAGATGGTGATTTTTAGGGTAAATTTGTAAGATTAATGGAGGGTCTATAGAACCACTTATCCCAGGGGTCTGCCAGCACGTCCTAATTTATTCATTGTGACTGGAGTTTGTACAAGTTTTGTACAAAACATTCATTCTTCCCCAAACCGACACAGTTTCCTGAGGTTTCATGAAGTTGCTGGCTGCTTGAATTGTTCGAAGTCAGTCAGTATTATAGTACAGCTGCACTCTTCATCTGGTCTTTTTCAGCTCTTCCTTCTAGGAGGTTTAAGAGGACAGACCAAAATGTACAACTCTGATTCTCTCTCATTTTCCCTTCTTTCAAGATTGATTGAACAGACACAGATCAGATTTAAAATTCGTGAAATATTTTACTTTTTACTAGTTTGAGTTGGTAGTCGTTGGATAAAAATATTCTGTATTCATCTTAATTACCTAAAGAAGCCACAAGATGACAGAAGATTTTTTAACCAAGTTTTACTTGCAAGGACAGACGGTCACTTACACAGATGTTTCATTGAAGCCCGATTGCGAGAATCTGCACCGGACAGTGTGCGAGAATAGTTAATATACGTTTATCATCTCCCACAGGCCTGATGACCTCGGCCTCCCAGCTGTACATGCAGGATCACGGCAGCCCCTCTCTGAGAGAAAAGAACTCTCTGAACTCACACACATGGTTCAACATTAATTTAACATTAGTTAGTGATAAACATCCTTGACCTTTACCAAACTTCCCCTGACAGTAGTCATGTCAAACACACCGATTTACCCCATTAACTGAATAAGAGATTTTTAATGACAAGTAACTTAAGGAGACTTTAAAGGTTTAAATGCACTCTTGATAATTGAGAAAAATATGTTTATTTAGCAAGACAGATACCCAAACTGGAAATGTTTATTCATACTTTGCTTTCCATTCACCCACACATGGTATGCCAACATTTATGTACAAAATACATTCTGTTTTATATTTTCACGTGAACAGTAACAATGTACAGTATAATACAACTTACCTATACAAGATTAGAAATACAAGATAAGAATGTAAACATTTTCCTCACAAACTTAGAAAAACTAAAATAAACAGCTGAACACATAATCTTGCAATGAAATGAGACAAAATTAAGATTTATGTAGCATATTCATATAAACACAAAGTTTCGGTTTGTAATATAAAAGTGTTTTGAAACCTTTCACATATTTATAAAAGTTGTAAGAAAACAATAACACAATGTCTAAAGTTTTTGTGCTTAAAATAAAGGCAAGTACATAGTTTCAAGCATGTATTACATGTATTTAACAGTATTCAAAAAATGTGTTCATATCTTTTGCCTGCAGTTATAACAATCTAGTAATGGCTTAGTTATTAGACAGAACTGCACAGATAGAAAGTAAAGGCTTTTATTTTGCTGAATCAATATATGTAGAAATGCTTAATTGCACTTCTCTAAAACCTTGATAAAAGAAATGGAAAGCTCCATCTTAGAATTACAGAATAGTCCCTCATCACTGTGTCTGATCTTGTCCTTAACTTGTTGGCTGTTAGGTCATTACTCTGTTTAGTGGCTCAGAAGCAGCTTAACAAAATACTCTTGCCTTGTACTCTTGGTATGTTTTATGTGAATGTTGCTTGCAGTGTGTTTCCTGGAATAATGTAAGTTTTCTGAGCCAAGTGTGTGAATGTGTGAGTTCATGTCTGTGTGTAATGGAAAGAGTTGAAAATGATATGTCAAAAACAAAACTGCAGTCTCTCACAGCACTGGATTTTTCCTGTTTGTTTTCATGATAATATCTATATGATTCTAAAAATTCCAGTCTTCGTAATAAAACAGTTAAAACTATATAGTAACAGAGTTGATAAAGAGAGTTTTAAGTGTCTTTCAGCTTGAAATCTCGTTTTTTATGTAGGTATTGAATACAATCACAAACAGGATGAATTAGTAGACAAACTGAGCCCCTCCGTGTGGCACCATCTCCGTCACACCCCACGCCACTGTGGTCCCCCTCTGCTGACAGCCCTGGCCTTGCTGCAAAGCCATCTGGGAAATTTCATTCTTCATCAGCACTCTGTCCCATATGTTCACCGAGGTCATCATCCCTGCAAACGCCATCTCTGGATCAAACGACACCTCGAAGCCCGTTGCGCTGCTTATGTAGCAGTCGTTTTTTTCCTGCCCCAGCTGGAGCGAGCCTCCAGCAGGTAAGACGTGTCCTTCAGCCACGCCGGGTGAGGATGCTACCTCATTACCATCTGCCCACAGAGTCGCCAGGCCCTGCTCAGAAGACCAAGCTCCACACAGGTGGATCCACTGCCCCGGCTTCACCACACCCCCGGCTTCCACCAGGTGAGCTTCTCCTCCGACGGTAAAAAGGGCAGAGGTTTGGGCAAGCAGAAGCTGGATCTCATATGGGTTCTTGCGGTTTCCGTAGGAGAGGAGCACAGTTTTGTTGGAGACAATGTTCGGCTTGACCCACATGCAGACAGTGAAGGAGGACAGGGACAGAGAGGCAACTGGAAGGACAGCGGTGTAGATGCGGCGGGAGCGCATAGGGAAGAGCAGCGCCATGTCACACCCTGAGCAACAAGAAAATAGATGTATTTAGCCACTTTTAACCACTAAGTAAAAGTAATGTTTTTATACACATACTTTTTGTTGTCTTATTGAGCAATAAAAATGTTAGAAAAACAACTGAGTAACCACAGACAGCGTAACAATATGTTAAATGTTTAACTGAAGAATAAAATGTTATTCAAAGGTGATCTAACGCATGTTGTTCTTTAGATCAATTGAGGAGAAAAACAAAGTTGATGGCCACCATTGTAACAAATAAAATACATTTCTTCTGCAAGAAATTTGCTCATTAGGTTTGAGAAAATCTAGGCTAGGTGGGAGAAATAAATGTGGCCAATTTTATATTTGTAAAAAGCATGAATGGGTGTCCCCATTTCCCTGCTATAGACACATACAGTGTTTCTGAGCCTAAGGAGATGTATGTTACTTTATGTAGTTTTGCAAGAGCCAGTTTTAGTTTTCAAAAGGCCGTATTTTATGTCACAAAATGCCACACAATCTTATGCTGGAATAAATCATTAAACCCATTTCAAATTTGAGCGAGAAAGAAGGTTAAAATTGGAAAAAGCTACCACTGTTGCTGCTACAATAAGCTTTAAAAGCAAATGGATCACTCTCCCCTAATTTAAAGATTTTTTGAATGAGAGGCATTAAAAGCTCAGCTTGTGGTCAGTGGATTTTATTAGGAATTGTTCCTTCCCTCGTTTCTCTCTCTGTCTTTATAACTCGGTCAGTTGTACAGATACACTGTAAAGCTAAGATTTGGTGGGGTAGAAGCTTTTAACATAAGAAGGTCCTTTTTAAAACTCTGGCATGAACTACCATATTTTCCGCACTATACGTTGCTCCAGAGTATAGATCGCATCAGTCAAAAAATGCTCAATGAAGAGAAAAAACATATAAATCGCTTTGAAGTATATGTCACATTTATTATGCATCGCCACTGACCCCTTGCACCCAGGGAACGTGCGCCGGTCCTTGCCCTGGGCGGTGCAGTGGGGTCACACTGAGAACAGTCCGTCCCAATTGGCAGCCTTGCCAGGATTGAGCGGGCCCCATCCCTCTGCCACCAGAGCAGGGAGGAAGAGCAAAGTGATACATGTGGTGCGTGGCGAGGTCCGGGCGGGGTGACGCTGTAGAGCTCATGGCTGGAGCCGCAAGCCACCTTCGTCGCCGGACCCTTCCGTGCCGATCCAGAGCCGGTCGCTGCACACCACCCTGGTGGAAATGCACCTGGCAGGAGCCAGCCAGACATAGGGGGAAGGTCCCCCGCGAGGGCGGATCCTTTCCCTCTGAGCGGCCGTCCCTTCCGCCAAGCTGATTCCCCCGGGCAGACTGCGCGGACCCCACCCGTTTGCGTATTTTATTACCTGCAGTTTGTAACCTGCAGATTAGCATTTTCTTTTTGGATGCATTTTAATTGTGTTAAGTTTTTCCCAGTTGTCTCTAAGTGAATGTTTGGGAGGGGGGCATTTAGCAGTAGAGGAACAACATGTAGTTGTCAAAAGCCTAGAGGGCCCTCTCGCGGCTGCAAATGGTAATGTTTACTCTTTGGTTCATGTCAGTATGAATGAACATTTAACGCGTCAGTCAAAAATTGCGTCATGAATAGGGGAAAAAACATAAATAAGTTGCTTTGGGCTATACGTCGCAGGACTGGCCAAACTATGAAAAAAAGAGCGACTTATAATCCGGAAAATATGGTATGTATGAATTGGTTCCACTAACACTGACCATTAATGTATTTAGCTTATTTATCTTTTTACCCAGGTTTTGAAACTTTAAACTTTAAATAGCTGACTCTGTTTCAGTTTTTCTGAAATGTTTATCTTCCTGATTTTATTATTTGATCTGAATGTGTTTTTTGCTAGATCTTCATTTTAACAAATCACTGAACTGAAGTATCTGTAGGCGATCGTGAAATTTACCATGCTACAGTCTCTCTTTTTGTCCTAATCTGTTTATTTTATTCTGCTTCCCTCTCTGTGCTTTTTTATGTAATCTCTTCATCATTTCTAATTTTTTCTTTGCTCTTCTTTTTCTTTTCATACCCACTTTTTCCCCCTAACGCTGTCACTGCTGCTTACTAAATCAGGATATCCCAAAACTGACCGTTCATGTGTCTCATATTTCTGCCACTCAAACTTTTCAACATGCCTTTGAGTGTTTTTGTGTGTTTAAATTCATGGTGGTTTCCATCTGGTTCTACTTTCTCGAGGCTCATTGGTGTGGTTTTCGTGGCGATTGACTGAGTGCACCCCCTCTGTACTAAGTCTGACCAGTTTTTAAAAGGTGTATTCAGTCAGTTCATGACTTAAATAATTGTACTTTTTTTTTACATTTTAAAGAGCGACTTGTCAAAATGGGTATTTCCAGTTCACCACATGCTTGTGAGCCAGCCGATCTTCCTCGACTCGATTGTTTTATACAATACTAGTGATGCTAGTGAGACAGAAAGAATGCCTTTTCTTGAGGACATTTTAAGCTTTATGACAGAATTTACAAGTAAGACCCATAAGATCTTGTGTGGTATTTTTCTTGAGTTTAGAAAAACTGAAGATGGAAGTTCAAATTGTATGGAGAATGAACACAAACTAAAGGAAACAGAACAGGAACACAGACATATTGCTGATGGTTAAAGAGATGTTTTACCTGCAGGTAGGGATCTTTGCCTTGACTTCAATTCTTTTAGTTCATCTCTAACCACCTGCAGTGCAGCAAGGACCCTATCTAAAACTGCCTCCCCTGATGTCACCTCCTGTTCACTGTGGCCAGTCCCTTCATCCCCTTTGAGCCGAAATCCAGTCTTGGAGTGCGTCCCCGTCCCGGCTCCAGAGCTGCTGAGGCAGTTACTCTCCATCTTAGAGAGTTTGGACGCTTGTGTATGTGCCGCTGTGAGAAGCTGCTGCAGCATGGCCTCCAGGTGGTGGGGATTCCCAATAGATTTACCAGCAACAGAGGTCAGATCATCAAGTTTGAGCTGCTCCAGAGTTTCTTGAAGACGAGCCTCTATCTGCATGCCCATCTGTCTTCCTGCTGTCTCCACTGCTGTCCCACAGGATCCACCATACTGGGCTACAAACCTGACAAATGACCAGTCCAAAAAGATTTATACCTTCATGGAGTAAGATCTTTATTCCTTTGCTTAAATAGCTTCCTTCAGCAGCAGAGTCTTGTGTTAAAAAGCTTTTACTACCATTTAAACTAAAATTAATACATTTAGGAAGCTTTTGAACAGAATTAGAAGTATTTTAAAAAGTTAGTACTTGATCAAAACAATAAGCTGCTTATAAAGCTATATTTCTCAGATATAAATTATTTTTTTATCCAGTTTATGAAAATCATTACATAAATTCATTTCTTCCTATTTATTTATTTGTTTGTTTTTAACTTACCTGAGCATTTCGTCGCGCAGTGACCCCATCTCCACTTTGACAATATCACTGGTGTACTGAAGCAACATGTTCTCCCTCATCTGACTGTTCTCCAGCATGGAGAAGACTTTGTCCCATTTTGTCAGGTCTGAAGACTGGCAGGGGCCTGAACTCTGTGTAGCTGCAGAAAAGGGTGATATGTTGAAGAGATGAAAACAAGTTACATTCTGTACTGGAGAGCTAATTGGAATAAATGGTAAATGGACTGTACTTATATAGCGCCTTTCTATCTTATCAAGATACTCGAAGCTCTTACACTACAATCTGTACCCTCATTTACCCATTCATACAGGACTCTACTGCATCTATTCAAAGACGAGTCATTACTTACCTGGACTCCCTTCAGCCTTATCTGAAGCACTCTGTTAAAAACCTCGGAGTGGTTTTTGACTCGGATTTTAAGTTCGACAAACAGATCAGTTCGGTTCTGCAGAGAAGCTTCTTCCAACTGCGGCAGGTAGCTAAGCTCAAGCCAGTGCTGTCTAGACCCGACCTTGAGACACTAGTCCATGCATTCATCACAACCCGCCTGGACTATTGTAATTCACTGTATGCTGGGGTCAGCCAGGCCTCTATCTCACGGCTACAGCTCGTCCAGAATGCTGCAGCTTGGCTCTTAACCGGTACACCGAGGTATGAGCACATCACACCAGTTCTGTCCTCCCTACACTGGCTTCCTGTGAGAACTAGGATTGATTTCAAAATTCTCCTCCTGACCTATAAGTGCCTAAATGGCCTCGCACCCATCTACCTCTCTGAGCTACTGGAACCATATGTTCCCTCTCGGGCTTTGAGATCATCCGATCAGCTGCTTGCTCCGAGAAGATCGGGCGTTTTCAGTCATTGGTCCCAAACTGTGGAACAACCTACCCCCCAACATTAGGCATGCCACCTCCCTTCCTGTGTTCAAATCCCTGCTAAAAACATATCTGTTCTCTCTGGCGTTTCATACTGTGTGAGTTGATTTAGTATATCTTGTTCCATGTCTTCATTTTAATGCTGTTGTTTTAATTTTTTAAGGTATATTCTTACTGCTTTTTATTTCTTAGTGTTACCATTAGTGTTAAGCACTTTGATAACAGCCTATCTGTTTTAAATTGTGCTCTATAAATAAATATGACTTGACTTGACTACTTTATCACATTCATACACCGATGGGTCACACATCGGAGGCAATGAGGGGTTCAGTGTCTTGCCCAGGGACACTTTGGCATGTGATTGCTGGTGGAATTGAACCCCCAACTCTCGCATTGGAGGACGACTGCTCTAACCACTCAGGTGTTCTGCCCTGCAAAGAATAAAATAGAAAAAAATAGACTGCAAAGTTATTAACGCCAAACTTTACCCAAACACAAATACCAAAGACACAGCCTCTTGTTTCACAGAAGTCCATAATTTCCTCTTACAGGGATAATTTAGATCTTCTGGAGTGGGGTTCTTTGGTAAGTTATGAACAAATATTTAAAGCCTAACCGATATATCGGTTGGGATGATATTTTTAGGCCGATATACACATTTGTGGACATATCGGTATTTGTAATAATTGTCCCATTGTGCGCAGATATAAACACTGGGAAGGAGCCGTGTCCTTACATGCAAAAAGCGTAATTATACAATGTATCCAGCAGAGGGCACATGTGGACTACGTTCAAGTCATGGTCATACACTTTAAGTTTCACTTTCAGCACAGCCGAAGCAGGGAACAGCTAAATACTGTGTAGCGTATTTTGCTGAACAGCATGGTATGTTTATTGTAACTGATCTGTAAAATAAATCAACAATAATAAATTCTCTTCAATCCTCCAACCTGCTTGTCATGAGCTATGTGCCTCTCAAATTAGCAAGCTAATGTTTAAATAACCTAGCATAGATTATTGCCTTGTAAAACTTTATCCAGAACAATAAAGCTAACGTTGAGGTAAACACATATCAGTGTTAGTAACTTTATCTTTGTCGTCCTCAATGAAATGTACTGTTGGTCTGAAATCTTTACGTCTCTGCAAAGAAAAAAACCGCTGCTGTGGTCAGTATTAATTAGACTTCACCATAATGGACTGACTGTTTAAACAATGAACAGGGAAGGCCGTTTCTTTGTTTAATTTATATTTTTGTAACACACTTGATAACTTTGTGATGAATAGTGACATAATCTGTCCCTTTGTCTATTTTCTTTATATTTTTGTGTCTTTATTTTCCTTTTCTGCGTCTTGTATTTGTCACTCTGTTCTGTCATTTTCCTCTCATCCTCAGCCTGTCTCTTCAGTCAATAACCATTCACACCTGTCTCTAATCAGCAACTTTCCCAGGTGCACTCCTTATGCACTCTTCCTCTGCCTTATTTAAACCTCTCCTCATCACTACCCAAACGTCCACTCGTTGATCTGTCAACCACAGACGTCCTGATCCTCCTCTGTTCTGTTCTGTTCCCGTGTAGCTGATGACCCATTCTGTCCTTCTCCTGTTTTGCCTGATAATCCACTCGTAAGTTTTTGCTGTAAGTTTGAGCCTTTGTTTTGTTGTTTAAATATACATTTTTTTAATTTAAATTCCTGCTCTCCACGCCTACCTGCCAGTGGGTCTAAAAACTAAGGATTGGGATAAATAGTGGAGGATAGAAAATGTAAACACACATTAAGAAGACTGTTTCAAGACTTTGTGTTAAAACAGGTTTATAAAGCTGCTGTTTATTAATTATTGGGTGTGGACAAAGCTAAAAAGTTTTAGCCATTGGTTATCGGCATTAGCCTTCCCCTCCTGATATCTGTATTGACAATAGCCAAAGTTTCCGTATCGGTCGAGCTCTATAAATAACGTAGCTCTTTGTACAGCTCAGTTTAGAGAAATAAAGCTTCATCCTGACTGATTAACAAGCTAATGGCTAGTCCAAGCGGAGAAGACTAAAGCAGATTGGTGCCACCTTAGAAAAACTCAAATATAAAAAAAAACCAACTATTTATGTTAACAATATTTCACAAGCCCTTATATTTCATTAGGTTTTGTGTTATTCTGGCAGAGATAGTTTGATTTTCATGGATGGTGTGCTTCAGTGCTAAATTGGAAGTGCTACAGCTAGCTGCCACCCCTATATATTTACCTACTAACCATAGAGTTTTTTTCTGTATGTAAAATAAAACAAAGCTAAATTACCAGAGGTGTAAAGCTTTAAAAATAAGCATTTGTATAAATCACTGACAATTTTGAGAATGGAGTTGTTTTAAAAACAGAACAAATTCATTTTAGCCTTCAAGGGTTCAAGGTTCAAATGTAACTCTAAAATATATTGTTCATAACTTTTTCATAGTTGCCTTTTCCATTCACCCTTCTCTTAGGAAGTAGAAATATTAGTTTCAGATGGGTTAACTCTACCAGGTGAAACCACATATGCAGCTTCAGAACATGCAAGCAAGACCTTTCTTTAACATTTGCCTAATTAAAAACACAAGTAGTGTAAATCCCATGGTAAAGAGGGTGGAAGTAGGTTGTTGGACAGCGGGTAAAATAAAAGCCCAGGTGGGAACAAATGAGGATATCAAGTTGTTTGGAGAGAACATGAGAAGGAAACAGGGCAATTTCCTTAAGAAACCAAGAGCTCTGACAGCTGCTTTTCCTGTGAGAATATCTAGCTTTGTGTTGGGGACGAGGAGTGAGACGGAAGAAAAAAGACGAGGAGGACCTGTTGGGAGTAGAGAGAAACATGGTGGTGGGGCACTGGGAGGGTGTAAAACAAAGCTGAGGGTTAAAACAACAAGGAATGGGAATATATGTGTGTCCCACATGCTGTTCTGGTTAACGTCTGAGCCTCTGTTTATACTCTCAGATCTACTCCAAGGGGGCATTATTACAGGCCTGCACTGTTTATTTTGACTTCTCAATATGTACCAATTTAAAAGTAAGACAAAATGAGTGTTCATGCAGAAACTCCCTTTGATTTATCAATCCAAAAGAACCAAATATACTTTACTGAATAATATTAATGATCGAGGAAATGCAGTTAAAACTGAGATGAAAGAGTTTTTTTCCTCTTTTATTGTGAACACTACTCTTCCCTGTTTATTGTCTTCCTGTTTCACACCTGAGTTATACCACACAATTGTTCTTCAATAACGTTGCCAATGTAAAAGGACTAAAGCCCTCTTATTACATGTTGGTAGTTATTCTTCAATATGTGTCACAATTATTCAGTTGCTACTCCTGCATCTTAAGAGAAATCCAACTAGACAATCAAAATTGCATCATAAATACGTTAAAAAATAGTAAGTTTTTCTTTTCTTTCACACAGTGTCTCTCTCGTTGGTTCAAGGCCTAATTTATTCTTACATCTTCTCAGAGTGTAAAGTGCACACATCCAAACTTTCATTGACTTTCATTGTATCTGAGCACAAAAGTTTCTTGTCCAAACTAAAAATGAAGGGGCTTTTTACTTACCGTACCTTTTACTCTTCTGCAAAATGGTAAATGGCACTTAAATAGCGCTTTTCTATCTTATCAAGATTCTCAAAGCTCTTTACACTAAAATGTGTGCCCTCATTTACTCATTCATACATCACTCTTCTAGATCTCTATACAGAGTGAGAGCTTCGTCACATTCATACACTGATGGGACACACATCGGAGGCAATGAGGGGTTCATTGTCTTGCCCAGGGACACTTGACATGTGACTGCCGATGTAATCGAACCCCCAACTCTTGCATTGGATGACAACTGCTCTAACCACTCAGCCACAGCTGCCCCCCAATGCAAAACATTGTAGTTACATAAAAATTAACATGTTTGATAACCAGAGTTTGTTGCCTCTTACAATTTAGGATTCTGTTTAGTATTACTTGTCTTAGCACAGTCACGGTGTGTTGTGAGGTTTACTTTCCAGTCTGCATTTCTGTCTGCCTGTCTTTTTAAGAGTATTGTCAGAGAGCGAGAAACACAACTGTGTGGTTACCACGGTGACCCTAATGAGGCTAAACATTTCTCTAATTTTTGTCGTCTTTACATGTCGTGCACACATCAAGACGTTGTGACTTGTCTCAGCTCCAGGGGTTATTCGGTCACTTTTCATTTTAGCACTCCATCTTTAAAATAAAGCTTCTGGATTTGCATGCCCCTTTGCTGCCTCCTAACCCTGCCTTTGGGTCCGTCTCTCCTCCTCACCTCCCACCATCTATAACCAAGCTGATGGTTTTCAGTTAATGAAAAATAAGCACTTTGTTCCTTTTCAGAAGGATAAGACACCTTTGAGGTCACTTAATTCTGCAGCGGCTCAGCACAATGGTCTGAAACTAAGCCGTGCCGTGACCTCTTTCTCATGTTGCCTGTTCATTTCAATTTCTCTCAAAGATTCACAGATTTGAAGAGGTTAGGAGTAGTGACCTGTATCTTCTTGCAGCCTTTGACCTCTCCCTGACACACCTGCAAACAAAGTGCTCAACTCACGTGTTTGACCTCCTCTCCGTCCCACAGCGAGCTCATTATAAATTCTGAGTTTCTATACCATTTTCCCCCACCCTCTCATTTTCCTCTGCTCTAATTTGTGTGTGTATTTTACTGCTCAATGACTCAGAGTTTTTGCCCTCTATCCCATTTAGTCATGTTACAGGCGGCATGCCCAGATTTCTGCCTCTTAACCGCTGGGGCTGCAGTTACACCCCCTGCGGGGTTTAGAAAAACAAACAAATGCACAATGCAAGCTGTGAAAGGTCCACACACAAAACCACACACAGTCGCTCCGTCCCCGCTGTCTGGCATTAATGCAAAACCACACATGTGTGCACACAGAAAACTTAAAGGCTTTTTCTTTAATTTGAGAAAAGAATTCCTCAATTGTGGACAAAGAGTCTTCTACTTTTAGGCGCAACATATTGGTTGATGCAGCTCATTTAACAAAACTTTATTCCTAATTCTGGACTTGCTGTAGCTCTTCTTTTTGAATTTCTCGTCCTTTAGGCCAACTAACACAACATTTCAACTGTTAGATCACGTTATACGACAGAAATCTGAATGTTTGCACAACCTTACTGTTACCAAATGTTTGGGTTGTAAAATAAAAAGTACTCACATGTTTTCCTTATACTTTTTGATTTCTGGGAGTCGTATTATGATGGTGCTACTTAACTGAGGTAAACCAAAAAGAAAACTTTCAGTTTGAAGTGTTTTCAGCCTGTTGCTGCTCTCTTGCTGTGTCTTGACAGAATGACGTAAATCAATGTCCTGATCTCACCTTACAACTAAGCCACCCCCGACCACCACCCCCGACCACCACCAGCCCCATCACAGTAAAACAAACAAATAAACCCTCTTTAACCTGTAACTGCATTGCATTTCAAGTGTGACCTGATAAAATAAGACGTTGCTTAAAGTTTTAACACTCACTTTGCGTTTCCTCCTCCTGCGTGATTTCATTCTCATAGTTGTTGCTGTAAGTGATCTCGTGCACATCCTCATAGGCAAGAGCCGCGCACACACACACCGACAGCAGACACACGGCCTCGGGGAGCCTCCTGAGAAACATTCTGCTGCAGCCTGATTGAGTGTGAGAGAGATGTGTAGCAAGTGTATCCTCTTGGCTTCAGATTTGCTCCCTGCCTCTCAGTCTAACTTTGTGTATGTGTGTGTGTTTTGAGGGAGTCTTCCTCTGCGTGTGTTCTGTTTGCTGCTCTGTCTGTCTCACTTTCTCCAGAGCTTCAGGTCCACCACTCTTTTTCAACCCGTCGCTCTGTCATTGTGTGTTTGTCCCTCCTCTTGCCTAATGACTCCCCACCTCCTTCTCTCTGTGTGTGTTTGTCCCTCCTCTTGCCTAATGACTCCCCACCTCCTTCTCGTTCTCTCCGTCTCTCATTTAGGTTTCCTGAACACTGAGTAATCTGCTGAGTAATAATTTCACAGGAAGCCCAGTAATGTAGAGGGCTTACACAGAAATGAGATGCCTGAGCTTCTCTACAATATTTTTAACAAATGTTAACTTAATTAATCATAAACTCCTACACGGTGACCTTATTCCTAAACTATTAATGTATTTTCCTTGTAAGTCGTAGTAAAATGGCTCAACAACTTAACGCTTTGTTGAAAATGGTCTGTTGAAACAAATTGAAAAAGCAGACAAAAATATTGGAAAACTTTGGAAAATCATCAGAAAACCTGAAGAACTATTAATTAAAGTCACTCAAAGCAAGTTAAGAAAGTCTTGCTCGATAAAAGCATGATATAAAGAAATGAGGGTGCAATTGTGGCAAACTTAATCATTTTCTGCATGGACACTGTCATCAGCAAAGAGAGCATTTCTTTCACAGCTTTAATAGTTTTTGACCTTGCATTTGTTTTAGAGATGCTGAATAGCCTTTATCATGTGACTGCAAACCGCTTCACTTATAGCTTTGAAACTACTATATTTTCCGCCGTACATATCGCACCGCCCTATAAGTTGCATAAGTCCAAATATGTCTAATAAAGTGGAAAAATCCAGAAATATGTCGCTTTGCCATAAACGTTGCATCTATTATGTGTCACCGCTGACGCGTCACGTTTACATACCATACCACTTTATTTATAAAGCACTTAAAACAGCTACAAGGCCAACCAAGTGCTGTACAGACAAAACAACAGGTAACACACAAAGCAAAATACAAAATGAGGTAAATCAGAATATAGACTTAAAAACGATGCAGATAATGACGACAAACCAACGTTTGTTACGCGTCACTGCTGACAACCCGAAAATGTGGGCCGATGTTGTGGCAAAAATCAATTGGTTGCCAAATGGTGGCCACGGAAGCTTGCACAGGAGGACTTTAACAAGAATTTAACAAGAATGACACTTAAAAACAATTACTTGTTTGCTCTAAATTGTAGTAAAGTTGTGTCTCAGTCTAACTTTTGCTTAAAAAATGCACTTTGAAGGTCAAATCAGCTGCATTTGCAAAAGCCGATATGCAGAAACATGAACGCTCAGAGGGCGACTTGCTGCACATTTCTTCGAAATCTAACAAGATAAACACCTAAAAGTATTGTTTTTTTGCTCGACTTTATAGTAAAGGTGTGTCTCAGTTGAACTTTTACTTAATAAATGTACTTTGACAGTCAAATCAGCTGCATTTCGCCGGGGTGACGCATTGAAATTAAGCTGATTCGGTTACTCCAGGCAGACGACCTTGGCATACTATGGCAAGCCGACTGTGCCACTAATAGGCACTTTTACCTATTACATGATGCAACAGCATGCCTTACTACCCAAGTGCCATCTAGTGGCTGAAAATGGTCCTGTTCAATATTTTCAGTCAGAATGAATGAAAACAGTCATATCTCAGTGCTTCTCTCTATTCACTATGAAATCTCAGGACTGGGTGTTAAACATCATGACATTAGCTTGCAAGCTATTGTGAAATTCTTTGATCAGGTTAGTAAAAGTCACGGAGCAATCATACTTTTTGAGTACTTGCCGCAATTCCTGACAAGAAAAAATAATGAATACATTGCTGAAAGCAATAAAGCCTATGTTGAGTGGCATATTCTGTTCAATACACTTTTTCTGGACTTGTAGACAGAAAGTCATGTCCATTGTCCTTGATGCACCTCTGAAGCCACACTGTATCTGGCAGTTTGAGGACTCTGGACTTTATTTGACACGGGACTGCTTTATCAAAGTTCATGCTCAAGAATCCAGGTAAAAAAATTCAACAAAGTTAAGTCAGGTCCTCTGAATGCTTTCTTTTTTTGTTGAAATGTTTCGTCCTTCATCCAAAGGACTTCATCAGTGTGAGGAGCCACAACAAACTGAGTCCCACAAGCAGTACACTCACATAGTGGACTAACCAGTTTGAGGGTGATAAGATGGTTTCTGGAGTCCGCCCTCTCCCCTGTAGGCTCCTCAGAGGCAGCCATGGCCAAAGTGGTTCAAAACATCAAAGTTCATGCTCAGTAAACTTTGGAGAAAATCCAACAAAGTTAAGTCAGGTCCTATGGACGGTTTCTTTCTTTGTTGAAACGTTTCGTCCTTCATCCAGAAACCATCTTATTAACATCAAACTGGTTGGCCCACTATGTGAGTGTGCTGCTTGTGGGACTGAGTTTGTTGCAGCTCCTCGGGCTGATGAAGTCCTTTGGATGAAGGACAAAACGTTTCAACAGAAAAAAACTGTCCAGAGGACCTGGCTTAACTTTGTTGGGTACTGGTTTATGTTTTATGTTATAGTAGAATAATTTACTGTCTGTCGCACACACACAAAAAACCCATCAGTAGCTTCCAGTAGCAGATGCTGATTGGTTTGGAACAACTGCAGCCTAATAGAATAAACAAATTGGAGCGATCTCCAAAATATAAGAATTTAACTCCAATGAAAGATAAAATAAAAGCATTAAAGCCAACTGGGTATTTGTATCACATACTCTTTTGGTTTGTTTAACTTGAAAACTTTTACCAAGAGTTACTACACTTCAGCACACTGGGGAATGTCCACTGAGGAAATGAGAAGATGATGAATGTCCGGCTCTCTGAAGAAGAGAAATGTGAGTAGTAAAAGTAAAAGTAGTAAAAGCAGCTCGTTGGACTCCAAGTAAGACAATGAGTCATGCGTTGTTGGAGGAATGCTTCGTGTTGTAATCGGATACAACGGCTGCTCCCGTGACTCAGCGAGAAAGAAAAAAGGAAGCTGGAGAAGTAGATGAAAAAGAGAAGGAAGCTGAGAACACACGTTCCAGATTTTTACCCCATGCCGAGATGTGGGTGTGTGTGTTGAAGGTTTGTGTGGGAAGGAAGTTTGAATAATAAATGGGTTTGTTGTTTTCCTGCTTCACTTAGTTTGCTTGTTTTTTTGTGTATTTTTTACGTGACAGACTGAGTCAATTCCTCATGGGATTATAGGAAATGTTGCCCTCCCTCTACCTTCTGTGATTTTCTGTGGGTTGTGTTTGTGTTCTCCCTCACAAACTGACTGAAACACTTACTTGTTAGGCCCGAGCAGCAAAGCGCTGCAAAGGCCTATTGTAATCGCTCTGTTCAGGCCCGAGCTGCAATTTTTTCCGTCAAATGAATTGATTGAAATTAATTACCCAATAGCCTCCACCACACCCCCTAGAATATTTCAAAACCTCAGCCCCAAGCCATTTTTTGACCGATAATTCTGAAACTCTGTGAACGTCTGTATCGTATCGCGACCTATGAAAAAGTCTCTTGGAGCCCTGGTCCAAAACCAACAGGAAGTCGACCATTTTGGGTCAAAGGGTCATTTTGGGGCATTTCTAATGGCAAATTTTAATGAACTCCTCCTAGGGATTTTGAGTGATTGCCTTCAAACTTGGTTAATATGCCCTTAACACATTGGGGAGTAAAAGTTATCAAAAGCTTTCAGTTTTGTTTAGGTTAAAGGAGCGTAGCCAGGCCTCAAAGTTGCGCTTCACAGCATACATTTCCAAACGCTATAACTTTCACATTGAAAGACCGAAATGCACCGAACTTGGCATGACTCATCCCTGTTGGATGTCCGACGATCCACTGTCGTCATATTTTGACGTCATCAAAGCCCCGCCCCCTCAAAACAGGAAGTCTTTTTTTTACTTGGAATGCTCCCGCTTTGACACCATGGACCTAATCAGGATGCTCCTGTGTTAGAAAACAGCATAAGATGGTCTGACTTGATTTAAAGTGCAAACTGTTTTTGCTGGAGGATGTGGGCGTGGCAGCGTGGCGAATCAAGAAGTGACGCTGTTGCAATACGTTTGGCTCTGAAATACACAGATTTCAGCCAAGGTGCACCAAAATCACTATGATCAATCATTATCCACCCCTTGAACAGGTATCCATTTGACTCTAGTGCACTCCCTAGATTATTCCAAAAGTTATATCTCAGTGAAATATCATCCAATATGTACCAGATTGATTGTGTGTGATCAGTGAGCACTTATCGACACATTGGTACTGTTCTTTAACATTTGACTCAAGTGCGCCCCCTAGATTATTCGAACAGTTATATCTCAGTGAATTATCATTCGATCGGAACCAGATTTTTTGTGCATAATCGATGACCACATCTAAACACATTGATATTGTGGTATAACATATGACTCAAGTGTGCCCCCTCTCATACTGATATGGGAGGAAGGCGATAGGAAAGTTTAGGCATATGCGCACCCTGGTGGACACGTGCGGGAATGGCATGAGAGCGTTCATGATGGCGACTGGGAGGTGTTGCTGGAGCGCCCGCAGTCGCAGGTGATGTTGAAGGTTCAGCGAATACACACCCCGGTGAATGGGCGCAGGATGGGCGCTAGAGCATTTGCGACAGCGACTGAGCAGAGTCGATGGAGCTCCCGTGGTCACCGTAAGGCCGGAGCGGTGCTTTGCCGCGAGGACCTTCAATGCTGCTTGCAGCTTTAATTCACTTGTTGTTATCAGATGTAAAAGCTTTTTCAGTCAGTGAACTGTGATGAGAGACAAAGTGAGTTTGACATGCAAAAGTAACAACTTGTTCCAAGTTTGTTAGCTCCTTGTTAAATCAGAAAATGTTCAATTGTTTGATTAATTTTCTGGACATCTATGTTTGTTCCTTACTTGTTACTGTTGTATAGATCTCTTTGAGTAAAACATAAACACAATAAAAGAGGAAAACTTCAGAAATAATGAATAAAGATGACCTCCCTCTCCCAGCTCCAGCTCCACCTGGGGGATCCCAAGGTGTTCTCAAGGTTCACAGTTCTTTATTGTCATTCGCATCACATGTGGTACATGAGGTGGAACAAAATTGTTTACTCAAAGTCCCTGTTACAATCAAAAATAGCAAAAATATAAAGTATAAAAAAATGAACAGTATACAAGGATTTAAGATATACACTAAACAATAATAATGTAATATAATATGGTATATTAAACAGCAGCCTGAACATGAGTCTTATGATCAGATGGGAATGAATACAGAAGCTTAAAGGCAAGGAATCAGCAGCATGGATAATGTGACATTATCACCAATTAAAGTGGCATTAGAGTGATTTTTCTGGTTAGGAATTTATGAGTAACAGCTTCAGGGTAGAAGCTCTTCCTCAGTCTAGTGGTTCTATACTTATTGCTCCTCAACCTCCTGCCTAAGGGGAGCAGGGCAAAAAGTGTGTGTGCTGGGTGAGCGGTGTCCTTCATGATGCAGGTGGCCCTCTTCCTGCATCTGGAGGTGTAGATGTCTGTGATGGTGGGGAGGCTGACTCCAACAGACTTCTGTGCTGCCTTCACCACTCTCTGCAAAACTTTTCTCTTTCCAGTTGTGCAGCTTCCATGCCACACGTTGATGCTGGAGCACAGAATGCTCTCCACTGTATACCTTTAGGAGGTGAGGACTGAGCTTCCCAGTCCAGCCCACCTCAGTAGCCTGAGGAAGTAGAAGTGAAGTGATGTGCTTTCTTGAGCAGGCTGGTAGTGTTGTTGCCCCAGCTGTGGTTCCTATTCAGGTGTACACTCAAGTTCTTGTAACTGTAGACCACTTCCACCGCAGCTCCTCCTATGTTTGGGGGTAGGGGGGTAGGTGTGTTTGCTCCTTCTGAAATCCACAATCATCTCCTTTGTCTTCTTCACATTGATGTGGAGGTTGCGCTTCCTGCACCAGCTCTCCAGGTGTTCCACGTCCTGCCTGTAGCTGAACTCATCATTGTTTGTGATGCATCCAACCACTGTTGTATCATCTGCAAATTTTTACAAAATGACAGCCTGGATGTGAAGATGTGCAGTCATATGTGAGCAGCGTGAACTGGAAGGGGCTCAACACACATCCCTGAGGGGAGCCAGTGCTGGTAGAGGAGTAGAAGTTTTGGATCCTCACAGACTGAAGCCTGTTGGTTAAGAAATCCTGGACCCAGTTGCATAGGGAGGGTCTTATTCGTAGTGTGAGTAGTTTATCCATCATGGGTCTGGGGAATCAGGGTTTTGAAGGTGGATGTGAGGTCCATAAAGTGCATATGGACGTATGAGTCCTTCTGCTCTAGGTGTGTGAGAGCAGTGTGGACCACAAAGGAGATGGTGTCCTCTGTTGATCAATTCTTGCGGTATGCATACTGGTGTGGGTCCTCGCTAATTTCGATGGTAGCTTTGATGTGGGCCATGACCTGTCTTTCAAAGCATTTAGTGACTATCGGGGTAAGGGCTACTGGCCGGTAGTCATTGAGACCGGGCACCGCAGAGCTCTTAGGAACTGGGATGATGGTGGTGGTCTTCACGCAGGTGGGAACAGTTGCCAGGGTGAGGGAGAAGTTAAAGATATTGGCCAGGACCTCGCAGAGCTGATGGGCACAGTCTTTCAGCACCCTCCCCAGGACATTGTCTGGGACAGTGGCTTTGTGAGGATTCATTCTCCTGAAGGTCCTCCTTACTTCTTTTGAGCTCATGCTGAGGAACTCCTCTTCAGATGGAGGTGAGTCCGGTGGTGGGTGGTCTATTTGGGTCTTCAAAGTGGGCATAGAACCTGTTAATCACACTAGGCAAGGATAGGTCCCTAGGGCATTGTGCACCTCTACTTTTATAATCTGTGATGCACTTAATGCCCTTCCACATGCTCCTTGGGTCCTGTGAGTAGAAATGTCCATGGATCTTCCATGCATATGTGGCTTTGGCTCTCCTAATACCAGCAGCCAACTCTTTCCTTGCCTTCCCCAGTTCCTGTGACTCGCCAGAGCTGAATTCACCATCCATATCTTTCAGCAGAGTACTACGTTGAGCCAGGGTTTCTGGTTCGGGTAGTAAGATAGAACTTTATTGATCCCACAGGAAATTGTTGTGCCAGAGTTTTTCAGTACAAAGGAACATACACAAGGAATAACACAATATATACAAAATAACAGAATTTAACAAATATCATATAATGTAAAAAATAACAGAATATAAAAAATACCAGCAATAAATTAGTAGCATTTCACAGTCCTGGTGGTGGTGACATCGTCAACACACTTACTGATGTATCTGAGGATAGCAGATGTGCTTTCCTCCCGATCCAGTTCTCCCTCATTTACAGCAGCATCCTTGAAGACCTGGCAGTCTGTGCATGCAAAGCAGCCCTGCAGTACAGAGTCACTGTTGCTGGGCCACACAGTGATGATCTTCTGTGTAGGTCTGGAACATCTCATTGACGGGTAATAAACAGGGGCTAGAAAGATGGAGATGTGGTTTAAGAGGCCATGGTGGGGTCGGGGTATGCTCTATATATGTCTCGTATGTTGATATAAACACGGTCTAGTGTGTTATTTCCATGTGTTGGTATGGTGATGTGCTGATAGAATCTTGGCAGAGCATCTTTCAGGTTTACGTGGTTAAAGTCACCATCCATCACGTAAAAATCCTCCGGATGCTTGATTTGAAGCGAGCTAATGTTATTTAGCTCCCGCAGCATGTCTTTAGCTTTAGCATCTGGAGCTATATAGACCCCAATGATGTACACAGCTGTGATCTCACAAGGTAAATAATGTGGCCAACATTTCATAGTCAGTTGTTCTAAAGCTTCGGAGCAGGAACTGTTTATCAGAACAGTTTGTACACCAACCTTCGTTTACATAGACGCATAAGTTTCCCCTCGTGCCTTCTCCGATAGCTGGTTTCAGTCTGCCTGGAAAAGCAGTCTATTGTCCAGCTGGAAGGATGAATCTGGCATGGTGTTGTTTAGCCTTGTTTCCATGTTTCATGTTCTCAAACCAGAAGTAACTTGATCTTCCCTGGAGTCTCCTCCCAGTGTAATGTGCCTATCAAGTCTCTAAAGGGACACAGATTGGAAGCAAGACATTTCTGAACCTCATCAGCTAATGTCTGTTGATGAAGAGGAACATTAGCTCTACTTGGAGCTCCTCTGAATGATGGAGCTTCGTACTCTTCCCAAAGCCAAGCCCAGTAACCCTACAGAGGAACTTCTGTAGGTTTGAAGTTTGGCTTCAAAGGAGGAGTCGGACAAAGCAATTCTAAGACCGCGATGAAGGAGGCCCACAGAAAACAGTTTACCTTGCCTGCAATATGGAAACCAGGGGACTTTCCCAGCGCCTGACTTGGGGTGGGGGGTGGGGAGGAGCCTACTGGTGATCTCCTGAGGTGGTCGAGTTTTGGTTCATGGTGCTCAGCAGGGTTGACACAAAGGTTAAAAGAACTAGTCATTGGTGATCTAGTAATTTCCAAAGAGCTCCATTGTATAAACACAATTCTCAAATTTTAATTGAACACTTGCATTTTCTTAGCCTTAAACTGTTTTTCTGTGTTTTTGCCTGAAAGCATTACACCCTCTGTGGAAAGGAAGTGACTGTAAGACTTAAATAAATAAAGGGTGGAGGAAGATCTGTGGCAAACTAACAATGAATAAAAGAAGAAAACCGTTGCAATCTGAATTTCTTATAAAATCTGGTTATTGTTGAAAGTCAGCTTTCATGAACTCTATCAAAATTAATAGACTTCTTGTAGGCATGATTGGTAAAATTGTAATAACTTATTTTATTAGCTTTAAAACTGATGGAATTGTGAACAAATTGGTCAGTTGGTGACAGTCAAGGTTCAGGTCAGGTGAAGTCTAGTATGTTTTCTTGGAGCCTTAGTAGGTTCAGCCATTAGTTGCCAGTTTTCCTAACAAAACAGCTAAACCATCCATCCATTATCTTTATCTGCATCTTCCTTTTCAGGTTGCAGGGGTTACTGGTGCCCATATTTGTAGTCACTGTGCAAGAGGTGGGGGAGATCCTGGACAGGTCGCAAGTCGTAAGTCAATCACAGGGACACAGAGAGACAAACGAGACAAACCATCATTCACTCTGTCACTCACACCAAGTTACCAATTAGACTAACATGCATGTTTTGTCTGTGGGAGGAAACCTCAGTACCCGGAGAAAACCCACGCATGTACGGAGAAAACATGCAAGCTCCACCCAGAAAGGTCCCCGACCGAGGTTTGATCTGGCGACCTGCTTGCTGAGAGGCAACAGCTTTACCAACTGAGCCACCGTGCCGCCCAAAACAGCTAACTCTGTAACGGTAAAGTGTTCTCAGCACAACAGGACATCACTTTTGGTTAGGGTTTCAGGATTTACACAGAAGCAGATAAACATAGCCATTAGCCTTGTATAAAAGTAATTTTATTTCATA
This sequence comes from Nematolebias whitei, assembly GCF_014905685.2. Lineage (NCBI taxonomy): Eukaryota > Metazoa > Chordata > Actinopteri > Cyprinodontiformes > Rivulidae > Nematolebias > Nematolebias whitei. The sequence goes on from NC_056503.1 coordinate 16,221,562, forward strand.
ATCATCTCTAATGTTTTTGTCCTGACTGTGAACAATAATTTCCAAGTTTGTTTGTTTGTGCCCAAAACCACACTTGTACTATTCGTGGAAATGTGTAACAGAGAGCGTTAGAGGACAGGCATCTGTTTCATAACTCAAAACACAGAATAATGGTAAAAAATAAAAACTGATGAAAGTGTGGATTTGAGTTGCTCAATTGAATCCACATTGAAGAATGTGAATCAAACAATAATGTTTTTATTCCTGAGATTTTGGTTAAAAAAATTAAAAATGTTTTTGTTCTTAAGGACAATGTTTTATATTTTCTGCTATTGTTAGACAGGCATAGATGCTGAAAAGAACATGTAAAACAAAAGCATTTATGTTGTCAAGAACGGCGTAAGTATGAAAATGACATTTAGTCAAAGTCTCAGTTGGTAAACTTCTTGTGATTTTACCCAGATAGAAAGGTGTAACACTGTACCAGATAGAGGTAAAACATGAGACAAACGCACGTTACAGGCCTAAAAACAGAAAAGAGATGGAGCGTATTAGAAATCGACTAGATGCACGTATAACTAGTGAAAATATTTACTTTTTGCCCACATTAGCAGGTAGGAAACATCATAAAAGGCTATCTGACTGCAGAAATCATTTCAGCATGTGTGCATGTACAGTACATTACGAACATTTGTCACCTGCCACTATGAAAGGTGAGGGGTTATGCAGTTACCCCTGTCTGTGGCTGGTTGTGTTTTTTTTAATCTGGGTTTAAAAGTTACAAGCTGTCTCTGTACACATGACCTCATAGCTTAAATGCAAAGTGTCTATAGCATAGCAAGACCATATTTAGATTGAGCACATCTCCATCTGGACTTCATTAGTTGACTCAGCAGGAATAAGGGCTGAGTCATGCATCGATGTGGGACTTGTCATAGTCTGATTAATTCTTTCAAGACTTGTTCAGTGGTGATGATAAAACCCCCCGGAGCAGACTGGATGTGCTGTTGGGATGTCAGTAAAAGAGGAGGAGGACAGTCGTTATGTTTAGGAGTGACTTTATACAAGTTTATCTCTTCTGCTCCCTCTCACAGTTTATGAGTTTTATTTTAAATGTTTTTTTAAGTTGAACCACATGTACACTTGATGAAAATACTTTTTTTTTTTCTTTCCAAGAGAAAGCCTGTCATGTTTTCTATAGGTTAGAGTATTTTTTTGTAGGGTTTTAGTTTTCTCAAAACTATAGTCTTTGTCAGATTTATTCTTCGTTTTTTATGTAAGTGTTTAAAAGATCCCCCTTCCCTCAACCACCTGAAGCTACTTAAATAATGTTATATAAAACACCTTTGACAAATATACATGAAAAAAGTCTTAGAAGCTACAGAAAAAAACATTTAAGTCATAAAGCCTTCCAAAATCACCCCAATGGATCTCACTTGGGCCGATCTTTGGAGTTTGTTCCTGTTTAGTAATCTTACTTGCACAATAGTTCAGTTGAGTCCCTTTTTGGCCTGCTGTAAAGAGCACTTAAGATGATACTCCATTAATATTCAAGTTCAAATAGGTTTATTGTCATTTCACCACATTTGCTACATGAGGTGGAACAAAATTATGTACACAGTCCCAGTTACACCCAACAATAGCAAAAATATAAAGTGTAAAAAGAAACAGTAAATAAGGATCTAAGATATACACTAAACAAAAGCCAAACTGTACGCTAAAAGATCTAAGACATAGGCTAAACACTAATAAATGCAAAACAACACGATGTAACAACAGCAGCCCAAACATGATTCTCTGTGAGCAGATGGGTTTGAATGATTACAGCACCATGAGATCAGCAGCAGCATGAGATCAGCAGCATGGATAATCAACAGCACATATCACCAAACAAAGTGGCATTACCAGTGATTTGTCTCTTCCCCCCCCCCCCCCCCCCCACACACACACATTGATAATTCTTGTTAGGGATTTATGAGTCTAAAAGCTTCAGGGTAGAAGCTGTTCATCAGTCTAGTGGTTCTACACTTAATGCTCCGCAACCTTCTGCCTGAGGGGAGTGTGGCAAAAAGTGTGTGTGCTGGGTGAGTGGAGTTCTTCATGATGCAGGTGGCCCTCTTCCTGCATCTGGAGGTGTAGATGTCTGTGATGGTGTGGAGACTGACTCCAACACTCTTCTGTGCAGCCTTCACCACTCTCTGCAAAGCTTTTCTTTCTGCAGCTGTGCAGCCTCCATGCCACACGTTGATGCTGGAGCACAGGATGTTCTCCACTGCACACCTGTAGAAGGAGGTGAGGACTGAGCTTCTCAGACCAGTTCGCCTCTGCCGCCTGAAGAAGTAGAGTCTCTGATGTTCTTTCTTGATCAGACTGGTAGTGTTGTTGCCCCAGCTGATGTTGTCAATTCAGGGTGCATTCAAACCAGCCCTGTTTAGTCCACTTTAATCAAACTCTAGTCCGTTTGCCTAGAAAGTCCGGTTTGTTTGGGGAGGTGTGAATATGCATTCGAACTCTGATGCAGACCAAATAAGTGAAATCTGGTCCGCCTAAATAGCTAGGTGTTGGTTTGGTTGAAGTGAACTCGAATGCAGTTCCAATGCATTGTGAATGCAAGTGGACCGGAGACCGCTCCCAAAGCAGGAAGTGGACTACAGGGGCAGGGCATTACAACCAAAACAAACGCGCATTTCTCATATCTGATACGGAGCCATCTCAGCTGCCTTGTGTGAAAAATAACATTCTCCATGGTCTTCTGCCTCGTCTTCCACTCGTGCTGACTCCATTGTTGAAAAATGACAAAACAGAAATCCTAAAACCACTCAAATTTGACACCACTCCATTTTTGTTTTTATTTCCAGAAGAAGAAGTGTCTTTTTCAGAGGTTTTGTGTAATTTCCTTCAGTAGTTTATGGTGCAGCGCCACCACAGGCGAGGGGCAGAACAGGTTGGCTCGACTGACTCAGTACAGTGTGAATGCAAACTGCACCAGCTGAAAATGTAAACAAATGTTTAGAATTTTGGTCCCCAATCGAACCGAGTCTACCAGACCATCAGGTGTGAAAACGACCTCAGGTGCACACCCAAATATTTGTAACTGGAGACCACTTCCACCGCAGAGCCTCCTATGTTGGGGGGGGGGGGGGGGATATTTGCTCCATTTGAAATCCATGACCATTTCCTTTGTCTTCTTCACGATTCAATTAATTTTATATAGTGCCAAGTCACAACAGAAGTTGTCTCGGGGCACTGAACAAAAACATTCATTAATAAAATAAGTTAACATTATTTATCTGAGGAGCAGGCTGCTTTGAAATTAACTCCACTGCAGAACTCTCATCTTGAGCAAGTACAAAGGCAACAGAGGAAAGGAAAAAACTCCCTCATGAGGAAGAAACCTTTAGCAGAAACTTTCTCAGGATCAGCGGCCATCTGCTTCAGTGAAGGTTGTTCTTCCTGCACCAGCTCTCCAGGTGTTCCACCTCTTGCCTGTAGCTGGACTCATCATTGTTTGTGATGCATCCAACCACTTCTGTACCATCTGCAAAACTTACAATATGACAGCCTGGATGGGTAGTTTCACAGTCATATGTGAGCATAGTGAAGAGCAGGGGACTCAATATACAGCTCTGAGGGAAGCCAGTGCTGAGGGTTATGGTGGAGGAAGAGAAGTTTTGGAAGTCTGTCCCTCACAGACTGTGGTCTGTTGGTTAGGAAGTCCTGGACCCAGTTGCATAGGGAGGGGCTTAGTTCCAGTGTGAGTAATTTTTCCATCAGTATATGGGGAATCATGGTGTTGAAGGTGGATGTGAAGTCCACAAAGAGCATACGAATGTAGGAGTCCTTCTGCTCTAGGAGGGTGAGGGCAGTGTGGACCACAGAGGAGACTGATGTTGATGGTAGCTTTGATGTGTATCATGACCAGTTGTTAGCATTTACCAACTATTGGGGTGCAGGCTACTGGAAGGTAGTCATTCAGACCAATCACTTCAGAGCTCTTATGAACTGGACTGATGGTTGCAGTCTTCAGATAGGTGGGAACAGTTGCCTGGATGAGGGAGGCATTAAAGATATCAGCCAGTACCTCGCAGAGCTGATCGGCACAGTCTTTCAGCACCCTCCCCGGTATGTTATCGGGGCCAGTTGCTTTGTGAAGATTAATCCTCCTGAAGGTCCTCCTTACTTCTGCTAAGGTCACACTGAGGAATTCCTCTTCCGGTGGTGAGGTGATTCTGGTGCTGGGTGGTCTTTTCGGGTCTTCGAATCAGGCATATAACCTATTAAGAGCATCAGGCAGTGATGGGTCCCTAGGTCATTGTACATCCCTGCTTTTATAGTCTGTTATGCACTTAATGTCCCTTAACATGCTCCATGGGTCCTGTGAGGAGAAATGTCCCTGGCTCTTCTGTGTGTAAATTGCTTTGGCCCTCTTAATACCAGCAGCCAACTCTTTCCTTGTCCTCCCTAGTTCCTGAGTCGCCAGACCTGAAAATAGTAACTGATTCCTAAGGCAGTAACATGACTTTAATATTAAATCATCTGCCAAAATAATACTGTATTTGTCCACAGTTAAGTTCTTCAGATAATCTTCAAACAAAAATGTAACTTTTGTTTTTCCTAATTAATCAGTCTTGGCAAAATGTCAGGTGTTTTTAAGACGTTTTAGTTTGGATATATCTTGAGCTCATTAGGCTTTGGTTCTAGAGTCTGTGGTCCAAAATGTCGTGGAAGGAAAATCAGAGTCAAGAAAAAGAACACTACAGAAATTGTAAACGTGCCCTAAATTTAATATGTCCCCTAGTGAAGCTTATATTTACAGTAATAACAGTTCAAAAATGTTTCTGTGTGATTCAAACTGATTTAGACTCCTCCTAGGGGACATATTTTGGCATTTAGGGAAGAACTTTTAATAAAGCAGAGATGAAGAAAGAATATTTCTGTTATACATTCAATAAACTATATTATTTATTTTTTATTGTTCCAAGTTTATTACATGACCTTACCTAACAGATAATCTTTTAGGGCTGAAGTTGGTATTCTGATGTTACGCCAAAAAAAATAAAATAAATAAAAACTTACAGAAGTGGACTCCAAATGTTAATCATTTAGATAGACAGACCCTTTCCAAAAATTAGAATATCATGGAAAAGTTGTTTAACTTCCATAATTTCATTCAAAAAGTTAATCTTTAATAGATAGTTTCAGGGCCCACAATTTAAACAATTTCAAGTATTCAACATTTTTCAGTCAGGTCATCTGGACAGTTTCTTTTTTTTTTTTTTGTGCTGAAACGTTTCACCTTCGGTCCGGAAGGCTTCATCAGTCAAGGAAACACACAACAAAACTGATTCTTCCCCCAACAGCTTAATCCAAAGTGGAACAAACCAGTTTTGCTTGTGATTAGATGGTCTCTTTGGTACGCCCCCTCCTCCATTGCCGGCCAGCACAAACAAAAAGAAACTGTCCAGATGACCTGACTGAAAAATGTTGGATTGTATACCTGGATTATTGAGCATGGACTTTGTTAATTTCAAGTATTTATTTGTTTATTTTTACATAATTTGGGCTTCCAGCTCATGAAACCCACAAAAACAGGATTTCAAAAAATTAGAATACTGTGGAGAAATCAGCCCAAATGTTGCAGGGCGTGATTGTTTTAAACTGAGTGTGACACACTAATCATCCACTAAACTCAAAGCACCTGCACAGGTTCCCCCAGGTGCCATTAAATTGCTTCAGTTTGGTTCAATTGTCTCAGTTCGGTTCAATACGGGGAAGACTGCAGACATAACCAGAAGACCATCATTGATACCCTCCATAGGATGGGTAAGCCACAAAAGTTCATAGCTAAGGAGGCTGGCTGTTCACAGAGTGCTGTGTCCAAGCATATCAATGGAAAGTCTAGTGGAAGGGCAAAATGTGGCAGGAGAAGATGCACCAGTAAAAGAGATGACTGTGGGCTTCAGAGGATTATCAAACAGAGAAGATCCCAGAATCTGTCAGAGATCCAGAACGAGTGGAATGAGGCGGGAGTCACAGCTTCAAAAACCACCACATTCACCACGCATCTGGGAGATGGGCTACAACTGTCGGGTTCCTCTGTCCTCTTTTTCGATGACAGTAAAGTGTGCCTTTCCTTCAGAAATCAAGGTCCAAGGGTTTGGAGGAAGAAGGGTGAGGAACAGAACCCATACTGCATGAGGTCCAGTGTGAAATATCCACAGTCAGTCATGATTTGAGGTGCAATGTCCAGTGCAGGTGTTGGTAAACTCTGCTTTCTTAAATCCAAGGTCACCCCAACAGTCTACCAGAATGTTTTACAGGACTTCATGATTCCTTCTGCTGAGGATCTATATGGAGATGCAGATTTCATCTTCCAGCAGGGCCTGGCCCCTGCCCATGCTGCCAGAAGCACCAAAACATGATTTGATGCCCATGCCACAGTGCTTGACTGGCCAGCCAACTCACTGGACCTAAACCCCATTGAGAATCTATGGAGCATTCTCAAGAGGAAAATGAGGGAGGGGCACCAGACCCAACAACAAAGAAGAGCTGACAGCATCAAGGAAATCTGGGCTTCCATAACTCCCAGGCAATGCCACAGGCTGATTGCCTCAATGCCACGTTTCATCGAGGCAGTGATTAAGGTAAAGGGATTCCCAACCATGTACTGAAGATTGACAAATCGTTTTGAAAGTACCATATTTTGTAACGAACCACCTAACGGTTGGACCAAAATCACCACACAAAAAGTCAAAATTAAATTATATTTATTTTCAAGGTGAAGTATAGCAGATTGGACTGGTTCTGGTACTGGTTCTGGGTTCTGGTTCGGGTTCAGGAACGAGTCTATGAGACAGAGATCGGTTAGTGGTCGTGCAGGAGATGATGGAGAGCAAAGGTCAGAATGAGGAGGACCACTAACCGTCTCAGATGAGCTTGAAGGTTCTGGAGACTGACGAGGTCCAAACTGATCTGGATTGCTGCAGGAGAGGCTGGGTCCGGGGGGGCTGCAACCGGCCGCAGCAACAGGTGGGTGGTGAGTCTGTTGAGTGAAGAGACGTGGTCACACAAGCCAGGGTCCAAAACTGGAGAGCAGAAGACAGGAGGTACCAGAGGAGAAGACGAGGAGGCATTGTTGTGCAGGCGAAGGTCAGAACCAAAAGCAGAAGACGTAATAATCCAAAGGGTTGAGCGAGAGACGATGTCCAGGTGAGTCGTGGGTCCATGAGCCGGGAGGTCAAGCCAAGAGGGGAGAACAAGAACCAGGAGCAGGACAGGAACAAGGAGACAGGTAAACTATAACAAGGGGACACAAAGGCTATGGGGAAACAAGGCAGGATCATAAACGCGACGTATTTACTTGCAGTGAACTGTTTTCAACTACCGGGCACCGAAGAAGAGAAAGAGTGCAGCTTTTAAAGGGTGAGAGAGACAGGTGCAGCCAGTTGAGTTCAATCAGCTGCTGCTGGCTGCAGTGAAGACAAAACTAAACAACTGTGACGTCACCCTCAACCAGCATGCAAAGAAGACAAACTAAAACTCACGTACATAAAACATTACCAGAGCGGACAGAATAAATGAAACTCACAGAAAAGATCTATAGCAAACTTTAAAGAGTGATCAGGGTGACAGAAAATATAATCTATGGAACGTGATTCATGACATATTTTGATTGATTTGTTGTGATCCTAGTTTCTTTCTTTTTTTCTGCAAAAATGAGTAGTGTGGGCTGATGTCTTCACAGTATTCTAGTTTTTTGAATTCCTGTTTTCATGGGTTTCATGAGCTGGAAGCCCAAATTATATAAAAATAAACAAATAAATACTTGAAATCGTTTAAATTGTGGGCCCTGAATCTATCTTCTATTAAATATTAACTTTTTGAATTGAATTATGGAAGTCAAACATCTTTTCCACGATATTCTAATTTTTTGGAAAGGGTCTGTGTATCCATTCCTAAAATGTTTATGAAGTCTATCCATAAGATATTTTGCTAACGGAACGGACATACTAATGCACGCACACAGGCAATAACCGTATTGACCTTTTGATCTTGGTGGCAGGCAATAATTCAAGTGACTTTACAAAATAATAACATTTTCAAATGCTTTCTTCTTTTTTTAAAATACCTGAAGAGTCTCTGAAACTTATCACTTTGTGTGATAATCATTGAGTTATTCAGTCTGTCAGTAATGACCAGGTTGTGTCTCTGCAGCTGCTGTATGCAGGAGAGTGTGTTCATTAGGGTACAGTTTAAAGGCTATAAATCCTCTGTGTGTATTTCTGTGCAGACTCTTGTCTCCTCTTACCTTTTAAGCTACCTTCAAACAGATCTGAAAGTGCCGTAACCTCGGCTTTATAGTCATTATCAGCCTTTTTTTTCCCCTCTACATGAACTGTGTCTCTTTTTAGGATGATTTGTGTTGAAAGTGGTGATGTTGTATAGTGTAATTTATGTTTAACACAAAATGAAGGCCCATAATAGACTTTTGTGGTCTTTTAGATATTATCTTTCCCTTTGCGCGACAGAATAGCCAATAAGTATTGACCAGTGTTGTGATGCAGCATGAAGCTTTAAGTACATCCGAGACTAAACAAACAACCTGTTGTACCTCAGATCTTTGCCATTTGGAAGATTTTAGTGTATCACCCTACGCCCAACAAATTAACCAGTTCAGTTTGTTTTATTTAAACATAATGTATAAAGCAATACAACATCACTCAAATAAAGGCCAACAATTTCTTGAAGGAATGTATATCGCTTGCTGCCTGTCATGACAGAGTTTTAAACTAAGATAAACTTATGATGAGAAATGACAATGTATCGCCATTTTGGTTAAACCTAGCAAATAATGTTATAAAGCTACAATGAACAAACACCCATACACGCACAAACACATTATTATTTCATTTTTGCCTTTAGCAAGTGAAAATATTGTAACTGCTGTCCTGTACCCAAGTCTTTCAGCCAATGGCTAATTTGCAGACCCAGTCCCTGTTAATAATAATAATAATAATAATAATAATACAAAACAGCTGGAATTGTACTGTGCAGTTGAAGAGGCTTCCCACTTCACATAACGTAGGTAATTTTCTCAATTCAAAAGTCCAGGTGTTTTGTTGTTTAATTTTTATTTTATTGGATTTGTCATGCTCCAGATGACTGATAATCCACACCAACATAGACTCAGACCCTGGTTAGTCTCTTAAAAGAACAGACCCTTTAAAATCTACCAATGCAAAAAACTTCCACTTTAACGCAAACAGAAAACATAGAACTACAATAAACACACACCAAATATTAATGCAAAGAACAGGAAGCAAAACAAAAAGGAATGGAAGAGAAGAATAGTATTAAACAGTTTTATCTGTAGAAGCTGGTATATGTCAGTATTCACAGATTTTTTTCCCCGTAGCTGTTGTTTCACCTGTGCATTAAAAATTTAATTCAATTTATTATTATTTTGCTGTTATGGCTTCCCAATCTGAGGAACTCTAGACAAAAAGGAAGATTGTTCAAACGTTGTCTTGTGCCTTGTTGCTGGTTTACAGTATTTATTACCTGTTCCTGCTGTTGAATCTGCTCTCCTGCTGACTTAAAAATGATATGTATTAGGGCTGGACAATCATTCGATATCGATATATCTCGCAAAATACTTTTATTCAACAACGATGATATGAGTTTTAAGCATATTTTCGATATTTTGATATGATTACGGGCAGCACGGTGGTGCAACTGGTAGAGCTGCTGCCTCTCAGCGAACAGGTCCCTGGTTCAAACCCCGGTCCAGGGGCCTTCTGGGTGGAGTTTGCATGTTCTCTCCGTGCATGCGTGGGTTTTCTCCGGGTACTCCAGTTTCCTCCCACAGTCCAAAAACATGCATGTTAGGCTGATTGGTAACTCTAAATTGTCCCTAGGTGTGAGTGAGAGAGTGAATGGTTGTTTGTCTCGTTTGTCTCTATGTGGCCCTGTGATGGACTTGCGACCCGTCCAGGGTGTACCCCGCCCCTCGCACAGTGATTGCTGGACATGGGCACCAGCGACCCCCGTGACCCAAAATTGAATAAACGGGTAAAGAAAGTGGATGGATGGATGATATGATTACAGCGTTTCACTGACGCATTTCTTTTTCTGTTCGGGTTGAAACGGACGCTTCAGTTTCATCCTGAACAAAAAAAGGTGCGACACAATAAGTAAATGTGCGTTAACGTAGATGTTGCACAGAGCTCGAGTCCATAAGGCGTTAGCGATAGCAGGCTAGGATAATCTCCAACGTGTGTTAAGTTTTCGCTTCAAAATGGGCGCCCATGACCGTCAGATTGTGACTGAACAAGCTTCACAAGCGAAGAGAAGCAGATGACATCACTGATACGGGAGGAAAGACTAATTAGCCGGTGTGGAAGTGGTTCGGCTTTCTAAGATCTGATAAACTGCAGGTTTCAGTCAGAGTGCTGCAAAATGTGACGGAGAGTCGTTCCAACTAGCGGTGGGAACATCTAACTTGTTCTATGTGAAGAGTTTCCAGTCCATAGAATATGCTGAGAGTCACAAGATGAAGCACAATAAAAGTGTGAGCCAACGTGTCCCTGAAACGCCCCCAGCTGTGTCAAAAGAGAAACCCATGCAGCAAACGCAGAAGTTTGCTGCATGGGTTACGTTATGTTGTTGTTTACAATTAAATCTATTACTAATGACAAAGTTGAGAGTTTTATGCTTATTGGAAGATGATTTCAATTTTTTTAAGACTAAATCCATATAAAAGGTGAACATTAATTTATTTGTACAGTTTGTACAGTTTTTCTGAGGCTTTTATATTGTTTATATCAATATCGAATTATATCGTTATCAACCGAAATTAAGAAATATATTGTGATAAAAGTTTTGGCCATATCCATCCATCCAGCCATTACCTTTTACCCACTTCTTCCATTTTGGGTCACGGGGGTCGCCGGTGCCCATGTCCAGCAATCACTGTGGGAGGGGCGGAGTATGCCCTGGGCAGGTCTCCAGTCCATCACAGGGACACATAGAGACAAACGAGACAAACAACCATTCACTCTCTCACTCACACCTAGAGACAATTTAGAGTTACCAATCAGCCTAACATGCATGTTTTTAGTCTGTGGGAGGAAACCAGAGTACCCGGAGAAAATCCATGCATGCACGGAGAGACCATGCAAACTCCACCCAGAAAGGCCCCTGGACCGGGATTTGAACCGGGGACCTGCTCGCTGAGAGGCAGCAGCTCTAAATAAAGGTTGAACGAAAAAGCTCTACCAGTTGCACCACCGTGCTGCCCTGTTTTGGCCATATCTTCCAGCCCTATTATGTATGTACTTTATGTATGTGTATGTGTGTGTGTGTGTATGTGTATATACTGTAAGTCCATATTAGTTATATTATATGTAACTACTTCTATAATAAGACCATTAACACAATTAGAAGCCAGCCTTAAAGTTTAAAAAATGTACCAAACTATTAAAGCTTAAAAGATTGCGTGGTATGGTTTTTGATCTAAAATGTTTAATGTTTGTTTACACATCACAGTTTCCTTTCATGTAAGTGTTTGCATAACCCCAAACACTTACATGAAAGGAAAAATACAACAGAATTGTTGCACGCAAACTGGGTAGTCTTTATGAGTAAACATGAACTTATAATATGAAAGCAATAAGGAAGATTTTTTTATGCTTTTAGACATTTTTCTGA